>NC_134136.1:54667500-55292500 GCF_040939455.1 Microcebus murinus
TTTTATTACTTCCTATTATGGGGGTACAGATAGTCCTTTCTTTGATGCAGAGTAGTTATGACATTTGGACACTCTTTTTATTGTGGGAGTAAGAGGAAACTTCCCCTTTTCTCAGGAAGATTCACTGAGAGATCAACTCACAATAAGGCAGATCAATAAGAGAAAGATTTATTTACCATGTACATAGGGAGAATCACAGAGTGATTATCCAATATCCCAATAGGGTCCAGAAATTTATATACCCTTATTTTAGACAGGAGAAGCAGATGAGAAATATAGGTAATTCTGTTTAGGGGAAATAAATGATTACTAAGGAGGATGATAGATACTGAGGAGAATGAATCTATGGGAGTGGGGAACAGATTGACTTGTAAATGATCCTCTTTGGAAACTAACCTGAGAAATACGTATCATATTTTAAATGATTTGGGCCAAGTCTGGTTGCATTCTTGATTTTATTTCCTACAAATATTGAGATAATAGGGAGGGGAAGAGAAATCGATTATTCTTTTTGATGGGTCTGTGTTTTGTTCTTTGTTTGTTTGTTTTTTTTTTAAGAATATAAAGGGAAAGCCCCTTCCCAGTGCCTATTGATTTCTAAGGGAATTTAGTTCAAAATACTCTTTATACCAAGGAGCCATATTTTGGGGTGAAATTTCCTGAGTTCCTTCATCCTCTTGTCTGGAACTTCCCTAAAAATTTCACACACTAAAAACTGAGTAAGTGACTGTGAAGAGAGAGATTGGGTTAGTAGTGGACTAACAAGAGTTCTGAAAAGGGACACAAGACAATAACATGGATTAAGAATGAAAATGCATAAGCAGAAAAGAACAGATCTAAGCATATTTACCCACACCCCTTTAAACAAGTCTCCTGTTCTTGGGAATAGGTCAACCAATAGAATGGTGTTCCTTTAATCTGATGTAGAATATTTAGCTTGCCTTTTAAGAAGCATAGATCAGTCTTTACTTGCCCTGAGTGGTTTACACAGAAACCACATTTTCTGCCAATAATCACATAAGATTCTCCCTGTTGAGCTGTCAGGGCATCCAGGACAAGGTAGTTTTGAAATAAAACAGAGGCTAGGCTGTTGGCTTCTTGCTGAAGTGCTCCCAATGCTTGTATAGTGATATTGAACTTCTGTTCTTTTACTATGGAGATATTCAAAATTGTCTTTTCAATCTCATAAGTTCCAAATTCTGGGAAAAAAGTCCAGAGCACCAAAAAGAGCTTAGAATTGTGATATATAAGTGCTTTTTAATAATATTGCATCTAGTAAATTTGTGTGGTACCACTTTATAAATGAAAGGGCCCAAGTTTGTAGTTTTACTGGCATTTAGAATGGAGTACCTGTCAGATAACCAAGTCCACTGCAACCTGACCATCTGGGTGGGAGCCACTTGTATATTTTATCACCACACAAGATAAAAAGACCAATATTATTTACAGATAGGGTCAGGTTGGAATCTGTGATCTTCCAGTCTGGAGTTTGTTGTGCATTTTCTTCCTCATTGGCACTTCCACATCTCCAGTTTCTATTTGTCCCTGGAAGTCTATGGGAACAGAACACGTTGTGAAATATTTGATATAAAAGACCTTTGTTTCATTTCTGACAGTTATTGGGCTTGGCTTTATCACCTAACCAATTGCGTCCAGACTTCTGATCTATCCATATATAATTTTTAGTGTCTGGAAAATTAACAAAGGGAGCAAGTGAGCTACCCCAAGTTGCACAGGCCTAGCTTGTTAACTGTCCATAATATCTGGTGATTTGACAAATGTTGACATCATGAGGGTTAGTGTCAACATCTTATATGATCTTTGTAAGAGGTACACGAATGCCATCTGTGGAATCAAACCATGGAGTCTGATCTCAGTATTAACCTAGTAAGTCACCCAGAAAAGATCCAGCATCATTCCTGTTCCCAGTTCTGAGGGAAAAATTTCTTTCTTGTGACTTTACTTGAGCAAAACACAGTTCTTGGGCTTCCACAAAGTATTATTTGTATCCAGTTGACTCACCAACAGGAGAAGCAGCATGTTTTTTCTCTGGTTGGGGATGTCACATCTTGTCATACATCCATCTTCCAGACTGGTTCCACCAGGAACTCACATTGGCAGAAACAAAGATGAGTTCAGGTTCTTTTGCATGATCTAGATGTTGGCATAACCAATTAGATTAATTAGTTAATGTGGCCAGGGTTTGAAAGACTGGTATAAAGGGATGCCAGGTCTGTGCCTGATCTGCTGGAAAAACTGTAAGATTTACTAAGAGCAAGACATAATTTGAAAAGAAAAGTCATAGCGGAAGATTAAAAGGGTGAGTGGTATAGGTTGAGGCAGTCTCCAATCAGCTTACAATGTACAATCCTCAAGGAGGGAGACTTGTAAGAAGTGTTCTAAAAGAACCCTTTCGGTAGGTGTTGAAAGGAAAAAAAATAGAAAAGAGGTTTTAGATGAAAAAATGGGGTTTCTTGATCTGTAATCTTAGGAAAAGTCTGCCTATTTTGTGAAGACATCTGCTCAGAGGCTTGGGAACTGGTCCTGGAAATTCTTGCTTCCAGATTACCTGTAGGGGTGGTCCTCCAATTGTATCAGTGTAGTTTGGCATGGCTCGTGTGAATCTAGGAAGATTATTATTTTATTTTGATAGCAGTATAGGTAGTTAACAGTCCTTCATAAGGGCCTTCCCAGCACATGTCTTCTTCTAAAAACTTTGATGTATGTACAATCTCCTGGTCAAAAGGATGGCAAGGCTTGTCATTTGGTAGAAGCCATGCTCCTTTCACCTATTGATGTTATGCTCCAAGAGTATTAGTTAGTGCCTGTATGTAGCTAGTCACAGTATTGAATTGTTCACTTAAATCCCTGTAGTGTTCAGCCAGCCTCGGAATAGGTTTAGAGGTGCCAATAGGCATGACGTGACTGAACACTATTTCAAAAGGGGTTAATCCATGCCTCCTATTTGGAATATTCTAGATTTTTATAAGGGCAAAGGTAATGCTTCTGGCCATTTAAATCCAGTGTCTTGATAGACTTTTCTCAAATTCCTTTTGATGTCTAGATTTTTACATTCCACTTGCCCTGAGGATTGGGAATGATACGAGGTATGAAATTTTAATGGATGCTCCAGAGCCTTTGCAAGCAAGTGGTTTATTTCTGTTGTAAAATTAGTCCCTTGATCTAACTCAATCTATAATGGAATGCTAAAATATGGAATAATCTGTTAGTAATTTCTTTACCACTGTTATTGTAGAATCAGCACATATAGTTAGATAGCATTCAGTCCATCCACTAAACATGCAAATAATAACCAAACAGTGATAAAAGTCTAAAGCTGGAGTTAAATATATAAAATCAATTTGGAGTGCTACAAGGGCAATGTGGGCCTTTGGGGGCTACCTGGAGAGTGTTGGTTTCCTCTACAGATTTGTTGAGATTTACAAATAGTGCACTTGGAAATAATATGGTCAGAGATTTTGTAGATCCCAGGAAAGTATCAACTATTTTTTCATTCCTTGATTATCCCCCATTTGCACATTTGTTCCATCTGATGGGAGATAAGTGCAAGCCAAAAAGTTAAAAGAAAGGGATCCACAGGGAGTCCATTTGGCCCAATATACAATCCAACTGATAATTGTTTAGCACCATTTTATATGAGCTTATTCTTTTCAGATTGTGGAGAATTAGCTTGATGATCAATAATATCAGACAGGGATAAGGTCAGGGTAATAAATTAAGTGGAAAAAGGATCTGGAGGGCCATTTTTGGCTGTACATCTAGCAGTCCTCTCTGCCCTATCATTTCCTAGGGATACAGTATCCATTTCCTTAGTGTGGGTTAGGCAATGAACAAGAGCAATCATAGAAGGAAGGTGAATATCTTGTAATAGGATAGCAATTATAGGCCCACTGGCAATAGGAGTGACAGCAGAAGTTAAGAAACCATGAGATTTCCAAATTATGCCAACTGCATGGCAGATTATAAAGACACATTCGGAGTCTGTGTAAATAGTGGCAGTTTTTCCTTTTGTCAATGTGCAAACTTTAGTGAGAGTTTTAAGTTCAGCAGCTTGTGCTGATTTTATGGTAGGCAGAGAATATGCCCCAAGGGTTTCATGTGGGAAAACTATAGCATAGCCAGTTATCATACTTGCTTTGAAATCTCATTTATAAGAACTGTCACAAAAGAGGAGTAACTCTGAATTATCTAAGGAATGTCTAAGAGGCCTTCTTGTGGCTTTGAAACCATATCGACATATGTAAGGCAATTGTGGGAAATGAAGTGGGCGGGCCTCCATCTTCAGGGAGAGGTAGAAAGGTACCTACCTGGATGTAAAGTGTTGCAATGATGTAAAATAGTGGAGGGATTGGTTAATAAGGCTTGTTCATAGGTGGTCTGTCATCTAACAGAGACGTGCTGTGTTTTATGGACTTGTAAAAGAGCAGACACAGCATGGGGAATATAGAGGTGAACAGGGGAACCTAATGTAAGGGTGCTGGCTTTGTCAATCAGGATGGCAACTGCTGCTACTGCACACAGCCATTGGGCATGCCTGCTGCCACAAGGTCAAATTGGCATGGAAAATATGTTATAGGATGGATCTGAGAGGAAAAATCTATCCTAATATATCAGCAGCAATCCCATTATTTTCATGGCAATATAGGTGGAATAGTTTATCAAAATTAGGTAAGCCCAGAGCAGAAGATGTGGATAACGCTATTTTTAGGGCTTTAAGGGAGTCTAATGCTTCTGAGGCCCAGAGAATAGGCTCCTGATTACTATCTGGGAAGAGAAAATATAATGATTTAGTGAGAGTAACAAAATTAGGAATCCATTGGCAACAGTAGCCAGCTGCTCCATGTTAATTGGCTCCCTCTGAAGGTAAATGCAAAGAGAAATTGTGAGTCAGGGTGCAATGGAATTAAAAAGAAAGATGAGCAGAGGTCAATTACTGTAAGCCAGCAGGAATTGAGGTAAAGGATGGCAGCAGGATTAGGCACAACAGGGTGTCAAGGGAATACAAAGGAGTTCATGGCTCTCAGATCCTGTACAAATCAATAGATTTGATTCCTCACTAAATCAAGTTTTTCTTCTTTTTTTACTGGTAGAATTGGGATGTTACAGGGTGAGGTGGTGAAGACAAGAACCTCTTGTTGTAAAAGGGAGTCTATTACAGGTTCAATTCCTCTTTCTGCATCTCCTCAGGGGGAGTATTGAGCTACTGAAGGGAAGGGTTTATTTATTTTCCAAGAAATGCATATGAGTTCCACACTCAGCAGCAGTCTGACTTCATTTGCATGTTTTGCCCAGAGGCTATCTGGGATGTCCTTTAAGGTTCTATCTTCAGAGGAATGTAAATCAGAATAGGTCTCCATTAAGGAGAGTAGGAAGTTTGGAGTTTGGTCTGAGGGCAGAGAAATAAAAACACCCTTTTCATTACATTGTATGGTGGCATTAAATTTACATGACAGGTCTCTACCTAAAAGGTTTGCAGGTGAGGAGTCAAACATTAGAAAGGCATGGAAGGTGTTAAGGGGGGCTAGGGATGTTGAGGTGACCTGAGAGATAGGTAACAAAGTAGGTTACCCAGAGACTCCAATAGCTTGAATAGAAGTAGAGTTGAGAGGTAGAAATAATTCCTCTGATCAAATGGTGGAGACCAGTATCAATGCACCAGTATCAATGAGAAAATCTAATTTCTGATCCTCTATCTTAAATGTAATGCTGGGGTCTGGGGTGCAAGTGAGGATGAGCTGACTCCCTCAATTCATGGGGTATTGTCCCACAGGAGGAGGAAAATGAACCTGCTGGGTTTGGGGAGGGCTTTTTTTTTTTTTTTTTTGAAGTTTTCCTTTATTCTTAAGGGCTGGACAAGGGTTTTTCCAATGTCCAAGTTTTTGTGGTATCTATAGATATCACCTTAAGGAATATTCTATGACTGATTAGAAAAATTAGGGGATTTTAATCTATTTTCAGAAAATGGTTTTTGGTTTTGCAGTGATTCAACCTGCAAAGCAAGGATTGTAAATTTCGAATATTTCTTTTTATGTTGTTTTCCTGCAAGCTATTTTCAAAAAACTACATAGCTGCTTTCATTGTAATACTTACAATACTTGTGGTGACTTTATGGTAGGCAGAGAATATGCCTCAAGGGTTTCATGTGGGGAAACTATAGCATAGGCATAACAGCTACCCTCCTAGCTTCCCCTGACCAGCCTAGCCAACTATACTGTTTTGAATTTGTTGTTTTATATCTGGAAGTAGATTTCCACCTAGGGAAGAAATTAAAAGATTCCTATGCTCTGGTGCTTCAGAATTTAATGCAGTATGCCTCTGAAAAACTGATATAAATCTCTCAATAAAAGCTTTAGGGTGTTCTCCCTCCTTCTGAGTACATAATTCAACCTTAGACTAACTTAAGGAGGGAAAGCCTCCAAAATTACCCCTATCAGGCCCTACATGTCATCATGTAGCTGAGGTACTCCCTGGTCATCTGTCATGGGTCCAGGGATCTGGCCACTTATTCCCTCTATGGATAGGATTTTCCCTGGAGCCCTTCTGGCCTATCAAATGGCTGCAGTGCAATAACAGGTAAGAAATATGCCCCTTAGCAGCCAATAAAGGTCCCTGTGAGTAGGATTATGAATGGCTATTAACCTCTCCAATTCTTCTCTACATTTGTTAGGATCTTCTGAAAGTGGGAGTAAAAGGGTTTTGTAATTCAAAAGATCTGCTGCAGTCCAGAAGACATGAATTCTTTGTTCCAGGGGTTCTGGATACATTCTCAGGGAGCAATGCATAGGGAGGTCTAGAACTGATGGAGTTAGATCACCTAGCCCTGGAAAGTAAGAGGCATCACATGACACAGAAAACTGGATTTTGCCTTGATTCTGTGACAGGCCTATCTCTTGCATGTCAGCCTTTAGGCAATCAACCTGTATGTTTTGGAACTTTAAATCAGGCCTGAGTTGTTTCTGTAAATCTTGGAGAGACACAGAGATTGAAATCTTGAAATCGGCGGTTGGTTATCTAAAGGGTTTTCTGAAGAAATTGAGGGAGTGGGATAGTTTTAGAGACTATTGAGGAAGCTTTCTGTGGAACTAAGGATGGATTTTGAGTGTAGTTCTGACCAGGGACCCAGAGATCCAAAAGATCTTCTATGGGATAAGGGACTGGTAGTTGAGGATAAAGGGGAGTGTAAGTTGGAGGGGGTTGTAAGATAAAGGCAGATTTTAACTTTTATTCTAGTTCATATTTCTGCTCTTTATTTTTAAAGAGAGTTTTTAAGGCTAGCCACAACACTGATATGTATCTTTCTTTCAATTTGATTTTCCCATAAATACAAATAAGGCAATTGCTTAGGATGAGAGTTCTCTAAAATTTTCTTTAAGGAGTCTTTCTAGTTCAAAGGATCCATCTCCTGGCCACCGATAATTAGAATTCCAAATGAGAGAGGGACTTCATACATTTTTTTGTGGGGAGGACCTATAGCAAAGTTTGTCTTCAATAGATGCTGGTCTAGTCTGAACTCTATAATTGGCAGCCTATAGGGTTGGCTCAAACAGTAGACTTATAGGGGTTCTAGACCCGTGTTCTACCCTATGGACACCCCCTTTATGACATAATGACAGAAATACAATGACAAAGGAAATCAACAACAACAAAAGTGGTCATTTATTAGAGGAGAGGGATCAGACCATATGAATATTCATACCACAAAGTATGTATGTGTACACACACACACACACACACATATACACACACACCAGAGTTGCTATTCCAAGACTAGTCACTTATAATTTTTTTCTCTCATTAATATTAAATTTGGCAAAGCAAAAGAGACAATAATCTTTACTATCTGCTCAACTGGAGTCCATAAAGAGAAAGCAAAACCCAGGAGTCTGACTAGTAAGTTAAGGTATCTTACCATGTTCCTGGCTGGTCAGAGTCTAACTTCTCCTCACGGTGGCATTCAAAAGGACAGAGTGGCTTTGAAGATTTGCCAACTATGCCAAACTGTGGGAGTGTGGGGAAACTTCCGTTCACCCCAGAAGGTTCATTGAAAGATCAACTCACAATAAGACAGATCAATAAAAGAAAGATTTATTTACTGTGTGCACATGAAGAATGACAGAGTGATCACCCGATATCCCAATAGGGTCCAGAAATTTATATTTCCTCATTTTGGAGAGGATAAGGGAAATGAGGAATATAGGTAATGCTGTTTAGGGCAAAAAATGGTTACTAGGGAAGATGAATAGATACTTGGGAAAATGAATGAGTGGGGGAAAAACAGATTGGTGAATGATTCTCTTTGGGAATTAAATTAACCTGAGAGACAGGTATTATATTTAAATGATTTGGGCTAGGTCTGGTTGCATTCTTGATCTTCTTTCCTGCAATTATATTGAGATAATAGAGAGGGGAAGGGGAGTCAATTGTTCTTTTGGATGGATCTGTTTTTTTTTTTTTTTTCTTTTTGTGAAGACAGAGGGAAAACCCCTTCCAATGCCAGTTGATCTCTAAGAGTTTTTAATTCAAAATACTGTTTACACAAAGGAGTCATATTTTGGGGTGAAATTTCCTAAGCTCCTTCATTCTCTTTTTATGCCTCAGAAAAATTGGGGAGGAGTAATAATAGTACATATCTTATAGGATGTTACAATTAATAAATAAGAAAATACATATAAAGTACTTAGTATGAGAAGTGCTGAGAGTAGGTATTTACTAAGTGTTAGAGCTAGACACAAAACAGAATGGTGTCTCTCTTTATCCTTATTATTCTCCCCACCTGGGCCCAGGCTTTCAAGACTCCTGATATTAGCAATCATTGCATGAATTCGGACCAAGCATAGTGCTCACATGGACAGTGATAAGTAAGATTTTCTTGTTCATTTTTCATAGAGAAGAAGAGAGTTAAGAAACAGAAGAACGGCCAACAAACATATGAAAAAATGCTCAACATCTCTAATGATCAGGGAAATGCACATCAAAACCACAATGAGATATCACTTAACTCCAGTGAGAATGGCCTTTATCAAAAAGTCTCCAAATAACAAATGCTGGCGTGGATGTGGAGAGAGAGGAGCTCTCCTACACTGCTGGTGGGACTGCAAACTAGTTCAACCTCTGTGGAAAGCAATATGGAGATACCTTAAAGCAATACAAGTGAATCTACCATTTAATCCAGCAATCCCATTGCTGGGCATCTACCCAAATGATCCAATGACACTCTACAAAAAAGACACCTGCACTCGAATGTTTATAGCAGCACAATTCATAATTGCAAGGCTGTAGAAACAGCCCAAGTGCCCATCAGTCCAAGAATGGATTAATAAAATGTGGTATATGTATACCATGGAGTACTATTCAGCTCTAAGAAACAATGGTCATATAGCACATCTTATATTTTCCTGGTTAGAGCTGGAACCCATATTACTAAGTGACGTATCCCAAGAATGGAAAAACAAGCACCAGATATATTCTCCAGCAAACTGGTATTAACTGAGTAGCACCTAAGTGGACACATAGGTACTACAGTAATAGGGTACTGGGGAGGGGGGGAGGGGGGAAGGGTATATACATACATAGCGAGTGATATGCGCACCATTTGAGGGATGGTCATGCTGGAGACTCAGACTTGTGGGGGGAGGGGGGAAGGGCATTTATTGAAACCTTAAAATCTGTACCCCCATAATATGCCGAAATAAAAAAAAAAGAAAGTAGTCACTTAGAAATTCATTTTTCCCCCAAAGATGAAGTTTTTTGAGACCCTTTTTCAAAGACAATTCAGTTTGTGTCCTTGAGACAGTTAATAAGATATGCTAATTTGGAATAAATATGTCTGCTATGAATTCTTGATAAGAAAATATCTGCTTGGCTCACTGTATTTTGCTTTCTAGGGAAGAAGTCAGGGTTTAAAGGCAATACCGTATGATAAGGTATAAGACACTGCCTTGAAGAAAACAATTGAAAATAACTAATTGTTTCTCAACTCAAGCTCTAGGAAAAATGATGATTAAATTACATCAAGAAAAGAAAGATGACTCCTAGAGTTCTAGTGAATAAAACCCAGAAAATGCAGGCTAAGAGGTTAAAAGGCCATGCCAACAACTTTGAATAGTTGAATGGAGTAGAAAAAGATCATGCTTGCCTGAATTGAATCACCATGACCCAATGAAAGGAACTTGTGTGTAATTATGGCTCAGAGGCCAAAGTTAATCTCATCCTTGGGAAATATGTCAAAGAGTCATGTGAGGTTTTGGTTTTTGTTTTATCTCTTGCCTCCCTTTTTCTTTCTCTCTTATCTTCTTCCCTCAATTTCTCCCACTATTTCTTCTGATTTCCTGATCCTTCTTATCTCTTACCCTTCTTCCTCTATAGTTCTGCATGGTAGATATGTGAGGGAGCTCTCTTTGTGAGTAAGGGTAGGAACAATTCTAGCTTTTTCCCCCTCTGATTTAACTCTTCTATTAGACATTATTGGTTCCACAACAGAGTTAGATATCCAGAGTCACTTTTTATCTCTGATTAGATAATTGTCTCTTCACCTCTAATAGCAAATTTTCAGAGTATTCTGAGGAAGAAGGAACAGCCAAGTAAATGAGAATTTTTTTTTGCTTAGTTCCTTGTATCAAGATAAAGTTGTGTCTATACAGGAAAAGAAACTTTAAGTATTCCTGATTTAATACAATCATACTAAAGGGAAAAATATTTCAGGTCCACAATTTCTATACACGCAGGTAAGGTGAACTTAATTGCTTATATGTGCTTAATTAGTTATGCCTGTAGAATGGACACAGTTTATATAAAGGAAGAGAAGAAAAGAGAAAGTGAGATGGTTTGGTCATTTGAGAAATATAAGCTACAGATGAGTTATCTCCAGACTTCTAATCAGAGATAAAAAGTGACTCTGGATATCTAACTCTGTTGTGGAACCAATAATGTCCAATACAAGAGTTAAATCAGAGGGGGAAAAAGCTAGAATTGTTCCTACCCTTACTCACAAAGAGAGCTCCTTCACATATCTACCATGCAGAACTATAGAGGAAGAAGGGTAAGAGATAAGAAGGACCAGGAAATCAGAAGAAATAGTGGGAGAAATTGAGGGAAGAAGATAAGAGAGAAAGAAAAAAGGAAACAAGTCAAATGGAAAGGGGAGGGCATGGGAAGAAAATGGTACATGTAAAAGAGGGGAGAGGAAGACAGGGAAAAACATTAAAACAAAAAATAAAGAAGGAAATCTGAGGTATTCTAGATTAAATTGCATCATTCAGTAGCAGGGGAGTAAAATTTAAGCCTCTTTGTATTAAAACTCATTACCCATGTGTACAAGGCCAAAGGCCCTGCATGCTGTCATCTCTGCCCACTCCTAGACTCATTTTTAAACTTCCTTCAGTGGGCTCTAGCTGCAATGATTTTCTTTCAGTTTTTCCAATATATTTTTTTGCTCTCGACTCTAAGGGTCATTTAGTAACATATTATGTAGTTTAGAGACATATGGTATTTTTTTAGCCATAATTTTTACTGGTTTTTAAACTTATTACATTATAATCAAATAACATAATTTTATATGATATTAGTTATTGGATTTAATGAAATTTCTTTCATAATTTATCATGTGGTCAATTTTTATAAATGAAGTCTGAGTACTTAAGAAAAATATAAATTCCTTGGTGTAATTTTACCACACCTACAAGGAAGAACTGGTGCCTTTCCGGCAGGAATTATTCCAAAACATTGAGAAGGATGGAATCCCCCCCCCAACACATTTTATGAAGCAAACATAACCCTGATACCAAAACCAGGAAAAGATGCAACAAAAAAAGAAAACTATAGACCAATATCGCTTATTAAAATAGATGCAAAAATTCTCAACAAAATCCTAGCCAATTGAATCCAGGTGCTTGTCAAGAAAATAATCCATCACAACCAAGTGCGCTTCATTCCAGGGATGCAGGGATGGTTCAACATATGCAAATCTATAAATGTAATTCACCACATAAACATAATAAAAAACAAAGAACATATGATCCTCTCAATAGATGCAGAAAAAGCATTCGACAAAATTCAACACCCTTTTATGATAAGAACACTCAAAAAAATAGGCATAGTTGGGGCTTACCTACAAATGATACAAGCCATAATGACAAACCCAAAGCGAACATTATACTGAATGGGGAAAAATGTAAAGCATTCCCACTTAGAACTGGAACAAGACAAGGTTGCCCACTATCTCCACTTCTATTCAACATAGTGCTGAAAGTCCTGGCTACAGCAATCAGACAAGATAGCAGAATTAATGGTGTCCAAATGGGAGTAGAAGAGATAAAACTCTCACTCTTTGCTGATGCCATGATATTATACCTAGAAAACCCCAAGGATTCAACCAAGACACTCCTCGAACTGATAAATGAATTTGGCAAAGTCTCAGGATACGAAATAAATACACAGAAATCAGAGGTATTCATATACGCCAACAACAGTAAAAGTGAGAACTAAATCAAGTACTCAATTCCCTTCAAAATAGCAAAAAATAAATAAATAAATAAAGTACCTTGGAATATATTTAACTAAGGAGGTAAAAGACCGCTACAGGGAGAACTATGAAACACTAAAGAAGGAAATAGCAGAGGACGTAAACAGATGGAAGAATATACCATGCTCCTGGGTCGGCAGAATCAACATTGTTAAAATGTCTATACTACCCAAAGTGACCTACAGAGTCAATGCAATACCTATTAAAATACCATAATGGGCATCTACCCAAATGATCCAATGACACTCTACAAAAAGGACACCTGCACTCGAATGTTTATAGCAGCACAATTCATAATTGCAAGGCTGTGGAAACAGCCCAAGTGCCCATCAATCCAAGAATGGATTAATAAAATGTGGTATATGTATACCATGGAGTACTATTCAGCTCTAAGAAACAATGGTCATATAGCACATCTTATGTTTTCCTGGTTAGAGCTGGAACCCATACTACTAAGTGAAGTATCCCAAGAATGGAAAAACAAGCACCAGATATATTCTCCAGCAAACTGGTGTTAACTGAGTAGCACCTAAGTGGACACATAGGTACTACAGTAATAGGGTATTGGGCAGGTGGGAGGGGGCAGGGGGGTGGGTATATACATACATAATGAGTGAGATGTGCACCATCTGGGGGATGGTCATGATGGAGACTCAGACTTTTGGGGGGAGGGGGGAAAATGGGCATTTATTGAAACCTTAAAATCTGTACCCCCATAATATGCCGAAATAAAAAAAAATACCATAATCATTTTTCACAGATATAGGAAAAATAATTTTACGCTTCATTTGGAACCAGAGAAGACCCCGTATAGCAAAATCAATCCTAGGCAATAAAAACAAAATAGGAGGTATCAATTTAAGAGACTTAAAACTATATTACAAGGCTATAGTCATTAAAACAGCATTTCACTGGCACAAGAACAGGGACATTGACCAGTGTAACAGGACAGAGAACCCAGATATAAAACCATTCTCATATAGCCAACTAGTATTCGACAAAGCAGACAAATACATACACTGGGGGAAAGAATCCTTATTCAATAATTGGTGCTGGGAAAACTGGAGAGCCACATGTAGAAGACTGAAACAGGACCCACACAGTTCACCTCTCACGAAAATCAACTCACGCTGGGTAACAGACTTGAACTTTAGGTGAGAAACGATTAGAATTCTAGAGAAAAATGTTGGAAATACTCTTCTAGACATTGGCCTAGGCAAAGAATTTATGAAGATGACCCCAAAGGCAATCACAGCAGCAACAAAAATAAACAAATGGGATCTGATCAAATTAAAAAGCTTCTGCACAGCCAGAGAAACTGTCAAGACAGCAAACAGGCAACTCACAGAATAGGAGAAAATTTTTGCAAGCTGATAAAGGGCTGATAACTAGAATCTATTTAGAACTCAGGAAAATCAGCCAGAAAAAGTCAAACAACCCCATCAACAAATGGGCAAAGGACATAAAGAGAAACTTTTCAAAAGAAGACAGAATAACGGCCAACAAACATATGAAAAAATGTTCAATATCTCTAATCATCAGGGAAATGCAAATCATAACCACAATGAGATATTACTTAACTCCAGTGAGAATGGCCTTTATCAAAAAGTCTCCAAACAATAAATACTGATGTGGATGCGGAGAGAGAGGAACACTCCTACACTGCTGGTGGGATTGCAAACTAGTTCAACCTCTGTGGAAAGCAATATGGAGATACCTCAAAGTGATACAAGTAGATCTACCATTTGATTCAGCAATTCCACTACTGGGCATCTACTCAAAAGATCAAAAGTCACTTTATGAAAAAGACACCTGCACTCGAATGTTTATAGCAGCACAATTCACAATTACAAAGCTGTGGAATCAACCCAAGTGCCCATCGATTCATGAATGGATTAATAAAATGTGGTATATGTATACCATGGAGTACTACTCAGCTTTAAGAAACAGTGGTAATATACCACCTCTTGTATATTCCTGGATATATACAAGAGCTGGAACCCATTCTACTATGAGAAGTATTTCAAGAATGGAAAAACAAGCACCACATGTACTCACCAGCAAATTGGTATTAACAGATCAACACCAAAGTGGACATATAGGAATAACATTTATCGAGTGTCGGGCAGGTGGGGGAGGAGGGCATGGATATATACAAACCCAGTGAGTAAGATGTACATCATTTGGGGGATGAACATGCTTGAAGATCTGACTTGAGGGGGGAGGGGGGTATGGGCAATATACACATAACCTTAACACTTGTACCCCCATAATTCACTAAAGTAAAAAAAAAATAAATTAATTGAATACAGAAAATTAAGAAAAGATGGCTTACAAATAATATTTTTAAATATTATTTTTCTGTTTGCCATTTCACTGCTGGATATATCAGTTTTTGAAAGGAGTATGTTAAAATCTCTGTTATTGTTTATTTGTCAATTTTGCTAAGCAGTTACATCCCTTGTGATCTAATTTTGAAGCTACATTTTTAGGTGCATATATGTTTATAATGGCTATATTTTCTGGCTCTATTATTCTCTTCATAGCATCCATCTTTATTCTTTATGACATTTTAATGCCTTGAATTTTATTTTGATGAATATTGTTTATTACCTGTGATAGTTAATTATATGTATCAAATTTGGTAGGCCACAGTACCCAGATATTTGGTCAAACAAGTATCTTAAATGTCACTGTGAAAGTAACTTTAGATGAGATTTACATTTAGATCAATAGACTAAATGTCTTCAGATCAGATAAACTCCATAATGTGGGTAAGCCTTATGAAATCACTTGAAGGCCTTAAGAGAAAAAAAGACAAAGGTACTTTGAGAAAAATAAAATTCTTCCTCACTCTGTCTTTGGACTTGAGCTGCAACATCAATTCTTCCCTGGGTCTTCAGCCTGCAGGTCTTCCCTGTAAATTTTAGATTTGACAATCTCATTAATAATTCTGTGATTCAATTCTTATAAATCACATTCTCTTTCTCTCTTTATGTATGTGTGTGTGTGTATATCTGTGTATCTGTGTGTATGTGTATACAACATATATATATATATATATATATATATATATATATATATATATATATATATATATATACTATTGGCCCTGCTTGTCTGGAGAATCTTAACTAATATAGCATTGTAACATTTTTTAGCTCTTGTTTGCCTAGTATTTCTTTTTCATAATTTTGTTTTCAACCTTTGTCTATTATTTTCAGTATGTCTCTTACAGATAATATATTATTAGCACTTTAAAAATCAGTTGTAGAATCTGTCTTTAAATTGGTGAGTTTAATATTTATGGTAAATGCTATTATGCTGTAACTTTCTATTTTTCTCCTATTTTCTATTTACAGTGTTTATATTTTTCCTTTTTTTTATTCTTTTGGGAAAGAATCTCACTCTGTTACCTGGGCTAGAGTGCAGTGACATCATCATAGCTCACTATAACCTCAAATTCCTGGGCTCAAGGGATCCTCCTGCCTCAGCCTCCCGAGTAGCTAGAACTACAGGTGCATGCTACCATGTCTGGCTATTTTTTTAATTATTATTTTTAGTAGTGACAGGGTCTCACTTTTGCTCGGGCTGGACTCAAACTCCCTATCTCAGTGATACTCCTGCCTCAGCCTCCCAGAGTGCTAGGATTACAGGCATGAGCCACCATGCATATAACTGTCCTTTATTTCAGCTCTGTTCTTTTATTTTTTTATTCCTCATATTTCTTGGTTTTTATGGCTTTTGAGTTTCTGTTTCATATTAAACTTCTCCTTTATTTATTTGAGGGTATTTATTATTCTTATTTTAAGTTATTGTTCCAAGAATTCTTCTATTTGTGATATATATATATATATATATATATATATATATATATATATATATATATATTTTCAGTTAGTTGTCCTTCTTTTATGGAGCACATATTCCTCTGGTTTCTATTTATTTTGGCCTTTGATTTCTTGGTTCCATAGAGGTGTCATCTATCCTATTTAGGTATGTGTATTGGAGAAGGGTCAAATTTCAAGCCAGTTTGCATCCTATCTGTTGCATTAGATGTTAGGGATATGTCTCAAGAGATAGTGCCTGCCCCAGGCACTACAGAACTATTAAACATACTTATATTCTGTAACTTCACTATACAATCACATTGACTTCAGGAATAAACAACAGTAAATGGAGGCTGTCTTTTAGTTTATAACCCATTGGTCCTCATGTTTGGTAGGGAGAGGATGAAAAAATGAATGCCCTAGAATGGCTTGTCAGCCTGCACTCATTCATACCAGCTTTTCACATACCCACAGGTTTTTTCACTAACCTGATATTAATTCACTGACAGCAGAATATCTATGCTGTTACTGCCAATTTCTGTGGCAATAGACTAGGCAATGGTCATTCTAAGGCAGTGTGGAGTAGAGATAAGAGCAGAAAACAGAACTTCTCATTTAAACTATCCCTCAATTTTATATCTAGCTAATCTGTGCACCAGGCTGAAATCTACACACACATACACACACACACCCACACTCAAGTTCCTGAAAACCTTTGATCTCCCCATGGGTTTCTTGTGTTATGTGTTAATAGCTCTAATATATGCTCCCTCTTATTTCTGTGTTTTTTACAAAAAGGAATCCCATATTTTTGTTAGTTCACCATGTTTTCAGGAATCAAATGTTGCTATTCAGTTTTATTATTTTTTTCATACATGTTAAAATATCACAAGCACAAAGAGTATATAATGAATTTATAAACTATAAAGATGATAAAATAAACTTTTTTGTGTCTACTACCCAGGTTAAGAAATATTAACATGTTTTGGAAGGGCACCATGTATGTCTTTCTAATAAAACACAGATAGTTAAAAATGCAAGTTCATTCCTCAGATTGAGTTCAATTCTCAAGCTCTACTATTTGCTATCTTCATGAATTCAGATATGTAATGAATCTTCCAAACTACATAATGAAGAAAATAAAAATAGTATTTGCTATGTGGATTTTTCACAATGAGATGTTAATACATAGAAAGTACCTAGACAATTGACCTGGTACATAGTGTTAGCTATTATTATTATCATTATTATTATTATAAATATTACTATTTTCAATTCCATTTGTTAAACTTCAAGAGTAACCAATATTCTAACTTTTGTTAATAATATATATTCTTTCTTTTTCTTATATTTAACCATCTACATATATGCCCCTAAAAAATATATTATTTAGTTTTGCATGTTTTGATTTTTTGAAAATGGAGACTAGAGTCTTACTGTTTATATTATTCTGTGTCTTGCTCTATTCTCTAAAGTTTGTGCATTTTCAGATTCATAGCTTTTTGTTGGGGAAAGATGATTGAGGAATTAATGAAATGTGGCTCATAAGATCATTATTTTATTGCACTGTCCAATACTGCTATATTAAAGACAGAAACAGGAGTTTGAAGGGTTTTGCCCTGAAGGAATATGTGAACTCATTAGTTCGCCTATCAAGGGCTGCCTTGCCTTGGGAGGACTCTCAAAGCTTCGGTATGGATGTTTTCCAAGGGGCTTCCTGGTTATCTCAAAATCCGGGAAGCCTTCCTGTTCTTCAAAGACAAGACAGGTAAATATCTGGCTCACAGGATGGGAGCCGGAAACAATGAGTGATCTAGGCAAGAGACACATCCCTGTGATTATGAACAATTTGTTTTGTAGAGATGGGCTTCCTACTCTCTCCTGACTGTCTGCCTTAAGTCCACAATAACTATATCAAAGAAACATAGAGCCACTATACTTCTTTGTTATTCCTCTGTTAATTGATAACTATCTCTTAGAACTTAGAAGTTAGCTCCTAAAAGAGTTTGTACCTATTTGTTCACCTAGATAGACTAGAAATTGTTAGAAGCCCTTTGAAATGACTTTTGACCCTAACCCACTACCTGTTGCCCATAGCAACCAAAATTATCTGATATGTAAATCTGTTACCCTGGGAACTGATAATTGATATCTGTAATTATAAAAACTTATGTGAATCTAACCATAATGCTGGACTACTTACAAAGATGGGGTTCAGACTCCTGAGTACCCCTGCTTATTTGATTTCTTTATATAAACCTATAAAACTATACCTTAGTCTCTGTGTATTCTTTTAGTCTCTGTATTTCCTATCAATTTCTTATCCTCTGTGGCAACAAATATCTAAGGGACTTGGTTTCGTGGGGGGAAGCAGCTGATCTCCTTGCAGCCCTGCCCCCTGCAGCTTTTCATATATATATAATGGTTCTTTTATTTTCATTGCTACCTAGTTTCTCATTCAACTGCTAATAAACATATGATTTGTTTTGTTTTCTGCTATTACAAACAATTCTGTTATGAATATCCTTATACATATCTCTCGGCGAACAGCTCAAGGGTCTCTTTGGACTATATACGGCAAAAGTGAAATTTATGAGTCATAGGGTATAGGATACAATAGGACAGGTTCTGCTGTGACAACAAAGATACCTCAAAATCTCAGTGACTCACGAGAAAAAAAATTCTAAGCCCTCCAAAGGGTTGAACAGACCCCTTCTTGGTCAAGAGGACCACAGCAAAACCTTAAAACTTATTTCCCAGACATAATTAGATAGAAGGTTGGACGTATTTCATTATACCCCTTCCCTTGCTAACTATCATTAGGCTTTCATCCCTAAGGGTTAAACAGAAACCAGCCCTTAGGAAAGACTTAATGCACCACTGATTTCTATCAATTGCCTAATGCTGTTCCTTCCTTTTTATGATTTTGGAACAACTGATGAGCCATCTTTCCTCATAAGAGACCACTGACCATGGAGTAGTTTTGACCAGTCTACAAAAGCTGTGCAAAGTGTCTTCATGTCCTCTGCTTCATATTTTGAGGCCAAAGGGCCAAAAACTCCACCCTTGGATCATGCCAACACTGACATTTTTTGACATGGGTCCCATGAAGGGGCATGAGGCTCAATTGTACAAGCACCTGTTTCTCATTTCATAAATATTCATGATGTCTCCTGTAGTTTATTATTTAAATATGTATATTTGGCCACCCTGCTCAGCATAAATACATGTTCCCTTTAACCTTCTCTGGAAGTGCTTGCTCTTGGGTTATGGCCAGAGGTTATGATTCCCAGGCTGCAAGATGGTCAGCCTACAGGCTGTAACCCCTTATAAGAAATAAAGTTCTTCTTTACAAATTCGTGAACCTCATCATTCTTAAGTGGACACCTAAGACAAGAAATGTTTATTTTTCCACTCACACAATGTTCACTGCTGGTCAGAAACTTTCCTCTATGAATAAATGACTTCAACTGTTTCCATTTTGTAGTTTTACCACTGCAACACATGGTTTTCTAGTCACTGAAGCAGCAAAAAAGAGCATTTGGAGAACTTATACCTACTGTTAAATGCTTCATCCCAGAAGTGATATGTCAGTCTCCTCACATCCCATTATCTGAAATTAGTTTTATGATACCAGCTAACAGAAAAGTATATGTGAAATGTGGGAGAATACATGTATATTTGGACAGAGGTAAATGTGTCAGTCATGTTCACTAGTTTACTAGGAAACCAAAAATTGTTTTGTAAATTTTTTTTCTGCATTTTACCTCGAAAAGCAGTGGATTAGTGTTCCTATTGTCCTTATCCTGGCCAACACTTGGAACTGCCTATCTTTTAAATTGCTGCCAATCTAGAGGTTGTGAAATGGTATCTCATGTTGAATTTGAAATTATCTGATTAACAATGAGGTTGGCAATCTTTTCAGGTTTATGGATCATTTGTGCTTCCTTTTCTGAAATCCTTAAGTATTTTACTCAAGAAGGGCTTAATCTCATTTTTCTTGGCATATGTTGATATTATCTATTTAAAGAAATCACTCTTTCTTCAAATGTATATATTGCAAATTTATTTCCCTAGGTTCTATCATTTTTTATACAATGTTTTATTTTAGTGAAAATAAATCTTGATGTTATTGTAGTTAGTGTTGTCTGTATCCTTTTTATGGACTGAGATTTTTATGTCTTCAGAAATTCCTTCAGTGAGGTCTTCAAACTATTTTCTACTATCATCAAAATATTTCTACTTTTGCCATTCATATTAAATATTTATGTACAGCGTATGGTAAGGATTGATGTCCATATTTTCCTACTACATGAATAACCAAAACTTTTCATTTACCCACTGATCAGCAGTGTCAGCTCAGTCACAAATTATATCTATCCTGTTCTACTTATTTGTCTATCACAAATTAAATGTATTTTTTCTCTATGAATATATATATATATATATATATATATATATATATATATATTTTTTTTTTTGAGGCAGAGTCTCATTCTCTTGCCTGGTGCCATGGCATGAGACTAGCTCATAGCAATCTCAAACTCCTGGGCTCAAGCAACCCTTCTGCCTCAGCCTCTTGAGTAGCTGGGACTACAGGCATGCGCCACCATGCCTGGCTAATTTTTTCTATATATTTTTCAGTTGTCTAGCTAATTTCTTTCGATGTTTTTAGTAGAGATGGGGCCTCACTCTTGCTCAGGCTGGTCTCGAACTCTTGAGCCCAAATGATCCACCCGCCTTGGCCTCCCAGAGTGCCAGGATTACAGGCATGAGCCACTGTGCCTTGCCCTCTATGAATATATTTTTATAATATATCTTTATAACTTATAGTATACGTCTCTTTCACATTTTTTTTCCTTTAGCAATATGTTGGTAATTCTTGGCCTTTTGTTTTTCCATATATGTTTTAGAATCTGTAAGGTTCCTGAAAATCCTGTTAGTACTTTTGACTGGGATGTCATGGAATCTACAAATGATTCTTGGAAATCTAGCATGTTTACAATATGGAGTCTTTCTGTCCAAGAACATGGAATAGTTATCCATTTATTTCCTTCATAAAGATGATTGAATAATTGCTTAAAGAGTCATCAACCACCCTTTTAATTATTTCTTCCATGATTTTACCCAAATTTCATTTCATTTTATTGTTATTGCTGTCCAATGTACAGAAATCAACTTCATTTGATTTTGAGCCTTAAAGTTATAAATGCATGCCTTACATCTATAAATTAATCAAACACAATCAGCAAAAGACTAATGTTATAATATGTTTGGTCTTTAATATAGTTTAATATAATTATTTAAACCACCTGGGTGCTTTACCTAAAATCAATTGAAATTTAATTCTTTCTTCAGAATGATATCAACAACATGTTGGAATAGGAGTTTCTACCACTTATCCCCTCACAAAAACATTGATTTGAAAAACTATCCATGTGCAAAAATACCTTCAAAAATGCTAGGAAAAATGAGAGATTACAGCACCTGGGTGGAACATAGAAAAAAGAAAAGAGATATTGAAATGGGTAGGAAAGATAGTTTTACATTAACCATGTCACCCTTCACCCAATTGCACATAATGCTAAATAGAGAGAGATACCCTTTGTATAGTGGAAGGAGAGTGAAATGAGCACCTGACTATGCTAAATACAATAGCACCAGGTCTGCCAGTGAATCCCAGTTGCCAGATTGATAGGCACAGACCCAGACTTCAGGCCAGCTCAAGTGCCAGACAAGGCCCCACAAACCCAGGCTCTAGGTCCTTCCACACATAACCAGGATAGAGGCTTATCTTCATGGCCGTAGGCAACATGTCTGATCCTGTGCATCCAGACACCAGGACAGCCAATAGGGATTTATGACCAGGCCAGTACCCATGGACCCAAACACAAGGCCCATTCTAGTATCAGGGTGATCTCCATGTCTTCAAGCCCAAGGTCTGCCTCAGTGCCAGGTCATATCCTGTGGACCTAGACTTTAAGCTGTTCCCTGCAAAAACAGGCTCTAGACCTGTCCTCTGGAATCAGATACCAGGCCTGCCTGCCCACTGATCCAGGCATCAGGGCAGCTCACCCAATGAATCCAGCAGTGAGCCCACCTGTGGAACCTGTCAGGTGGCCTTCCCAGAATCTTTGGATGATCTGACTGGCAAAGGGCTATCCTTGTCAAAGCCAACTATACAGAATAGAAGGAGTAACTACATCTTCCAATATTCAGACACCAACACAAGGCTACAGTATCAGAATAAAGAGGGAAACATGATAGAACCCAAAGAACACAATGAAGTGCCAGTAACTGACCCTAAAAAAATGGAGAATTATGAATTTCTGACAAAAAATTCAAAATAATCATCTTAAACAAGGCCAGTGAGCTACAAAAGACACAGCATACAACTACATAAAATAAGGAAAACAATACATAAACAAAAGGAGAAGTTTAATAAAGAGATAGACTTCACAAACAGAAACTAAAAAAATTCTGGAGCTGAATAACACAATGACAAAACCAAAAAATTCCATGTAGTACTTCAACAGCAGATCTAATTAAATAGAAAAAAAGAATCAGCAAGCTTGAAAACAGCTTATTTGAAATTACACAGTAAGATGGACAAAAATAATAAAGAATAAAAACAAGTGAACAAAACCTATGGGACTTCTGGAATACCATCAAGAAAATCATTATATGAATTATAGGAATTTCAGAAGGAGTGGAGACAAGGAAAGGGGTAAAAAGCTTGTTTAAAAAGTGATGACTAAAACAATTCCAAATCTAGAAAGGGAAATGAACATACAAATCCACGAAAGCCAACAAACCCCAAATAGATTACACATTAGGAGATATTGACTGAGGCACATTGTAATCAAATTTTCAAAAGTCAAACACAAAGAATTTTGAAAGCAGCAACAGAAAAGTGACTTATTACATAAAAGTGAACCTCATAAGTTATAAGCAGATTTCTCAAGAGAAATCTTCCAAGACAGGAGAGAGTAGAATAATATATTCAAAGTGCTGAGAGGAAAAAAAAATCCCAAATAAGAATACTGTATCTAGCCAGGATGTCCTTCAGAAATGAAAGGGAGATAAAGGCTTTCACAGACAAACAATAGCTGTGAGAGTTTATCAACACTATACCTGCCTTCAGGAAATGCTGATGGGATTTGTTCCACAATGAAATGAAAGGGTGCTATCTAACAACATGAAAGCAGGTGAAAATATAAAACTAATTGTACAGGTAGGAAAATAGTCAAATTTGTAATACTGTAATACTGTCATAAATGTGTATAAATCCCTTTTAAATATGGCATAAAAGATAAAGGACAGAAGTATTAAAATAACTATAATGTGTTAATGGATATACAATATAACAAGATGTAAATTGTGACATAAATAACAGAATGTGGTAGGAGGAGAAGTTAAACTATAGGGTTTTTGTGACATAGAAGTGAATTTGCTGTCAGCTTAATATATAATAATACAATTATAAGATATTTTATGTAAACCCCAAGGTAACCACAAGGAAAAAAATACTGTAATAGATACACAAAAGATAAAGAGTCAAGAAGCAAAGCAAACAACTGCAATGTAATCATCAAATCATATAAGAAGACAGCAAGAGAAGAAGAAAGGAACAAATTAGCTTCTAAACAGCCAGAAAACAATTAGCAAAATGGCAATAGTAAGATCTTCCCTGTTAATAATTACTTTAAATATGAATTGATTAAATTATCCAATTAAAAGATATACAGTGGTTAAAAATAGATGAACAAAAATGATCCAGCTATAAGCTGTCTACAAGAGACTCAACTTATCCTTAAGGAAAGACAAGAGCAGAAAGTCAAAGGATGGAAAAGAATATTCTATGCAAATAGTAAACAGAAGAAGCAGAAGTGGATATACTTATATCAGACCAAATAGATTTTAAGTCAAAAAGTGTCACAAGACACAAAAATGTCATTATATAACTATAAAAGGGTCAGTTAATCAAGAGGATAAAGCAAACGTAAATGTGTACTCAACATTGGAGTACCTAAATATATAAAGCAAATATTAACAAACTGAGTGGATATATAGACAGTAATAAATAATAGTAGGCAACTTTAATACCCTACTTTCAACAATTGATAAATCATCCATGCGGGCAATCAATAAGAAGATAGTGAAATTGTATAATCTATAGATCAAATGGACCTAACAGTCATATACAGAGCATTTTTTTATGCCACAACAGCAAAACACACATTATTCTCAAGTGTACATGAAACATTCTCCAGGATAGGTCATACATTAGGCCAAAAAACAATTCTTAACAAACTTAAGACATTTGAAGTCATACCAGGTATCTTTCTAACCATAATGACATGAAACTAGAAATCAGTAACATAGAGAAAAGTGAAAAATTTATGAATGTGTGGAAATTAAACAACACACTCCTGAATAAACAATGAGTCAGAGGAAAACAAAAGGGAAATCAGAAAAAATCTTAGCACAAACAAAAATAGAAACACAACATACCAAAACTTAAGGCATGCATCAAAAGCAGTTCTAAGAGGGAGGTTTCTTGCAATAAATTTCTACATTAAAAAAATAAAAATATCATTCTGGAGGGCGGAGCAAGATGGCGGACGAATAACACCGCCAAACAGAGTCTCTCTGCAGAAAAGACATATTCTAGTAGAAATTAGAGGAAAGAAGCAAGAAGACGAGCATACAGCGGACAAGGGCCGGAAGGAGGGGTACCTGAGACCCCGGGAGACTCCACGGGAGGAGGCTGAAGAGGAGAAGTGGAGGCTGAGATCACCGGAGCAGCCCGGAGACCAGCGGCAAGGGTAGGTGGATTTGCTGTTTCCCCTCCCCTGCATTTGGGACTGCTGGTGGGCTCCCCAGCGGGTGGAGAGACCTGCGGACACCAGCCCAGAGACCGCCGCCGCCGCCAGCCAGCGGTGAGCCTGTAGCAGACGTGGCACCAGGTTCCCAACTTCCTCTGGGCACCTCCGTGTGCACAGACCCGAGCCGCGCGGCAGGCGCCATATTGCCTCCTCCTCCCCTCCGCCGACCCTACCCGCGGCTGCCCAGAGAGACAATACAGCCACCAGCCGGAGGCACCTCCAGGGAACAGGACCTTCCTCTTGGAACCGTACAGCTGACTCAGGGGAACTCAGACTGTCAGCTCCCTACCCGCCCGCCCTCCCAGATGCTGCTGGCACTGAGTTCCCAGGAGAACGGTGCCGACTCAGAGGCTGAGAGATATAGACCCAGCTTGGGAAACCTGTGGGTGAATTGGGACCGGAAATCCTCTCCCTGGTGGGGATACAGTTTGAACTCTAGGACCCAGAGGTCGGACGCGCAGACCAGATCCCCTGCACCCAGGGCTAGCATTGCCCGGGGCACAGAAGGGTTATACGAGAACAGCCTACTGAGGTGTGTGTGCCTCCAGGGGAGGATCCGCATCCTAGAGGGCAACCCTCATCCCAGGAGGAGGCCGTGTACCCAACCCAGGTGGCGTTCCTGTGCAGGGAACCACCCTGCCGACATCACAGTCCCGGGAGGCCTGGTGGATTGTAGTCTGGGCTGCTGGCAGAGACCCAGGAGTAGCTACGGACTTGGGGAGGGAGAAAGAAGCGACCAGTCTCAGACAGCCCCGCCCCCACACCCAGACTTTCTGGCTGAGCAGGACCATTCCAGCCCCACCATGACAGCTTTCCTTGGAAGCAGAGAACAGAACTTTGACCCCTACTAACGGCCTGAGGGCAGGCTTACACAAAATCCACAGCATAGGCTGTTCCTCGAAGCAAACGCCACCTACTGACAGGGACGGCATCCTGCACAGCCTTTTCACGGCACCCACTGACTCAATATACAGGGAGTGGTCCAATTTCAACCACAGGCACCACCTAACGCCTCAGAAACTAAACAAGGTGTGTGAATACCCAAACAATAACTTAAGGAAAGAAACAACAACTGATCGACATGGGAAGAAATCAGGGAAAGAACTCAGGAAATATGAAGAACCAAACGGAAAACAAACCACCAAAGAGGAGCACCAGCCCCCTAGAAACGGACACCAACCAAAATCAGGCAACCAATATGACAGAAGAGGAATTTCGTATGTGGATCATAAGAACACTCACCGAGCTGAAACAACAACTCAATAACCAACATAAAGAAACCACAAAAAGCCTCCAGGATATGGGAAAAGAAATAGACACAATGAAGAAAAGTTTAACCGAACTCCTGGAAATGAAGAATCAATTCAAGGAACTACAAAATGCAGTGGAAAGTCTCAAGAACAGGGTAGATGAAACAGAAGAAAGAATCTTAGAGCTTGAAGATAACACCCTCTAATTAAATAAATCAGTCACAGAAATAGAGCAGAGAAACAAGAGAAAAGAGCAAAGCATACCAGAGCTGTGGGATTATGTGAAGAAACCTAATGTGAGGGTCATAGGGTTACAAGAAGGGGAAGAAGACAACACTCAAGGGTTGGACAAGGTGTTTGAAGATATAATAGAGGAAAATTTCCCAGGCCTTGCTCAAAATCTTGATATACAAGTTCAAGAAGCTCAGAGGACCCATGGGAGATTCAATGCAAACAGGAAGACATCACTACGTGCAGTCATCAGATTGACCAAAGTATCAACCAAAGAGGCCCTTCTAAGAGCTGTAAGACAAAAGAAGCAAGTAACATACAAGGGAAAGCCAATTCAAATAACATCAGACTTCTCTAATGAGACCTTACAAGCAAGGAGAGACTGGGGCCACATTCTCACTCTTTTGAAACAAAACAATGCCCAGCCTAGAATATTATTCCCTGCAAAACTAAGCTTCGTATATGAAGGAGAAATAAAAACATTCTCAGACAAGCAAAGGCTCTGAGAATTCACCAAGACAAGACCAGCCCTACAAGAAGTACTGAAAACAGAGTTACGTACGGAACATCATAATAATAACCCACGAATATAAAAACAACCAAAACCCAAAGATATTAAAGGCCAGATATTACAATGGCTCAAGACAGAAATCATAGCAACAACATCCAATCCAACAGAATGATCAGTAATCTACCTTACCTATCAGTTCTCTCAATAAATGTGAATGGCTTAAACTCTCCACTCAAGAGACATAGGCTGGCTGAATGGATAAGAAAATACAGGCCAAGTATATGCTGTCTTCAGGAAACTCATCTAACCTGCAAGGATGCATATAGACTAAAAATAAAAGGGTGGAGATAAATATTCCAAGCAAATAGAAGCCAAAAGAAGGCTGGTGTGGCAGTTCTAATTTCAGACGATTTAGTTTTTAAACCAACAAAAGTAGTGAAAGACAAAGAGGGTCATTATATAATGGTGAAGGGCACAGTTCATCAAAAAGAGATAACAATTTTAAATATATATGCACCCAACTTAGGTGCACCAAGATTCATAAAGCAAACCTTACTTGAGCTAAGCAAATGGATTAATAGCAGCTCCATAATCACTGGAGATTTCAACAGCCCACTGACAGTATGAGACAGATCCTCCAAACAGAAAATTAATAAGGAAATAACGGACTTAAACAAAATTCTAGAACAATTGGGTATGACAGACATCTACAGAACATTTTACCCAAAATCCACTGAATATACGTTCTTCTCATTAGCACACGGGACATTTTCTAAGGTAGACCATATCCTAGGACACAAAGAAAATATCAAGAAATTTAAAAAAATAGAAATTTACCATGTACCTTCTCAGATCACAGTGGAATAAAACTAGAAATCAACCCTAACAGAAACTCACATTTTTACACAAAAACGTGGAAATTAAACAACCTCCTACTAAATGATTACTTCGTAAATGAAAAAATCAAGACAGAAATAAAAAAATTCTATGAAGAAAACGACAATGGGGAGACAAGTTATCAACTCCTCTGGGACACAGCTAAAGCAGTTCTGAGAGGAAAGTTTATCTCTATAAATGCCTATAACCAAAAGTCAAGAAGATCACAAATAGACAATCTAATGAAACGACTCAAAGAGCTGGAAAAAGAACAGACCAACCCCAAACCCAGCAGAAGAAGTGAAATCAACAAGATCAAATCAGAACTACATGAAATTGAAAACAGGAAAGCTATTCAGGAGATTAATAAAACTAAAAGTTGGTTCTTTGAAAAAATAAACAAAATTTACACACCATTGGCTAAGCTAACGAAAAGCAGAAAAGAGAAATCTCTAATAATCTCCATCAGGAACAAAAAAGGATATATCACAACTGATCCCAAAGAGATACAAGATACAATTTATGAATACTACAAAAATCTTTATGCACACAAACTGGAAAATGTGGAGGAAATGGAAAAATTTCTAGAAACACATAGCCTCCCTAGGCTCAACCAGGAAAAATAGATTCCCTAAACAGACCAATCTCAACAGCTGAAATAGAAACAACAATTAAAAATCTCCCTAAAAAGAAAAGTTCCGGTCCAGATGGCTTCACACCCGAATTTTACCACACTTACAAAGAAGAACTAGTACCTATCTTGCAAAAACTATTCCACAACATCGAGAAGAACGGAAACCTCCCTGACACCTTTTATGAAGCGAATATTACTCTGATCCCCAACCAGGAAAGGATGCAACAAAAAAAGAAAACTACAGACCAATATCCCTAATGAATATAGATGCAAAAATTTTCAACAAAATCTTAGCTAACCGAATCCAGACACTTATCAAAAAAATAATCCACCACGACCAAGTGGGCTTCATCCCAGGGATGCAGGGATGGTTCAACATACATAAATCTATAAATGCAATTCACCACATAAACATAAGCAGAAACAAAGACCACATGATTCTTTCAATAGATGCAGAGAAAGCTTTTGACAAAATTCAACACCCTTTCATGATACGAACACTTAAGAAAATAGGCATAGAAGGGACATACCTAAAAATGATACAAGCCATATATGACAGACCCATAGCCAACCTCATACTGAATGGCGAAAAATTGAAATAATTCCCACTTAGAACTGGAACCAGACAAGGCTGCCCACTATCTCCACTTCTGTTCAACATAGTGCTGGAAGTCTTGGCTACAGCAATCAGACAGGAAAATGGAATCAAAGGTATCCAAATAGGGGCAGAAGAGATCAAACTTTCACTGTTTGCTGATGATATGATATTGTATCTAGAAAACCCCAAAGATTCAACCAAGAAACTCCTGGAACTGATCAATGAATTTAGTAAATTCTCAGGATACAAAATCAATACACAGAAATGAGAGGCATTCATATACGCCAACAACAATCTAATTGAGAACCAAATCAAAGACTCAATTCCCTTCACAATAGCAACAAAGAAATTAAAGTACCTAGGAATATACTTAACCAAGGACGTAAAAGACTTCTACAGGGAGAACTTTGAAACACTGAGGAAGGAAATAGCAGAGGATGTAAACAGATGGAAATCCATACCATGCTTGTGGATTGGCAGACTCAATATCATCAAAATGTCTATACTATCCTAACTGATCTACAGATTCAATGCTATACCTATTAAAATCCCATCAGCATTCTTCACAGATATAGAAAAAATAATTTTACGCTTCGTATGGAACCAAAAAAGACCCCGAATATCAAGAGCAATTCTAGGCAACAAAAACAAAATGGGAGGCATTAACATGCCAGATATCAAACTATACTACAAAGCTGTAGTAATTAAAACAATATGGTATTGGCACAAAAATAGGAACATGGACCAGTGGAACAGATGTGAGAATCCTGATATAAAACCATCCTCATATAGCCATCTAATCTTTGATAAAGCAGACAAAAACATACGCTGGGGAAAAGAATCCCTCTTCAATAAATGGTGCTGGGAAAACTGGATAGCCACCTGTAGAAGGCTCAAACAGGACCCAAACCATTCACCTCTCACAAAAACCAACCCACGCTGGATAACAGACTTAAACCTAAGGTATGAAACTATTAGAACTCTAGAGGAAAAATTTGGAAACACTCTCCTAGACATCAGCCTTGGCAGAGTTTATGAAGAAGTCCCCAAAGGCAATTACAGCAGCAACAAAAATAAATAAATGGGACATGATAAAACTACAAAGTTTCTACACAGCCAAAGAAATGGTCATGAAAGTAAACAGACAACCTACAGAATGGGAGAAAATTTTTGCATCCTATGCATCCTATAAGGGACTTATAACTAGAATATACTTAGAACTCACGAAAATCAGGAAGAAAAAATCAAATAACCCCATTAAAAAGTGGGCAAAGGTCTTGAACAGAAATTTTTCTAAAGAAGACAGAATCATGGCCAACAAACATATGAAAAAATGCTCAACATCTCTAATCATCAGGGAAATGCACATGAAAACCACAATGAGATATCACTTAACCCCAGTGAGAATGGCCTTTATCAAAAAATCTCCAAACAATAAATGCTGGCGTGGTTGCGGAGAGAGAGGAACACTCCTCCACTGCTGGTGGGACTGCAAACTAGTTCAACCTTTGTGGAAAGCAATATGCAGATACCTTAAAGCGATACAAGTGAATCTACCATTTGATCCAGCAATCCCATTGCTGGGCATCTACCCAAATGATCCAATGACACTCTACAAAAAAGACACCTGCACTCGAATGTTTATAGCAGCACAGTTCATAATTGCAAGGCTGTGGAAACAGCCCAAGTGCCCATCAATCCAAGAATGGATTAATAAAATGTGGTATATGTATACCATGGAGTACTTTTCAGCTCTAAGAAACAACGGTGATATAGCACATCTTACATTTTCCTGGTTAGAGCTGGAACCCATACTACTAAGTGAAGTATCCCAAGAATGGAAAAACAAGCACCAGATATATTCTCCAGCAAACTGGTATTAACTGAGTAGCACCTAAGTGGACACATAGGTACTACAGTAATAGGGTATTGGGCAGGTGGGAGGGGGGAGGGGGGCGGGTATATACATACATAATGAGTGAGATGTGCACCATCTGGGGGATCGTCATGATGGAGACTCAGACTTTTGGGGGGAGGGGGGAAATGGGCATTTATTGAAAACTTAAAATCTGTACCCCCATAATATGATGAAATAAAAAATATAAATAAATAAATAAAAATAGAAATATCAAATAAACAACATAATTTTATACTACAAGAGACTAAACATTTACCCAAAATTAGCAGAAGGGAGGTAAAATGATATATGTTAGACCAGACATAAATGAAATAGAGACTAAAATAATAATAGAAAATATTAATGAAACCAAGAGTTGCTTTTTCAAAAGATAAAATGAACAAACCTTAAGCTACACTAAGAGAAAAAGAGAGAAGACTCAAATTAATAACACTGTAAATAAAGGAGAAAGAACATCTGATAAAATTTGACATCATTTCATGATAAAATTCTCAAAAGATCATGGATTGGTAGAATCAATATCATTAAAATATCAATATTACCTAAAGTGATCTACAGATTTAACGCAATCCCCATCAAAGTACCACCATCATTCTTTACAGATCTAGAAAAAATAATTCTGCACTTTGTATGGAACCGGAAAAAAACCTCATATAGCCAAAGCAATCTTAAGCAAAAAGAACAAACTGGGAGGCATTAGTCTTCCTGACTTCAAGCTGTAATATAAAACAATAATAATTAAATCAGCCTGGTATTAGCACAAGAACAGAAGCACTGATATTTGGAATAGGAATGAGATTCCAGAGATGAAACCATCTGCATACAGTAACCTAATCTTTGATAATGCAGACCAAAATATACAATGGGTAAAAGGATCTCTCTTCAATAAATGGTGCTGGGAAAACTGGATAGCTACATGCAGAAGATTGAATCAGGATCCCTACCTCTCACCTCTCACAAAAATCCACTCAAGATGGATAAAGATTTAAACCTAAGGCATGAAACCTTAAGAATCCTAGAAGAAGAGGTTGGGAAAACTCTCTCAGACATTGGCCTAGGCAAAGAATTCTTGAAAAAGACCTCCAAAGCAATCACCGCATCAACAAAAATAAACAAATGGGACCTGATCAAATTAAAAAACCTGTTCACAATGAGTAAGATGTGCAATGTTTGGGGGATGGACATGCTTGAAGCTCTTACTCGAGGGGGGCGGGGGCATGGGCAATATAAGTAACCTTAACGCTTGTACCCCCATAATACACTAAAAAAAAAAAAGCCTCTTCACGGCCAAGGAAACTATCATTAGAGTGAATAGACAACCTACAGAATGGTAGAAAATATTTTCTCTCTACACTTCCAATAAAGGTCTAATAACAAGAATCTATCTAGAACTCAAAAGAATTAACAAGAAAAAATCTAACAACCCCATCAAGAAATGGGCAATGGAAATGAACAGAAACTTTTCTAAAGAAGACAGAATAATGGTCAGCAAACAAATTAAAAAATGCTCAACATCTCTAATAATCAGAGAAATGCAAATCAAAACCACAATGAGATATCACCTAACCCCAGTGAGAATGGCCTATATCAAGAAATCCCAAAACAACAAATGCTGGTGAGGATGTGGAGAGATAGGAACACTCTTACACTGCTGGTGGGACTGCAAATTGGCGCAACCTTTGTGGAAAAGAATTTGGAGATATCTCAAAGAGCTAAAATAGAAATACCATTTGACCCAGCAATAGCATTATTAGGCATCTACCCAAAAGAGCAAAAGACATTCTATTATAAAGACATCTGCACCTGAATGTTTATGGCAGCACAATTCACTATTGCAAGGACGTGGAAACAACCCAAGTGTCCATCAATTCATGAGTGGAATATTAAAATTTGGTATCTGTTTACAATGGAATATTACTCAGTTCTAAGAAACGACAGCAAGTTAGCACCACTTACATTATCCTGGATTAATCTTAAGCCCATTATTCAAAGTGAGGTGACACAAGATCAGAATAATGGGCTCCACATGTACTCGCCATCCAATTGGTACTAACACTATGTTGCTCAAAGAGTGGTGGTGTTCACCAGGGATTTTGGGGTTGGAGGGGTAGTCCGACATCTGTGAGATGGGGTGAACATTGTGGCAGGGAAGGGCATACCTCTAACCCTTGCTAGGGAGAGGCAAATATATAAAATGTAAGCAAAATGTTAGGGGAAAAAAAAGATAAACAAACATTTGTCGGGTGTGGTACAGGTGCGAGGGAGGAGGAGGGGATGGGTATATACATATGTAGTGACTGTGATGCATACCGTCTGGGGAATGGGCACATTTGAAGCTCTGCCTTAAGGGGGGAGGAGAGACAAGGGCAATGTATGTAACCTTAACGTTTGTACCCCAATCATATTCTGAAATAAAATAAACAAAAAAGCAAAAGCAAAACAAAACAGAAGTTTTATAGGGTCGTGGGGAACAGGGGATCTTCATTGTTTATTTTAAAATAAAATAAAATAAAACAAGTTCTTGACGTTTCAAAAACTGACTTTTAAAATAGACATTAGAATCTCTGTTTCTACTTTAGACTATTTTAAAATATTTGTGTATATAAACATTTTTAGATATGAAATATTTTTGAGCAAATAAATTAATATATATTTTTTAAAAATTCTCAAAAGATAACTGTAGAAATGCACTTTAATATAATAAAAGGTGTACCCATGGCTATGATACCACAGAACTAATAACATTAGTTATTAACAATAACATTGTTAATTGTACATTAACAAATTGGATATCTCTCTGTTCTTGTGCCAAGGACATGCGTTTTTTGTTACTATAGCCTTGTAGGATAGCTTGAAGTTTGGAAAATTGAGATCTCTCAATTTGCTGTTTTTGCCTAAGTTTGATTTTGTCCTACGGGGTCTTCTCTGGTCCATACAAAGTGTAGAATTACTTTTTCTAGATCTGCAAAAAATGATGTTGGTACTTTAATATGGATTCCATTGAATCTGTAGATCACTTTGGGTAGTATAGACATTTTAACAATGTTGATTCTGCTGACCCATGAGCATGGTATTGTTTTCCACCTGTTTAGACCCTGTGTTATTTCTTTCCACAGTGTCCCATAGTTGTCCCTGTACAGGTCTTTCACCTCCTTAGTCAAATATAATCATAGGCATTTTATTTTCTTTGTCACTATTGTAAAGGTATTGAGTCTTTGATTTGGTTCTCTGTTTGACTGTTGGCATATAGGAGTGTTATTGATTTCTATATATTGATTTTGTAACCTGAGACAATGCTGAATTTATTTATCAATTCCAGTAGTCTCATAGCAGAATTTTTGAAGTTTTCTGGATATAAGATCATATCATCATCAAAGAGTGATACTTTGACTTTTTCTGTCCCCATTTGGATGCCCTTGATTTGCTTCTATTGTCTGATTGCTCTGGCTAGGACTGCCAGCACTAAGTTGAATAGAAGCAGTGATAGACAGTAACTTTGTCTGGTTCTGGTTCTAAGCAGAAATGCTTTCAAATTTTCCCTGCTCAGTATAATGTTGGCTGTGGGTTTGTCATACATGGCTTTGATTATTTTATGTAAGTCCCATCTATGCCTATTTTGTCAAACATTCTTATCATAAAAGGGTGATGAATTTTGTAGAATGCCGTTTCTGTGTCTATTGAGAAGATCATAGGGTCTTTGTTTTTGCTTCTATTTATGTGGTGAATTACATTTAAAGATTTGTATATGTTGAACCATCCCTTCATCTCTGGGATAAAGCCCATTTGGTCATGATGGATTATTTTTTTGAGAAGCACCAGAATTTGGTTTGCTAGGATTTTACTGAGAATTTTTACATTAAGTGACATTGACCATAGTTTTCTTTTTTGTTGTGTTCTTTCCTGGTTTTGGTATCAGGGTGATGTTGGCTTCATAAAACGGGTTGGGGAAGATTCCTTCCTTCTCAATGTTGTGAAATAATTTCTGAAGGATCAGCACCATTTCTGCTTTGTAGGTCTGGTAAAATTCAGGTGTGAAACCATCTGGACCAGGACTTTTTTTTTTAGGAATGTTTTTTATTACTGCTTCAATTTCAGACTTGATATTGATCTGTTAAGGAAATTTATTTCTTCCTGATTGAGCCTAGGGAGGTTGTATGTTTCTAAGAATTTGTCCCTTTCTTCCACATTTTCAAGTGCATGGAGTTTTTTATAGTATTCATAGATGATATTTTATATTTATGTGGTATCAGTTGTAATTTCCCCGTTTTCATTTCTGATGGAGCTTATTAGAGTCCTTTTCTGGTTCTTGTTTAGGAAGAGGCATGTCAATTTTGTTTATTTTTTCAAAGAGCCAATTTTAGGCCAATGGAACAGAACTCACAACCCAGATATAAAACCATCCTTATATAGCCATCTAATCTTTGACAAAGCAGACAAAAACATATACTGGGGAAAAGAATCCTTATTGAATAAATGGTGCTGGGAAAATTGGATAGCCACATATAGAAGACTGAAACAGGATCTGCACCTCTCACCTCTCACAAAAATCAACTCATAGTGGAAAACAGACTTAAACCTAAGGCATGAAACTACAAGAATTGTAGAATGAAATGTTTTAAAACTCTTACAGACATTGGCCTGAAAGAATTTATGTAGAAGACCCCAAAGATAATCACAGCAACAACAAAAATAAATAAATGGGAACTGATTAAATTAAAAACCTTCTGCACAAGCAAGGAAACTATCAGAAGAGCAAAGGGACAACCTACAGAATGGGAAAAAATATTACATGTTACACATCTCATAAAGGGCTGACAACTAGAATCTATATAGCGCTCAGGAAAACCAGCAAGAAAAAAATCAAACAACTCTATCAAAAAGTGGGCAAAGGACATGAACAGAAACATTTCAAAAGAAGATAGACTAATGGCCACAAACATATGAAAAAATGCTCAACATCTCTAATCATCAGGGAAATGCAAATCAAAACCACAATGAGATATCACTCATCTCTGGTGAGAATGGTCTTTATCAAAAGATCCCAAAACAGGCCGGTATGGTGGCTCATGCCTGTAATCCTAGCACTCTGGGAGGCTGAGGCAGGCGGATTGCTCGAGGTCAGGAGTTCGAAACCACCCTGAGCAAGAGCGAGACCCCATCTCTCCTATAAATACAAAGAAATTAATTGGCCAACTAATATATATGTAGAAAAATAAAAATTAGCCTGGCATGGTGGTGCATGCCTGTAGTCCCAGCTACTTCAGAGGCTGAGGCAGCAGGACTGCTTGAGCCCAGGAGTTTGAGGTTTCTGTGAGCTAGGCTGATGCCACAGCACTCACCCTAGTCTGAGCAACAAAGCAAGATTCTGTCTCAAATAAATAAATAAATAAATAAATAAATAAATAAATAAATAAAAATAAAAAATAAAGATCCCAAAACAAAAAATGTTGGCATGGATGTAGAGAGATAGGAACACTCCTACACTGCTGGTGGGACTGCAAACTACTACAGCCTCTGTGGAAAGTAATATGGAGATACCTTAAAAAGCTACAAGTGGAAGTACCATTTGATCCAACAATCACATTACTGGGCATCTACCAAAAGGACAAAAATACATTCTATAGAAAAAACATCTGCACTAGAATATTTATAGCAACTCAATTCACAATTGCAAAGTTGTGGAAACTTTGCAACTGGTTACCAATTCATGAGTGGATTAATAAAATGTGATATATGTATACCATATATCAGAACTGGAGTTCTACTCAGCCACAAAAAACAATCATGATCCAGCACCTCTTGTATTTTCCTGGAGAGAACTGGAGCCCATTCTACTAGGTGAAATAACACAAGAATGGAAAAACAAGCACCACATATACTCACCATCAAATTGATATTAAGTGATCAACAGTTCAGTGCACATATAGCAGGAACATTCATAATGTATTTACACACCTAATGGGTGCAGTGTACACCATCTGGGGGATCGACATACTTGAAGCTCGAACTCAAGTGAGATGAAGGCAATACATGTAACCGAAACATTTGTACCACTGTAATATGCTAAAGTAAAAAAAAAAATTGAGAACATAGAAGAAATATATAAGTTCCTAAAATTGCACAACTTCTCAAAAATGTATTATGAAGAAATATAAAATTTCAACAGAAAAATGATTAAGAGACTGAATCAGTATTTAGAAAAAAAATCAAGAGTAGAAGGGGGGCGGAGCAAGATGGCGGACGAATAACACCGCCAGACAGAGTGTCTCAGCAGAAAAGACAGATTCTAGCAGAAATTAGAGGAAAGAAGGAAGAAGACGAGCAGATAGTGGACAAGGGCCGGAAGGAGGGGTACCTGGGACCCCAGGAGACTCCACGGGAAGAGACTACGGAGGAGAACTGGAGGCTGAGACCACAGGAGCAGCCCGAAAAACCAGCGGCAAGGGTAGGTGGATTTGCTGTTCCCCTCCCCTGCATTTGGGACTGCTGGTGGGCTCCCCCGTGGGTGGAGAGACCTGTGGACACCAGCCCAGAGACCGCCGCCGCCGCCAGCCAGCGGTGAGCCTGTAGCAGACGTGGCACCAGGTTCCCAACTTCCTCCGGGCACGTCCGTGTGCACAGACCCGAGCCGCGCGGCAGGCACCTTATTGCCTCCTCCTCCCCTCCGCCGACCCTACCCGCGGCTGGCTGCCCAGAGAGACAATAGAGCCACCAGCCAGAGGAACCTCCAGGGAACAGGACCTTCCCTTTTGGGACCACAGCTGACTCAGGGGAACTCAGACTGTGAGCTCCTTACCCGCCCGCCCTCCCAGGTGCTGCTGACATGGTGTTCCCAGGAGAAAGGTGCCGACTCAGAGGTTGAGAGACATAGACCCAGCCTGGGCTCCCTGTGGGTGAATTGGGACCAGAAACCTCTCCTTGGTGGGGATGTAGTTTGAAATCTGGGACCCAGGGGTCGGACTTGCAGACCAGATCCCCTGCACCGAGGGCTAGCATTGCCCGGGGCACAGAAGGGTTATACGTGAACAGCCTACTGAGGAGTGTGTGCCTCCAGGGGCGGATCAGAGTCCTAGAGGGCAACCCTCCTCCCAGGAGGAGGCCGTGCCCCCAACCCAGGTGGCGTTCCTGTGCAGGGAACCTCCACGCCGACATCACAGTCAGGGGAGGCTGGTGGCTTGTGGTCTGGGCTGCTGGCAGAGGCCCAGGAGTAGCTGCGGACTTGGGGAGGGTGGAAAGAAGCGAGGCCCGCTCCAGACAGCGGGTCTCAGACAGCCCAACCCCCACACGCAGACTTTCTGGCTGAGCGGGAACATTCCAGCCCCGCCCTGACAGCTTTCCCTGGAAGCAGAGAACAGAACTTTGACCCCTGCTAATGGCCTGAGGGCAGGCTTACCCAACCCAGCTCCGCCCAGAAAAAGAGCTGATAACAGGACACAAAATCAAGAGCATAGCCTGTTCCTCCAAGCAAACGCCACCTACTGACAGGGATGGCATCTTGCACAGCCTTTCCACGGCACACACTGACTCAATATACAGGGAGTGGTCCAATTTCACCCACAGACACCACCTAACGCCTCAGAAACTAAATAAGGTGTGTGAATACCCAAACAATAACTTAAAGAAAGAAACAACAACTGATCGACATGGGAGGAAATGAGCAAAATAACTCAGAAAATATGAAGAACCAAACGGAAAACACAGCCCCAAAGAGGAGCACCAGCCCCCTAGAAACGGACACCAACGCAAATCAGGCAACCAATATGACAGAAGAGGAATTTCGTATGTGGATCATAAGAACACTCACCGAGCTGAAACAACAACTCAATAACCAACACAAAGAAACCACAAAAAGCCTCCAGGATATGGGAAAAGAAATAGACACAATGAAGAAAAGTTTAACCGAACTCCTGGAAATGAAGAATCAATTCAAGGAACTACAAAATACAGTGAAAAGTCTCAAGAACAGGGTAGATGAAACAGAAGAAAGAATCTCAGAGCTTGAAGATAACACCCTCCAATTAAATAAATCAGTCACAGAAATAGAGCAGAGAAACAAGAGAAAAGAGCAAAGCCTACAAGAGCTGTGGGATTATGTGAAGAAACCTAATGTGAGGGTCATAGGGTTACAAGAAGGGGAAGAAGACAACACTTGAGGGTTGGACAAGCTGTTTGAAGATATAATAGAGGAAAATTTCCCAGGCCTTGCTCAAAATCTTGATATACAAGTTCAAGAAGCTCAGAGGACCCCTGGGAGATTCAACGCAAACAGGAAGACGTCACAACATGCAGTCATCAGACTGACCTAAGTATCAACTAAAGAGGCCCTTCTAAGAGCTGTAAGACAAAAGAAGCAAGTGACATACAAGTAAAAGCCAATTCGAATAACATCAGACTTCTCTAATAGGACCTTACAAGCAAGGAGAGACTGGGGCCACATTCTCACTCTTTTGAAACAAAACAATGCCCAGCCTAGAATATTATTCCCTGCAAAACTAAGCTTCATATATGAAGGAGAAATAAAAACATTCTCAGACAAGGAAAGGCTCAGAGAATTCATCAAGACAAGACCAGCCCTACAGGAAGTACTGAAAACAGCGTTACATACGGAACATCATAATAATAACCCACGAATATAAAAACAACCAAAACCCAAAGATATTAAAGGCCAGATATTACAATGGCTCAAGACAGAACTCTTGGCAACAACATCCAACCCAACAGAATGAACAGTAATCTATCTTACCTATCAGTTCTCTCAATAAATGTGAATGGCTTAAACTCTCCACTCAAGAGACATAGGCTGGCTGAATGGATAAGAAAATACAGGCCAAGTATATGCTGTCTTCAGGAAACTCATCTAACCTGCAAGGATGAATATAGACTAAAAATAAAAGGGTGGAGATCAATATTCCAAGCAAATAGAAGCCAAAAGAAGGCTGGTGTGGCAGTTCTAATTTCAGACGATTTAATTTTTAAACTAACAAAAGTAGTGAAAGACAAAGAAGGTCATTATATAATGGTGAAGGGCACAGTTTATCAAGAAGAGATAACAATTTTAAATATATATGCACCCAACTTAGGTACACCCAGATTCATAAAGCAAACCTTACTGGAGCTATGGAAATGGATTAATAGCAGCTCCATAATCACTGGAGATTTCAACACCCCACTGACAGCATGAGACAGATCCTCCAAACAGAAAATTAATAAAGAAATAATGGACTTAAACCAAACTCTAGAACAATTGGGTCTGACTGACATTTACAGAACATTCTACCCAAAATCCACTGAATATACGTTCTTCTCATCAGCTCACAGGACATTTTCTAAGATAGACCATATCCTAGGACACAAAGAAAGTCTCAAGAAATTTAAAAAAGTAGAAATCATACTATGTACCTTCTCAGATCACAGTGGAATAAAACTAGAAATCAACCCTAACAGAAACTCACATTTTTACACAAAAACGTGGAAATTAAACAACCTCCTACTAAATGATTACTTTGTAAATGAAGAAATAAAGACAGAAATAAAAAAATTCTATGAAGAAAACGACAATGGAGAGACAAGTTATCAACTCCTCTGGGACACAGCTAAAGCAGTTCTGAGAGGAAAGTTTATCTCTATAAATGCCTATAACCAAAAGTCAAGAATATCACAAATAGACAATCTAATGAAACGACTCAAAGAGCTGTAAAAAGAAGAACAGACCAACCCCAAACCCAGCAGAAGAAGTGAAATCAACAAGATCAAATCAGAACTAAACGAAATTGAAAACAGGGAAGCTATTCAGGAGATTAATAAAACTAAAAGTTGGTTCTTTGAAAAAATAAACAAAATTTACACACCATTGGCTAAGCTAACGAAAAGCAGAAAAGAGAAATCTCTAATAAGCTCCATCAGGAACAAAAAAGGAGATGTCACAACTGATCCCAAAGAGATACAAGATACAATTTATGAATACTACAAAAATCTTTATGCACACAAACTGGAAAATGTGGAGGAAATGGACAAATTTCTAGAAACACACAGCCTCCCTAGGCTCAACCAGGAAGAAATAGATTCCGTGAACAGACCAATCTCAACAGCTGAAATAGAAACAGCAATTAAAAATCTCCCTAAAAAGAAAAGTTCCGGTCCAGATGGCTTCACACCCGAATTTTACCACACTTACAAAGAAGAACTAGTACCTATCTTGCAAAAACTATTCCACAACATCGAGAAGAATGGAAACCTCCCTGACACCTTTTATGAAGCGAATATTACTCTGATACCCAAACCGGGAAACGATGCAACAAAAAAAGAAAACTACAGACCAATATCCCTAATGAATATAGATGCAAAAATTTTCAACAAAATCTTAGCTAACCGAATCCAGACACTTATCAAAAAAATAATCCACCACGACGAAGTGGGCTTCATCCCAGGGATGCAGGGATGGTTCAATATATGTAAATCTATAAATGCAATTCACCACATACACAGAAGCAGAAACAAAGACCACATGATTCTTTCAATAGATGCAGAGAAAGCTTTTGACAAAATTCAACACCCTTTCATGATACGAACACTTAAGAAAATAGGCATAGAAGGGACATACCTAAAAATGATACAAGCCATATATGACAGACCCATAGCCAACATCATACTGAATGGGGAAAAATTGAAATCATTCCCACTTAGAACTGGAACTAGACAAGGCTGCCCACTGTCTCTACTTCTGTTCAACATAGTGCTGGAAGTCTTGGCTACAGCAATCAGACAGGAAAATGGAATCAAAGGTATCCAAATAGGGGCAGAAGAGATCAAACATTCATTGTTTGCTGATGATATCATATTGTATCTAAAAAAACCCAAAGATTCAACCAAGAAACTCCTGGAACTGATAAATGAATTTAGTAAAGTCTCAGGATACAAAATCAATACACAGAAATCAGAGGCATTCATATACACCAACAACAATCTAATTGAGAACCAAATCAAAGACTCAATTCCCTTCACAATAGCAACAAAGAAATTAAAGTACCTAGGAATATACTTAACCAAGGAGGTAAAAGACCTCTACAGGGAGAACTATGAAACACTGAGGAAGGAAATAGCAGAGGATGTAAACAGATGGAAATCCATACCATGCTCGTGGATCGGCAGACTTAACATCATTAAAATGTCTATACTACCCAAACTGATCTACAGATTCAATGCAATACCTATTAAAATCCCATCAGCATTCTTCACAGAGATAGAAATAACAATTTTACGCTTCGGATGGAACCAAAGAAGACCCCAAATATCAAGAGCAATTCTAGGCAACAAAAACAAAATGGGAGGCATTAATATGTGAGATATCAAACTATACTACAAAGCTGTAGTAATTAAATCAATATGGTATTGTCACACAAACAGGAATATTGACCAGTGGAACAGATGTGAGAATCCTGATATAAAACCATCCTCATACAGCCATCTAATCTTTGACAAAGCAAACAAAAATATACGCTGGGGAAAAGAATCCCTTTTCAATAAATGGTGCTGGGAAAACTGGATAGCCACCTGTAGAAGCCTAAATAGGACCCACACCTTTCACCTCTCACAAAAATCAACTCACACTGGATAACAGACTTAAACCTAAGGTATGAAACTATTAGAACTCTAGAGGAAAAAGTTGGAAACACTCTCCTAGACATCGTCCTTGGCAAAGAGTTTATGAAGAAGTCCCCAAAGGCAATCACAGCAGCAACAAAAATAAATAAATGGGACATGATCAAACTACAAAGCTTCTGCACAGCCAAAAAAATAGTCATGAAAGTAAACAGACAACCTACAGAATGGGAGAAAATTTTTGCATCCTATGCATCCGATAAGGGACTGATAACTAGAATATACTTAGAACTCACAAAAATCAGGAAGAAAAAATCAAATAACCCCATTAAAAACCGGGCAAAGGACTTGAACAGAAACTTTTCTAAAGAAGACAGAAGAATGGCCAAGAAACATATGAAAAAATGCTCAAAATCTCTAATCATCAGGGAAATGCAAATCAAAACCACAATGAGATACCACTTAACCCCAGTGAGAATGGCCTTTATGAAAAAATCTCCAAACAATAAATGCTGGCGTGGTTGCGGAGAGAGAGTAACACTCCTACACTGCTGGTGGGACTGCAAACTAGTTCAACCTCTGTGGAAAGCAATATGGAGATACCTTAAAGTGATACAAGTGATTCTACCATTTGATCCAGCAATCCCATTGCTGGGCGTCTACCCAAATGATCCAATGACACTCTACAAGAAAGACACCTGCACTCGAATGTTCATAGCAACACAATTCATAATTGCAAGGCTGTGGAAACAGCCCAAGTGCCCATCAGTCCAAGAATGGATTAATAAAATGTGGTATATGTGTACCATGGAGTACTATTCAGCTCTAAGAAACAACGGTGATATTTCACATCTTATATTTTCCTGGTTAGAGCTGGAACCCATACTACCAAGTGAAGTATCCCAAGAATGGAAAAACAAGCACCAGATATATTCTCCAGCAAACTGGTATTAACTGAGTAGCACCTAAGTGGACACATAAGTACTACAGTAATAGGGTATTAGGGAGGTGGGAGGGGGGAGGTGGGCAGGTATATACATACATAATGAGTGAGATGTGCACCATCTGGGGGATGGTCATGATTGAGACTCAGACTTTTGGGGGAAGGGGGGAAATGGGCATTTATTGAAACCTAAAATCTGTACCCCCATAATATGCCGAAATAAAAAAAAATAAAATGTAATAAAAAAAATACTACAATGAGATATCACTGAACTCCAGTGAGAATGGCCTTTATCAAAAAGTCTCCAAATATCAAGTGCTGGCGTGGTTGCGGCGAGAGAGGAACACTCCTACACTGCTGGTAGGACTGCAAACTAGTTCAACCTTTGTGGAAAGCAATATGGAGATACCTTAAAGTGATACAAGTGAATCTACCATTTGATCCAGCAATCCCATTGCTGGGCATCTACTCAAATGATCCAATGACACTCTACAAAAAAGACACCTGGACTCGAATGTTTATAGCAGCACAATTCATAATTGCAAGGCTGTGGAAACAGCCCAAGTGTCCATCAATCCAAGAATGGATTAATAAAATGTGGTATATGTATACCATGGAGTATTATTCAGCTCTAAGGAACAATGGTGATATAGCACATCTTATATTTTCCTGGTTAGAGCTGGAACCCATACTACTAATTGAAGTATCCCAAGAATGGAAAATCAAGCACCACATATACTCACCAGCAAACTGGTATTAGCTGAGTAGCACCTAATAGGTATTACAGTAACAGCGTATTGGGGAGGGAGGAGGGGAGAGGGGGACGGGTATATACATACATAATGAGTGACATGTGCACCATCTGAGGGATGGTCATGATGGAAAATCAGACTTGTGGGGGGAGGGGAGAAAGGGCATTTATTGAAACCTTAAAATCTGTACCCCCATAATATGCCGACATAAAAAAAAAAAGAATCAGGGAGAGTAGACTGAGATATGTGTCTAATTAGGGTTCTGGGACAGAAGCAAGGACAGAGGTAGTTTTTGAGAAGATGATGACTGAGCATTTTACAGAATGGATAAGACAGCCACCCAAAACCAAAAACCCAGGCAGGACAAATGGAAATAAATCCACATGCAGACAGTTTAGTGATATAGCAACTAGAGGGGAAATTTCAACAGTGAGGGTGAAAAGATCATTTTAAGACAAAATCCAAGATAGCTACAGACAGATCTTTGCTATAGGGAATTCTCAAGGATATTCTTGGAACGAACGTGATGCTATGTGGGAAAAAGTAAGAGATGAAACAAGCAAATGAAGAGTAAAGAAGATAATAAATATTTAGACAATTCTAAACAAATGTATAAGAGTAATAATGTTGGGGAGGCTGAAAAAAGGATTATTGAATACACAAAAACAATAATATCCAGGTTGGAAGGGCAAATGGAATTGCAGAGGTGGGTTAAAGTTTTGTTTAACTTTGAATTTGTTGAACCCTCCATGTTATTGTGCTTTAAAGGTGATTACTAAAGAATAAAAACAGTAAATTACTTCTGTAGTAGTAGAGGGGAGAAATTGAATGATTTTAAATAATCCAAAAAGAGATAAGAAATGGGACAAAAAGAAACCAGGACAGGTGGGAAAATAGCACAAAATGAGATTATGGATTTAAACCCCAATATATCAGCATTAATATTAAATATAAATTGCCTAAATATTCCAGGTAAAACATAAAGACTTCATACTGGATTTTTAAAATCCAACTCTTGTGCTGTTTAAAAGAGGCAAAAAGGGTGAAAGTAAAAGACTGGGAGAAGATATACCATAGAAATACTATTTAAAGTAAACTAGTATTATATTAATGTTATATAACAGAATTTAGGACCCAAATAAGTATTACATATAGAGAGGGTCACTTCATAATGATAAAAGTTCAATTCAGTTTGAACATTTAGCAGTTTTAAAAACTTTGTGTGTTTCTGCAGGTACAGGTCTGAAAAAAGAAAAAAAAAAAACTTTGTGTGTTATCTATTAACATCTCAATATATAAAGCAAAAATTGACAGAAATGGTCAAATCTATAATCATAGTAGATACTTTTAGTGCTTTTTGTTAGTACAAAAATCAATAATAATTAGAACTTTTTAATAAAGTATGGAATATAATCTATATATAACTATATATAAACAAAACACTGCAGCCAACCAATGCATACTTCAAAATTTTCAGATTGGCTGTATTCATGGTCTTAAAGTAAGTCTCAACAAATATTTAAGGATTGAAATTATACATAGCAGGTAGTCAGACCAACTTGAATTAAACTAAAAATATGAATAAAAATATAAACAGAGAATCTCTATGTATTTGGAAATTTAAAAATATTTTTAGTATTTATTTGTGGGTCAAAAACTAATGGAAAATGGTTGCCATGGTGGCTCAGGCTTCTAATCCTAGCACTTTGAGAGGCCGAGGCAGGAAGATCACTTGAGGCCAGGAGTTCAAGACCAGCCTAGGCAACATAGGAAAACCTTCTCTTTACCAAAAATAATAATAAAAATTATCCGAGGCAGTGGTAAAAATATAATAATTAGCTGGAAGCTGAGGTGCACACCTGTAGTCTCAGCTACTCAGGAGGCTGAGGCAGGAAGATCACTAGAGCCCAGGAGTTTGAGGCTGCTGTGAGCTATGATCATGCCACTGCACTGTAAGCTTGGAGACACAGCAAGACCCTGTCTCAAAAAAAAAAAAAAAAAAAAAGGAAAATAAAAAATGTTTTGAAATGAATGCTAATAAAAATGCTACATATGAACTTGTAGGATGTAGCTAAAATATTATTTACAGGGAAATTTATAACTTTAAATATATTTAAAAAGAAGAAAAATAAAACAAGGAAATTAATGAGCTAAGTATGTATCTTGAGACATTTCAAAAGGCAAAATAAACCTAAACCATTCACAAGGAACAATGAGAGTTAATGAAACAGAGAAGAATATATAGAAAAATATATTAAGTAGAAAAGGGTGAATAGAAAAGCTCACCAAAGCCAAAATTTTATTCTTAGGAAAGGTGAATAATGTTGACAAATCTCAAGCAAATTGATCAAGAAAATGGCATAAATAACTAATATCAAGAATATAAAATGGAACTTTACTATAGATATTGTAGACATAAAAAAGATAAATGGTTATTATGAAGAAATTGTACCAAATAAAAATAAATTTTAAAAAGAGAAAGTCCAGAAATAGCAACCCCTCCCCCCTGCATTTATAGTCAATTTATCTTCAACAAAGTGTCAAAAACACGCAATGGGTAAACGACATTCTCTTCAATAAATGGTACTAGCAAAATTAGATATCCACATAAAAAATAGTGAAATTGTACCCTTACACCACACCATATATAAAAATCAAGTCAAGTGAATTAATAACTTAAATTAAAGACCTGAAACTCTAAAACTGTTAGAAGAAAACATGAGGAAATAGCCTTTTAAAATAAGTCCGGGCAATAGTTTTTTGGATATGACCCCAAAAACATAGGCAACAAAAGTGAAAGTATCAAATTGAAAAGCTTCTGCATAACAAAGGAAACAACTGTGTATAACAAATATATATACACATACCTCATGGAATATCATTCATCTTTTAAAAGAAGGAAATCTTGTCATTTATGACAACATGGTTGAACCTAGAGGACATTATGCTAAGTGAAATAAACCAGGCACAGAAAGACAAATACTCCATTATCTCACTATATTTTGATTGTAAAAAAGTCAATTTAATAGAAGCAGAGAGTAATTGCCAGCATATAGAGGTTGGAGGAATAAGAAGATGTTGTTCAAGGGGTACGAAGATTCAGTTAGATAGAATGAAAAAATTCTGGAGATCTAATGTATAACATATTGACTGTGGTTAATAGTGCTGTATTATATGCTTAAATTTGGTAAGAGAGCATAAGAAAAATAGTCTCACCACATGAAAGAAAATATTATCTATGAGTGGTGATATATATGTTTATTAGCTTGATTGTGATATAGATATTAAAATATAAATATGCTATATACCTTAATTATATACAATTTTATTTGTCAATTATATCTCAATAAAGCTGGATAAATAAAGAAATTTCTCTCCTAACCTGTGCCTACCACTCATTCTTATATGAAGCCTACTCTCACAGAAGATAAAATATAATAGGAACAAAGAAGTCATTTCTACTCTTTCTCTGTCCGCTTCAAGCTATAGGTCCTCCTTGCTCTTCTTATTTGAAACATACCTTTCAAAGCCCTTTTTAATCTTAGCCCTTTGTGTAAATCCATATTCACTCTCAATCAGTCCTTCTGCTATTCTTCTTGTATCTCATATTACTCTTATTTTCACATTCATCATTATTTATCCTTTTCTTCTTCATTCTTCACTTAAAGAAATTTATTTTATTTGTAATTACACCTTTTCTCCTCACCACTAAGTCCTTCTCTTCTTTGGTTGCAGGAAATGGAAAGAGACACTTATTTTCTTTAAATTTCTGCATGTACTTTTTTGTATTTAGTATAAACACTACACTATTTTGCACAGGCAGCACACTCTGGGCATAGAATTTTAGCAGAACATCCCGAAGGATTGTGTTTCAGGCATGGAGTTGCAAGCCAGGAACTGTGGACCCAGGATAGTGGGATACCTGGGATTTTAAAACAACATTGATCGCACAGAAAAAAAAATAATTCTATTCTCAATTTTGCTTTAGGCTGGCCTTATGGGAAAATCTCGGTACTAAAACTGTGCCCTAACTAAATAGTGCCTCCAGTTACCTGAGTTTAAAGTATATCACGGGAAACTGTTCTGTCAGATTGTTTTCTAAGTAGAGCCACTTGCTTCAATTCAGATTGTAGAGGAAGCTCTGTAGTCTAATGCTGTCAGACACTAGCCTCTGGCTATCCTGATGATTTCAATATCAAACCCACACCCACATTCAGAAAGGAAGTTCAAAAATCCACACCAATTATCTTTCATTAGTTATCTAAAATGCTATTTCTGGTAGATGGGAAGCTGTGGTTGCCATATTCTAGGGTCAGTTCCTCAGCATCCATTCTCCCCTCTTCAAAAAGATATTTTGCTTACTTTTACCTAAACTAATCTGCTCTATTCCGGAAAATATTCTATCATTAAGATTCTTTCATGGAATGAGATACCAGAAAATAAAAAGGATTGGCACTATTTTTCTTTTTTTCTCAGGTTTCATCTTATTTCACTTTGTCAAAGAGTTTGAAAGTCAATTCAGTATAGCTTTCACACTTCTTTCAACCTTTTGCCCCATCTTTTCTTATTCATTAGTCTTCTAATGCAGTCTTCATTGTTTTCTTCTAACATCTCCTGGAGATAGAGAATAAGAAAGTAGGACAGTGAAAGCAAAAAGATGCTGGAGGATTAAGAGTAATTGAGGACTAGAACTATCCAGTTGCTCTTTATTTCATCTCAGTTCTTGCTCTTACTTTGCACCAGTGGTTTTCAAACTCTGTCCTAAAGGTATTCCAGGCCTTCAGTAGAGTCTTATAGTTCTAAGTAATATCTGAAAAAGGGTTCTATGATTTTAATTTTTAAAATAACAGACATTTGTTTATTCATTCAATAAACATATTGTATACCTACTATTCACTAGGCACAACTGTGGAGACAATCAAACAAGATCAACAGAAACATGGTTCATTGATTTACAGTAATTATTTCAAATTGATAAAAATATCACTTATTTCTTAAGAGTCCTGGAAAGGAGACCCTCATTCTATCATATCATGTATGAACATAGGGATACATTCCTTCTCTGGGGTTTGGACAACTAGATGTCTGATTCATAGGCCTGGAAGTAGACTATTATGGCCCTATACCCTGGAATAGGCCCCATATATGTTTGCTTCCAGGTCAAATAGTCTCTGGTTCTCTAATTTTCACTTAACTCTAATTGATGCTACTTAAATTTTCATCTTCATAATACAAAGCCAATACAGCAGGGCCCTTTTATAAGGCTGGCATCAGGAAACAGTATAAATATCAGCCTTATAAGCTATTCACATTTAGGATTTTACATTTGGAGAGACACAATTTAGCCTACTCAAGTATTATTGAGTGATTTTCTTATAATGGGGTTTTAATGATGAAAGACCAACTCTGAATATTAAATAATTCTCTTTAAAATCCATTTTAAATGTCTAAAATATGTAATCTAAAACTTGATGGGATCTTTGGCACCAAAAAATTTAGCAAATTCAAAGTGTCTATGTCATGATATTAGTGACATGGTGAGATGATTTTTTCTTTTGTTTTTCAAAAAGTAATCTGAAGATATATTTTTCCCCCTCTACTACATCAGTCAGAGAACCGATATCTTTCCATAGGCAGAAATAATACATTGCCATTGCTGTAGCTGAAAATATTAAAATTTAAATTACATTCCACCCTGCTGTCAAGATTATATTAACCAAACTTAAATATACTAAAAATGACAGTACAATAAAATACAGAGTATGATAAATCACTAAGCTTCTCTATTTCATATATGCGGAGAAAGGGCTGAATTAAGTGCTTGAATCTCCCTGCCCAAACTTGTCTCAATGTTTCAACATTTGTAGAGAAAAAAGATTTAAATTAGCATCCAATTCTATCCTTAGAAGACATTTCTTGCTCAGGCAGAAGTGATCATCACAGTGAAACTAAAATCAATTTAAACATTATATTCATCATGGATGAAATGGGGGTGGGAGTAGGGTGTACACAAAAGAGTTTAATTGAAGAGCTGTTCTAAGAGAAGAATATTCAGAGTCACACTGATTAAAGGACTGGAGTACATTTGGGGATGTTACCCATTTTGTTCCCCAAATCAGAAGTATAGGAACAAAAACTAACATACTTCCACTCATGGTATAATGGGAAGTTTTATATGTAGTAAATCATGGCAGATAAACAAATAACATTATGAAACTTGGTAAATGAGCACTATTTCTAAACAGCCACATATAAGCCATATAAAACATTGCTTTAATAGATAATAAGACATAAAACCTTCCTTAATATATTCAAGATATATTTATGGAATACCTACTGTGCATCTAGTATGGATCTATTTGCCAAGAAACCAGAGATGAATAGTAATGATAATGACCACCATCATCACAACAGTTGGTATTAATATAATGCTTACTATGTTCAGTCACTCTGCTAGGTTTACCTATAACCTTTCAATTAATCCTTACAACAGTCTTACAAGGTGGGGACAATTACTACTACCATTTTACTAATGAGGCACAGGAATTGAATTAAGTGACTTTGTCATGGGTACATATGCAGTAAGTGGTAAATTTGATACTCAAACCGAGGAAGTCTGCTTCCGAGTCTGCATTGGCATGGAATTTAGATTCTAGTTGGAGGAGACAGACAATAACATATAAACAAATGCATTAATCAACAAGACACTCTCAGCTAATGATAACTGTTATGAAGAGAATAAAACAAGACAATTTGTTAAAGCATGGCTGGGCAAGTAATATTAGACAAGCTGGTGAAAGAAGACATCCCATGCATTCAACAAATATTTACTGAGCATGTACCATGTGTCAAATACTGCTCTAAGTGTAAGGGATCCATGGTGAAGAATTATACAAAATTCCTATCTTCATGGAACTTAGATTATGGTAGGGGAGAGTGTTAAGAAATGATTCCAGAAATTAACATATAACTATAAATTATATTTATAATTTTATTACAAAGGAAATACAAAAGAGTGGGATAAGAGGTAATAACAAGAAAAGCTTATTATCAAGATTGAGAGGAAGTGATCAGGGCAAAGCTTCTCTGAAGAAGTTCCACTTGAGATGAATTCTGAAGAAATAATGAAAGTTAACCACATAATGAGAAGAACAGCCAACAGTAAGGGGAGAGCATATGTGAAGTCACTATGGCATGATGGAACTAGGTGCTTTCAAGAAACTGAAAGAAAGCAAGTATGACTAGATTGACTAGGTTGACTAGAACATAGAAAACAAGGAAGGAATGGTGAGAGGTGTCAAAAGCTCATGAGGCTGCTGTATGGATGGGCCTTGGTTGCTCCATCTTACAGCATTGAAAGAGGTTCAAAAGAGGGGGACTCTAGTAATCTTGAGCATGGAGGAGAAATACAAAGGTTCAAGGACAGATAATGTTTTATTAACTACTGTACTACATCCTCAATGCTTGAAACGCAGCAGATACTCAGTGATAGTTTGTTAAAGTAGGCTAAACTGAGCAAGCCTAGAAATGATGAATGCGCAATTGTTCCCAGACTTTGAAATATAAGGCCTAGCGAGATTCCCCACTCAACACTGAATCTTGAAAGGCGTTGGTCTAGCTACATGTTCTCCATTGTTTCCTGTGAATCACCTGGGGATCTTGTTAAAAATGCAGATTCTGATTCAACAGTTCTGGGATTGGGACTTTGATTTCCCAGCTCTAACAAGCTCCCAAGGGATGCTGATACTGTTAATCTCTGGACCACACTTTAAGAAGCATTTAACAAAGGCTCAGGTGATTTATATGTGCATTAAAGTTTGAGAATCAGTGGTCTCCATAACCTCTAATTAGGCTCCCTTTTAACCCTGAGATTTGATAATTCTAATAAGCAGTTTTAGGACAAATGAATAAGATTAGAATTATTAAATTATTGCCAAGAGAACAGACTAGCTGAAAATAAAATTAGTCCAAGATGAATTTAGGCAAATTCAGAGAATGACAGATTCACACATAATGGTCTGTTAAAAGAAGGTGGAGACATTCTAAAACTACATCATATCATTGGCAGAAATGGTTGCTTGTGGCATGGATGTAGCATAGCTTTAAGTTAATAGCTAAATATTCGGAGTGTCTATGGTTCATCTACTTTGATTCTTTTAAGTGCACAACACAATTATCTATTATGTGCCCATCAGGTACTCAGCCAGACTTCCCTAGGGGCCCAATTCTACTGCAGTCACTGACAAGTGGGCTATGACCCAGAGAGGCAGCCAGATGAAGACAGTGGTGCCGTTGCCAACTGTTCCTCATCTGCATAAAATTAGCCCACAGATTTCCTTAACTTCTTCTGGGATTAAGCATAATAATAGTCCATTTTCTGTTCTATACCATAACCTGCTCTGAAGGATCTTGTACTTTGATGACTTTATTTCCATTCAAGACTGTCTTATGTAAAGCTAAAATTATTAAATAGCTTCCCCATCAACAAATTGATCTAAAAAAGTGTCGCCTCCTAGCTTATAATGGCAATTTATGTGCTTATTTGTGGGCAGGGGAGTTGGTAAAGGAGAGAGGAAGTGTTTTCCAGAATATCCAGTGTGGTGTAAAGTAATCTTTAGCCAAGACCCTCTATGGTAGGCTACAAAATTAGCTCTTACTCAGTTCCTATCTACCATTTCCCTTCCAGGGAAAATCCACTGCCAGCACATGGGCCAGGCTGTCTTGTCTTGCATATTGTTAAGCTCCTAACATAACTAGCTATTCAATGTCCATTTCTTAAAGGTAGACATACAGAGCAGTGATTCTCCAACTTTGTTGTCCAATAGAATCACAGGAAAAGCTTTAAACATCCCAATACTCAAACCATGCCCCAAACATAAGAATCTGTGGAGACCATGCCACTAATTCAAATTCCACCAGTCCAAATGAACCCCATAGGCTTGACTTTATCTGGTATTTATATAATGTTTGGCATATATTTATCACAGCTCCATTCATGTGTGTATACGTGTGTATATGTATGGATGCATGTGAGAAACTTAATTAATGATTTAGTACTAGCATAATAATGGTACTTGGAATGGGCAGGAGAATCTGCCACTAATCTGAGTTCTCACTTCAATTATCACAACAGAATTTGTGGAAAGGTGAGCAGTGCACCTCTCTCTTAATTCTCTAACGTTTCTTTGTTGAAATTTAAGTGTCAGATTATATAACTCCCACCAGGCTGCAAATAAGCTACACTCAAAAAAGTGATGGATGTGAGCAGGTGAATTGTCATGTAATAAAGATAAACATTTATTTCCCTGAAAATGTATAGCTTCATGGGCAGACATAGTATGCTTGAACTTGTGCAATTTTTATGAACATTCTGTAAGTGATAGAAAACAGGCCTGTGATTAGTTTATAAATGAGTGCCAGGCAGTCCATAATAAGTAATGCACATTGCATGCAGACAAACTCTCTTGAGGAATGGTTCCTGGAATCAGACATTCAGTATTAATTACCAGAACAAATTTCTTCCAGTGGGAAATAGATTACAGACTCAAAGATCTAAAAATATTAGCATTGCATATACATAGCTAGCTTAGATAGAGATGGGGTCACTTCATTGCAGTATTATGTAATCATTGAGCTCATACCAGAAGCTCTCCCTCAACACCCTAATACCTCCCACCTGGGTGTGGTGAGTGATGAGGGGTATGATGACACAGAAAATAAAACCCAGGGAGCAAAAAAAGAAGGAGAAAGGGAAATTTCAATCTCCAACTTTCTTTATCATAATTTTGCCAAGAGCTGGCCCTAAATATAGCTTATAGTAACAGTTACATTTAATTAGTTATTTCTATGTGCTATCAACTGTGCAAAGAGCTTTGCATGTATCATCTCACAATGCCTTTTTGAGGGATGTATTATTATTCTCACTTTAAAAATAAATAAAATAGAAGTTTATCGAGGCCAAGTGACTTGCCTGAGATTATATAACTATAGAGTGATAGAATTGTTCCTCTAACCTAAGTCTATCTGACCCTTAAATCCATGTGTATAACAACCATGCTATCCTGATAATATAAAAAGAAAAAAATAATAAATCCTTGGGATTTATAGAATTCTAAAGCTGGAAGAAACCTTAGAGATGAAATACTTTAGTTGTTCTTTTTTTTTAATAGAAAAGAACCAGTGTCCAGAGGATAGGTCAATTGCTTCTCTCATTATATTACCCGGAATTAAGTTCATGTTCCTTAGAATGGTTCAGTACCAGCTCCCACTATATACAGTTCTGCAGCCTGGAACTAGGTACCAAGGGAGATAGAGGAAACAAAAATTATGTTGTTTCCTGTATCAAGGAGTTCTCAGTAGAACTTGGAATGAATTTTATAATATTTTAAATAAGGGAAATTTATATAACATAAGCTACATAACTCAGTACAGAAAGTAAAAGAGGAATGCTGAGATCAGAGCCAAGGGAGAGGAAGGAAGGCTTCCTAGAAGAGGTTGATGCATTTTCTTCACTTGAGTCCTCATGGTGATAACAGGAAAGAATTTGCCACACCCAAAATCACCTACAGATATGTAAGATTAGGCATAAAGCTATTCACAAGACATGGAGAGTTGTGCTTATTGATTTACAGGCTGCACATCCTAGTGCAAATCATTTCACTTCCATGTCTTGTTTCTTTGTAGTGCATAACAAGTATATCTTACTTACTGGGACTTACAAAGGTACTGCCACGATTATAAGTAGATGTTCACAAGGTAATTGGAATAGTATGACTAAAGTTGCAATCAACATGCAAAACACTATAGCCACATAGAGGTAACCGCTTTTCAAAAGTTTTGATTAATCACATTGTTCTATTCTAAAATATCACTGTAGGATATTAATGTTATATTTTTTCAACTTTAAAATGTAATAAAATGTGTTTACTTATTTTCTAGTACAAGAAGTTTACATAGATCTCACTAAAAGGTAAATCTTCCCAGAATATCAAGAGCAATTCTAGGCAACAAAAACAAAATGGGAGGCATTAATATGCCAGATATCAAACTATACTACAAAGCCGTAGTAATTAAATCAATATGGTATTGGCACAAAAATAGGACTATTGACCAGTGGAACACATGTGAGAATCCTGATATAAAACCATCCTCATATATCCATCTAATCTTTGACAAAGCAGACAAAAACATACGCTGGGGAAAAGAATCCCTTTTCAATAAATGGTGCTGGGAAAACTGGATAGCCACCTGTAGAAGGCTAAAACAGGACCCACACCTTTCACCTCTCACAAAAACCAACTTACGCTGGATAACAGACTTAAACCTAAGGTATGAAACTATTAGAACTCTAGAGTAAAAAGTTGGAAACACTCTCCTAGACATCAGCCTGGGCAAAGAGTTTATGAAGAAGTCCCCAAAGGCAATCACAGCAGCAACAAAAATAAATAAATGGGACATGATCAAACTACAAAGCTTCTGCACAGCCAAAGAAATAGTCATGAAAGTAAACAGACAACCTACAGAATGGGAGAAAATGTTTGTATCCTATGCATCCGATAAGGGACTGATAACTAGAATATACTTAGAACTCACGAAAATCAGCAAGAAAAAATCAAATAACCCTATTAAAAATGGGCAAAGGACTTGAACAGAAACTTTTCTAAAGAAGACAGAAGCTTGGCCAACAAACATATGAAAAAATGCTCAACATCTCTAATCATCAGGGAAATGCACATCAAAACCACAATGAGATACCACTTAACCCCAGTGAGAATGGCCTTTATCAAAAAATCTCCAAACAATAAATGCTGGTGTGGTTGCGGAGAGAGAAGAACACTCCTACACTGCTGGTGGGACTGCAAACTAGTTCAACCTCTGTGGAAAGCAATACGGAGATACCTTAAAGCGATACAAGTGAATCTACCATTTGATCCAGCAATCCCATTGCTGGGCATCTACCCAAATGATCCAATGACACTCTACAAGAAAGACACCTGCACTCGAATGTTTATAGCAGCCCAATTCATAATTGCAAGGCTGTGGAAACAGCCCAAGTGCCCATCAATCAAAGAATGGATTAATAAAATGTGGTATATGTATACTATGGAGTACTATTCAGCTCTAAGAAACAACGGTGATATAGCACATCTTATATTTTCCTGGTTAGAGCTGGAACCCATACTACTAAGTGAAGTATCCCAAGAATGGAAAAACAAGCACCAGATATATTCTCCAGCAAACTGGTATTAACTGAGTAGCACCTAAGTGGACACATAGGTACTACAGTAATAGGGTATTGGGCAGGTGGGAGGGGGGAGGGGGCGGGTATATACATACATAAGGAGTGAGGTGTGCACCATCTGGGGGATGGTCATGATGGAGACTCAGACTTTTGGGGGGAGGGGGGAAATGGGCATTTATTGAAACCTTAAAATCTGTGCCCTCATAATATGCCGAAATTAAAAAAAAATGAGAATAGTACAATAGGCTGAACTACAACCGAAACAGTTTTTTCTGTCTTTATAGAAAGACATGTCTCCCACTGAGCAATACCAGCCTATACACAAATGCAAAGAGACAGAGATATATGAAAGATAAACGTGAAAAGAGCCAGCGGCCATAACAATGGCAATAGTTATAGTTAAGATAGACTTTTTGATACATTTCAAACTAGACTGATGTAAGTACAAAGGGTGCTAGAGAAGCATCTACAGACATTATTTGCAGATGCAGACTCAAGGGTGACACTTCTAAGACCAGCAGAGATGCATCTATTTTAGTAGAGACTTAGCTCCAAAACAAGCCCCAATGAGCAAAGGAGGTTTATTCAATAAAAAGTGTTGAAACCATTGGTTGACTATTTGTTGAAAAATATGGTCAGTTCTCCAAGCCCCACACCAAAATTATTTCCAGATAAATTTAAGAGTGAATCACAAAAGTTAAACCATAAGAGAACTAGAAGAAAACATAAATGGTTATCAGTTTTCATGGTGGAGAAAATCTTGCCAAGCATAAAAGAAAAGACTAAAATGAAAAGGAAAATGATAATAGATTTGAATACATAAAATATTAGAACAAATTGGGAGGCATTTCGAACATAGACTACATAGGGTTAATGGCCTTAATATATGCAGAACTTACATATATTAAGGCCATTAAGAATTCACCTTATAAATAAAAACAAGAACAAAGACTATATGATTCTCTCAATAGATGCAGAAAAAGCATTTGACAAAATCCAACACACCTTTATGATAAAAACTCTGAACAAAATAGGCATAGGCGGTTCTTATCTTAAGATTATCAAATCCATTTATGACAAACCCACAGCCAACATCATATTGAATGGGGAAAAATTGAAACCATTCCCACTTCGAACCGGAACTAGACAAGGATGCCCACTATCTCCTCTTCCATTCAACATAGTGCTCAAAGTCCTAGCTATAGCAATCAGGCAAGAGAGGAATATTAAGAGCATCCAAGTGGGTGCAGAAGAGATCAAACTCTCGCTTTTCGCAGATGATATGATATTATACCTAGAAAACCCCACGGATTCCTCCAAGAGACTCCTAGATTTGATAAATGAATTCGGTAAAGTCTCAGGTTACAAAATCAATATACACAAATATGAGGCATTTATATATGCCAAGAACCGTCAAGCTGAAGCTTAAATCAAAAACACAATTCCTTTTACGATAACCCCAAAGAAAATTAAATATCTAGGTATATATCTAATGAAAGATATGAAAGACTTATACAAGGAGAAATACTAAACGCTAAAAAAAGAAATTGTAGAAGATGTAAACAGATGGAAATAAATACCTTGTTCATGGATTGGTAGACTCAATATCGTTAAAATGTCAGTATTACCTAAAGTCATCTACAGAATTAATGCAATCCTCATCAAAATACCACCATCATTCTTCACAGATCTAGAAAAAATAATTCTTCACTTTGTATGGAACCAGAAAAAACTGCATATAGCCAAAGCAATCTTAAGTAAAAAGAACAAACTGGGAGGCATCAGTCTTCCTGACTTCCAGTTGTACTATAAAGCAATAATAATTAATTCAGCCTGGTACTGGAATAGAACAGAAGCATCAATATCTGGAATAGATCTGAGATACTAGAGATGAAACCTTCAGTATACGGTAACCTAATCTTTGATAAAGCAGACAAAAAGATACATTGGGGAAAAGAATTTATCTTCAATAAATGGTGCCGGAAAAACTGGATAGCTACACGCAGAAGAATGAATCAGGATCCCTACCTCTCACCTCTCACAAAAATCCACTCAAGAGCTGAATAGTACTCCATGGTATACATACACCACATTTTATTAATCCACTCATGGATTGATGGGCACTTGGGTTGTTTCCACAGCCTTGCAATTATGAATTGTGCTGATATAAACATTCGAGTGCAGGTGTCTTTTATGTAGAGTGTCATTGGATCTTTTGGGTAGATGCCCAGCAATGGGATTGCTGGATCAAATGGTAGATTCACTTGTATCGCTTTAAGGTATCTCCATATTGCTTTCCACAGAGGTTGAACTAGTTTGCAGTCCCACCAGTAGTGTAGGAGTGTTCCTCTCTCTCCGCAGCCACGCCAGCATTTATTGTTTGGAGATTTTTTGATAAACGCCATTCTCACTGGGGTTAAGTGATATCTCATTGTGGTTTTGATTTGCATTTCCCTGATGATTAGGGATGTTGAGCATTTTTTCATATGTTTGTTGGCCATTCTTCTGTCTTCATTAGAAAAGTTTCTGTTCATGTCCTTTGCCTACTTCTTGATAGAGTTGTTTGATTTTTTCTTGCTATTTTTCATGAGTTCTAACTAGATCCCTATTCAGCTCTAAGAAACAACGGTGATATAGCACACCTTGTATTTTCCTGGTTTGAGCTGGAACCCATACTACTAAGTGAAGTATCCCAAGAATGGAAAAACAAACACCACATATACTCACCAGCAAACTGGTACTAACTGAGCAGCACCTAAGTGGACACATAGGAACTACAGTAATTGGGTATTGGGCAGGTGGGAGGGGGGCAGGTATATACATACATAATGAGTGAGATGTGCACCGTCCGGGGGATGGTCATGCTGGAAACTCAGACTTGAGGGGGGAGGGGGGAAAGGGCATTATTTGAAACCTTAAAATTTGTAACCCCATAATATGCTGAAATAAAAAAATATAAATAAAAAAAATCCACTCAAGATGAATAACAGACTTAAACCTAAGGCATGAAACCCCAAGAATCCTAGAAGAAGAGGTAGGGAAAACCCTCTCAAACATTGGTCTAGGCAAAGAATTTTTGAAGAAGACCCCCAAAGCAATCACCGCATCAACAAAAATAAACAAATGGGATCTGATCAAACTAAGAAGCTTCTGCTCAGCCAAAGAAACTATCATTAGAGCGAATAGACAACCCACATAATGGGAGAAAATATTTGCTCTCTACACTTCCGATAAAGGTCTGATAATAAGAATCTATCTAGAACTCAAAAGATTTAACAAGAAAAAATCAAACAATCCGATCAAGAAATGGTCAATGGAAATGAACAGAAACTTTTCCAAAGAAGACAGAATAATGGCCAGCAAACATATAAAAAGATGCTCAACATCTCTAATCATTAGAGAACTGCAAATCAAAACCACGATGAGACATCATCTAATCCCAATGAAATTGGCCCATATCAAGAAATCCCAAAGCAATATATGCTGGCGAGGATGCAGAGAAACAGGAACATTCTTACACTGCTGGTGAGACTGCAAATTGGTGCAATCTTTGTGGAAAAGAATTTGTATATACCTCAAACAGCTGAAAGTAGAAATACCATTCGGCCCAGCAATAGCATTATTAGGCATCTACCCAAAAGAGCGTAAGACATTCTATTATAAAGACATCTGCACCCGAATGTTTTTGGCAGCACATTTCACTATTGTAAGGATGTGGAAACAACCCAAGTGCCCGTCAATTCATGACTGGATAATTAAAATTTGGTATATGTTTACAATGGAATATTAGTCAATTCTAAGAAATGACAGAGAGCTAACACTGCTTATATTATCCTTAATTGAGCTTAAGCCTATTATCCAAAGTGGAGTCACACAAGATCAGAAAAATGGGCTCCACATATACTTGCTGTCACATTGGTACTGACTGATTTTCAATATGGTGCTCAAAGGGTGGTGGTGTTCACCAGAGATTTGGGGGGTGGGGGGATAGACCCACATCTGAGAGATGCAGCAAACAATGTGGAGGTGAAGGACATACATCTAACCTTTGCTAAGTAAAGGCAAAATTATAAAATCTAACCAAAATGTTATAAAAAAAAAAAAAACATTTATCGGGTTTCAGGCAGATTGCGGGGAGGAGATGGGTTTATATATATAAGTGCATTGTGCATTGTCGGGGGCATGGACAAGCTTGAAGCTCTGACTCGAGGGGGGAGTGAAGGCAATAGCAATGTATGTAACCTCAACATTTATACCCCCTTATTATGCTGAAATAAATAAAAAAATATATGCAGAACTTTTCAAAATCAGTAAGAATAACTTCAGTAGCATAATAAGTACCATAATAAATAGTAGCATGATAAATAACTCCAGTAGCGTAATTAACTAAATCAGTAGCTAGCATATTATAGTCCACGGACATAAACTGGCCCATCGCCTGTTTTAATAAATAAAATTTCATTGGAATACATTCATGATTAGTGATTTACACATTGTCTATGCTGCGTTTGCACTACAATGGCAGAGTTGAGTAGCTGCGACAGAGACCATATGGCTGCAAAGCCTAAAATGTTGACTCTCTGGCCCTTTACAGGAAAACTTTACAGATTTCTGAACTAAAGAGATGGATAGAGAATTCACAGGAGAAAGACAAATGGACAATCTATTTATAATTATAAATTATTCAATTTATTATTCATCAAAAATGCAAATCACAAAAATAAAGCACCAGATTCACCTATCAAATTGGCAATATTGGCAAAGGTTCAGGGAAAGGTGCGCTCTCAACTAATGTTGAGTGGAATGTAAATAGGTAAGGTATTTCTTGGGAATATCGTGGCAATATGTACCAGAGGCTTTGGAAATTATTATAGCCTTTGAGCACAGTAATTCCACTGCTAGAATTTTGTCTTGAGGAAATGAGAGATATGTCTAAATATTTATGCATAAGGCTAGTTATGCAAACATTAACAATAGTGCAAAACTGAAAATAATTATATTGCAGAATAATATTTTAATGACATGGAATAATGTTCACAATATAACTCTAGGTGAAAGAAAGAAGTCAGTGGGGGTAACTCAGGTTGAACTCAAACCTTGTATTTTGCTGCAATTCAAACATACCTAGTTTCATCTGACATCCTGTGGGATAAACCCACCAGAGTATATTTAATTAGAAAACGAGGAACAGCCTTAAACAGAACTCAGCTTAAGGGAAGAGAAAGTTACACAGGAAAAATTTTTCCTAGAATGACAACTCGAACTAAAACGAGGCCTTTATCATAGGAGACCTCTATGATTCTCCCTCTCCCTCAACCATAAAATGGGAATAACAACTTCCTTCCCTGACTCACCAGTTTCTGAGTTTCAATTAAGATAATACTTGTTATAATACCTTGAAAACTGCCGAGTGCTATCCAAATATGTTGGTCTTACTAGTATAGTTGATCAGAGGTGATTCCTTAGAAATTTAGCTCATAAGATGGGTTTGTTTATCATTAACTTTTGGTGTTTTTCTCAGCCATGACAAATACTAATGCAATTAATTTGACTGAAATGAAGTCTTTTGATACTATTTCATGTAAAACAGATTTTCCTCACAAGGGGCTTAGTTCTTAATTTCCAATAAGGTTCAAAGGCAAGCATCTAAGAGCAATACAGCTTCTGATGTAGCCCAGTTAATGCTGCAGTGTTTTATTACCTCCATTTGCTATAATACTGGTTTTATTAATATAGTCATCTCCTTGACTCATGTTATCATACCAGCCACATGTGCATGTATTTAAAATTAACTTCTACAATCCTTCTATTTTCACGGGAGTCTTGCATATTTTTTTTCTTTTATGCTTAATTGGACTACGTATACTTCCCACTGCCACTACCCCCTTCCACTTACCTCAGTGCAGAATACAAATATCTTGATGTTTTGCTTTAACTATTAGGATAGTTGGGGAGGCAGTAATGAAAACAACTTAGCACTCTCTATTAAGGTGTTTGTGTATTCAGAATGTACCTGTCAGAAGTTGCCTAATATCATATTACTGGAGAAAACACAAAGATAGTTATTTCTTCAGTGTCACCATTATTCTTCTTGTTTCTCATGCTTCAAACATGGGGAACATAATCAACTCTAAAATTCCCTATATCCTCTCCAAATTATGTTATTTTTTTCCCCTTGCCTCTCATCTTCTGCTATAGCTTTAGTTCAGTGGTTCTAAAATTTTAGCGAGCATCAGGCTCCCCTGGAAGGATTATTAAAATGCAGATTTCTGGGACCCACCCCCAGAGTTTCTGATTCAGTAGATCTGGAATAAGGCCGAAGAATTTATGTTTAACACAATCCCAGGTGATGTTGATGCTGCCAGTCTCAGGACCACACTTTGAGAACAACTGATATAATCCCTGCTGTTTAAATTACTGTAATGACCTTCTAACAGTTGTTCTTCATTCAATATGCTGTGCAGGCCTACTCCACACAGGAGAGATTTGTGATTACAGGAATGGGTTCTGGAATCAGACTGACCTGTGTTTAAATCCTGGTTTTTACTTATTTACTATGTGATATTGGTCAAATTACTAATAATCTCTGAACCCAAGTTTCCCCATCTTATATATTGGATGATGATAATGATAATTATAATGATAAAATGTCAGATAATGATAATGTAATATAATAAAGGAGTGTCACTATCCCATAACCCTTACTGTATTCTGTTGGTAGAAGTGAGTCACAGATCCCACTTATATGCAGAGGCAATGTCACAAAAATGTGGACACCATGGGGAAGGATATCATTGGGGGTCACCTTAAGGTATGTCTGCCACAAGCACATACCAAGTTCCTGACTACTTGATGCCTGCTGATGGATTATGTAGACTACTTGCCCAGCTGCATCTCTGAATATTAGATGGCCCTGAATTTCCTGTATTCCACCCGAATGTCTATTGGAATACTCCATTGTTATTTTTCCCAATCTTTTATTTTGAAAAAAAAAATTCAAACTTGTATATAAATTGAAGAAATATCACAATGAATACTTGTATACCCTTCATCTAGATGTTCCAATTAACTCTCCATTTCTCCATTTTGGGATATATTCTCTCTCTCTCTCTCTTTCCATAAATACTTCAGCATGTATCTCCTCAGAACAAAGACATCCTCCTACATAACCACAATACCATTATCACACGTAAAGAAATTTAACATTAATACAATGGCATTGTCTAATATACTGTCCATACGCAAAATTCCCAATTATTCCAATAATGTTCTTTTCCCTCAGGATCAAAATCAGAATTACACATTGTTTTTAGTTGCCATATATCTTTAGTTTATTTATTTTTTTGAGACAGAGTCTCGCTTTGTTGCCCAGGCTAAAGTGCCATGGTGTCAGCCTAGCTCACAGCAACCTGAAACTCCTGGGCTCAAGTGATCCTTCTGCCTCAGCTTCCCGAGTAGCTGGGACTACAGGCATGTGCCACCATGCCCAGCTAATTTTTTCTATATATTTTTAGTTGGCCAATTAATTTCTATTTTTAGTAGAGACGGGGTCTTGCTCTTGCTCAGGCTGGTTTTGAACTCCTGACTTTGAGTGATCTGCCCGCCTCGACCTCCCAGAGTGCTAGGATTACAGGCGTGAGCCACTGCACCTGGCCTTTAGTTTAATTTAATAAGACTATTCCCCCAACTTCTATGTGTGTTTATCTTTGATGATTCTGATAATTTTGAGGATTATAAATCAGTTTTTCTGTGGAATGTCTCACAATATGGGGGGATTATCTAATTATTTCTTCTAGAGTAGATTCAGTTTAAACATTTTTGTAAGAATATTATAGGTAGTGTTGTGTTCTTCACCCCTCAGCATCTTATTAGGAACCACATAGTGTCAGTTTGTTTCATATTGATCTTTGTTCACTTAGTTAAAAATGACTTCAGCCATTTTCTCCAATGTAAGGGTATATATTTTTTTCATGCAGAGTAATCTTTGAGACAATGTAATACCCTGCTCCTCAAAAACTTTTCACCTCAGGGTTTTAGCAAAATTGGTGGTCTTTTCTAGTACCAGTTATTAAATTTGTAGTTGCAAAATGGATATTTTCTAACTTTGTATTTTCTTCTACATTTATGAGTTGGTATTCTTCTATAAAGGAGGTATTTCCTCTCTTCCTCCCATACTAACTTTTTGGTGTAAATGTGAATATTCTTATGAAGTCCTGGACTTTTTTTATTCAATGTGTTATAAATCATTTTTTAATGATCTAATTTTCCCAAATTTGGCCACTGAGAGCCTCGTTATATTGGCTTCTACATTATTTTGTTGTGTCCCTTTAATTTTTGAGCACTTGTTTACTCTCTGGTATGAGGGGTTTGTTCCAAGATGACCTTGTACCTTTCTTGCTTCTTGGAGTGATACCTCATTATTATTTACTGGATTTCCCTGATATGCTTTTGTATCCACAACTGTATCTGCTCACTACACCCACTTGAAATTGGCAGAATCTGACTAAAATGCCTAAGAGAAAGATGGCAGCAACTCTCCCTGTTTAACTATGATCCCTAATAATCAGGGTACTGATAACTTCTGTCTCAATTTATCCAAGGAATTTTAAACTCAGAAAGAGAAGAAAAAGTGATGGGGAAAAGAAAAAAAGAGATAGAAAGAGAGGTGAGGAAGATGAGCAGAGAGAAATATAAATATATAGAAATGTGGACATAAAAATGTTGGTGCACCCCAGAGCTCCTAGGTGATCTCATCTTACATACATGACTCTACATACTATCTCTATCTCCAGCCCTGACCTGTTCCCAGAAATTTAGACTTGTGTATCCAACTGCCTTCTTCTCATCTCCATTTAAGTGTTTAATAGGCTTCTCAAACATAACATGTCAGAAACAAAACTAATTCCTCCATCCCAGCTTCCCCATCACAGCAAATATAGCAATCTTCTTACTTGTTGCTCAGGTTCCAAACCTAGGAGTAATCCCTGATTTCTCTTTCATTCACCTCCCATATTCAATTCAACAAGATTCCTAGCAGCACTATCTCCTAAATATACCCTCAATCTGCACACACTTAAACCCCCTTCCACTGTTAAAATTCTATTTTAAGAATTCAGACAGAATTCTATTATCATCATCTTTCACCAATTCTCCAGTTTCCCCTTAGGAAGATATCCTATTTCCCTTTTGTTCACCTAAAGTCCATTAGCCACACAAAATATACAGTAATTGTTTTAAAATGTAAATTGGACATTATTTTCTAACTTTGACCTCTCCAGTGGCTTTCCATTGGCATTACAATCAAATTCAGACTGATTACCTTGGTATATATGGCTGTACATGACCTCATCTTTCTTCCTTTTTTTCTTGTTTAGTACAGTCCAGCCATTCCAATCTCTTTGACTCCTTAAGTATGCCTATTTCTTCCCCATATCAGATGATCTTCCTGATTTCTCTACCTCCACTCCTGTTTCTCCATATGGCTAGATTATTCTTACTAATTAGGCCGTAGTGTAAACATCACCCTGTCAGAAAAGCCTTTGACCATCCAGTATAAACTAGGGACTTCTAACCAAGCTATCTCATACATACTCTGTTTATTTTTATCACAGCTATTTTCACAATCTGTAATTATGTTGTTTATCTTTTTACTGTCTTATTACTGCCCCCCACTACAATGTAGAGTCCATGAAAGGAGAGTCTTCAATTCTCTTGTTCTCTGTTTTATCCACAAAAGTTAGAAGAGTGCTTCATACATAAAGGTGTTGAGTAAAATATGCTGAAGAAATATGTAGAAAAAAATAAAAATAAAAAAATATTTGAGGGCTGAGGTAAAGTGAAGAACAACTGATGGGTAGATATTTTGTAAATTATATTGTCAATTAAGATATCCAAAATTGCTCACAGTTATTCTTTTTTAAAATTTATGGACATTCTATAATTTCTATACTCTTACAGAACAAAGAACCTCATGGCATATGTATCACAATTTACATAGTTGGATTCATATAATTTTATGTTCATGCCAGATATAAAGGTGTTCTTCACCTATTTCAGAAGCTGGGGAAGCTCATACTGTCTTATGTTCTTCCCCATATAAACAGGTATATAATATGCAAAGGGGACAGGTGGCAAGGGCTATTACGGTGAAGATTGTTGAGGTCAGGTGGGCCTTTTGCCAACTATTCTCAAATTGCATCTTATAGATGATTGTGACTACAGCATCCATGTCCAGTGTGGCCCTACATGGTAGTCAGGATGTCCCACTCTCCTTTTGAGAGCTGTTAATTTTATGGATAATAATTAATCAACCTGTTTGGTAAAAGAATCCCTTGTAATTATTCTTTCAATTGAACTTATTCAGCATATTTTTAGGGAGTCTTCCAAAACAAATTTATACCAGTGAATAGTAAGGAACAAGAGGAAACAGGGAGGAAAACATTTATAGCATTTACCCTTGAAGATAATAGAAATACCATCACACAAAAAAATGTACATAGCAGGGACTTAAGTACTGGTTACACTGATATAGATTTGTATATCACATATATTTATATATCATTTATTCTGAACAATTGTGCAAGGTGAGTATAATTACTATTTGCAGAGGCAAAAATAGAGTCAGAGCTGTTAATTTTTTTCTAAGACTTTATCCACATTTACTATTTTTTTTTTAATTTTGGCATATTATGGGGGTACAGATTTTAAGGTTTCAATAAATGCCCATTTCTCCCCTCCCCCCAAAAGTCTGAGTCTCCATCATGACCATCCCCCAGATGGTGCACATCTCACTCATTATGTATGTATATACCCACCCCCCTGCCCCCTCCCACCTGCCCAATACCCTATTACTATAGTACCTATGTGACCACTTAGGTGCTACTCAGTCAATACCAGTATGCTGGAGAATATATCTGGTGCTTGTTTCTCCATTCTTGGGATACTTCACTTAGTAGTATGGGTTCCAGCTCTAACCAGGAAAATATAAGATGTGCTATATCACCATTGTTTCTTAGAGCTGAATAGTACTCCATGGTATACATATACCACATTTTATTAATCCATTCTTGGATTGATGGACACTTGGGCTGTTTCCACAGCCTTGCAATTATGAATTGGGCTGCTATAAACATTCGAGTGCAGGTGTCTTTTTTGTAGAGTGTCATTGGATCATTTGGGTAGATGCCCAGCAATGGGATTGCTGGATCAAATGGTAGATTCACTTGTATCGCTTTAAGGTATCTCCATATTGCTTTCCACAGAGGTTGAACTAGTTTGCAGTCCCACCAGCAGTGTAGGAGTGTTCCTCTCTCTCCACAACCACGCCAGCATTTATTGTTTGGAGATTTTTTGATAAAGGCCATTCTCACTGGGGTTAAGTGATATCTCATTGTGGTTTTGATTTGCATTTCCCTGATGATTAGAGATGTTGAGCATTTTTTCATATGTTTGTTGGCCATTCTTCTGTCTTCTTTAGAAAAGTTTCTGTTCAAGTCCTTTGCCCAGTTTTTAATGGGGTTATTTGATTTTTTCTTCCTGATTTTTGAGAGTTCTAAGTATATTCTAGTTATCAGTCCCTTATCGGATGCATAGGATGCAAAAATTTTCTCCCATTCTGTAGGTTGTCTGTTTACTTTCATGACTATTTCTTTGGCTGTGCAGAAGCTTTTTAGTTTCATCATATCCCATTTATTTATTTTTGTTGCTGCTGTGATTGCCTTTGGGGACTTCTTCATAAACTCTTTGCCAAGGACGATGTCTAGGAGAGTGTTTCCAACTTTTTCCTCTAGAGTTCTAATAGTTTCATACCTTAGGTTTAAGTCTGTTATCCAGCGTGAGGTGGTTTTTGTGAGAGGTGAAAGGTGTGGGTCCTGTTTTAGCCTTCTACAGGTGGCTATCCAGTTTTCCCAGCACCATTTATTGAAAAGGGATTCTTTTCCCCAGCGTATGTTTTTGTCTGCTTTGTCAAAGATTAGATGACTATATGAGGATGGTTTTATATCAGGATTATCACATCTGTTCCACTGGTCGATATTCCTATTTTTGTGCCAATACCAACTAATTTGCACACTCATATTCTCAATCTGTCTATTTTGCTTCAAAGTCTGTGCTCTTTCAACTATACCATATTGCCTCCATAAGGGGTGGAAGAATATCTATAAGGTGGATGAATATATAATTAAAAGAAAAAAATGGGTTTTAACTTTCTAAGACAAATCTTCTCTTTCCTTTAGGATTCCTCAGAAATGAGACATGAACTATCACTTGTATACATGGCACAGTTTGCCCATTGGTTGGCTCTAAACTTATCAAACCTGCTCCACAAACCACATTTACCATAACCAATTCTTTTCTGATCCCACCCCAAATGTCAAAGGCTTGAGACAGTGAAGTAAGTCAGACTTTGCTCTAATACAATAAGAAAACAATACAGAACTCAGCATAAAACGGAACTATTTCACACTTATCCAGAAGAATTTAGTTTCTGAAGTAGCACGAAGACCTTGCTATAAGGTTATCTTTCCTATAAGAATAGCATATCCCCAAGGACTAGGTTTGAGTGGGACCCTGGAGGATATTGCAATTTCATTAAAAAATATGTTTTATAGCCTTATAACTTTCCAACCTTCACAAACAAAAATTCATTTCTAGCTGAAATTTGATGTCATTCTTTTCCGGCTGGAACGTGAAGATGTGGGGAATGGGTGAAAGAAATTTATTGAGTTGTTAAAAATATATGATCCAGGTCTTGTCTAGTTTTCACCTCCCTGGCTCATAAACACAGTTGCTCTTTTTCATGCTTCATTTCTGTCAATCACTGTGACAGGCATAGTGGAATTCCCTTCTTTTTCCTTCCCAAACAAAAGCAAAATAGACAAAATAAGATTTTGATGCAGAATCTCAGCATGTTAGTGAAGGTGAATTATTTTCCATTTCTAATAAACTGTGAGAGCTGTTCTCAGGTTGAAGGGTTGGGGGATTGCCATGGTTTTCCTTAGCAAGGTCATCATTGAGAGATGCATGAGGTTGAGCATTAATCTGAGCCAGTGGGGAAGGCAAAGAGCAAAGACTTTATATAGTATGCTGGGTAGAAATGCTTCTAGCAGATATGTTTGGCTCTTCCTTCAAGACATGAATTCAGAAAACAATTTGAGAAGGAATTTGGCATAAATGCTTATACCTTTGGTGTAGATGTTCAAAAACTAAAAGAATTGAAAGTGAGCCAATTTAAAGATGGACCAGGGATAGCTTTACTGTTCACCATTATTTACCAAGTACTTTTGTAGTACTTGGTTTGGAGTTTTGGAGACCAAAATGTAAGAAATTACTGTTAGTCATAAATATAAACCTTGGTGGAAAGATTCCATGATGTAGGATAACCAAGCAAATGAGAAGAGGGAGGCTAGAGGAATATTATTTGTACCTCTTCAGAATGTCTTTTCACTGTAGGAGAGCTACCCTGGACAGTTATCTGCCATAGAATCCTTCCCTATTCTTTTTTTTTTATTTCAGCATATTATAGGGGTACAGATTTTAAGGTTTCAATAAATGCCCATTCCCCCCTCCCCCACAAGTCTGAGTCTCCATCATGACCATCCCCCAGATGGTGCACATCTCACTCATTATATATGTATATACCCACCCCCCGCCCCCCTCCCACCTGCCCAATACCCTATTACTATAGTACCTATGTGTCCACTTAGGTGCTCTTCAGTTAATACCAATTTGCTGGTGAGTATATGTGGTGCTTGTTTTTCCATTATTGGGGAACTTCACTTAATAGTATGGGTTCCAGCTCTAACTAGGAAAATATAAAATGTGCTATATCACCATTGTTTCTTAGAGTGGAATAGTACTCCATGGTATACATGTACTACATTTTATTAATCCATTCTTGGATTGATGGACACTTGGGCTGTTTCCACAGCCTTGCAATTATGAATTGTGCTGATATAAACATTCGAGTGCAGGTGTCTTTTTTGTAGAGTGTCATTGGATCATTTGGGTAGATGCCCAGCAATGGGATTGCTGGATCAAATGGTAGATTCACTTGTATCGCTTTAAGGTATTTCCATATTGCTTTCCACAGAGGTTGAACTAGTTTGCAGTCCCACCAGCAGTGTAGGAGTGTTCCTCACTCTCCGCATCCACGCCGGCATTTATTGTTTGGAGACTTTTTGATAAAGGTCATTCTCACTGGAGTTCAGTGATATCTCATTGTGGTTTTGATGTGCATTTTTCCCTGATGATTAGAGATGTTGAGCATTTTTTCATATGTTTGTTGGCCATTCTTCTGTCTTCTTTAGAAAAGTTTCTGTTCAAGTCCTTTGCCCATTTTTAATAGGGTTATTTGATTTTTTTCTTCCTGATTTTTGTGATTTCTAAGTATATTCTAGTTATCAGTCCCTTATCGGATGCATAGGATGCAAAAATTTTCTCCCATTCTGTAGGTTGTCTGTCTACTTTCATGACTATTTCTTTGGCTGTGCAGAAGCTTTGTAGTATGATCATGTCCCATTTGTTTATTTTTGTTGCTGCTGTGATTGCCTTTGGGGACTTCTTCATAAACACTTTGCCCAGGCCAATGTCTAGGAGAGTGTTTCCAACATTTTCCTCTAGAGTTCTAATAGTTTCATACCTTAGGTTTAAGTCTGTTATCCAGCGTGAGTTGATTTTTGTGAGAGGTGAAAGGTGTGGGTCCTGTTTTAGCCTTCTACAGCTGGCTATCCAGTTTTCCCAGCACCATTTATTGAAAAGGGATTCTTTTCCCCAGCATATGTTTTTGTCTGCTTTGTCAAAGATTAGATGGCTATATGAGAATGGTTTTATATCGGGATTCTCAAATCATTCCCACTTAGAACTGGAACCAGACAAGGCTGCCCACCATATCCACTTCTGTTCAACATAGTGCTGGAAGTCCTGACTACAGCAATCAGACAGGAAAATGGAATCAAAGGTATCCAAATAGGGGCAGAAGGGATCAAACTTTCACTGTTTGCTGATGATATCATATTGTATCTAAAAAACCCCAAAGATTCAACCAAGAAACTCCTGGAACTGATAAATGAATTTAGTAAAGTCTCAGGATACAAAATCAATACACAGAAATCAGAGGCATTCATATACACCAACAACAATCTAATTGAGAACCAAATCAAAGACTCAATTCCCTTCACAATAGCAACAAAGAAATTAAAGTACCTAGGAATATACTTAACCAAGGAGGTAAAAGACCTCTACAGGGAGAACTATGAAACACTGAGGAAGGAAATAGCAGAGGATGTAAACAGATGGAAATCCATACCATGCTCGTGGATCGGCAGACTTAACATCATTAAAATATCCATACTACCCAAACTGATCTACAGATTCAATGCAATACCTATTAAAATCCCATCAGCATTCTTTTACGCTTCGTATGGAACCAAAGAAGACCCTGAATATCAAAAGCAATTCTAGGCAACAAAAACAAAATGGGAGGCATTAATATGCCAGATATCAAACTATGATACAAAGCTGTAGTAATTAAATCAATCTGGTATTGGCACAAAAATAGCAATACTGACTTTCCCTATTCTGATCAGAGCTATGCCTTAATGGCTCATAGTCCTTAACATACTGCTGCATAAAAGGTTAAACAAAGAAGCCAGGTAGGGCGTCAGTAATTTATATCATAATTGCACATATACTAAAAAATGTTCTGCTTTATTACATATGTAACCTCCTCCATGATCTCTGGATCAATATTTCCACTAGATTTCCTCAGAACCTATATAATATATAGCAAAAAAAAAAATAGAGATTAGATGAAACCAAAGAAAGACTCAACAAGGGCACAAGTGTAACCATATATAGATAACCTAGAAGTAAGTTGAGGTCCTACAAATAACCAAATACAACCCAAGCCGCAATGCATACTACTTAAAAGCTAGAACCAAGTTGCCTGAGTTCAAATATTGGCTTTACTGCTTCACTAGTTATGTGAAACTGGACAAATTACTTTGCCTCTCTGTGCCTTACTTCCCTCATCTGTAAAGCTTATTGAGTTATGAGGACAAAATAAATAAACAATTTAACAATCCTGACATATAGCAAGTGCTATGTTAAGTCAGAGCAATTCCTGACATATATAGTAACTGCTATATAAGTGTTTTCTATTATTGTAAATTACAGTTCTAAATCTGTCCAATCTTTTCACAGAGGTAGTACTAGTTTGCAGTCCCACCAGCAGTGTATGAGTGTTCCTATCTCTCTGCATCCATGCCAACATTTATTGTGTTGGGACTTTTTGGTAAAGGCCATTGTTACTGGAGATAAGTGATATCTCATTGTGGTTTTGATTTGTATTTCCCTGATGATTAGAGATGTTGAACAGTTTTTCATATGTTTCTTGGCCATTAGTCTATATTATTTTGGAAAGTTTCTGTTCGTGTCCTTTGACCACTTTTTGATAGGGTTGTTTGATTTTTTTCTTGCTGGTTTTCCTGAGCGCTATATAGATTCTAGTTCTCAGCCCATTATCAGATGTATAACATGCAAATACTTTCACCCATTCTGTAGGTTGTCCATTTGCTCTTCTGATAGTTTCCTTGCTTGTGCAGAAGGTTTTTAATTTAATCAGTTCCCATTTATTTATTTTTGTTGTTGCTGTGATTGCCTTTGGGGTCTTCTACATAAATTCTTTCAGGCCACTGTCTATAAGAGTTTTTCCAAAATTATCTTCTAGAATTCTTATAGTTTTATGGAGATACCCCAGAGACCTACAAGTAGAATGACCATTTGATCTAGCAATCCCATTACTGGGTATCTACCCAAAGAAATTAAAGACATTCTATAAAAAAGATATCTGCACTAGAATGTTTATAGCACCACAATTCACAATTGCAAAGATGTGGAAACAACCCAAGTGCCCATCAATACATGAGTAGATTAATAAAATGTAGTACACGTATACCATGGAGTTCTACTCAGCCACAAAAAACAATGGTGATCTAGCACTTCTTGTATTATTCTGGATAGAGCTGGAGCCCATTCTACTAAGTGAAGTATCCCAAGAATGGAAAAACAAGCACCACATGTACTCACCATCTAATTGGTATTAACTGATCAACACTTAAGTGTACATATAGTAGTAACATTCATTGGGTGTTTGAAGATGGGAGGGGGAGGAGGGGATAGGTATTTATACACCTAATGGGTACGGTGCACACCATCTGAGGAATGGACACGCTTGAAGCTCTGACCTAGGTGGGGCAAAGGCAATATATGCAACCTAAATATTTGTACCCCTGTAATACGCTAAAATAAAAACAATTAAATAAAAAATAAATAACTAAATATAAATATAAAAATAAATCTGTCCAGTCTTCCTGCAGTAATGGGCACAAAGAAGAAAGTGTGAATAGATAAGCCTATACTTTAATGTATATGATTGCCATAATTTGTATTAAAACAATTTGACAGACTAGCCCCTTTATCAAGATGCTATCCTCCCTCTCAGAGAATATTCTTTTTTTGTTTTCTTTTCCTGAGACAGAGTCTCTCTCTGCTGCCCAGGCTAGAGTGCCATGGAGCCAGCCTAGCTCACAGCAACCTCAAACTCCTGGGCTCAAGCAATCCTCCTGCCTCAGCCTCCCGAGTAGCTGGGACTACAGACATGCACCACCATGTCTGGCTAATTTTTTTTTTTCTATTTTGAGTAGAGACAGGGTCTCACTTTTGCTCAGGCTGATCTCAAACTGCTAACCTCAAACGATCCTCATGCCTCGGTCACCCAGAGTGCTAGTATTACAGGTGTGAGCCACCAATCCCAGCCTCAGCGAATATTCTTTATCCCTTATCCTCCCTTTTTCTCTGTTCACCATCTTTCCTTCTAATAATTTAAAAGTTTTAACTAAGGATGAATTTCTTAAACAAAATTTTTAAAATGTTCATTCAACTACTATTAATAGCAAGTAAAAGCATTTTACAGTCCTTTAAAGCCTGGATAGAACACCCAAACCCCTGGAGAATCTTTCTCTGATTTCCCTAGTAGCCAGCCCACAGTGATCTCTACTTTTCCTGAACTTATATAACAACACCCTTTGTAGCATATCCTGAGCACTCACAGTTGGTGAGATTATCTCATGTTTTTGATGGTGAGACCTGTTTTTTTGCCAATAGGATATAATGTTTTTAGGTCTGATAATATAATTCTATTTTGTTATACTTTCTATAACATCTAACAAGAGTGCTACGCATGATATAGGAGCTTCACAGCTCTTGCTTACTGACTAACTTATTGATTGATTAATTTTTCCACAATTCACTCAACAACCAATTTGACATTAGGCTATTTCATTTTATTTGAGGCTAAGAATAAAGTTCAGGGGGAACAGTATTAGCCTGGTCTCACCACTCCAGAAAAGTGTCGCCCGTCAACATTTTGAAGTTGTTTATTTTCCTTCCTTTTGTAACCAAACTATTGTATTATTAAAATGTCATTTCTTAGAGAACTATATCACTTCCTTATTCAGCAATATTGGTATAAAGGTTTTCGCAGAAACACATTACAACCCATGGAGATACCATGGTTTTCCATATCATTTTATGTATAGGAAAACACTGGATTTGAGCATTGTTTTGGCCAAAGTAGGGAATCTAGGAAAGCTAAGAGTACTATGAATAAAAAGAAAGCAGAGGCCACTTCCTCTCTTTAGTCAGATAACCAAATTACATAGCAATTTCTTCTGCTCCTATTCCTTCCTGGAAACTTATCAACTGCTCAACTGCTTATCCTGGTTGATTCTTCCTTTGCATCATTCCTGTTCAAAGGCCACAGGTAGAGTAGGAAACAACCAGAGAGATATATGGCCAGCTGATAACAAAGTGAAAAGTAACAATAGGGTTACTTTGCAAACTGCATGTCCTACAATTTAAATAAATAGCATCTCATACTGGTGGCAGAGGTTAAGGCTTTTAACTTCATGCATATGAAAATCATTTAAAAATATCTAATGTAAATAAATCATATTCTAGATATTTCCATTCACACTGCTCCAAATTGCTGGCCATTTTTAAATGTTTTCATTTTATTTCTTTAAAGTGACAACAGATGGTTTGATTTTTGTTTTTTATTTTGTTTTGCTTTTTCTTTCTGTAATTAAGTTGAACAATTGTAAAAATCTATAATGAAAGAGGCAGATTCACAAAGAAAAAATTTAATTTGTACAGATTCCATCAAAAGCAAATTAGAAATGTTCCTGATCTTTTAGTTTGAGATAAACTGGCATCTCCTCATCTTTCTACCTTGTCATACTGGCTTCTGCTTAAGATTTCCAAGATGCTATATCATTTTGAGAGTCATTCTCTTCTCTCTTCCTTCTGGTAATCTCAAATGAGAGTTATAGCAAAAAATACAGTCAAACACATAGGAAAATAAAAAATATTATATTTATTAATTTATATATTCAGCAAATGTTTATTGAGAACCTACTATTGGCTAAGTACTGTTAAAAAATAAAATGGTGATCAAGAAGGACAGGAATTATTTAAAGAAAGCTCAAAGTTCAGTAAGAGACACAGAGACTCAACAGATATTAACTATACAATCTTTTGGGTACATTAATGGGAAAAATGCAGGGTACACTGAGATCACACAGAAGGGGCATCCAGCTCCTAACCTAAATGAGGAACAGTGGTTGGGCAAGGACCAAGAATTCCTGTCCAGAAGAAATAAAATCTTAAGAACTGACTCTTGTGAATTGTCCTTCTATAAACATTCTAGTGTGGATATAGTAATAATATTCATCAGGTATTGGGCAGGTGGGAAGGGGGAGGAGATGATGGGTATATTCACATCTATTGAGTGCGGTGCACACCGTCTGGGGGATGGATATGCTTGAAGCTCTGACTTGGGTGGTGCAAAGCCAATACATATAACCTAGACATTTGTACTCCCATAATATGCTGAAATAAAAAAAAAATTAAAAAGAAAAAAAAGAACGAAAAAAAATATATAAATAAAAGTATATCAGTGCCTCCCGCAAAAAAAAAAAAAAAAAAAAAAAAAATTGAAACCTGAGTAAGAATTTGTAAAATAAAAGTGAGAGTGTGGAAGAGGGGGGATGTTCCAGAAGAATCTTAAATATGTTCAATCAATTTGTACCATAGAAGGCTGGGAGAAAAGTGGGAGATAACATGAAACTAGAGAGGTAAACATTCAACTCTTGAATCCTATCATGTCTAGCTTGTTTTCAGAGTTTGAGAGCCTTAGCACCAACTAATTCTACTCATTGTCTTGAAATATCAGTAATTGAGTCATCAAAGTCTTACACACCTTCGATAATATCTTGCCTAGAGTTTTTATTTCTTATCTTTGACAATTCCTTCATGTAAAGGGCAAAATCTCATAATGCACCATCTAGAATATCCTCTGACATTTTGATTAACTAAAAGGAGAGAGATTCTCATTCTATAACACATTTAGGATTCTCTCCCTCAGTTTCTGTTTCTGGTTTTAAATAGATGCCCCTTTCCCAGGGGGTTGGAAACTAGGGAAGACTTCATATTTCAAGGGAGAGCGTGCTATGAACACATAGGTATGTGGCTTTATTCTGGTAGGCACATCAGTACAAGTAACATTTAATCTCATCTAATAGGCCAAGAAAGAGTTATATTCAGACAGCAACAAAGAAGTCATTACCTCACAACTAGAATTTGATTAAGCTAAAGAGTTGAATAAAAGCAATGTACAGAAGCCATAAAAATTGTCTCTGTTAATGGAATTACAGGAAATAAAAGACCAACTGTTCCAGCCCTCAGCTCTCATAAAGATGAATGTCTAATGTCCCAGAATAGATACTTATTTTTCTTAAAAATTCTAGGAATATTTTATCTTTCTCACGGATAAAAATGTTCAGATCAGATTTACATGTCAATAGGATGAAAATGGCATTAGAATAACTGAGCTACTGTGATGTGTGAGACTCTTTAGTATGAATAAGGAAAGCAGATCTTGGCCTCTATAAGTTTCCATTCTGATAATACTGACTATAAGAAGGGCCATATTCACCATCAATTTATCTTGGGTTCTTTAAGTTTTCATTTATAGGATAACTATGGAAGAAAAAAGAACAATGCGCTTAGTATTAATAGGAAAAATGGGAAGATTGTTTTCCATTTTGCAAATTGCAGTTCACATAAATATTAGTGTTTCAGGAGAAATTTACCAGGTGTTAGATTTTAAAAACAACGAAAAGCTGAGTTAACAAATATGAACAAATTCCTTTCTTTTTCTTAATAAAACTATTTTTATTACTGCTCATGACCTTCTGATCCCTGTTTCTATGCACGTAACCTTTCATATATATATTTTTTTATTTCGGCATATTATGGGGCTACAGATGTTAAGGTTTCAATAAATGCCAATTTCCCCCCTCCCACCAAAAGTCTGAGTCTCCATCATGACCATCCCCCAGATGGTGCACATCTCACTCATTATGTATGCATATACCCACCCCCCTCCCACCTCTCACCTGCTCAATACCCTATTACTGTAGTACCTATGTGACGACTTAGGTGCTCTTCAGTTAATACCAATTTGCTGGTGAGTATATGTGGTGCTTCTTTTTCCATTCTTGGGAAATGTCACTTAATAGTATGGGTTCCAGCTCTAACCAAAAAAATATAAGATGTGCTATGTTATCATTGATTCTTAGAGCTGAATAGCACTCCATGGTATACATATACCACATTTTATTAATCCATTCTTGGATTGATGGGCACTTGCGCTGTTTCCAGAGCCTTGCAATTATGAATTGTGCTGCTATAAACATTCGAGTGCAGGTGTCTTTTTTGTAGAGTGTCACTGGATCATTTGGGTAGATGCCCAATGGGATTCCTGGATCAAATGGTAGATTCACTTGTATCGCTTTAAGGTATCTCCATATTGCTTTCCACAGAGGTTGAACTAGTTTGCAGTCCCACCAGCAGTGTAGGAGTGTTCCTCTCTCTCCGCAACCACGCCAGCATTTGTTGTTTGGAGATTTTTTGATAAAGGCCATTCTCACTGGAGTTAAGTGATATCTCTTTGGGGTTTTGATGTGCATTTCCCTGATGATTAGAGATGTTGAGCAATTTTTCATATGTTTGTTGGCCATTCTTCTGTCTTCTTTAGAAAAGTTTCTGTTCAAGTTCTTTGCCCACTTTTTAATGGGGTTATTTGATTTTTTCTTCCTAATTTTCGTGAGTTCTAAGTATATTCTAGTTATCAGTCCCTTATCAGATGCATAGGATGCAAACATTGTCTCCCATTCTGTAGGTTGTCTGTTTACTTTCATGACTATTTCTTTGGCTGTGCAGAAGCTTTGTAGTTTGATCATGTCCCATTTATTTATTTTTGTTGCTGCTGTGATTGCCTTTGGGGACTTCTTCATAAACTCTTTGCCCAGGCCGATGTCTAGGAGAGTGTTTCCAACTTTTTAATCTAGAGTTCTAATAGTTTCATACCTTAGGTTTAAGTCTGTTATCCAGCGTGAGTTGGTTTTTGTGAGAGGTGAAAGGTGTGGGTCCTGTTTTAGCCTTCTGCAGGTGGCTATCCAGTTTTCCCAGCACCATTTATTGAAGAGGGATTCTTTTCCCCAGCGTATGTTTTTGTCTGCTTTGTCAAAGATGAGATGGCTATATGAGGATGGTTTTATATCAGGATTCTCACATCTGTTCCACTGGTCAATATTCCTATTTTTATGCCAATACCATATTGATTTAATTACTACAGCTTTGTAGTATAGTTTGATATCTGGCATATTAATGCCTCCTATTTTGTTTTTGTTGCCTAGAATTGCTCTTGATATTCGGGGTCTTCTTTGGTTCCATACGAAGCATAAAATTATTTTTTCTATATCTGTGAAGAATGCTGATGAGATTTTAATAGGTATTGTATTGAATCTGTAGATCAGTTTGGGTAGTATAGACATTTTGATGATATTGAGTCTGTCGATCAACAAGCATGGTATGGATTTCCATCTGTTTACATCCTCTGCTATTTCCTTCCTCAGAGTTTCATAGTTCTCCCTGTAGTGGTCTTTTACGTCCTTGGTTAAGTATATTCCTAGGTACTTTAATTTCTTTGTTGCTATTGTGAAGGGAATTGAGTCTTTGATTTGGTTCTCAATTAGCTTGTTGTTGGCGTATATGAATGCCTCTGATTTCTGTGTATTGATTTTGTATCCTGAGATTTACTAAATTCATTGATTAGTTCCAGGAGTTTCTTGGTTGAATCCTTGGGGTTTTCTAGATGTAATATGATATCATCAGCAAACAGTGAAAATTTGATCTCTTCTACCCCTATTGGATACCTTTAATTCCATTTTCATGTCTGATTGCTGTAGCCAGGACTTCCAGCACTATGTTGAACAGAAGTGGAGATAGTGGGCAGCCTTGTCTGGTTGAGTTAAAAGTGGGAATGATTTCAATTTTTCCCCATTCAGTATGATGTTGGCTATGGGTCTGTCATATATGGCTTGTATCATTTTTAGGTATGTCCCTTCTATGCCTATTTTCTTAAGTGTTCGTATCATGAAAGGGTGTTGAATTTTGTCAAAATCTTTTTCTGCATCTATTGAAAGAATCATGTGGTCTTTGTTTTTCCTTCTGTTTATGTGGTGAATTGCATTTACAGATTTACGTATGTTGAACCATCCTTGCATCCCTGGGATGAAGCCCACTTGGTCATGGTGGATTAATTTTTTTTTCTTAACTTTTTTACAATAATCTTTATTAGGAATTTTCACACACAAAAAATTTCATTTTATTTATTTTTTTTATAGCAGATAATGTTTGTTTTATTATTCCTTTTTTTTGGCATATTATGGGGGTATAGATTTTAAGGTTTCAATAAATGCCCATTTCCTCCCCTCCCCCCAAAAGTCTGAGTCTCCATCATGACCATCCCCCAGATGGTGCACATCTCACTCATTATGTATGTATATACCCCCCCTCCCCCCTCCCACCTGCCCAATAACCTATTACTGTAGCACCTATGTGTCCACTTAGGTGCTAGTCAGTTATTACCAGTTTGCTGGAGAATACATCTGGTGCTTGTTTTTCCATTCTTGGGATACTTCACTTAGTAGTATGGGTTCCAGCTCTAACCAGGAAAATATAAGATGTGCTATATGACCATTGTTTCTTAGAGCTGAATAGTACTCCATGGTATACATATACCACATTTTATTAATCCATTCTTGGATTGATGGGCACTTGGGCTGTTTCCACAGCATTGCAATTATGAATTGTGCTGCTATAAACATTCGTGTGCAGGTGTCTTTTTTGTAGAGTGTCACTGGATCATTTGGGTAGATGCCCAGCAATGGGATTGCTGGATCAAATGGTAGATTCACTTGTATCGCTTTAAGGTATCTCCATATTGCTTTCCACAGAGATTGAACTAGTTTGCAGTCCCACCAGCAGTGTAGGAGTGTTCCTCTCTCTCCGCAACCACGCCAGCATTTATTGTTTGGAGATTTTTTGATAAAGGCCATTCTCACTGGGGTTAAGTGATATCTCATTGTGGTTTTGATTTGCATTTCCCTGATGATTAGAAATGTTAAGCATTTCTTCATATGTTTGTTGGCCATTCTTCTGTCTTCTTTAGAAAAATTTCTGTTCAAGTCCTTTGCCCACTTTTTAATGGGGTTATTTGATTTTTTCTTCCTAATTTTCGTGAGTTCTAAGTATATTCTAGTTATCAGTCCCTTATCGGATGCATAGGATGCAAAAATTTTCTCCCATTCTGTAGGTTGTCTGTTTACTTTCATGACTATTTCTTTGGCTGTGCAGAAGCTTTGTAGTTTGATCATGTCCCATTTATTTATTTTTGTTGCTGCTGTGATTGCCTTTGGGGACTTCTTCATAAACTCTTTGCCCAGGCCGATGTCTAGGAGAGTGTTTCCAACATTTTCCTCTAGAGTTCTAATAGTTTCATATCTTAGGTTTAAGTCTGTTATCCAGCATGAGTTGGTTTTTGTGAGAGGTGAATGGTGTGGGTCCTGTTTTAGCCTTCTGCAGGTGGCTATCCAGTTTTCCCAGCACCATTTATTGAAGAGGGATTCTTTTCCCGAGCGTATGTTTTTGTCTGCTTTGTCAAAGATGAGATGGCTATATGAGGATGGTTTTATATCAGGATTCTCACATCTGTTCCACTGGTCAATATTCCTGTTTTTGTGCCAATACCATATTGTTTTAATTACTACAGCTTTGTAGTATATTTTGATATGTGGCATATTAATGCCTCCCATTTTGTTTTTGTTGCCTAGAATTGCTCTTGATATTCGGGGTCTTCTTTGTTTCCATATGAAGCGTAAAATTATTTTTTCTATATCTGTGAAGAATGCTGATGGGATTTTAATAGGTATTGCATTGAATCTGTAGATCAGTTTGGGTAGTATACACATTTTGATGATATTGAGTTTGCCGATCCACGAGCATGGTATGGATTTCCATCTGTTTACATCCTCTGCTATTTCCTTCCTCAGTGTTTCATAGTTCTCCCTGTAGAGGTCTTTTACCTCTTTGGTTAAATATATTCCTAGGTACTTTAATTTCTTTGTTGCTATTGTGAAGGGAATTGAGTCTTTGATTTGGTTCTCAGTTAGATTGTTGTTGGCGTATATGAATGCCTCTGATTTCTGTGTATTGATTTTGTATCCTGAGACTTTACTAAATTCATTGATCAGTTCCAGGAGTTTCTTGGTTGGAGCCTTGGGGTTTTCTAGATACAATATCATATCATCAGCAAACAGTGAAAGTTTGATCTCTTTTGCCCCTATTTGGATACCTTTGATTCCATTTTCCTGTCTGATTGCTGTAGCCAAGACTTCCAGCACTATGTTGAACAGAAGTGGAGATAGTGGGCAGCCTTGTCTGGTTCCAGTTCTAAGTGGGAATTATTTCAATCTTTCCCCATTCAGTATGATGTTGGCTATGGGTCTGTCATATATGGCTTGTATCATTTTTAGGTATGTCCCTTCTATGCTTATTTTCTTAAGTGTTCGTATCATGAAAGGGTGTTGAATTTTGTCAAAAGCTTTTTCTGCATCTATTGAAAGAATCATGTGGTCTTTGTTTTTGCTTCTGTTTATGTGGTGAATTGCATTTATAGATTTACGTATGTTGAACCATCCCTGCATCCCTGGGATGAAGCCCACTTCGTCGTGGTGGATTATTTTTTTGATAAGTGTCTGGATTCGGTTAGCTAAGATTTTGTTGAAAATTTTTGCATCTATATTCATTAGGGATATTGGTCTGTAGTTTTCTTTTTTTGTTGCATCCTTTCCTGGTTTTGGTATCAGAGTAATATTCGCTTCATAAAAGGTGTCGGGGAGGTTTCCGTTCTTCTCGATGTTGTGGAATAGTTTCTGCAAGATAGGTACTAGTTCTTCTTTGTAAGTATGGTAAAATTCAGGTGTGAAGCCATCTGGACCAGGACTTTTCTTTTTAGGGAGATTTTTAATTGCTGTTTCTATTTCAGCTGTTGAGATTGGTCTGTTCAGGGAATCTATTTCTTTCTGGTTGAGTCTAGGGAGACTGTGTGTTTCTAGAAATTTGTCCATTTCCTCCATATTTTCCAGTGTGTGCATAAAGATTTTTGTAGTATTCATAAATTGTATCTTGTATCTCTTTGGGATCAGTTGTGACATCTCCTTTTTTATTCCTGATGGAGCTTATTAGAGATTTCTCTTTTCTGCTTTTCGTTAGCTTAGCCAATGGTTTGTCAATTTTGTTTATTTTTTCAAAGAACCAACTTTTTGTTTTATTAATCTCCTGAATAGTTTCCTTGTTTTCAATTTCGTTTAGTTCTGATTTGATCTTGTTGATTTCACTTCTTCTGCTGGATTTGGGGTTGGTCTGTTCTTCTTTTTCCAGCTGTTTGAGTCATTTCATTAGATTGTCTATTTGTGATCTTCTTGTCTTTTGGTTATAGGAATTCATGGAGATAAACTTTCCTCTCAGAACTGCGTTAGCTGTGTCCCAGAGGAGTTTATAACTTGTCTCTCCATTGTCGTTTTCTTCATAGAATTTGTTTATTTCCGTCTTGATTTCTTCATTTATGAAATAATCATTTAGTAGGAGGTTGTTTAATTTCCATGTTTTTTTGTAGAAATATGAGTTTCTGTTAGGGTTGATTTCTACTTTTATTCCACTGTGATATGAGAATGTACATGGTATGATTTCTATTTTTTTAAATTTCTTGATATTTACTTTGTGTCCTAGGATATGGTCAATCTTAGAGAATGTCCCGTTAGCTGATGAGAAGAATGTATATTCAGTGGACTTGGGGTAGAATGTCCTGTAGATGTCAGTCAGACCCAATTGTTCTAGAGTTTTGTTTAAGTCCATTATTTGTTTATTAATTTTCTATTGGGAGGATCTGTCTCGTGCCGTCAGTGGGGTGTTGAAATCTCCGACGATTATGGAGTTGCTATTAATCCATTTGCTTACCTCCAATAAGGTTTGCTTTATGAATCTGGGTGCACCTAAGGTGGTTGCATATATATTTAAAATTGTTATCTCTTCTTGCTGAACTGTGCCCTTCACCTTTATATAATGACCCTCTTTGTCTTTTACTACTATTGTTGGTTTAAAAACTAAATCGTCTGAAATTAGAACTGCCACACCAGCCTTCTTTTGGCTTCTATTTGCTTGGAATATTGATCTCCACCCTTTTGTTTTTAGTCTATATGCGTCCTTGCATGTTAGATGTGTTTCCTGAAGACAGCATATACTTGGCCTGTATTTTCTTATCCATTCAGCCAGCCTATGTCTTTTGAGTGGAGAGTGTAAGCCATTCACATTTATTGAGAGAACTGATAGGTAAGGTAGATTAATGTTCATTCTGTTGGGTTGGATGTTGTTGCCAAGAGTTCTGTCTTGAGCCATTGTAATATCTGGCCTTTAATATCTTTGGGGTTTGGTTGTTTTTATATTCTTAGGTTATTATTATGAAGTTCCGTGCGTAACGCTGTTTTAAGGACTTCTTGTAGGGCTGGTCTTGTCTTGGTGAATTCTCTGAGCCTTTGCTTGTCTGAGACTGTTTTTATTTCTCCTTCATATATGAAGCTCAGTTTTGCAGGGAATAATATTCTAGGCTGGGCATTGTTTTGTTTCAAAAGAGTGAGAATGGGGCCCCAGTCTCTCCTTGCTTGTAAAGTCTCATTAGAGAAGTCTGATGTTATTTGAATTGGTTTTCCCTCATATGTTACTTGCTTCTTTTGTCTTATAGCTCTTAGAAGGGCCTCTTTAGTTGATACTTTGGTCAGTCTGATGACTGCATGTCATGACATCTTCCTCTTTGCATTGAATCTCCCAAGGGTCCTCTGAGCTTCTTGAACTTGTATATCAAGATTTTGAGCAAGGCCTGGGAAATTTTCCTCTATTATATCTTCAAACAGCTTATTCAACCCTTGAGTGTTGTCTTCTTCCCCTTCTTGAAACACTATGACCCTCACGTTAGGTTTCTTCACATAATCTCACAGCTGTTGTAGGCTTTGCTCTTTTCTCTTGTTTCACTGCTCTATTTCTGTGACTGATTTATTTAATTGGAGGGTGTTATCTTCAAGCTCTGAGATTTTTCTTCTGTTTCATCTACCCTGTTCTTGAGACTTTCCACTGTATTTTGTAGTTCCTTGAATTGATTCTTCATTTCCAGGAGTTCAGTTACACTTTTCTTCATTGTGTCTATTTCTTTTACCATATCCTGGAGGCTTTTTGTGGTTTCTTTATGTTGGTTATTGAGTTGTTGTTGCAGCTGGGGGAGTGTTCTTATGATCCACATACGAAATTCCTCTTCTGTCATATTGGTTGCCTGATTTGGGTTGGTGTACGTTTCTAGGGGGCTGGTGCTCCTCTTTGGGGGTGTGTTTTCCATTTGGTTCTTCATATTTCCTGAGTTCTTTCGCTGATTTCTTCCCATGTCGATCAGTTGTTGTTTCTTTCCTTAAGTTATTGTTTGGGTATTCACACACCTTGTTTAGTTTCTGAGGCGTTAGGTGGTGTCTGTGGGTGAAATTGGACCACTCCCTGTATATTGTATCATTGGGTGCCGTGAAAAGGCTGAGCAAGATGCTGTCCCTGTCAGTAGGTGGCGTTTGCTTGGAGGAACAGGCTATGCTCTTGATTTTGTGTCCTGTTCAGCTCTTGTTCTGGGCGGAGCTGGGTTGGATTAGCCTGCCCTCAGGCAGTTAGCAGGGGTCAAAGTTCTGTTCTCTGCTTCCAGGGAAAGCTGTCAGGGCGGGGCTGGAATGGTCCGGCTCAGCCAGAAAGTCTGAGTGTGGGGGTGGGGCTGTCTGAGACCCGCAGTCTGGAGTGGACCTCACTTCTTTCCACCCTCCCCAACTCCGCAGCTACTCCTGGGCCTCTGCCAGCAGGCCAGACCACAAGCCACCAGGCCTCACCGGACTGTGATGTCGGCGGGGAGGTTCCCTGCACAGGAATGCCACCTGGGCTGGGTGCACGGCCTCCTCCTGGGGGAGGGTTGCCCTGGAAGATGCTGATCCTCCCCTGGAGGCACACACACCTCAGTAGGCTGTTCTCGTATAACCCTTCTGTGCCCCGGGCAATGCTAGCCCTGGGTGCAGGGGATCTGGTCTGCAGGTCCGACCTCTGGGTCCCAGAGTTCAAACTGTATCCCTACCAGGGAGAGGATTTCCGGTCCCAATTCACCCACAGGGAGCCCAAGCTGGGTCTATGTCTCTCAGCCTCTGAGTCGGCACCGTTCTCCTGGGAACACGGTGCCAGCAGCACCTGGAAGAGCTGGCGGGTAACGAGCTCACAGTCTGAGTTCCCCTGTGTCAGCTGTAGGGTCCCAAAAGGGAAGGTCCCGTTCCCTGGAGGTGCCTCTGGCTGGTGGCTGTATTGTCTCTCTGGGCAGCGGCGGGTAGGGTTGGTGGAGGGGAGGAGGAGGCAATATGGCGCCCTGCGGCGCGGCTCTGGTCTGTGCACACGGAGGTGCCCGGAGGAAGTTGGGAACCTGGTGCCACGTCTGCTACAGGCTCACCGCTGGCTGGCGGTGGCCGTCTCTGGGCTGGCGTCCGCAGGTCTCTCCACCCGCTGGGGAGCCCACCAGCAGTCCCAAATGCAGGGGAGGGGAAACAGCAAATCCACCTACCCTTGCCGCTGGTCTCCGGGCTGCTCCGGTGGTCTCAGCCTCCAGTTCTCCTCCGCAGCCTCCTCCAGTGGAGTCTCCCGGGGTCTCAAGTACCCCTCCTTCCGGCCCTCATTCACTGTATGCTCGTCTTCTTGCTTCTTTTTTTCTAATTTCTGCTAGAATATGTCTTTTCTGCAGAGACACTCTGTCTGGCAGTGTTTCTCATCCGCTATCTTGCTCCAAATTCCTTTTTAATGGGAATTTTCAGAGCCTTTTATTTACAATGTGCATTATGAATCTCTAAGAACAGGATATCACATGTGACATTTCCCTAAGGTATTTGCCATTTTTTGTGGAACTCCCCCCACAGGACCTATAAACCATACTGCTAATAAAATATTAGAAGCCATTTATTTTCAGAAACTTTGAGTATCATCCTGATATTAAAAATAACACAAAGTTCCATTTGTTTTGAGTATTCTCTATTAATAAAATTTCTATACTTCTAGTATCCCACCTTAGTCATGAAATCTTTGAATCCTTTGGCCCAAATTAATCTTCAAAAGATTCAAAATTCAAAATGTCTCAGGTGTTATAGCTTTCTTTATGTGTACCACAATTTAGGATACACAGAATACTGTGGTGGAGAGATCAGTGAAAACAAATGTAGAATGCCAGAATTTTAGTCCTGGCTAGGAAACCATAGTAAACAGCACTCTCTCTGAGGTTTAATTCTTTTAACTATGAAACAAATGAAATAAGGAAAATAATACTAGCTCAATGAATTGATGTATATGTGAACTGTAAAATGCCATATAATTATGCTATTGGGGAGAGAGAGACAGAGAGAGAGAGAGTGAGACTCTAGAGAAAAAAGTGTATTTACAATTCAGCTCAACAAAATTCTGGTTATACCTTTGTTGTTTAAAATATTTGTTGATGGTAAATAGCACAGATAAATATTTCAAATATTTAAAGTAGCACAGTTATACCAAGAAGAGTTATTACATATGTTAATATGTTTGTATGCCTTACAATGACTTTGTACATAAAATTTCCTCTCTTTCTCCCTTCCTCTTCTGCCATGCTTAATCTGTTGGAACCATGCTGGAAGTGATAGCATTTAAGTAGTTCACTTTGCTCTTTAGTTTGCTGGATAAACAAATGAAAAATAGTATATTTCAAAGCCAACCCAGGTTTCATTTCAACAACTTATAAAATCCTACACCTACAGCAATTCTTTGCATATACTTATAAGAGAGTTAGACATAGCAAGTCATTAGTACAAAAATTCTTTTTCAGGATCACAGCAAGTAAAATTTGATTTTTAGAAACTGAGACTCAGTCATGATGTAAGTTTCTTTCTCAAGGTGACCCAGAATACTAGAGGTGTGAATAAAACTAAAAACTCTAATTTCCTATCCTGACTCCCTCTGATTGTCCAGGCACTCTCCTTAACACAATCCGATTCCACCTATAACAGTACTGGTTAATATCTCCTCGTGCTAAAATGGAATTGGAGAGTTGAAAATGGAAATTGGTTACTTAATTCACTCTAAATCAATATCTCTGTTGATAATACATCTGCCAATGTAAGTATCAGGGATCCAGCTGGGTACTGGTGCATAGCTCCTCAGTCATTGTCTCAGTATGTCCTTGTGACATTAGGGAGAAGATCAGATTTTCAATCAGGCTTCAGCTGTGCTGCCCTTTTTTCAGCACACATTAAAATGCACTTAGAATGACCTCCCTGCAAGAGACAAAAAGGTAAAAAGCTTCTCAAAAAAGATTATTGTGAAATTCAGGGACTAGTCTAAAGAATAAATCTGAACAATAAGTACTGGATACTTATAATGGGCTCACACAATATTTAGACATTGAGTATGGGCTATGACAAAGATCTTTAAAATTAAAATCTTTGTCAAAGCCCATATGGATGGTGTATGTTTATGTTTGTATATGTGTATTTTCTGAGAAGAAAAAGATATTGCATGAAAATACTCTCATTTATAAGTGAATGAGATGACTCATGTATGACATGCAATTAGACTGAGAGAAATCTGGGAGGAAAGTAGTTACATCTTAAACCTCTCTGAATCACTATCACTCATCCTGGTCCCTGGCACACAGCAAGTACTTGGTAAATGTTCATTGGATGAATTAATAAATGTACAAATGAATTAATGACAAAAAACATATCTATATTCATAGACTTGCTGGTCTTAGAAATTGTTCATCAGTGTCATCTCTTGGCTTTTGAGTTATTTAAATATAATGCATTCCTCTTTATGCTCTGTCATATTAGTACACATTTAACATTCATATGAGTAGAGAAAAAAGTTAGACATCACTCAACTTAGGAGAATTTGGTTCAAAGATGTGCTTGTACAATTATGGTAAATTACTATACACTCACTATGAGTCAGTAATGGGATATTCAAATCAGGTAAATAATCATCAGTTCAGTAGAGGTGGAAAAGCACATTCATCATTTCTGTATACCTATTATTCTCTATACATTGTAGCTGTGCCTTCTTTATTTAATCCTTTTAACCACTGAGGTAAGGATTATTTTTCTCATTTATTTTTACAAAAGTGGGGCTTAACGATACTAAGTAACTTGTCCAAGATGATAGAGTATGAAGTAAATCAGGGATTAGATTGTATATGTAATATCATCACTAGTAATCTTTCTATGTCTCTTTGACTCTAGCGACCACTACCTCCTAAAGCACGCATACACACACACACACAAACACACACACACACACACACACACACACACACACACCATTGCTAACAGGAAGGATAAAGAGCATCCAAGCCTCTTCACAATTTATAATCTTCTCCCCCCCTTTCAATTTTCCATACACATTTTTCTCTGGTCACAACAAATTCCGTGTCCTTTTCTTGAGGCATGCCTTCTATTTGAATATATCTTTATGACCTTTGGTTCATGATATTCTCCCTGGATGGAACTCCCTTCTCCCTGTTCTTTACTTAGCATTATTCCTGACATTATCACACCATTAAGTCCAGCTGCAATGTCACTACACAGTGCTCTGAAATATCTCTGTTCAAACTGATACTATGCCCCTTGTCATGTTGTAATATAGATTATACACTATATAACATTATACATGAGATGGGATATATACTGCTAAGCAGTAATCTTGCTTTGATAATTCAGAAAGCACTTTATTATCTTTCAGTGCTTCAGAATTACAGGACAAAACAAAAAATATTATTTTTGGGAAAGTAATATTGTTCTAAAGACATGCTCTAGAGCCATAGAGATCTGAGTTTAAAATTTCAGCTACATCAATTACTAGTGCAGATCTTGAGAAATTCACTCTAATTCACCATTTTCCAATCTATGCTATGGGAGTACAATAATAGTTCAACTCCAAAGGGCTGCTGTGAACATTCAAGTAGATAGTCCTTGTAAGGTGCTTGGTACATAATGGACACCCAATCAATATTAGCTATTATTATTATTATTATTAAGCTCTAGATGTTCACAAGTGCTGATCCATTGAAACGCTATGCTATCAAATACCTGACCAATGAAAGTTTTCATTACAGATTCAGCTTTTCTGGAAACAGATATAGGCCAAGGGCATATTCTATCACTTTTGTGTATGAGCTAAACTTATACCCATATTCAGAGGCCTATAAGAAGCCACCAGGAGCTGGTACCCTGTGAGTGCTTGTATCAGCTCAGAAAAATACCTGTCAGAAATGTGGTCTCCTCATGGAAGCCATCAGTTCTGATCAGAATACTGATGGACTAAACACCAGCTAGGTCACCTTCAGAACTAAGCAGCAGTGGTCTGCAGTCTAGAACAGTTAGATAGCTTAGCCCAATGGGGCTGAAAGCCATAAGCTCCCATATACAGTTTTGGCCAAATGGAAAATTACAAAGCAATTTTATGAGCTATTTTAATAAATTCATGGATGAGAAAACTTAGGTTGAGTCAGCTGGTTGAGAGCTTTGCAGAGAGGGTTAACTCACTGGCCCTGTACAGAAAACAATCCATTCATAAAGGGACCAGCTGATCAGAAAATTTAAAAATAACAATAGTTTAAATGATCTACTTAATGAATTTGAAGAATATTTTAATAACAATATTCATAGTATTTTTAGATAATTTAGTATGTGCCAGGCTGTGTACTAAGCATATTTTGCATAGTATCTTATTCAATCTTTACATAGACCTATGACATGGGTACTCTTTTTGTCCCCATTTTATAGATCAGAAAATTGAGGCTCAGAAAAGTAGGCAATTTGGCCTACATTGCTTAGCTAGTAAGTGAAACAGTAGAAATTTAAATTCCTTCTTTTTAACGACATTTTTAAATATCAATGTTTTATCCAAAGGTTTCATATTTTAGCCATGATTCAAGTTTTACTCTGCACTTAGGCAGATATAATCCACTGTTCTTCAGGTAAATAATTCTTCACAAAGACTTGAATAGGTAAGTAGGCAGATAGGTGGGTAGGTAGATACTATCAAAGGAAGATGTCAGAAAAGAAAATTGTGCTTCGCAAATAATGCAATGGAATTAGAGGGCTGGCTGGCCAAATTAAGAGAAAATTAAATATTCAGAAAAAAATTCTGAAAAATTACCAAATAAGCAATTTTACATCAATCTTTTCAGAGTGGAAAAAATAGCATCTTTCTCATGTTATTTTTCATGTTCACAAATATCATGACATATTTTCAGGCATCAACATAACAGACATCAGAAATAAATTTGTTTTTGATAGTAAGTCTAGATTCACAAAGAAAAATCAATGGTTTATTATGTTGGGTACCAGAATTACAGTAAATGGCCCTGGCATTTTTGGTAAATACCTGCCATAAAGACTGTAAATATTCATTCTGATCTTGTACACACCCCAATGAAAAGGGGCTGAAAAATAGAACTTCTGTGTGTTCTGAAATTTTAATATTTATGTTATACTATCCACATTTAATTTAGTCCTTTTAGTCCTTTCACTAGTTTATATGGTGACCATGTTAAAAAGCCAGTTTATCTTTGGCAAAAAATTATGTTTTAAAACAAACAAACAACAAAACAATAGGTATAGAGAAGTAGTTGTTGAGAGACCCTCAGCCAAATTGTCAAAAGTTGTTGGTTTGTCTGATAAATAGAGGATTATATCACCTTCACATTTAAATATCTATGTGAACTCAAATAACTAAGACATTCTATGGTCATTAAATCACACAAATTCAGAGGATTTTTTTTTTTATATCCTACTACAGGTTCCACTTTGATATTTCCCCTCCTTCCTCCTCCCTATCACTCTATTTCTCTCTCCTCTCCTCCCTTTTTCTGTTTCCTCTCTATGTCTCTCCTTTGTCTCTGCATCTCTCCTTTTCTTTGTATTCTCTATCTTCTTTCAGAATGGCAAATTACCATTATAATTTTTCATTTATGTGAGTAATTTGTTAATTTTCTGTTTTTTTCCCCTACACTGTAAACTCCAAGAGGAGACAATGACTATGTATACTTTGTTTACTTCTCCTTCCTTAGCAATTATCTCAGGTCCCAGCACATAGGCACTCAATACTCAATGAATATTTGCTGAATTTATTGATCAATTAATGCCCTAGTTGGCAGTTTTGGACATGCCTCCATGTCCTCTCTCTAATCCTCATCTTTATACTGAGATTCACTTGTGCAAACATTAAACTAGCTTAGAAATCACAATCTTAAATGTCTACTGTACAGGTGATAGGAATGAGTGAAGTGGCACTGGGGTAAAATCAACAGAATTGGGGCTGTGAAAAATAGACTATGCACAGAGTTTAAAGACATTTAAATTTAAAAAGATACTACACTAGCCAAATTAAATACAGTCAGTGGGTTTCAGTTTTTGACCACTCTACTTTCTCAAATAAGGCATGCTATCACCTAATCCAATCCTGGAAACTTTCTATCATCTTCTGAAATCAATCATCACTTAGAAACTTGATTAGCCAAGGAGAACTGTTTGTTACAAAGAGTTCTTACATGTACCCATGAAATGATATTCATTCATAACCCACTTGCATGCTGTTCCAGGGCCTGAAGACAGATTCACCTCACCAGCTTCCACTGGTACTTACATATGCTGATCATGGGGCTGAGGATTGACCCACTTTATCTGCCACAACTGGTGCCTGTGCACAACATTGTGTAGACTGACAAGAGGCTTACCCACCATCCACCACCAACACCTGCATATGCCTTTCAGGTGCCAGACAGCAGGTCCAACCTGCCTATGACTGCTGTTTGTAGCACCTAAGCATATCATTCAGGTGCCTAGGGATTGATCAACTCCACCTACTGCTATGGGTGCCCAAGTGCAATATCTAGAGGCCTGAGGACACGCTGGCCCTACCCACTGCCACTCTGCAGTCTGCGTATGGTCATCCAAGGGCCTGGAGACTGACTCAACCCACCTACTACATGCCATCCAGAGGCCTGAGGATGAACATACCCCTCCTACAACCACTATCCACATACACCTCCTGGAAGCCTAGGGATTGGCTTACCCAGCCCACTATCACCAATACTGATGTGCACTCACACTGCTTGAGGGTCCAAGAGTTGGCCTGCCACTGTTATTCCCACCACCAATATGATACATTCCACACAGGGGCCCAAAGACTTCCTCCACTTACCCAATCTATTACTACCATTTCTGAGAGTTGAGCAAGCCACCTGAAGGCCCAGGGACTAGCTCACCCAGACTCACCATCAGTGCCAGTGTATGCCATCCAGAGACCTGAGGACTGGCTTGCACATCCTACTACCACCACCACTGGTACTCAAGGACAAACCTGCCCAGTGTTCCCATCCCCGGCAAAGCCCTGCTGCATATTTCACTAATAACCACAGCCTAAGCCACTGAGAAACTCAGACACCACTGACACAGATTATAGCTAAAGAAATCATATGGAGACTACATTACTGTGTGCACCAAGAATCGAAGTTAAAGTACCCTACCAAATCAACACTATAGATACATGTATAGGAAAATATATTTTCTAATGAAAGCCAATCCATAAAATTAGAAGAAGCAACTGTTAAACCAGATGTTCAGATATCAATATAAAAACACTATAAAGGTAAAAAAGGAAATATGACACTTCCAAAGGAATATAATAATTTTCCAGTAACAGACCTCAATGCAAAGAAAATCTATGAAATGCTTGAAAAATAATTCAACCTTATGATATTAAAAATACTCAGATACAAGAAAGAAAAACAATACAAATAAATCAGGAAAACAATTTATGTTCTGAATGAGAAATTTAACAAAGTGATAGATATAAAAAAGAACCAAATAGAAATTCTGTAATAGAAAAAAAATCAATAAATAAAAATATAATTAAGAGCTTCCACAATAGACTAGATCAAACAAAAGCAAATAATTTCTTCACTTGAAGACAAACCTTCTGAAATAACCTAGTCAGATAAAAAAAGAAAACAGGAAAATGAATGAACAAAATCTACATGACTTAGGAGTCACCATAAAGCGACCCCAAATATTCAAATTTTGAGAATTCCAGAAGGAAAAGAGATGGAAAAAGTCATAGAAAACCCATTTAATGAAATAATAGCAGAAAACATCTCGAGTCTTGCAAGAGATATAGACATCCATATACAGGAAGCTCAAAGATCCACAAAAGTCTTCCCTGAGGCACATCATAGTCAATCAAAGACAAAGAGAGAATTCTAGAAATGGCAAGAGAAAGGTGTCAAGTTATGTTCAAGGGAATCTCCATCAGACTAGCAACATATTACTCAGCAGAAACCTTACCAGCCAAGAGAAAATGGGATGATATATTTAAAGTGCTAAAAGAAACAAAACAAAATAAAACAAAAACACTAGACATTCAAGAATAGTATATCCAGCAAAGCTACCCTTGAATAATGGAGGAGCAATAAAACCTTTCCCAGACAAGCAAAAACCGAGGGAATTCATCACCACTAGACCAGCACTACAAGAAATGCTTAAGGGAATATTACATGTGGGAGCAAAAGAAAATATCTACCGTGGTGAAAACACACAAAAGTATGAAACTTACTGGTACACAAATGAGAAAAAAAAAAAGGAGTCAAATATTACCACTGATGAAAAACCACAAAACTGCAATGATAAATAATGAAAGAGGAAGAAAGGAATAAGGGATATACAAAACAACCAGAAAACAATTAACAAATGACCAGAATAAGTCATCGACTATCAATAATAACCTTGAATGTAAATGGTTTAAATTTTCCACTTAAAAGATATATATTGGCTGAACGGATTTTAAAAATTACCTAACTACCTAAATGCTGTAAGAAACTCACTTTACCTATAAGGATACATATAGATTGAAAGGGAAAGGATGGAGAAAAGATTGCGCACAAATGGAAATCAAAAGAAAGCAGGAATACCTATACTTCAACATATAAAACAGACTTTACATCAAAACAGTAAAAGAAATCATTATGTAATGATAAAAGGATCAATTGAGCAAGAGGATATAATAGTTCTAAATATATATGCAACCAATACTGGAGCAGTCAGATACATGAAGCAAATATTATTAGATCTAAAGAGAGAGATAGACTCCAATACAATAATAGTTTGTACACACATATAAAATTATTGCATCTACCCCATAAATAAGTACGAGTATTACATATCAGTAAAAATAACACCTCCCCAAAGAAACAAACAAAAATCTATTGCTGGAGGGTGATCACTTAGGCACAAAATACTGCATTGCTTTAGAGTATAGGCTTAAGAATGTGATCTATATTTTAACCTTGGTTTTGTCACTTATTATGTGATGCATTTGGGCAAATTTAATCTCTCTGTGCCTCCATTTTCTTATTTGTAACCAAAAATGAAGATAATTCTGGTACCTACATCTTGGATATATTTGAGGATAAACAGCTTAATGGAGGGAAACTGCTTAGCACTACTTACTAAGCACTCAATCAAAAGTAGCAATTATTGCATAAAACACTGAGATGGAAGAATCAATTTGGATTATCTACAAACTGAGGAATCCACAAAAATGTAGCAGGGGATAGGTAAGTAATTTGGATAAATACATTCTATGTATCTGCTGAAGCCTGGCTCAGCCTTAAGTCTACAATAAAATTGTCAAATAAGAACATATCTTAAGAATGGAAAAACAAACACTACATGTACTCTCTGATAATTTGGAAATAAATAATGGGAACACATGGGCATAGAAGTAATAAAAATTGTTGGAAATCAAGAAGGGGGGGAGGGGCAGGAGTAAAAACCGACCTAAGGGGTACAATGAACACTATTCAGGTGATGGGCACACTTAATAGCCCTAACTAAAGCATTATAAAGGCTATCCATGCAACAAAAACATTTATACCCCCTTAATATTGTGAAATAAAAACAAGAAAATGGACTACTAAAGACACTGTTCTTGCTGTCAGATTCCTGTCTGCAGTGCCATAAGGCAACTGGCACAATATTTGGACGAGGACCTTTTTCCATAGGTAATTAAATGTTCTTCCTCAACATTAATTATAGTAGTTACAGACTATTCCACCATATGGATATATATCTGTCTATCTATTTAATCTAAACCTTGGACATTTTGGCTATTTGTGATGTTTCACTGTTGCAGAAACTGACATATGTACATTAATCTCCAGTCTCCCTTTACCTAATAATTGAATTCATAAATCATAAATTTAGATGGACACATGGCTGCCTAACTTAAAACTACATTTTCCACACTCCTTTGCAACTTTTGCCATGTGATTATATTCTGGCTAGTGGGATATCAATAGAAGCAGCATATTCCACTTCCTAGTTCTGTCCCTAAAATATAATGAATGTCTTGTCCTCTTTAGAGAGCACTATAAACGGATCCTTTACTAGATTTTGGCATTATATTGGTAAACCAGATAGATACCTTTCCTCAACAAGGGGCCATCCCCCATGTAAGTTACTCAGGAATAGAGATCATTGTAATTTTTGTTCACTGTTATATCCCAAGTGTCCAGAAGAGTGCTAGGCACAAAACAGGTGTTCAGTAAATGTTTATTGATAGAAATAATACAGATACCCCAAACCTAAGCTGAGGTTCTTTCCCCATTGTTAGAGAAGCCTTGAACTGATTTTTGAAGGATAATTGTTCCCTAAAAGAAAAATGAGTAGAACATCCTGTGTAGAAAGAATAGTTTAAAAATAGGCACTGAGTAGTTGGGTAATAATAAGGCTTAATACAAAATGCACTAATTCAAAATGGGAGTTTTGAAAATAACAATCTCCCTTCATTTACCCACTCTTAAGACAGTAAGCACAAGACTATTTTCACAAACTAATTAAAGGCATGATGGATTATCCATGCACTGGAACATTAATATAATAATACTTTTCACCAGAGTATAGAACTTTCCTTTGGGGCAAAAGCACCTACTTTCAGTAAAACAGAATTCTGAAAGCATTTGCAACTTGAGTCATTCCAAAGCCATCTGAATCTATCCCATGGAAATGAGCATCACATTAGTCATTTTGGAAAGGAGTAAAGCTCACCCATAACCTTAGCTGACTCATGAGAAGAGAAAATATTCCCCAAAGTTTCATCAAGAATAAAATCTTGGCCGGGCGCGGTGGCTCACGCCTGTAATCCTAGCTCTCTGGGAGGCCGAGGCGGGCGGATTGCTCGAGGTCGGGAGTTCGAAACCAGCCTGAGCAAGAGTGAGACCCCGTCTCTACTATAAAAAGAAAGAAACTAATAGGACAACTAATATATATATAGAAAAAATTAGCCGGGCATGGTGGCACATGCCTGTAATCCTAGCTACTTGGGAGGCTGAGACAGAAGGATCGCTTGAGCCCAGGAGTTTGAGGTTGCTGTGAGCTAGGGTGACGCCACGGCACTCACTCTAGCCTAGGCAACAAAGCAAGACTCTGTCTCAAAAAAAAAAAAAAAAAAAAAAAAAAAGAATAAAATCTTAAAACATCTACTCAAATTTCCTCATCTTACTTTTTCCCTTCCTCACTTCTGCATTGCATGATAAATTGTGGCTAGGCATCATCAAGGGCCCTTGCCTTCCTGCTCAAAAATAAATTCCTAATATTATTTTTAAAATAGCTATCTTTAAATGAAGATATTTTTTAATTTTTTTTATTTCAGGAAAATATGAGAGTATAAACATTTTGGTTACATTTTATATCTTTGTCTCTCCCTAGCTAGGGTTAGAGTTATGCCCTTCCCTTCCACAATGCTCACCACATCCCTCAGTTTGAGTTTATCCCCCCAACCCCCTAATCCTGAGATTTTTAAAAACTTTTAATTCAGAAGAACATACATTCTCACCTCTAAATTAACAACATTTTGATAATGGATTTTGATTATTTGAGACTTAACATAAACAGCAACATTTTAAAAAATCATCTGTCTTCTTATGCTCAATGCTAACCTTGAGCCTTATGTGATTTGAAAAAGTTAAACTATTAAATCTAGGGTAAATACTATTTATTAGAGAAACGATGACAGATCCTTCACCATAACACTACCAATAGGCCTGAGCTCTGGGAGTGTGAAAATGGCAGGTGGTAAGGAAGAGCTAACTTTGTGTGTTTGAGAAATGGGGATGAGGGAGTGCTCACAGTGACTCAAATTCACTGATCATGTGACAGGATACTTCAAAGAGGAAAAGGCTGTTGAGAAACAGTTTTTTTTTCAAGTGCTACATGAGGAGTAGGCTCCACACACCAGTTATCTCTTTAGCTTCCTTCTCCTTTTTTCTAATTTCCTAAGCATTTCTCCTTTCTCTATTCCTTACCTCTTTCATTCCCCTGAGAGAATCTAGCAAGTCCAGGGTTTGATATATTTTTACATTTGTTCCTATGGGCGAAATGATGAACACAATTAAGACCCTGGGTTCCTCCTTCTTCTTCCCTGTTTCCTCATTTTACATAGTCTTCCTCATACTCATTAGATACTGTGAGAATTAAATCTTCCAATTCCTACCAAAGGTCTTTTCTCTTAGCAAATCCCCAGGAGAAGGGAAAGTTTTTCTCTTCCTTGTGATTTTTGAACAATCACTGATTAGTCAGCCTTGACAGCTGTTAGAAAATCTTGGTGTAGCCTTAACATTCTCTATTGATTTGCTGATATGTGGCCTGAGAGATGGCTGGGCTGATTGCTTTACCACTAAAGCATTCAAGAAGTTCAGATTAGTTAGGCATCATTATAAACTCCCATTTATCCAGAACTCAAACTGCCAGAAAGTTCAAAAAGTCAGAAATTGTTTCAGGTGTTGTACAAAAGAAGGGCAAAGCAGTAGCCAAAGTGCTTTCTGAAATGCCTAATCATCCATCTCTTCTTTCTTTCCTCCCTCTTTTCTTACAACAGGCATTAATTGAGTGCTTACTATTAAATATGTTGCAGAACCCTGGACTATATTCTACGATATAAAGATCCATGAGGCATGGCCCCACCCTAGAGGAAGGAACCTGCAATCTAATGAGGAGATAGACATAAAAAATACAATATAAACAATACAATGAATTGAGTGTAGTGATAGGTTCCCATGGGCCTGTGGCAATACAATAGAGGTGACATCTTTTTACCCAGTTGAACTATTAAAGATATTTAATTGGATTCACAGCCTTGAAAAATAAAGGATGAGTAAATCATAGGGAATGAGCACTGGTTTGGGAGCTAACTATGCCTGGGCTCATAATCTGATATGTATTAGCTGTGTGAACCAAGCTGACACTCATTGTTTCTGAAAGTCATTCATAATTTCTGAGCTTTGTTTTCATCTTCTGTTATGTGAAACTAGTAATCCTTACCTCTTATGCATTGTCTTCCTGGCTTTTCATAAGGGCAGTAATGTTTATCTCTACCTTATAAAAGAAGAAATCACCATCTAAAAATTTGAATGGCTTGCCTAAATACACCCAGCTAATTTGTAGCAGGTTGGCTGATGTCAAGTGCACTGCTCTCTTTCCCTGCCTTTTTTCATCTAACCCATAAAGGTCACTAAACTACACTTATGAAGGAAGCAGACATCCTTTCAGTAAGATTTTAACCCTGAGCAGTGACACACATGGTATTTCTGTTATGAGACTATCTCATTAAATAGAATCCCTTCATTAATCAAACCCTCTCCCACCACACATCCAAACCCTGGTACTTCCTGTTAATTGACATGGTGATATATTTAGCATGATCTTTATGATTTTTAAGTAGAACTTTCAGTTCTATCTTTAGCCTATAAGTCAGACAGTACACAAAGCCTGTTAGCCAGTGGTTTAGCAGACAATTGCTCCAGCCATGCATTGTTCTCTGCCTTTCATTGTGCCAGTAGGAAGTAGAATGGGAGATTCCCGGGGTTTCTTTGATTCCCATTTCTCTTAAAGTCTATTTCACATGTGCATACCCCAGCTAAAGTTAATAGCTGACTGCCTGCTTAGAAAGTCAAAAGTAAAAAAAAAAAAAATTATCTTAATGATTTTTTTGAACTGTACTCCCTAATCTTAATAAACCCAAAATAATAATAATAAAAAACTCCTTTGAAAATGTTCTCATAATCAGATGCCAGACAGTATCTTCATACTAGTAAAATGATGGCTATAATTTTAGTTTAGTGAACTAGAATCAGAAACACCTGCCTTCCCTCTGATAATACTGGCATTTGGGAATAGTGATAAATGACTGGAGGTTATTAGACATGTCCTGCAAAATGGTGCTGGTGAGTTGGAACTTGAAGTTTGTCACTTGAGAAAGGGAACTGACTTCCCTGATTGGACCTAATTATGACAGCCATGATGAATAGCCTTTCCGTGTTGGCATGTTTATTTCTCAGGAACCAGAACAGGGAAATTGGTTTTATGTATTTGTGTAGGTGGGAAGAATTACAATTTTTATCATTTCTTATAACAAATTTATCACCTGATAATCTGAAGGTAAGATTAAATTGCAAAAGCAGATTACTTCCCAGTCTCCTAAGCATTTGGTGTTTGTTAAGCAAGAAGACTATTAATCAGAAAGTGAAAGGGAAGTTTCTCTTTCTTTATATTCAGTATGACCTTTTAGTTAGTAAACCTTTCTCCAGTTGTCAAATCATCATATTCTTTACCTTATACTTGACAACTTCATATTTTCCCATAGGGTTCTTCAGGACACAGATGGAGGGAAGAGAGAGTGGTAAGCTTTTGTTTTTTAATAAGTCTTTCTCCATTTCATTAAGGAAACATGCTAGTTCATTTCTCAGTGCTTTCAGGGTTTTCATTCTAATAAGGGGAAAAATGAAATCATTGAAGATCTCTACTAAATATGAGAACAAGTCTTACATTCCATTCTTTGATAAGTTCATACCATAGTATTAATGACACATGGAAAATAGATAATCATTTAACACTTATTAGATAGGCCAAGTGCTATGATAATACATTGACTCAACAATTCTAAGAAATAGGTAAAATCACCACTTTATAGAGTAGAAAAGAGAGGCTAGGAAGGGTTACTGGTTTGGGTAACATACATTTCAGTACCATTTGATTTTTATATTATATATATGTATTACTTTGATTTTTAAATCATTTTTTACATACCAAGGATCAGATCTGGAGCCTACTTTTAGTATATCCTCACTATTTTAATGTTATTTGAAGTTGGTCCCATTTTTATGATTTTGTTGTTTTTCAAAATTTGGTCTATAATTATCAAAGGCTCAAAGTTATACAGATAAAAATAACATGATTATGAATCTTAGATATTTAAACAGTATATCTTAACATATGTGGAATTTAAATCCCTATGTCAATGGAATGCATACTTTCCTTTGGGTTGAAGTTTCTATCTCTTCTTTCAAATAATCTCAAGAAAAAACATTGATTTCTACCTAGCCAATGGATTGACTGGCTCTGAATCAAGTACATTTCCATTGTCTAATCATCTTTGGTCTATATCACATGGCCTATTGACCACTCAATAAGTCTCTAGGTATAAGCAGACTCTTTGAGGAGGGGGTATAAATAGGCCAGGTAAATTGTTATGTATACCAGTATCCATGTATGTGATCAGTGGTCATCTGAGCACAGGGCCTCATGCACAGAACACAGAAGGGATCCAGAAAAACAAGGCAAGATTTTAGCCCTAGAAGAACTATGGGACAAAGAAGAATGTGGTTTGGAGATCAAAGTTCAATGCTGGACCTATGGAGGATACAAAATTTGAGGAGAATTCAGCCATTGGAAGTCAAATCAAGGAATTGCCTTATCAGAACAAGAGTATGGGGTAGGGATAGAGACGTGGCATTGAAACATGAAAGAAGCAGTAATCATTAAGTCAGGGAACTACATAACACTTCATTGGTTAAAATCAAGAGAAAGCCTGCCAAAGGATATAAGTATACATTACTGACATATACATATACTTCTGTGTTTAATGGTTTTGTAGCTGGGATTGCTTAAATTAGGGATAGCAAATGCATAGCACATATCTCATGTGTTCTCTCCTCCCATGTCCATTACAGCTATGAGTAATTGTGTTTTTTAATAAATTACTTTTTTGTTTTTTATTTCAGCATATTGGGGGGGGGGTACAAATATGTTTAGGTTACATATATTGTCTTTGCCCTGCCCAAGTCAGAGTTTCAAGTGTGTCCATCACCCAGATGATGCACACCACACCTATTAGTGAGAATGGCTTTTATCAAAAATTTCTGAAACAACAAATGTTGGCATGGATGTGGAGAGAGAGAGAAACACTCACACACTGCTGGTGGGACTGCAAACTAGTATAACCTCTACAGAAAGTTACATGGAGATACTTCAAAGAGCTAAAAGTAGAACTACCATTTGATCCAGCTATCCCATTACTGGACATATACCCAAAGTAAAAAAGACATTCTACAAAAAAGACATCTGCACTAAAATGTTTATAGCAGCACAATTCACAATTGCAAAGATGTGGAAACATTACAGCCATGAGTAATTGATTATAGCACCTATTTCTGGATGCCACCACATAAACCCTCTCAGAAATTGTTCCAAGTAGTTGCCACTAATCTATCAGTGTTTGAATGAGATGAAAATAATTTGCCATTACTGGCTTAAGTACTTCCTATATAGTACTTGGATCATAGCTAATCCTATGTGTGGAAAGATTAGTGAACCCAATTCTGGACAAATTGAGGCATGAAAAGGAAAGGCAAATGAGTTGATCAGATTAAGAAAGAGATAAAAACAACATATATATCTTAGGCTATGTCAGTCTATATTCTTTAGAATCATTCTCACCCCCCTATAGAAATAGCCATGGCATGTGGTGGAAGGGGCACACATTTTAGAATCAGGCAGATGCATATAGAAGTACAGATTCCACAATTTACAAGTTTCAGGGCCTTAGACAACTTATTTAAAAATTTGAGCACAAATTAATTCATCTATAAAATGAGGATACTCAGATTTACCACATAGGATGGCCGGGATGTTTAAATTATGTAATATATGTGTAAGCATGGTGCCTGGAACATGATGGGTTCTTAATAAATGCTAAATAAGAAAGAACTGCAAATTAAAATGATTTGAAAACTGTCAAGCACAAGCAAAATGTTGGTGGTCCTAATTCTTTCTGTCTCTGGATTCTTGTGAGTACCCAGGGAACAATGGGTAAAGCAAGGCAGAGCCCAGAAAAGGCATTACAATAGGTTGATTTGATCTTTGCACAATACAAATTCTAAATCTAAGCAAAAGCCAGAGGGTGTGAATCCCATCTCACATTTACACGTGGTGCCTGTGATCCCTGGATTTAACTTTAGTCTAGATTGGGAAAAGGCTCTATCTTGCCTCAGAGATTTCCCAGAAAGAGATTATTTTAGAATGACAGGGATCCCCAACTGATCTTGAGTTCATACTAGTAGCTTACTTCACTAATGGAACTGAGAAAGAAAAGCTGCAGGTCCTCACCCTGCCCCCATAGGAAGAAATGAGAGTCAGACCAAATTCTACATTTCTGCTTCAACTAATGACACCCAGAGGCTCACTGTTGCATAATCATCTTTGTACCTTAAATGTAACATAAAACTGTACTTTCCTAGACAGGTTTTTCAGGTTACTCATAGGACCAAAAGGTCAAAACTGTTTCTTATTTTTCCTTTCTGAAAGATACCTGGAAAGCCTTATTTCACTGTTGTGTCTAAAAGAGAAAATAAAGAGCCTGCCTCCTAGCATTCAGTTGTAATAATTGGGAATCCTTCAATCCTCTTCAGAGGCTAATGGAACAATATACCCTATTTGCATTAAAGATCATCACATTAGTTAAAGCCTCAGTATTTGCAGTGCAGTTCAGTGATTTCTTTTTCATCCAATGAGGGCCATCCTGCATGCCAAACAATCCTTGATTTTTCATGGTATTATAGGAGAGTCACAAAATTTCTAAAGAGCTAATTATATCAATTAATTCATTACCTTCTGGGATTTTGCTTGGATTAATAATAAAGTTAGTTCATTTGTTAATGAGAATCATGGGGTTATAAGATTGAGAATGCTCAATTTGGGGCATTCTAATTGGCAGCAGTTAATCCACAGAGTGAACAAGACACAAGGAAACAGTTGAAAGATAACATTAGTCACAAGAAGAAGTATGAATGATAATAAATAAGACTTTTATCTTCTGCAAATACTTTCTTACTCCTCATTTTGAAATTCTCATAAAGAGTCTTCATTTAGATGCCACTCATTTTCCAAAACAATTCTTGGCATTTTTCCCCCTTTCTGGCACTGCCCTGTCTGGAATCAGAGAGCATTTGCTAAGGCTGTCTGTTCTTTGCTCTCTCTTTTGAAAGCTTCTTCCTTCCTTACTCCATCCTTTTAACAACTCAGTCCAACTGGCCCTTCCAAGTGAGACAAATGATCTTAGAAAATGTTCTGTGCTTCACTGAGAGAGTTGCTAAATAACACAGGACATAGAAGACCTGAAGCCATAGGAAGTGAGGACTTAATGGCTAAGCTTCACATAGTGGCTGCACTCCAGCCAGGTAGAGAAACAGCCTCTTTGTAGAGGTTCTGCCACAGAACAGATTTTAGTTTCTTTCTTATTCTAATATTCTATAAGGATTCCTTCCAAATATATCCACCATGCCCCTAAGCCTCCCCCTTATAGTATACAGATCAAAGACATAACATTTGATCTTACCCAGGTCATTGCTTTTCACCCCAGGAGCTCCTTCAACTAAGTACAATTCGGCTTCACTAAATGCCTGTCTTAAAACATAACTTAAATGGACCATGAGATTTCTTTCCCTCTGTACCACGTCCCAGCCCCCCAGGCCCACTTTCTTCCCATACAGACTGCTGGGATTCTCTCTCATTCTGAAAAAAAAAAAAAAATGAATAGCTTAATAAAAGGTCTATTCTTCCCACACAGAATTGGGGTGAGGGGGACTTTGTAGTATATGTCCTTGGTGATAGGGCCCTTACTTTGATCAACTGTTGGAAAATTCCTCACCCAAATGTACAGGGCAATGTTAAATTAGAAGCAGGCTTTTTTCTATAAGTGCCTCCATTTTAGTTCGATGGATCCGACACAGACATTTTTCATGTTTCATATTATATCTGTATCTCATCATTAGCTGGTCAGGAAGATTGGATATTCCTATTTATTTCCTAGCAGAATTAATTGGAGCTTACGGCTGTGAGGTACAAGTAGTAAACAGATAAGCACAACCAATCTAGACAAGGAATCAGTAGGAAATTATGCTAAGTTCCCCCTACCCCATTGGATTTTTCCTCCTTTTCCTCTGACTTTCCTTGTGCCATTGCCTGCTTCTTTTATTTTTTTCCCTTGCACAGATGAAGGGTCTCCTGCAGTGCTATTTTTGTGTCCCTGAATCAATCTCTTCATCTTCCATGTTGATGCTCAGTATCCCATCCCAGCTACTTTTAAGCATTGGGACAGCTTTGATATCATACCTGAGAAGGGCTTGATCACAGATAAATTCTTGGGAAATAGGTTAAGGTTCATCTACTCACAGATCACCACAGCCCATTAGGTTCACACTTGGCTTCTCACTGTTCTTTTATGTGAGTATGTGTAAATGTGTGTGTGTTTGTTTGCTTAAGTCTGTACTATATTCTTAACTGGAGGGAGCACAGAACAGTAAGGTGGCATAGTACAGTGGTTAAGAATGTTGATATTTGAGTGTGACAGACAAAGATTTGCATACTGGCCCGGAAATTTCTAGCCATACAACAGTAAACAAGTTACTTAAACTCTCTTCTGAAAATGGAGAAAATAATACCAGAGGGGAAGGGCATACCTCTAACCCTTTTTAGGGAGAGGCAAAGATATAAAATGTAACCAAAATGTCAAAAAAAACCCACAACACATTTATCGGGTGTCGGGTGGGTGGGAAGGGGAAGGAGGGGATGGGTGTATACTTACATAATGAGTGCAATGTGCACCATCTGGAGGATGGACATGCTTGAAGCTCTGACTCGGCGGAAGGGAGGGGTGGCAAAGGCAATATATGTAACCTTAACAATATTTGTACCCCCGTAATATGATGAAATAAAAAAAAAGAAATAACTATATTTCACCCCAATTTTGGAGGGATAAAGTGTGGGAGAAGAATTTCCAAAGTATATAGTGCCAATAAAAAGGTATTCTTTAATATTTAAATAATAAAAATAATAATAATGCCAGCCTCAAGCAGTTGTTTTTAGGATTAAATGAGATGACACATGTGAGGGACCTGAAGTCATGCTTTGTACGTAGTAGGTGCTCAATAAATAGCAGCTGGACTAAGCTATTCAAGGGTAAGAACCTCACTTATTAATAAAGTTTCTCCCCAAGTTCAATTCCATATATCCTATAATAAAGAATAGTCATGATAGAGCTCATAAGATTAATCTGGAAGGGGTCTTAGAGATCATACTATCTAATCCTTTGATTTTCTTATTCAGAACCTGAGGTTCAGAGAAAGAAAAAAACTTGTCTCAGGTCATTATGGGAGATTGTGACACATACTGAGTTAAAACTCAGAACTCATTATTTCCCTCTTTCTTTTACTTCAGTTTGCCTCTATGATATAATTTCAAGAATGGCTTTTCTGCATTAGCTTCTCCAACATAATCTGGTGGGAAAAGTGAGTTATATAACAAGCTCTATACTTCAGAGACCCAGAAGCAGCATGGGACATAGGGGAACACAAAAGCAAAGAAAGCACCCAAATGTCCTGCATGTTGAAGCATGTGCTATAAATGGAAATAAAAAGCATATATATGTGTCTTTCATACACCATCACCGACACATGCATACCTAGCATAAGAACAATAACCTGACAAACAAAATGTCCAAAATTGTAGTGCACTATGTGTATTAAGGCTGAGTAGACTGATTTTGAAGAAAAAAAAATTAGAGCCAAGAAAATTTAACAAAATATAACTATCTGGAAAGAAGTGAAGACTCAACTCTTACACTAGCTCTTCTAAAATATTTTCCCAAGAATTTAAGAACAATAAGAGGACACCACCCTTTTTATCTCATCAGAATCTGTTTTAGCCCCTAGGGATCCCTACAAGGAAGACCAAACATGTATCTAAATCTTGGTTTCTATGTTTTCTAAAGGCAAGTTTCCACATCTATTCAGCTTTCATGAAGCTTCCTAAGACATCATCCCACACATTTACCACAAAAGCCATTACCACAGAGGGCTTTGACAGAAGCCATTTAGTTAAAATGCACTTTCAGCTGCCAAAAATACAATGCAAACTATGCTGGCCAACTTCTCACTCGTAAGGAGGATCCTCCTCCTCCCCTTGGCTTTCCCAGAGTGAGGTGTCAGACTTAACCTTGCCTCAGCAGGCTTAATGGAGAACAGACAGCAGATTTCAGTAATGGATCAGTTCCTCTCCTCAGCATGCCCGATCTATAATGGAAATGAATTATTGTGTTTTAGTTCACTCAGAATAACCGAGTATGGATTAGTCTTTGATTCAGACTTTACAGATGCACAAATCCTATTGTCTAGGGCCTTAGCAGGACACTGTAATGTTTCAGGTCCGGATGTGCAAAAGGGAGTTGTGCATAGATTAACCAAATATCCATTTATTCACTGACATGGCAGGATTCAAATAACAGATCTTCCAAAACAGTATGCCTTACTCAGACTCCTTCTCAGGCATATACTTCACAGATACTAGAGAAGGGTGCTTAGCGAGCAGAGCTGCAAAGTGGGCAAAGTTTCTCTGCAGGTTCTTGGTATCCCTTTTGTTAGTGCCTGGCCACCATGCCACCATGCTTAAGGTGCTTTTGCTGCCATGCTGTGATTTCACTCTTAGACTCCAAGCAATTCCTTGAGCCCAGCACTCTCCCCATATCATGCCACAGCCTTTACTATTTAACACCAAGCATGGGGGGGGGGGAAGGGCATACCTCTAACCTTTCTTAGGGAGAGGCAAAGATATACAATGTAACCAAAATGTCAAAATAAAAAAAAAATAAACCTTTTATCGGGTGGAGAGCAGGTGGGAGGGGGAAGGAGGAGAAGCGTGTATACTTACATAATGGGTGCGATGAGCATTTCAAGCGTTGGACACGCTTGAAACTCTGGCACGTGGGGGGGAGGGGTGGCAGGGGCAATATATGTAACCCTAACAATATTTGTACCCCCATAATATGATGAAATAAAAGGAAAAAAATATTTAACAAGCACATATTGAGTGGCTACTTTGGAGAAACTCAGATGTTGCCCATTATTTGCTCCCCCCCAAGTGAGGAAGCGTATTTTAGATCTTAGACAAGATATGCAACTGGAAAGACAGGCAGATATCAGATTGTGAAGAGCTTTGTATACTATTATTTGAAAGGGTTTGGACTTTATTGTTCAGGCAGTGGGCATCCATAGGATGTGTTTTCTGGTTTTTTTGTTTGTTTGTTTTTTACTTCAGCATATTACAGGGGTACAAAAGTTTGGGTTACATATATTTCCTTTTCCCCACCTGAGTCAGAGCTTCAACCATGTCCATCCCCCAAATGATGTGCACCACAACCATTAGGTGTGAATACACTCATCCCCTCTCCCCCCTCACACCTGCCCAACACCAGATGAATGTTACTACTATATGTGCACTTAAGTGTTGGTCAGTTAAGTCAGTTAATACCAATTTGATGGTGAGTACATGTGGTACTTATTTTTCCATTCTTGTTATGCTTCACTTAGTAGAATGAGCTCCAGCTTCATCCAGGATAATACAAGAGGTGCTAGATCACCATTGTTTGTTTTCTTTTTTTTTTTTTTTTTTTTTGGCTGAGTAGAACTCCATGTATGCATATACCACATTTTATTAATCCACTCATGTATTGATGGGCACTTGGGTTGTTTCCACATCTTTGCAATTGTGAATTGTGCTGTTATAAACATTCTGGTGCAGATGTCTTTTAATACAGGAAAATAACCATTAGATTTAGAAAAATGACACTGGAGACAGTGTGGAGGACAAGAATGACACTTGGTATGGCCATTGCAAAGAGCATAGTCAAAGACCAAAGCCAGGGTTCCTGGAGAAGTAGTCAACTTTCACAATAACTCATGCCAAATCAAAGGTCAAGGCCATGGATTGAAAAATGTAGAAATGATTACAGAATCAAACCAAGAAGATATCACTCACTGACAAGCTCACTTGCCCTGTTATTATGGAATCATAAAGTGTCTGAAGTTTTATCTTGCAACAATTTATAAGAGAGATTATATAATGTAACTGTTCCCATATTTGGTGTATGTGAAAGTGTTTCAACATATCAATGCTCTACTATGTATGTGTTTATATGAATATGTATTCTATATATTTATGTGCAATAATAGCTTCTGTGATCCTCCTTTCTAGTTAGGGCAGTTCAAGTCAAGAGTTTAGCTCCTGATTGTACCTATATTAGGCACCCTGAATGAACTAATGAAGGATTTATTCTTAATCATGAGGCAAAAAAAAAAACCAGGAAAAACTTAAAAAAATATGGGCAAGCCTTAAGCAGTTTGACAGACATGAACATATTTGAGAACATCTCTACTCATATAAGCATTCCAACCACTCTTCCTGCCTCAAATAACAAAGAAGCACGTTGGTGTTGCTGTCCAGTGGGATGTCCCTGGAAAAATTACTTCACATTATAGAGCCGTCATGTTTTCAATTCCTTCATAAGTACTCTAACTTTCTTTCTACAAAAACAACAGAGAGCAATAGTCCTTAGTAAAGCTTATCATGAATGCATTTTTATATTGACCTATCTCAGCAAATGAGGAAATACAGAACCATTCATATTTCACTGTCATGACTTATGATGTATTCCATAAGATAGAGTTGTAGTCATAAAGCTTTCCAATGATCTTGTATAACTGTATTTCTCTGTAAGTAGTGCCAGGGTCAATCATGAATGTGAGAAGTTTAGATATTTGAATTAGTTTCCTAGGGCTACAGTAACAAATATCACAACTGAGTGACTTAGCAGAAATTTATTACCTCATAGTTCTAGAGACTAGAAGTCCAAGATAAAGGTGTTGGCAGTGTTGTTTTTTTCTAAGGGCTGTAGAAGAGAATCTGTTCCATAACTTCCTTCTAGCATCTAGTGGTATGCTTGTAATCTTTGATGTCCCTTGGTGTGTAGATATGCTACTCTGATCCCTGCCTTCACATTCACATGTACATGGTCTCCCTGTGTTCCTGCCTGTGTGCCCAAATTACCCTTTTTCATAAGGACATAGTTACATTACATTAGGACATACCCTAATTACCTTATCTTTAACCTGGTTACCTGCAAAGATCCTATTTCCAAATAAAGTCATCTTCACAGTTACTGATGGTTAGAATTTCAACATCTTTCAGGGAGGCACAATTCAAACCATAACAGTGACTGTCCACATATTTTCACTAAATTAGTGATAATATATGTATACTGAGAGAGTCCTCCTTGGTTGGTATTATAACTCAGGTTCATGTAGTTAAAAGATAAGCCAGAGTCCAAGCTGACCTATTGAGTCAGAGGAATAAATGACATCTACAAATGGGAACAAGGCCAAGGATTGTTTACTCTATAAACTCCACCTTTGCTATGAAAAATTTCCTGACTTTCTAAAACTACATCTAAAATGACAACTTAAATAACACGATCACATTATTCATAGTATACTCATATTCTCTAATTTATTATATTATACAATTTTTTACTATATCATTCACTGTTTCATGTATATTTGTATCACATCCCCAAATAAACTGTAATTTCCTTGGGAAGAAAAACATATTCTTCATGAAGAGCTGTTAATGATGTGGGAAAATGCTTATTATTGGGTGTTGAAAGAAAAAAAAAGCAGGAGAAGAATTGTATATATAGTGTGATCTCAACTACATAAAATGGCTAGAAAGAATAGAAGCAAATATGTTAAAATAATCACAGTGTTTTCCTCTGGATGACAGAATTATAGGTGACTGCTGTTTTCTGCCTTAAACTTGTCTATTTGACTTTTTTCTTATGTGGGTATGGACCTTTATACTCAGGAAAATAAATACTTAATAAGGCACATATTTTAATTCTTTTCCAAATTTTACTCATGGTGAAGATCTCTCCAAGCAGACACTTTAGTGATTCCTCTAACAGTTGCATCACAAACATGTTTGAACAGTTCCCTGGCTTTCTCTCAGATAACATTTCTATTAAGAATCACATGTTTCCTATGAATATCCTCAAACCTCAAATTCATCACCTATGTTGGCTAGGATGCTTTTGATTTCTAGTGAGAAAAACACTAACTCAACATGTCTTGACACAATAGGATATCAATTGCCTCATAGAACAAAAATATCCAAAGTATGGCTGACTTTAGACTGAATTTGATCCAGAAATTCAGGATATCCTCAGATTTCTATTTCTGTTGTCATGAATGTCTCTCAGGCTGCCCTCCTCTGCCCTCAAACTTTGTCCTCAGGCTATCTTTCCTCCTGATTTCAAAAATGGCTATAATAATCCCAAACTGAATTCTCAGACTAGTAAACCCAGTGAAGAAGAGTCTTTGTCCCAACATTCTCCGTAAAACTCCTGAGGCTCATTATGATTGTGCTAGATTATATCATGTGCCTAACTACAACCCAATTATTAGTTGAACTCCATACATGGATTGGTTTATGCCAATTTGGGCCCAGCATAAGCTGGATATAGAACCAATCCCATGTAAATTGAACATCTGAGAATCTGGGAGGGCTGGGGAAAGGATAATTTCTAAAAAAAATTCATAGTTCTGTTATATAAAAGAGGAAGGAATAGATGTTGAATAGAAAAACTAGGTATCCATTATGACATTTTTTATCTCTTTGTTGATGAACATTTCTGCACTGGTTGAAACACTGGCTGAAACAATTTCAGGAGTGAAATTTTCCTAGATCCACATAGAGCATAAAGGGTGAATTATTCACATCACAGATTGAGTTAACATAGAATGTAATACATTATTTTCTAATTTAATAAAAATTTCTATTATCCAATTGAGAACCATCACTTTCTTCACTTTCTTCCTACTTTTTGGCATGTACCTCCAGCAATATCAGTATGGCTTTTTTCTACTTAAAATAATGGTTTTGTTTTAAATAACAGCTAATTAACATTGTATATGGTGACTATGTAATTCATTAGTTAAGAACTCACATATACTTACCTTATGGTACATATGATGTAAATTTTTGCCTCATCAAAATAAAAATATAGCTAAAAGTAAGGACAACTCATAAATAGTATGCAAAACTGGTAATGTTTTTTATCATCTACAATATGTTAAATTAAACCATATGAAACTGAGGAAACTGACAATATTTGATCTTTTTTGACCTACAAAAAAAGCAATTTCATGTGTCTCAGCCTAAAATACACACACATGTGCCCACACATAAATGTATATGTGCCCACAAATATACACATGAATGCTGGTAATTAGAAGTACAGCAATATAGTTTGGAAAACTGTAAATTCCAATTTGATCATTTCATATTTTATGCCATGACTGATGAGAAAAGCAAGAAACTATATATTCATGGATGGATACACAGAGGAAATGATACAGTGCAATCTCTTTTATAAAAAAGCACTTGATAACCAAATCTTAGTGTTTTTCTACTTGGTCTTATCTTCCTCTAACTTCTAATCTGACAAAGCACTTCTTGTGGTTTCTTTTCAAATCACTCACTGAGTGATCCTAAATAACCTCTACTAACATCCTCGATTTCCTACCCTGTCAAAGCAGATAGGCAGTCAGCAACTAATGACTGGGTGACTCTATGATCCTAACACCAGAATGACAAATCTAGTTTTCTGAGAATGGGCAAGCTGACAGAAAGTAATCATTCACATCTGTCCACTGAAAATAAACAGAAATTGCCAACATATATCCCAAAGCTGTTCAGCTACTAATGATCTAAACAGAATATGACCTGAATGAAAAAGACATATCCTATCAATTTTTTTCTTTTATATTTTGCTTGAAAAACTACTACGGCAAAAATCTTTATTGGCTTTTTGTCTGGTTTCCCTTTCTGGTGATTCAGTTTATTCTAGGCCAGAGTTTTCCTATTTTCCCTGCCCTTAGAATCAAAAGCTGGCTAAATAGCAGTAAATAAGGAGAATTTCCTTGCAAAATTATTTGACAACTATAGAGATCAAATAATCTAGGTAATAACTAGTGTTTTTTCTTATATTTTTGAGATCTCAAGCAACCTCAAACTTTAGTGAGTTGCCTTTCTTTCAGAACAGTCCAAAAGAACAGTACCTTTTCTAAATTGTTACAGTTATGAGCCCTCCTCTTAGACTAGCTGTGACTTCTGAGGAGTATCATGGGGAAGACAGACACCAACCAGGCTATATCATCTTAGGAAACTTTACTAACCACATGATGCCTGCCAGCATCATAGGAGTAGACAATGGAGAATTTCATATCCTACTAAAATAGTCAACATTCACAGATACATATGCAGGCTGTTCCTCTTTTCCACACTGAAAACTTTTCATTGTCCTCTCTTACTGCATCATTCCCTCTACCAATTACCCTAACAGTCTACATACTATATTAGGCAGCATGGTTATTATCTGGAGAGATGAAAGTAGGTATACCTTAAATTCAAAATGTATTCAATTTCAGGGCTATTTGAACCAAGTCAGAGCTGTGACTTATATTTTGACTTAACCATCACTAAATGTTCACAGAGAGAATATAAAGTGCAAGGATGGTTCAACATACACAAATCAATAAATGTGATATATCACATAAACAGAATTAGGACAAAAACCATATGATCATCTCAATAGACATAGAAAAAGCAATAAAAAAAGCTAATTACTATTCTCCTTTGCTTTCTTGGGATAAAACCACTGAAAATCTGTGACTAAAACTTATGTTTTATTCTGTATAAGGGTTGTTTGAAAATTACTTCTTCTGATTAGAGACTAGACTCTTTAGGAAACTTTATTGTCTAAATGAGATTTTTACAACTCTAAATGTTATAAGAAAGTTTTAAAAAGTTGAGTGAAGCAAAGAAGGACATTGTGATTTTTAGAATCTATAAGATCTAGGTAAAGATGTAAAAAAAAAAGAAGGGGAGAGGGATTTTATTCTGCTTTCTCAAAATAGGGCAATTTCTGATTAAAAAAATAGTAAATATCCCAGCTGCAATGGGAGAATAAAACTAGATCACAGAATCCGTCTTTATAAACAAATAAATTAATTAAACAAATGCCATAGCAGCAACTATATAGATAAAACAATACAAGCTTATGTTATAGACTTTAAAAAGTGGTAGTCAATGAGCTAAACAAAATATTATGGCATGGTTCTGTATAGCTCCTGTAAATTCCATTCTGAGGGAAGATGGTGGATCAACAAAATCCAGAGTATTTTCATGAATAAACCCCAGTCTGGGGAAAAGTAGATTGACAAATCCTAGAGAAAAGTCAAGGTAAAATCTTTATGAGTAGCAGGCCATACCTATTATCATCAAGAATTCAGCACAGGCAAGAAAATCCTGCCATTTATCAGGGTTCCAACATGAATTATAGAGTTGATCTAATGCCCATGTATATCCTGAAAGAGGACTATGATATATTCCCCAAGGTGGACTGAGTCAAGATATAGAATCTACTATAAAATCTTAGAAGAAATTGAATGGCAGAATCCAGGTTATCCATATAGTTATATCCAGTAGCAGTTGCACTCTTTGTCTTCTACCTATTGAAACCTTCTATGCTGTGTTTTTCAAAATATACTTGGGAGATAAAGAACAATAAAATATACTTGGGAGATAAAGAAGAAGAATTCAAATACAATAGGGAAGGAATCAAAGACAGTTCATCTACTTTATATGAGAATAAATGAAAGATATGGGCAGAGTTTACCAAGCACAGCCTGATCAATAGGCAATATGAAAAGGAATAATATGGCAACAATGAAACCTATTAAACAATAATAAATGATATTAATACAAGTGTAGCAGACAGTTTTAGTACTTCTGTCAGATCCCCTCAAGTCTTTTTAAAAAATTTTTTATGAGATTTTGTGTGGCCTTGGCTTTGATGTGAATTTGCTTCCAACAACCAGCACCGGAGGCCAGTTTTTAGAGGTCTACTCTTGGGCTACTAGAATCTACTATGGCTACAATCCAGCAGAAATGAAAGTGCCTAAAATTTATAGGCATAACTCAAAGATATTGCAGGGTCAGTTCCAGTCCACCACAAAAAAGTGAATATCACAATAAAGTGAGTTAAAAAAATGTTTTGGTTTCCCAGTATATACCAAAGTTATGTTCACACTATACTATAATGTATTAAATATACAATAGTGTGATGTATAAAAACAATGTAAATATCTTAATTTAAAAATATTTTATTGCTAAAATATGCTAAAAATCATCTGATCCTTTAGCAAGTCATAATATTTTTGCTGGTGGAGGATCCTACCTAGATATTAATGGCTACTTACTGAATAGAGTGGTGGTTGTTGAAGGTTGGGGTAGCTGTGGCATTTCTTCAAATAAAACAATGAAGTTTGTCAAATCAATTGACTCTTCCTTTCATGAAAGATTTCAGATAATATAAAAAAGTGTGTTCCATCAATTGACTTTTCCTTTTATGAAAGATTTCTCCATAGCATGTGATACTGTTAGCATTTTACCCACAGTAGAACTTCTTTCAAGACTGTAGTCAATCCTCTTAAACCCTGTCACTGCTTCCTTTACCAACTAAGTTTTTGCAATATTCTAAATCCTTTGTTGTCATTTCAACAATGTTCACAGCATCTTCACCAGGAGTAAATTCCATCTCAAGAAACCACTTTCTTTGTTCATCCATAAGAAGCAACTCCTCATCCATTAAATTTTTGTTATGAGATCACAGCCATTTGGTCACATCTACATACTCCACTTCTATTTCTAGTTCTCTTGCTATTTCTACCACATCTGCAGTTATTTCCTCCACTAAAGTCTTGAAATTCTCAAAGTCATCTATGAGGTTTGGAATCAATTTCATCTAAACTTCTGTTAATGTTGAGATTCTGACCTCCTCCCATGAATCACAAATATTCGTAATGGCATCTAGAATGGTGAATCCATTCCAAACCTTTTCAATTTACTTTGCCCAGATTCATCAGAGGAATTGCTATCTATGGCAGCTATATAGCCTTAGAAAAATGTATTTATTAAATAATAATACTTGAAAGTCAACATTACCCCTTGATTCATGGGCTGCAGATGTATGTAGTGTTAGAAGGCATGAAAACAACATTAATTTCTTCGTTTATCTCCACTAGAGGTCTTGGGTGATTAGGAGCATTGTCAATGTGCAATAATATTTTGAAAGGAATCTCTTTTTCTGAGTAGTAGTCTCAACAGTGGTGTTAAAAATCACTGTTTTAAGCATGCTTCAAACAGATGTCTACTGTCATCCAGGCTTTGTCATTCCTCTTATAGAGCACAGGCAGAGAGATTTATCATAATTTTTAAGGGCTCAAGGATTTTTGAAATGGCAAAGATCATTGGCTTAAAGTCACCACATACATTAGCTCATAACAAGAGAGTCAGACTGTTCTTTGAAGCTTGAAGCCAGACATTGACTTTCCTCTCTAACTATGAAAGTCCTAGATGGCATCTTCTTCTAATATCAGGCTGTTCTATCTACATTAATAATATATTCTTTGGTGTAGCCACCTCCATTAATTACCTTAGCTAGATCTTCTGGGTAATTTTTTGCAGCTTCTACATCAGCACTTGCAGTTTCATCTTGCACTTTTATGCTATGGAGATGGCTTTTTTTCCTTAAACTTTACAAACCAACTTATGTTAGCTTTGAACTTTTCTTATGTAGCTTCCTCACCTCTCTCAGCCTTCATAGAATTAAACAGAGTTAGGTCCTTGCTCTGGATTGGGCTTTGGATTAAGAGAATGTTTAGGCTGGTTTGATTTTCTATCCCAACTATTACAACTTTCTCTACATCAGCAATAAGGCTGTATTTCGTTCTTATTGTTCATGTATTCACTGAAGTAACACTTTTAGTTTCCTTTAGGAACTTTTCCTTTGCATTGATGATATGTTTTTTTGGTGCAAAAAACTTAGCTTTCACCCTATCTTGGCTTTCAACCTGCCCTCCTCACTAAGCTTAACATTTCTAGCTTTTTATTTAAAGTAGAAGACATGCAACTCTTCCTTTCACTTGAACACTTACAGACTGTTGTAGAGTTAATTAATTGGTCCAATTCCAATATTGTTGTATTTCAGGGACTAAAGAGGCTCAGGAAGAAGGAGAGAGATGGGGGAGCAGCCAGTCGCCGGAGCAGTCAGAGCACACACATTTATCAATTGAGTTTGCTGTCTTATATTGCCCCAGTTTGTGGCACCCCAAAAACAATTACAATAGTAACATCAAAGATCATTGATCATAGATCACCATCATAGATATAATAATGATAAAAATTTGACATATTGCAAGAATTAACAAAATGTATTACAGAGATACAAAGTGAGCACATGCTGTTAAAAAAAATATTGCCAATAGACTTGTTAGACACAGGGTTGTCATAAACTTTCAATTGGTAAAAAATGCAGTATCTGTGAAGTGTAATAAAATGAAGTGTAATAAAATGAGGTGTGTCTATATTGCTCTTCTTCCTCCTACCTCTATTAATTTGGAGCTTAATCAATGACTGATGGGTGGAAAGAGTATTAAAAGCCTTCTCCTTGACTTGGTTTGAGGCAACTCTGAGATATAATGTTCACTTCAGACTCTCCATGCAGGATCAGGCTGAAGAAACTCTCTATAGGTCTTTGGCTAAGACTCATCTTTGCCTGGCTTCTCTCCTTCCCTCTCTTGCTTCCCTAGGATTTCCCCCAGAAATATTTCCTTCTTTGATAAATTACTTATCCAGGAATTCTTCTGTCAGGCTTTGCTACTGGAGAACCCAACTTAAGACATGCAAAGAAGGTTGAACAATTCAATGTGAAGAAAAGACATATTCCAATAAAAAGAAGAAAATTTCCCATGAGAACTTCGTACTATGGAAGAATGTAATAAGAACATAATTTCACTCAGAGACAAGAAAATAAAACACCAGATTGAGATGACAAGAAAGATTACTGAAATAACAAAGCAAACCAAGGATCAAAAGAATACTATTACAGAACTAATAAACATTACTATTCATGACACAGACTAGATATGGATTAAAGTCTAATTAATGAAAGAAGAGTAAGTGCCTATTATAATCATGAGGAATCCAAGGAGAAAAGACAAATAATAAAGAAATCATAGATAAGATGATAGACATATGTACATGTGTGTACATTAGGCAAAGACAATATGATCAAGACAAGTATAAAGATTATATGTATATATATGAACACAATAAAACACAACTATACAAGAAAATTTCAGTGACTAAAACACTTTTTAAAGGGAAGAAGATAGCATATCATGCCCTATGAAAAAATTGATTCAAAAATTGATAAAGGAGACCCAAGGCATAGTCTGGCTGAGTCATTAACTTTCAATGTTAAAATAAATATTCATGCAAGTAGGCATTAACCAGATTATATATAAGAGAAAAGATTTGGTTGATATAAGAATTATCTACCACAGCAATATTCAATGCCAGAGGATCTACAAAGTTCTGTTTGAAATAAAGGATGAGTTCAGTACATGACATCTAGCCAAGTTGTCCTGCAGAATAAAGGCTGCAGAGTGTCTCAAGCAGGTATAAACTCAGAGACTATAGCAACTATTAGATTTTTTTAAAAAAAGTACCTGAGGATAAGGTCTCATTAAATAAACATGAATAATATTAAATACCTCAGGCATGTAGACATTATGGTAAAAATATTGGTGAAAGAAATTCAATGAAAAACATAGCAATAAGACTAAAAGCCTATGGCAATTATGGTTACAGTGTTTACTTTTTAAGATTTGAGTTTAGAAAACATGGTTGAATTGCATAGTCATAATAATCAAGGCACCAAACTTGTCTGAAAGCAGGGTATTAGCAGAATCCCTTTCATAATGACTGATGTTGAGAACCTTAAATTCACAGCAATAACATCATGGTGCTCCTTAAACTTATATAGTCAGCAGAGAACCATTTTGCATATGTTGATCACTTCTTCAATTTATTGAATGCCAGATGTAAGATAATAGTATAGAGAATGCATAAGAACTCCAAAAATAATGAAATCTATGTTACTCTGATTCCTGTTTATAACTGATCATGTAGGATTTCAACAGATATTGGTCGGATTCTTCCTCTACCACCTCTTTCCCCCTTCCTAAATATTTTGTATGAATAGTTATTGTGTGGCCAAAATTATAATAGGCTCTTTTGTATATATCAACTCATTTAATTTTCACAATGATCTTATAATTCACATATAAAACTGGCTCAGAAAGGTTAAGTAAGGAAGAGGCAGGAAACCAGATTCAAATCCAATACCTTCTATTAGGAAACACTCTGACCTCTTTGATGTTCCTGTTATCAAGCTCTGAACACAAAGAACCTATTGCAAATATTCTTAGCTATATTTCTTGTACTTATTTCTGCCTTCAACAATTAAACTCTCTTAATTCAGTTTCCAGTGCATATTAAGTTGACATGGCCCAATTATAGGACGGGGGATGACACAGAACACAAAATAACGACATAGACACACATGGACATGGCAATGACTCGAGTGACCAATGCACTGGTCGCTTTATTTTTATACCCCCCAGAACCAAGGTTAGTTTTTTGTATGTGAGCATCTGAGCATAGTAGCAATATTAGCTAATTTTAGAGTTGTTTTAAAAGGGAACTATTTTTTATGGTTTTTGACCTCAAAACAGTTACTAAAGTTAAGGTGCTGGACAGAGCTTAAAAGCCAAGGCTGAAATAGGCAACATAAAACAATGCAGCCATTTGAAGTTCTTTTTGGTCTCAATCCCAGGCGGTGGCTCTTTTTGGCCCCCACGGTTGTGCCTATTTTAGGTCGCCCCCCCCCCCCACCATGGAGAGTCTTACCCATCATTGACTACCAACCATCAATCGGGGGCCAGTTCTTGGGAGAGTTTTTTTTGTTTTTGTTCTCATGGCCTTTAGACTCTCACCACGGGGGCCCTCCATGTGGAAGTTGGGAGCATTTGCTTATGTGCAACAACTCAGGCTTCTTATCAAGTCACAAGGCAGCAATCGTGTTTGAAGAAAATGCTAACTACTGCTGCGTCAGGCAGCACATGTACATTACAGACTGTAGTGAATGATTAGTATAAGGTATAACACCAGAATCAGCCCCCAACATTAAGACATCCCGTGCATTTTCTGAGTATATCTGAGATGTCAATGGAACCATGTTGAAGTACAGAAAAAGAGAGATAAAATGAGAAGGCCACAGAAATTGTAGTTATTATATTGAGTCAACTATGTACTTTTGTCCTCTTCTGACTCCAACTTCAGATTCTGTGATGGCAAAATTGATAAAAAACAGGAAGAAATTTAAGAAGTCAGCACCTATCTGTGTGTGTGTGTGTGTGTGTGTGTGTGTTCGTATGAGAGATAGAGAGAGATGTGTTTTGCAGGCAGGGAATGATTAAATGTATTGAGCCACATGGCTAAATTTTTGTTCAAGATTTTTCTTAATAATCACTAAGTGGGAGTTAATCTGATTAAATGGGATATTCTTGTCAACTATATGCCACTGACATTAAAATCCAGATTTCTCAGGCTTGCTGTTAATTTAGCCATGCAACTTACCATAAAGGAAGCAACAGCTACCTATTTTTCCTCACTCTGAAAGTTCAGAAAGGAGAAAAGGTGATATGGAAAAGAGAAATGCAGACACACTTAAGCTGGAGCCAGGGAAGAGTAAAAGTCATTCTCCTCTAATTAACTCTTCCTCACCTGATCAGATCCAAGAATTGTATTGTTTCAGCCTTTATGTCTAACTGAGGTGTGAAGAGATGACACAAGAGTATTCACTGGCTCTGAAGAAGAAATAACCAAGATTAGAACACTACAGGCCAACATTGTAACCCAGGAAACAGACAATAGCCTGCAGTTAAGAGCCCATAGGAGACTTGTGTTTGAAATTCAATCTATTGAGTCAGAAACATTTCCTGTCATATTGTTTCCATTTCCCAATTTGTCACAAGCATGGGATAAGTCAGTGAAAAATGCATCAACCTAACTGCTGCCTACAAAGTGTCATGGCAGAGTAGATGAGTACCTATATACAGTGTTCCATTCTAATGAATGTCACTGGAAGACCCATTTTTTCTAAAATACTCCTTCTCAGACTCCCCAGCTCAGTCTGTCTTGATACCTGAAATTATCACCATCTAAACCAACTTTTAACAGTTGTTTTTACTTTGAGTCATGCACATTTCATTAAAGTTAAGGCATTATATTCCCTGAAATAAGTAACATTCAGCTAGCTAACTTAGTTGTAGAAACTAATATACTTGTCACATGGCAGCGAGCAGAACCCCAAGGGGTTATTTGGTGCTGTGAAATAATTAGCCTAAGACAATATCCATAAGGAGGTTCTCAGAATTCAGCAATTGGTATGAGAGCCATGGACTACTAGTAGGGTGAAAGGGGACAAGGAAACGCTTTAACTAAGAGGGTATTGAAAAGAAGAGTATCTGTTGCCCTATCTGTGATAAAAGGTATGGTAGGAAGGATTCATAAGGATAGAAAGATATATAAACTAGTGGTAAGTGTGGGGAAGATGCTGGGGCAATTTTAACACAGGCTTAGTCAGATTTAACCCACAATGTATACCTTACTTAAATAAATGTGCTCCCAGGTGTTCCATGTTTCTAGGGTCATTGTGAATACTTGTAAAGAGACATAGTTTAGAAGTGAATCCCACATGAATGTCTCCATATTGAAAGGGTTCAATAAGTATTCTTGGGAGGGGATTAAATCCAAGTAATATGTGAAGACTATAAGAGAGCAGCGCCAGGTTAATATAAATGAAATTCCAGTGAATTCAATTGTACCAGAAAGAAGGAAATGTATTTACAATTGCTAGGCTACTCATTAATTTTGGAGAAATGACTAGAAATGAAAAAAGGTAGCTGAAGACTAAAGATGGATAAATAGCTTGATTTTCAAAATTTGAAAAATGTTGTATTCTACAAAATAAAAAATCCAGAGATAAATATTGATTTCCAACAAAATTCAAGAATAGGTTATTAAGCAGATGGCTTTTAGAATTTATGAAAGCAGCCAATATGGCTTCACTAAAAATTTATGCTCATGTTTTTCCATAGTGTTACATAGCTGGCAGATTTGCTGAGTGCTATGCTTAGCATCCATGTATATTTCAGAAAGGGATGTGATAACTCTGGCAACTACATAGAATGATGGTGACTAGATTCAGTTAACAAAAATTTATAAAGTAGATACTTATGAAGTTGGATGACCATTGTCACAGAATGCACCCAAAGAATAAATCAGTAACAACCTAGATGGACAGGTTTCTGTCATGTCTTATCCATTTTATCAATAACTCGGAGGAGTCCTAGAAAGCTCACTGATTAAGCACATTTACAGATTAACTAAAGCAGGAACATATAGATAATATCACAAAATCATGATTCAAAAGCATCTTAACCCAGAATAAAGTATTTAGACTTGGGCCTCACATTTCAGAGAGATATTGACAAGCAGGAAAAAATCCAAAGGATGGGGCTAAGTATCTCCAAAATTGTGATTTATAAAGAATATCTGAAAACCTGACATTGTTTAAGTGGAAAAAGCAAATAAGTAAATAGAGGAAGATATTGAGCAAGGATGGCAGTTACCTATCTGAAGAGCTATCATATGGAAGAAGATTAAAACTTAATCTGTATTGCTCCTACAGTAGAGTTAGGAGCAATGGGAAGTTAAAAGGAGGTAACCTTCAGTTCAATGTTAAGGAGGTCCATGGATAGAATAGAATGGGTTGACTTGTATCCTATTGAGCTTCATCACTCTGTAAACATTTAAACAGACCAAATACCTACCTGCCAAGCATATGATATTGTAGATTTTTATACTCAGTAGAAGCTAGCATATTGGATCAGATGACCTCAAAGGTCCTTTCCAACTATAATATTCTATGACTCTGTGATTCTATCTTTAGAAAATATTTCATCACAAAATTTCTTTAAATAGTAGATTATTTGAGGATTTAAGTGTTTGCTTATAGATTACTCCTTATGAGAGAGCTAGTGTTAGTTGCCAATTGAAGACTTGATAGGTATATAAATCATGAACCTCTAGAATAATGATGAAAATTGGTAGCAGTAAGCAAAATAGGGTTTGAGCTACAAATATTTGATTTAAATATTTTATAAATATCTGAAGAGTACTCATGTGAAAAACTCCTGAGTTTGAGTTATTACTGAGGAAATATAGGCAGGCAGGAATGGCCTTACCTATAACTCCTCCTCATTCAGAGTCAGCAAGCATATACAGAATACATCCTATGAAAGTTTCTTTGCTATGCACTGGGTATTAATCAGAGATTCTCTATTTCCTCAAGGAGCTCATAGTCCAGTTGGAGTGGTGGACATAGGAATAAGGAGGGTATTCTGCTTGAGGACTGTGTGCAGCTTCAAGCCTGAATACAGGCAACACTTGAAAAACACTCAGGAGCTCCAGCCAGGAGCACTATTGCCTCAGTGCCCATCAGTATGAGGAATAAAATCATCCCTCAGCTCCTTAACACCTTGGCATGGATTGTTTCAGTTTTTTTCTTCTGTGATTTTGACCACTCACTATCACCTAGCTGACAATCCTGCCATGGCAGTGTGAGATGGTAAATGGAAGAGTTTTTATGAGAGTGGGAAATATGAATTACACACTGTGAAGAAAGGAAAAAAGCACTGGGGACCAGGAGTAAGCACATTGACTGAAAAATAAGGACAGAGATCAGTGTTTAACTCATGTCCCAGCACGTTTCGTACTCAATAAATACTTGATGGACAAATAAGTAGGTGGGTGAATGAATGGGCAGAAAAGATGGAGTGGTGCATGCCTCTATTTGTTAGTAAGATGCTACTGACATGTAATGATACTCCCATTAGCCACTACCCCAAGTATTTAAATAATCATTTTTTTTAATTTCCAAAATTAATAATTCAATAGTGTGATTCTGTAAAATTTAGCCAAGAAAGGTTTTCCCAATCTTTTCCTATTTTTATTCTCTTCCATTAGAATGCTTTTCCAAAGCTCTTTCTCCATTCTGATGTAAGTTGTCTTACTAGTCCCACCTCATGAAAACTACCATATGGAAAAGATCAGAGCTGCATTTATATCACTTCCCTTGCTATGCTAGGTTCCTTGTTTCCATCAAGTAACTTTTGTCATCACACATTTATGTGCTAAAGGTGATTATATCTAATTGTCTATTGAGTGTAAACACATGTAATCATATAATTACATTGTGCAGTTACATAATTATGATGGATAATTAAGTAAATATCACCAGAATGATGTTGTAATGATCTTCAGAGAACTGTTGGAAGGAGGTATGATTTAGTTTCTGGCAATTCTCAATACTCAATTTCAAGGTGTACACTCACACACATATGTGTATGTATGCCTTTTAGAGGATACTCAAAGCATAGTAGAGTTCATTTGTATTGGTTCTGATTGGAGAAGAGAATAAAGACAATGAAAAATGATTGTTTCTGAGGGTTTTTCCACTCTGGTTACAAATCAAAATTTTCTTGGAGTTAAACATTCAGAGAGCTAGCCCCAAACCAAGCCTAAAATATAATATGTCAAGGGTTATATTAATATCTAAGGCATGTATTATGGGTGATTCAAAAATAAGTACTTTCCAAAATTAGTTACTCACTATGTTATATATGAGCATATAGCAAAATTAGTTCATAAAAGATCTATCACAATTATTGTTATAATTTTATACATGCTCAATATTTATGACTCATGCCACAGGGCACATGCTAGTCCTACTGTAATTTATCCACGTATTGATGGTAGGAATAAAAGCCAGGTTATCCTCTTTGATTCCTCAAGCCTTCAGGAAAGTGGTGGCTTAAAACACCAGATATCAAGCATACTCTAACACAGACAAAGATTTACATGATGTGATAACTAGGGATCTGGATGGCCTTTGGTCTCCATGTAGATCAAATTTTTAACATTATGCCCAGTATAGTGCCAAATTAGATATTTATCAGATGGCGTCCAGACTCGCTATGAAAGCAAAGTAGACACTCTTCCTTTCGGAAAGTGACGGTGAAAAAGATATCCTGTAACTGTGAAGAAAAACCTCACTCCATTGGCATGTCCCAAATGGGATTCTTGTTTCTGTACAAAAAAATAATAGACCAAAGTCCCATGTTAAAGAGATGGCAAAAAAGATCTTAATTTTTGAAACTCTTTTACATGTGCCATGTTGCACTCCATTGTCTCAAGTGGAAATCATGATGGTTCACTTTTCCACTTAAGTGAAATGTAGCCTCTTTTACTGTGTGTTCCAATAAAACTTTATTTACAAAAACAGGCAGCCTGTCCACAGGCCATAGTTTGCCAGTCTCTGCACTAGATACTTGCAAAGTGCATTACTTCACTTAATTCTTACAACAAATCTATCGGATGAATAGTATCATCCCCATTTTGCAGGTGAACACTGTGGGCTTAAGAGGTTATGTGATCTGCCTGTGCTCAGAGTAAGTGCCTGGAGCTGGGGTCTGAACTCAGCCCCAAATCTGGACCCTGAGCTACTACACAGTCCAATTTGCTCTGTAGATCACAGTGGCTTGCTTAAAGAAAGAGATAGGGCTTGAAAATCGCTAGTGCAGCTGTTTTTTTTTGTTTGTTTGTTTGTTTTTTTTAAGAGGTAGAGAAATGGGCCATTATTTGGGATGGCCAATTCAGAAATAGGATATCTTCTGACTTTGGAAGTAAACATGAGAATAGAGATGGTTGATAAAACTAAAAGAGATAACTAGGAGAGAGAAAAAAGCCTATTATAGTAGCCATTTTACTGAATATTAAGTAATATGAAAAATTGATCCATTATCCATGTGACTCTGAAAACTGCAGAAGTTATATCATTTTGCCTCATCTGTCTTCATTAAGGCCTTCATTATGTGCAAAGGGCCAGGTTTCACCATCAGTAGCTTATGGAAAATGTGCCAGACCAATGGGTGAGGGATGTCTGGTTCACCACTAGCTTTCCTGGGACTTTGCTGAATAGTGACACCAATGTGATTCACAACTATTTCAGACATGCTTGGCTACCCTGTGCTTATGCCCTGTACAGAAGTATGTTTTTCACTCTGTTTAGAGAAGCAGCAAATATTATTAGGATCTGGTGGGCCTTTGTTATATAGTGTACAGAATGATCTTTGGACTACACTTACAAACCAACTTCAGCAAGATCTAATCTACAAAATGGACAAATGTAACCATACCTCCATAATTTGATTCATACCGCATGTTAATATACAATCTAGTTACTGAGAAATGAATTTATAAAGTTTTCCATTATTTATGGATCATGCTGCATTTTGTAAAGCTCCACAGATTATTCTAATGGGTGGACTAGAGTTGAGAGGCAACCTGTATGCATGAGTGCCCATTCATCTAAAGTGATGTAAGTCCTCACAGAAAACTCACAGTATTTGCTCTCATCTGCCAATATGATATTTCCAGAATCACATTCACTCAGTAAGGGCCTTTCTGAAGATTAGTTATTGTAAGTTTATTAGGTTGTCTTTTATTTAACAGAGGTAACACATAACCTAGTTTACATACCTTTTTACCTGATTAACATATCAATAGTCATTTTCTACTAAGGACCATAGAGATCAGAAAGGATAACATAAAGCTTAGATGAGTTTGGTTTTCCTTAACTATTATTTATGGAACAACTATTTTATGCCAGATATTTTATGAGCCTTGTGGAGAAAAATATCCAAGATCAATCAACATGGTCTTTGCTTAGGGAGGAGTTCACAATCTAATGGAGGAGACGTACTCACTTGAAAAATCATTCTATTTTTTTGTCTTTTGAGAGGTAAACAAAATTTAATTTCTTTTATTGAAAATATATGCAAGACTGAACAATTTTTTGTGTGTTTATTGGTGGTTTGTGTTTATTTTTTATAATTATTTATGTTAATACATTTTTTTAGTTTCCAAAAAAAAATTTGTTATATGGCTTGAGTCAGGGCAATAAATTTGGCCATTACCTGAATAGTGTTCACTGTACTCAGTAGGGGTTTTTTCCTCTCCCCTTCTCCCACATACCCCCATTGAATTGCAATGACTTTTAATTCTCTCCGTGCACTTGTGTGCTCATTGGTTAGTTCCAATTTATTTGAGAGTACATATGGTGCTTCTTTTTTCATACTCAAGATACATCACTTAGGATAATGGTGTCTAATTCCTTAAAAATAGCTGCAAAAGGCATTAATTCATTCTTTGATATGGCTGAGTAGTACTCCATGGTATACATATACCACATTTTGTTAACTCATTCATGAATTGATAGGCAGTTTCATTGATTCAACATCTTTGCAATTGTGAATTGTGCTGAAATAAACATTCGAGTGCAGGAGTATTATTGATAAAATAACTTCATTTCCTGTGGATAGATACCCAGTAGTCAGATTGCTAGATCGAGTGGTAGGTCTACTTTTAGTTCCTTGAGAAATCCCCAAACTGTTTCCTGTAGGGGTTTTTGTAATTTGCAGTCCCATCAACAATCCATAGGTGTTCCTTTCTCTCTGCATCCATACCAGAATCTATAGTTTGGGGACTTTTTAATAAAAAGGCATTTTAACGGAGTAAGAAGATATCTGAATGTGGTTTTAATTTGCATTTTGATGATGATTAGTGATGTTGAGCATTTTTTCTTATGTTTCTTGGCCATTTGTCTATCTTCTTTTGAAAAACATCTGTTCATACCTTTTTCTTTACATCTTATTGATCTCTTTCTTATTGCTTTTTTTTTTATTTCAGAGTATTACAAGGGTACAAACATATTGGTTACATAAATTGCCTTTACACTTCCTGAGTCAGCGCTACTAGTGTGCCCATCCTCCAGACAGTGTGAACCACATCCATTAGGTGTGAATTTACCTATCCCCTTCTCCTTCTCCCAACTCTTTTACACCCTATGACTATTCACATATGTATACATAACTGTTGATCAATTAGTATCAATTTAATGGTGAGTACATGTGGTATTGGTTATTCTATTCCTGTGATACTTCACTTAGAAGAATCAGCTCCAGCTCCATCCAGGATAAAACAAGAGGTAGTTCACCATTTTTTTATTACTGAATAGTATTCCGTGGTGTACAAATAATACATTTTTTAAATCAACTCATTCACTGATGGGCACTTGGGCTGTTTCCACATATTTGCAATTATGAATTGTGCTGCTATAAACATTCCTATGCACAGGTCTTTTTTATAGAATGTATTTTTTTTTCCTTTCAGTAGATATCTAGTATTGGGATTGCCAGACCAAATGGTAGTTTTACTTTTAGTTCTTTGAGGTATCTTCATGCTACTTTGATAGAGGTTATACTAGTTTGCAGTCCCACCAGCAGTGTAGGAGTGTTCCCATCTTTCTGCATCCATGCCAACATTTTTTGTTTGGGGACATTTTGATAAAAGCCATTCTCACAAAATTTAAGTGATATCTCATTGTGGTTTTGATTTGTATTTCTCTGATGCTTAGAAATGCTGAGCATTTTTGCATATGTTTGTTGGCCATTAATCTGTCTTCTTTTGAAATATTTCTGCTCATATCTTTTGCCCACTTTTTAATGGGGTTGATTGATTTTTTTTGTCTTGCTGATATTCCTGAGGTGTATATAGTTTCTAGTTATTATCCCTTTATTATATGTGTAGCATCCGAATATTTTCTCCTATTCTGTAGGTTATCTGTTTGCTCTCATGATAGATTCCTTGGCTGTGCAGAAGCTTTTTAATTTGATCAGGTCTAATTTATTTATTTTTATTGTTGCCATGATTGCCTTTCGGGTCTCCTTCATAAATTCTATGCCTAGGTCAATATCTATAATAGTTGTTCCAACATTATTTTCTAGAATTCTTATGATTTCACGACTTAAGTTTAAGTCTGTTATCCACTGTGAGTTGATTTTTGTGAGAGGTGAAAGGTCTGGATCCTGTTTCAGTCTTCTATATGTGGGTAGTCAATTTTCACACTGTATACTGTGAATTTTCTAAATTTATTCATTAATTATATCTCTATAGATTCTTTTGTACTTTTCATGGTCTCAATCATGTCATCTAGCCATATATGACAAACCCAAAGCCAATATCATACTTAACAGGGAATAATTGAAAGCACTCCCACTTAAAACCAGAACCAGACAAGGTTTCCCTCTATCACCACTTGTATTAACATAGTGCTGGAAGTTCTAGCCAGAGCAATTAGACAAGAGAAGGAAATCAAGGGTATCCAAATGGGGGCAGAAGAGGTGAAACTATTTCTCTTTGCTGATGATATGATTTTGTATCTAGAAAACCCCAAAGACTCTTCCAAGAGATTACTGGAATTGATAAAAAAATTCAGCAAAGTATCAGGTTACAAAATCAATGTATAGAAATCAGCAGCATTCCTATAGGCCAACAACAGTCAAGCTGAGAACCAAATCAAAGACTCAATAACTTTTATAATAGCAACAAAGAAAATAAAATACCTAGGAATATATTTATCCGAGGAGGCAAAAACCTCTACAGGGAGAACTATGAAACACTGAGTAAAGAAATAGAAGAGGACATAAACAGATAGAAAAATATACCATGTTCATGGATTGGCAGAATCAACATTGTTAAAATGTCTATACTACCCAAAGTGACCTACAGATTCAATGCATTCCCTATTAAAATACCAAAATCATTTTTCACAGATCTAGAAAAAATATAACTGTGCTTTATATGGAACCAGAGAAGAGCCTGTATAGCCAATGCAACCTTAAGCAAAAAGAACACATTGGGTAGTATCAATCTACCAGACTGCAAGCTATACTTCAAGGCTATAGTAACTGAAGAAGCATATTACTGGCACTGGCACAAGAATAGAGACATAGACCAATGGAACAGAACAGAGAATTCAGATATAAAACCACCCTGATACTGCCATCTGCTGTTTGACAAAGCAGAAAAAAACTTACACTGAGGAACATAATCTATTTCTATTCAACACAAACAAAATTTTTAAAAAAGATACCTTTCTGTTCTTAAATTAAAAGTTTATTTAAAAACATGTCATTTGTTAAACATTCAAAAATGTCAAATACCTGGTGATAAATCTAAAAAAAATGATGCATAATACCTCTCCACAAAAACATACGTAACAATATTGAGAGAGTCAAATACTTTAAACAAAAGGAATGTAAGACAATATTGTAAAGATGACAATATTACACAAATGTAATTATAATTCAAACGAAATCTCAATCAAACCTAGAACGTTTTTTAGTTGTCTGATAGTTTCTTGGAAATACAAAGGATCACAAATAACTTAAAGAATCTTTAAAAGATAAAGTGGAAAGACTCAAATTACCAGACATTAAGACCTAGTAAACTATTAAATATTATATTTAAGAAAAAGTGTTTGCTAAAAAGGAAGACAAATATAAATATCATACTAGAAATCCCAGAAACAGATCCACATATATGAAGAATCTGATATATGTCAAAGACAGGACACCATATGATACACAGGATAAATGAGTCTTTTCCAACAAATGAAAGAGATCTATTGGTTACACATTTTTTAAAAAGTGAATATTGACTTCTATCTTTTATCATACACAAAAATCCATTCCAGGTGGATTGTATATCTAAATCTGGAAGGTAAATTAATAAATATTTTGAAATATAACATAGAGAAGTAACTTCATGAGCTTTGGATATTAAATATATTTTAAATGGAAAACATAACACATCAACCTTAGAGTAAAGATTGATAAACTGGACTATGTTTAAATTATGAACATTTGTTCATCAAAAGGCATCATTATGAGAATAAAAAGGCAACCTACATTATGTGAAGAGATATTTGCTACACATTTATTCTACTAAAGACTCTATTCAGAATATAGAAAAGGGGGAGGATCAAGATGGCCGACGTAGGCCGGGCGCTGTGGCTCACGCCTGTAATCCTAGCTCTTGGGAGGCCGAGGCGGGCGGATTGCTCAAGGTCAGGAGTTCAAAACCAGCCTGAGCAAGAGCGAGACCCCGTCTCTACTATAAATAGAAAGAAATCAATTGGCCAACTGATATATATATAAAAAATTAGCCGGGCATGGTGGCACATGCCTGTAGTCCCAGCTACCAGGGAGGCTGAGGCAGAAGGATCGCTCGAGCCCAGGAGTTTGAGGTTGCTGTGAGCTAGGCTGACGCCACGGCACTCACTCTAGCCTGGGCAACAAAGCGAGACTCTGTCTCAAAAAAAAAAAAAAAAAAAAAAAAAAGATGGCCGACGAGAAACACCACCAGACAGAGTGTCTCTGCAGCAAAGACAGATTCTAGCAGAAATTAGAAAAAAGAAGCAAGAAGATGAGCATACAGCGGACGAGGGCCAGAAGGAGGGATACCTGAGACCACAGGAGACTCCACGGGAGGAGGTTGCACAGGAGAACTGGAAGCTGAGACCACCAGAGCAGCCTGGAGACCAGAGGGAAGAGTAGGTGGATCAGTCACGTTTCCCCTCCCCTGTATCTCGGACTGCTGGTGGGCTCCCCAGTGGGTGGAGAGACCTGCGGACACCAGCCCAGAGACGGCCACCACCAGCGAGCAGTAAGCCTGTAGCAGACGCGGCACCAGGCTCTCAACTCACTCGGGGCAGCTCCCTGTGCACAGACCTGAGCCACACAGCAGGTGCCATATTGCCTCCTTCTCCCCTCCGCCAACCCTACCTGCGGCTGCCCAAAGAGACAATATAGCCACCAGCCAGAGGCACCTCCAGGGAATGGGACCTTCCCTTTTGGGACCCTACAGCTAACTAAGGGGAACTCAGACTGTGAGCTCCCTACCCACCAGCCCTCCCAGGTGCTGCTGGCACGGTGATCCCGTGCCCAGGAGTAGCTGTGGAGTAGGGGACGGTGGAAAGAAGCGAAGCCCACTCCAGACTGTGGGTCTCAGACAGCCCCACTCCCACACACAGATTTTCTGATTGAGCGGGGCCATTCAAGCCCCTCCCTGACAGCTTTTCCCGGAAGCAGATAACAGAACTTTGACCCCTACTAAGGGCATTGGTGGTGCCTGAGGGCAGGCTTACCCAACACAGCTGCGCCCAGACTCACTCATAGACCAGCCCTCACGGAGGGGGAGAAAAGGACACCCATGGAAGTCCAGGGGTCACACCGACCACATGAGGCACTAGAGTGCCTCTCTACAGAAACAAGAGCTGATAACAGGACACACAAACAACATCATAGCTTGTTCCTCCAAGCAAGCGCCATCTACTGACAGGAAGGACATCCTGCACAGCCTTTTCACGGCACCTACTGACTCATTATAAAGGGAGTGGTCGAATCTCACCCACAGACACCACCTACCAGCTTAGAAACTAAACAAGGCATGTGAATACACAAACAAAAACCCAAAGAAAAGAAACAACAACTGATCTACATGGGAAGAAATCAGCGAAGAAACTCAGGAAATACGAAGAACCAAATGGAAAACACACACCCAAAGAAGAGCACCAGCCTTCTACAAACAGACACCAACCAAAATCAGGCAATCAAAATGACAGAAGAGGAATTTTGTATGTGGATCATAAGAACACTCACCGACCTGCAACAACAACTCAATAACCAACACAAAGAAACCACAAAAAGTCTCCAGGTCCTAGAACAAAGTTCACTAAAGAAATAGACACAATGAAGAAAAGTTTAACCGAACTCCTGGAAATGAAGAATCAATTCAGGGAACTACAAAATACAGTAGAAAGTCTCAAGAACAGGGTAGATCAAACAGAAGAAATAATCTCAGAGATTGAGGATAACACCTTCCAACTCTATAAAACAGTCACAGAGATACAGCAGAGAAACAAGAAAAAAGAGAAAATCCTACGAGAGATGTGGGATTATGTGAAGAAACAAATGTGAGGGTCATAGGGTTAACAGAAGGGGAGGAAGACAACACTCAAGGGTTGGACAAGCTATTTGAAGATATAATAGACGAAAATTTCCCAGGCCTTGCTAAAAATCTCATTATACAAGTTCAAGAAGCTCAGAGGACCTCTGGGAGATTCAATCCAAACAGGAAGATGTCATGACATGCAGTCATCAGAATGACCAATATATCCACTAAAGAGGTCCTTCTAAGAGCAGTAAGATGAAAGAAGCAAGTAAAGTACAAGGGAAAGAGAACTTGAATAACACCAGACTTCTATAATGAGACTTCACAAGCAAGGAGACACTGGAGCCCCATTCTCACTCTTCTGAAACAAAACAATGCCCAGGCTAGAATTTATTCCCTGCAAAACTAAGCTTCATATATGAAAAAGAAATAAAGACATTCTCAGACAAGCAAAGGCTCAGAGAATTCACCAGGAAAAGAACAGCCCTACAAGAAGTACTCAAAACAGTGTTACACACAGAACACCATAATAAAAACTCACGAATATAAAAACCACCAAAACCCAAAGATTAAAGGCCAGGTAATACAATGGTTCAAGAGACAAATCAAAGCAACAACATCCAACCTTACAGAATGAAGAATAACCTACCTTACGGATCAGTTCTCTCAATAAATATGAATGGCTTAAACTCTCCAATCAAGAGACATAGGCTAGCTGAATGGATAAGAAAATACAGGCGAAGTAAATGCTGTGTTCAGGAAACGCATCTAACCTGCACGGATGCATATAGACTAAAAGTAAAAGGGTGGAGATCAGTATTCCAGGCAAGTGGAAGCCAAAAAAGGCTGGCGTGGCAGTTCTAATTTCAGGCGATCTAGTTTTTATACCAACAAAAGTAGCGAAAGAGAAAGAGGGTCATTATATAATGGTGAAGGGCACACTTCAACAAGAAGAGATAACAATTTTAAATATATATGCACCCAACTTAGGTGCACCGAGTTTCATAAAGGAAATCTTACTGGATCTAAGCAAATGGATTAATAGCAACTCCATAATCACCGGAGATTTCAACACCCCATTGATGGCATGAGACAGATCCTCCAAACAGAAAATTAATAAACAAATAATGGACTTAAACAAAACCCTGGAACAATTGGGTCAGACTGACATTTACAGAACATTCTACCCAAAATCCACTGAATATACGTTCTTCTCATCATCTCACTGAACATTCTCTAAGATTGACCATATCCTAGGACACAAAGTAACTCTCAAGAAATTTAAAAAAATAGAAATCATACCGTGTACCTTCTCAGATCACAGTGGAATAAAAGTAGAAATCAACCCTAACAGAAACTCACATTTCTACACAAAAACGTGGAAATTAAACAACCTCCTACTGAATGATTACTTCATGAATGAAGAAATCAAGACGGAAATAAAAAACTTCTATGAAGAAAACGACAATGGAGAGACAAGTTATGAAATCCTCTGGGACACACCTAAAGCAGTTCTGAGAGGAAAGTTTATCTCAATAAATGCCTATAACCAAAAGACAAAAAGATCACAAACAGACAATCTAACAAAACGACACATAGGGCTGGAAAAAGAAGAACAGACCAACCCCAAACCCAGCAGAAGAAGTGAAATCAACAAGATCAAATCAGAACTAAACGAAATTGAAAACAAGGAATCTATTCTGGAGATTAATAAAACAAAAAGTTGGTTCTTTGAAAAAATAAACAAAACTGACACGCTATTGGCTCAGCTAACGAAAAGCAGAAAAGAGAAATGTCTAATAAGCTCCATCAGGAATAAAAAAGGAGATATCACAACTGATCCCAAAGAGATACAAGATACAATTTATGAATACTACAAAAATCTTTATGCACACAAACTGTGAAATGTAGAGGAAATGGACAAATTTCTAGAAACACACAGCCTCCCTAGGCTCAACCAGGAAGAAATAGATTCCGTGAACAGACCAATCTCAACAGCTGAAATAGAAACAGCAATTAAAAATCTCCCTAAAAAGAAAAGTCCTGGTCCAGATGCTTTCACACCCGAATTTTACTCACTTACAAAGAAGAACTAGTACCTGTCTTGCAGAAACTATTCCACAACATCGAGAAGAACGGAAACCTCCCGGACACCTTTTATGAAGCGAATATTACTCTGATGCCAAAACCAGGAAAGGATGCAACAAAAAAAGAAAACTACAGACCAATATCCCTAATGAATATAGATGCAAAAATTTTCAACAAAATCTTAGCTAACCGAATCCAGAGACTTATCAAAAAAATAATTCACCACGACCAAGTGGGCTTCATCCCAGGGATGCAGGGATGGTTCAACATACATAAATCTATAAATGCAATTCACCACATAAACAGAAGGAAAAACAAAGACCACATGATTCTTTTTTTTTTTTTTTTTTCCGACAACGTACACTAGGGAAGATTCTTTCAATAAATGTAGAAAAAGCTTTTGACAAAATTCAACACCCTTTCATGATACGAACACTTAAGAAAATAGGCATAGAAGGGACATACCTAAAAATGATACAAGCCATATATGACAGAACCATAGCCAACGTCATACTGAATTGGGAAAAATTGAAATCATTCCCACTTTTAACTGGAACCAGACAAGGCTGCCCACTATCTCCACTTCTGTTCAACATAGCGCTGGAAGTCCTGGCTACAGCAATCAGACATGAAAATGGAATTAAAGGTATCCAAATAGGGGTAGAAGAGATCAAACTTTCACTGTTTGCTGATGATATGATATTATATCTAGAAAACCCCAAAGATTCAACCAAGAAACTCCTGGAACTAATCAAAGAGTTTAGTAAAGTCTCAGGATACAAAATCAATACACAGAAATCAGAGGCATTCATATATGCCAACAACAATCTAATTGAGAACCAAATTAAAGACTCAATTCCCTTCACTATAGCAACAAAGAAATTAAAGTACCTAGGAATATACTTAACCAAGGAGGTAAAAGACCTCTACAGGGAGAACTATGAAACACTGAGGAAGGAAATAGCAAAGGATGTAAACAGGTGGAAATCCATACCATGCTCATGGATCGGCAGACTCAACATCATCAAAATGTCTATACTACCCAAACTGATCTATAGATTCAATGCAATACCTATTAAAATCCCATCAGCATTCTTCACAGATATAGAAAAAATAATTTCACGCTTCATATGGAACCAAAGAAGACCCTGAATATCAAAAGCAATTCTAGGCAACAAAAACAAAATGGGAGGTATAAAAATGCCAGATATCAAACTATAATACAATGCTGTAATAATTAAATCAATATGGTATTGGCACACAAACAGGAATATTGACCAGTGGAACAGATGTGAGAATCCTGATATAAAACCATCCTCATATAGCCATCTAATCTTTGACAAAGCAAACAAAAACATATGCTGGGGAAAAGAACCCCTTTTCAATAAATGGTGCTGGGAAAACTGGATAGCCACCTGTAGAAGGCTAAAACAGGACCCACACCTTTCACCTCTCACAAAAATCAACTCACGCTGGATAACAGACTTAAACCTAAGGTATGAAACTATAGAATTCTAGAGGAAAATATTGGAAACACTCTCATAGACATTGGCCTAGGCAAAGAGTTTATGAAGAATTCCCCAAAGGCAATCACAGCAGCAACAAAAATACATAAATGGCACATGATCAAACTACAAAGCTTCTGCACAGCCAAATAAATAGTCATGAAAGTAAACAGACAACCTACAGAATGGGAGACAATTTTTGCATCCTATGTATCCGATAAGGGACTGATAACTAGAATATACTTAGAACTCACAAAAATCAGCAAGAAAAAATCAAATAACCCTATTAAAAAGTGGGCAAAGGACTTGAACAGAAACTTCTCTAAAGAAGACAGAGGAATGGCCAACAAAGATATGAAAAAATGCTCAACATCTCTAATCATCAGGGAAATGCAAATAAAACCCACAATGAGATATCACTTAACTCCAGTGAGAATGGCCTTTATCAAAAAGTCTCCAAACAATAAATGCTGGCGTGGATGCGGAGAGAGAGGAACACTCCTACACTGCTGGTGGGACTGCAAACTAGTTCAAACTGTGTGGAAAGCAATATGGAGATACCTTAAAGCGATACAAGTGATTCTACCATTTTATCCAGAAATTCCATAGCTGGTCATATACCCAAAAGTTCCAATGACACTCTACAAAAAAGACACCTGCACTCAAATGTTTATAGCAGCACAATTCATAATTTCAAGGCTGTGGAAACAGCCCAAGTGTCCATCAATCCATGAATTGATTAATAAAATATGTTATATGTATACCATGGAGTACTATTCAGCTCTAGGAAACAATGGTGATATCGCACATCTTATATTTTCCTGGTTAGAGCTGGAACCCATACTATTAAGTGAAGTTTCCCAAGTATGGAATAACAAGCACCACATATACTCACCAGCAAATTGGTATTAACTGAACACACCTAAGTGGTCATATAGGTACTAAGGTAATAGGGTATTGGGCAGGTGGGAGAGGGGCGGGCATATACATATATAATGAGTGAGATGTGCACCATCTCGGGGATGGTCATGCTGGAGACTCAGACTTGTGGGGGGAGGGGAGGATTGGGCATTTATTGAAACCTTAAAATCTGTACCCCCATAATATGCGGAAATAAAAAAAATAGAATTATATTTGCCAACATGTAATTGTAAACATCCAATCAAAGTCTTGGGAATGAAAGAATGAGAGAAACTGGTATATGACTAATCACTAAGGGAAAATCATAGAAAGAGAAAAGAAGAAGAGAGAATAACAAGGCAAGTTTTAGAGAAACTTTAGAGGTTGCTACAGATATCTATCAGCTGTTCATTTTCTTGCTCTCAGGCCTTGCATTATTTGTAACTACACCAAAAGATCTTAACCAGTGCTATGGACACCCTTATTAGGTAGCTGAATTTTAGTGCACAGAGAAACATTTCAGAAAATTTCAAGTAAAACCACAAAACAGGATTGATTTGCACTAATATGTCAGATATTTCTTATATGCCACTTCAGGCACTCTTAGCCTCCCATGTCTCCAGGAGCAATGGCCATTTATTACAGCTCCAGGTACTATCAGGACAAGCTATTCTGCTTGGGATTGGACCTACTCCATATAAGCAAAACTGATAGCACCTTGTCTCATTCTTTGTGGATTCTCTATCATTGCCAAGGTGTGGAAAACAAGGGATTTTATCTTAGAGTCCATTTATGTACAATACCAAAGTGCATGGGGGGGGATTAAAGTCTCATGGGCTTAAATTTGACCAGTGGGAAATAGGTGCTAGAGAATAAATTATTTCCCTTTACTTTCCTGGGCCCACTGTCAAGTAGTTGTTTATACAGTAGTACATAGTAGTTGTTTATGCATCCTCTCAGAAAAGTCTCATGAACTCAAGCAATCAGTTGCTCTTGGTATCAAGTAGTGACCAATTTAATAATACGTTGTTATATTAGCTTTTCTTCTTTCCTTGCCTCACTTACCCCTTTACTCCATCTGCCTAATAAATAATTTGCCTCAGGCTGTAGAGAATATCCCTCAGGCTGTATTTTCTGAGGAACCTAACATAAGACAGCCCTCAAAATACTGATAGATTCTTTGAAATTCAATATTTATATATTAAGGAAGCACCAACAAAATGGTGCAAAATAAGGAGAACAAAAAACCCCACAGCAGGCTGCCATTGAAGCCAACTTAGGACTCCCTTCTTTATTGGTAATTCTCTCTGATGTCAAATGCCACAGGATTTGTTTCTTTTAATAACTACTTTTTAAAAAATTGACTTGTACCACTCATTGAGTCAATTAATCCATAATGTACTCCCCTCTGTGTGAAATAATTCTTATTCAACTAAGCAACCAAAAAACTATTATTAACATAGACTACAAGCAAAGCATATCTTTTCAAGTTTTTCCCCATTATACACTCCCTGTTGTTAAGGCCATTTGACCACACAATCCCCAACCCTGTGTCATTCTTGCCTTGTTCTTAGTGAGTTTATTTCTGTCTTGGTAGTTTTAGCAACCTCAATCTGGGGGATTGCCTTGATTTCACCAGTCCTTAGAAAAGGAAGTCTTCAAGAATCCCAAACTCATGCCTAGGCCCCTGCTGCCAAACTTCCCTGATGCCTGATTGCCTGGGGGAATCTGTGATCATCAGCTGCTTTGAGATATTTTGAGGCAGTGCTCCATATATTTTTTAGGATATCTCCATTATTTTATGTTAGAGGTTACCTATGATTGTGGTCTGCTATTGGCCCATCAATATCATGTTCTTCCTATGAAAGTGGCTTTATTCCAAATGTCTACCTTAAATGATGAGATTCAGAAACTATATTAAGTATAGAGTTTATTCTAGTGCAAAGTTTGAGGACAGCCACCTGAAAAAGCACCGACTCCAGACAAAGGGAGTCAGATTTCCAAATTGGAGAAGTTAAGATTTCACTTACATAGACAGTGGCAGAAAAGTTCCAGCAGTATTATTACATTTTCCATACAAAACCAGGTGCATACACCATGACAATTTGATTGGTTATAGATTTCTAAACTCCAAAGAAGATTACTTTATTACCCCCTGAGGCGGGGTAAGTTATCTGAGGGGGATCTTATCTCTGGTGCCATTTGGTATTATTTACAGGAAAAAAAGAAAACAGAAATTGCAGCTGCATGCATGTGACTCAGATTGCATAGCCACATTCTTTTAAGGCTCAGAATAACATAAAGTTCCAACAGCTTTTACATTTGAGTTATTTTAAGTTTGAAGTATTAGGTTACTAAGTATGAAATTTCTGATTTCCTTAAGTACCAAGTTTGATAATTGATATCTCTGATATAACACTTTGACATTTCTTGTTTTATTTTTATTATGAAGGTACATCCTCATTCTTTGAAAGGCATGCTTTGCTTGCGATTATCTTTCAGCATTTTTAGAGAAAGTTTTGCAACCCCATGGATAAGTAAAAAGTTCATGTTATTTTCGAATATGACTTCAGTTATGGAACCAATGCAGCACAGACAGCTCCAAATATCAATGAAATGTAAGGGAAGGATGTGGCTAATGAATGCACAGTACATTGATGGTTTGAGAAGTTCCATTCTGGTGATTTTAATCTTTAAAATGAGCCATGTGGGTGACCTGAGACTAAGGTGAATAATGATGAGCTGAAACCTGTAGTGGAAGTGAATACATCTCAACCTACGCAGGAATTAGCAGCAAGGATTGCCATTACTGTTCCAACACTATTGGGCCATTTGAAACAAATCACCAAGGTAAAGAAGCTGCATAGATGGGTACTGCATGAAATAAACGAGCATCAGAAGAGAAATCTTCTCAAAGCTTGCCTTTCTTTGCTGTCACAACATAAAGGTGAATCATTTCTATAATGTATTGTTACATGGGATGAAAATATGGATTATTTTTGACAACTGCAAGCATTTGGCATAATGGTTGAATAAAGATGAAGTGTCAAAACACAGTACAAAACTAAATATTCATCAATAAAAGCTAATGGTGTGTGTTTGGTGGTTTAGCCCTGGTATTATCCACTACAGCTTCATGAAACTTGTTAAATCGATAACAGTGGATATCTACTGCAACAAATTGGATGAAATGATTAGGACGCTTGCGACTAAGGAGCTGAGATTGTTCAATAGAGATAGGCCAATCCTCTTCAAGACAATGCTTGACCATATGTCACACAAACAATGCTGCTCAAACTATAGCAGCTGGACGTGGAATCTCTGTGTCATCCACCATATTCAGCAGATCCTGCACCAACTGACTACCACTTCTCCCAGGCTTTAGACCACTTCCTGTAAGGAAAATATTCAATTCTCAAGAAGCTGTGGAATCACCTTTTGTAATTTCATTTCCGGGCTTCTTTGCTGTTGGCATAAGCAAGCTACCATTAAGATGGAAAAACTGTGTAGACTCTTTAGGTTCATATTTTCAGTAATTACACTGATTCTTGTTTGAGATATAATAAACATTTGATTCAAAATTGGACATTTCATATTTAATAACCCAATATTTCATTTCACATTGGCCCCTTGAATCAAGATCTTTTGAAGAAAATATCATAGATGAACTCAAATGATTAGGCTTCTTTTATATTAAGGGTCTTAGTCTTTCATTGTTAAGAAGCCTATTTGTAGAGTGCCATGTCCCACAGTGGTGGGAATTTGTCAGGCTATAAACCTGATGAGGCAGCTTGAAGTCAAGAATACTGATGCCTCCCAGTTTGTTCTTTTTACTTAAGATTGCTTTGGCTATTCAGTCTTCCTGACTTCAAGCTGTACTATAAAGCAATAATAGTTAAATCAGCATGGGACTGGCATAAGAATACAAGATTCGGTATTTGGAATAGGACTGAGATTCTGGAAATGAAACCATCTGCTTATGTTAACCTAATTTTTGATAAAGCAGACAAAAATATACAATGGGGAAAAGAATCTCTCTTCAATAAATGGTGCTGGGAAAACTGGATAGCTACATGCAGAAGATTGAATCAGGATCCCTACCTCTCACTTCTCACAAAAGATGGATCCACACAAGATGGATAACAGATTTAAACTTACGGCATGAAACTTTAAGAATCTTAGAAGAGGAGGTTGGGAAAACCCTTTCAGACATTGGCCTAGGCAAAGAATTCTTGAAGAACCCGAAAGCAATCACTACAGCAACAAAAATAAACAAATGGGATCTGATCAAATTAAAAAGCTTCTGCACAGCCAAGGAAACTATCATTAGAGCGAATAGACAACCTACAGAATGGGAGAAAATATTTTCTCTCTACACTTCAGATAAAGGTCTGATAACAAGAATGTATCTAGAGCTAAAAAGAATTAACAAGAAAAAAATCAAACAACCCCACCAAGAAATGGGCAACGGAAATGAACAGAATGAACAGAAACTTTTCTAAAGAAGTCAGAATAATGGCCAGCAAACACATAAAAAAAATGCTCAACATCTCTAATCATTAGAGAAATGCAAATCAAAACCACAATGAGATATCACCTAATCCCAGTGAGATTGGCCTGTATCAAGAAATCCCCAAACAACAAATGCTGGCAAGGATGCAGAGAGACAGGAACACTCTTACACTGCTGGTGGGACTGCAAATTACTGCAACCTTTGTGGGAAAGAATCTGGAGATATCTCAAAGTGCTAAAAATAGAAATACCACTCGACCCAGCAATAGCATTATTAGGCATCTACCCCAAAGAGCATAAGACATTCTATCATACAGACATCTGCACCTGAATGTTTATGGCAGCACAATTCATTATTGCAAGGGCATGGAAACAACCCAAGTGCCCGTCAATGCATGAGTGGATAATTAAAATTTGATATATGTTCAAAATGGAACATTACTCAATTCTTAGAAATGACAGCGAGCTAGCACCACTTATACTATCTTGGATTAAGCTAAAGCCCATTATCCAAAGTGAGATGACACAAGATCAGAAAAATGGGCTCCACATGTACTCACCATCAAATTGGTACTGACTAATTAAAACTATGGTGCTCAAATGGTGGTAGTGCTCACCAGGGATTTGGGGGTTGGGGCATAGACCCACATCTGAGGGATGCAATGAACATTGTGGAGGGGAAGGGCATACCTCCAACTCTTCATAGGGAGAGGCAAAGATATACAATGTAACCAAAATGTCAAAAAAAATTTATTGGGTGTCCGGCAGGTGGGGGGGGTGAATATATACTTACATAATGAGTGCAATGCACACCACCTGGGGGATGGACACACTTGAAGCTCTGACACGAGGGAGGGGGGAGGCAAGGGCAACATATGTAACCTTAACAACATTTGTTCCCCAATAATATGATGAAATTTTTAAAAATGTAAAAAAAAAAAAAGCTGGATTATAATTCTTAGAATAAGTAACAGCTTTTGCTACCAAGTTCTCCAAGATCCAAACCAGCTGCTTAGTCAATTGTTTAAGGAGAGTGTTAGTTATATCAGCCATTAACTTAGTGATGTTATTTATCTGAGATATAGTCATAATACTCAGTTTTTTATGATAGTACAGGTTCCTCCTTGGGATGCACTTAGTATGTCTAAAGCCATAAAGTTCTATAATATAGCTTTTCTCATAAGAGTAACTTCATTGTTTAATAACAAGACATGAATGCAGCTATCACTTAGCACCTTTTTCCTACAATTGGTTAGGGAAGATTACATGCCAAATGACATCCTCAATATCCAGTTGTGCTAAAAAGACAGAAGCTAAATGATAATACTAATAGAATATAAAAATCCAACAAGGTTGTGAATGAGGAAGATTTGTGGGCTTTAAAAGATTTCCTGCCTTGTGGCCAGGTATAACCTAAAGTACACTGTCCTAACCATCCTAGGGGTAACTATGGCCATAGATTGGTGCCTCACAGCCAAAACATTTCATTCAGGGCTAACCAATAAATACATGGTCACTATACCCGTTCATTGGCATGCCAATAAAAAATTTGCAATATAATAATATAGATACACTGTTTGGGGGGTATCTATTCCATATTTCTAGTCGTATTGGGCCATGTATATTTATTTGATGTGATTCTTTCATACCTACATAAAGGGACAAGCTGAATAAGATGACCAAGAGAGGGGTTAAGTTAGATAAAGCCATCCCAAGTTTGTTATGCTATCACAAATTGAGTTGTCTTACATCTCAGTTGGGGCAGTGTCAGTATGAAGGCTAACGAACTGGTTTCTTTTACTGAAAAGCTCTTTCTATGCCCCTTGCTTTGTAAACTAGTACTAGGCCAGTAATGCATATTATCCTTAGTCCATATGAGTCTCAAGCCCCCTTTTTGAGAAGCACAGATATATTTCTTTTTTTTTTTTTTTTTTTTTTGAGACAGAGTCTTGCTTTGTTGCCCAACCTCAAACTCCTGGGCTCAAGCAATCCTACTGCCTCAGCTTCCTGAGTAGCTGGGACTACAGGCATGTGCCACCATGCCTGGCTAATTTTTTATATATATATTAGTTAGCCAATTAATTTATTTCTATTTATAGTAGAGACGGGGTCTCGCTCTTGCTCAGGCTGGTTTCGAACTCCTGACCTCGAGCAATCCGCCCTCCTCAGCCTCCCAGAGTGCTAGGATTACAGGCATGAGCCACCCTTCCCGGGACACAGATATATTTCTGATATTATATCTAATCTTGTCCTTGGAAAAGAATGCCCACCATGGTAGGCCAGAACCACCAGAAATGGGTGTGAGGCCAAATATTCAACAAGTATTCTTCTATAATATATTGGCATAGTCCTAAGTCCATTTTAAGAAGAGATTTGTTTCATGGACAACAGCTGGTAGCAGTAGCAACAAAACATAAAAACCAGGGACTAAACAAAAGAAACTTAGTGGCAACTTATAAAGGAAGACCTTCCCTATGTATTAACAATTATTAAGAGTTTATTTAATGCAGGCCCGGTCCAGCATCTTTGTAAAGCTGCCTCAAATGTCATCTTCTCATTATTGTTGGTTCTGGAGAATTTCAGTGTTAGATCACCAGTTTGAAATGAAGTCCAAATTGGCTAAGTGGCTTTCTTTAAATGGATGTATCCAGGAATTGATTTCTTTCAGCTAGCAGCACAAGGGTTGGTTAGGAGCAGTTGATAAGGTTCCTTGCACCTTGGTTTGAGAAAGTCCTTTAAAAGATGCCATTTCCAACAGACAAAATCTCCTGGTTGAAGTCTGTAATCTTTGAGGTTTTTGTTTTTTTGTTTGTTTTTTGTTTTTTCTCTTAGGAGCCTATTATGGAAAGAGTCTTTTATGAAATTACAGTTTTTAGTTAGCTGCCTTATAAAGCCACTGCAATAATACAACACATTCCTTTCTAATATTGTAAGATTTCACAACTTCCTGAAGACAGTTTCATGGGTTTACCTGCTATAATTTCAGACAGAGGCAGTTGGTGTTTACCAAAAGGAATCAATCTTAGGTTAAGCAAAACCAATGGAATACCTTTTGGCCAAGGAATGTTAAAAAACCTCAGTTATTTTTGCCAAATGAGTTTTAATTATTCAATTTGTACATTCCACTAATCTAGATGACTAAGGGTGATAATTACAATGGAAATATTGGAGAATAAGCCACATTTTGTATACTGACTAGATTTTTGTGCAGTAAAATGAGCACTCCATCACTATGAAATTCCAGAAGAACTCCTCGAGTTGGAATAATTTTCTCTAAGAGAATTTTACTTTCCACCAAGGCTGTTGCTCTTCTGCATGGAAATTCTTCTACCCAATGAGAAAACATATAAGTCATCATTAGAATGTACTTATTATATTCTTGTGATGGTGATAACTAAATAAAATCTAGCTGCCATACCCTGCAAGGACCTTCTGGCAAAGGAAAATGACCTTGATAACTATGTAAAGGTTTCCCTGAATTATGTTTTGGGCAGATGTGGTAGTGATTGTACACCTTACGAGCAACAGTTAGAGAAGGTTTCCAATAATATTGTTTATTCAAGTAATCATCTTGTCAGGGTTCCAATGAATTAAATCACATATATAAGTTAAGGAAGATGACTGTCATTTAGTTGGAAGTATGGGTAGACCATCTGGTCCATACCATAGCCTAGTCTTGAAGAGGTACATTCCCCCTTTTGTTTCCCAATTTTCTTTTTATGTTTTTGGAGCTTCAGATTGAACTACTTTTATATCAAAGACAAATGCTTCCTTAAAATTGGTTGATTGTCTTGTTCAGGCATGTTTAGGGAAGCCCTTTTTGCTATACCGAGTGTCTGACTTTGAATGGCCTGAAATCTTGATAACACTTAATAATTTTGGAAATAATATGGTCTCCAATAATTCTAAAACAAGGTGTCCATTTATTATGGACTGACCAGAACAGGTTAATATCCTCTTTGTTAAGGATATGCGCAGGCATATCATAGCCCTGGAGGGGTCCACTAGAACTAGTAAGAGTGGTTGCTGCCAATGAGGAAACTGAGTCTCTGGGAGATATAGTTAGGATATTTTTAATTTTAAATCTCTTCAGAAAATAAAATTTAAAATATATCACATGAAAAAAAATCTTCTTTGCTTCCATAGTATTCCCAAATCATGAGCTACTCCAAAAGTGTATCTATTATCTGCATAAATATTAGCAGTTATTTCTTTTGCCAATTGACAGGCTCTAATTAATGCTATTAATTCTGCTTATTGAACCAAGGCCACTTCTAGAAGATAAAACACTTTCTATTTCTTTCTATGGCATAACCTAGATGATAAATTCCAGATTTAACTGTTAAGTAAGATCCATCTGTAAACCAAATAATATCAGTATTAGCAAGAGGGTTTCTTGCAGGTCTATTCTAGTAGAGAGAAGCTAGTTGATTGAGATTATGCAATCATGCAGCATTTCTTCTGAAGACAGGGAGGAGGAGTGGCTAGATTTAGATTGTTACATCTGGAGATAGTAACAAGGCGAACAAAAAGAAAGAACTTCATAAGAAGCCAGTCTACTAACTGAATAATAACTGAGTGTGGTATAAGTTTAGAGGTGCTTTCACAGAACAGAGAATAAAGACAGTGAAGGGAGATCCCATCACTATTCCTTTAGTTGCTCTTTTTAACAAGGCAGTAAAAGTTTTTTCTCTCACACAAGGTGGCAATCCTTCAGCCACAGGGTCCTGTTGTTGACTATAGTATCCCAAAAGTCTATTTTGATCTCATGTGTTTGAGTCAGAACAACTATTTCCCTTATTTTCATGAACAATAATGAAAATGAAATATTATAACCAAAATGACCTAACACTGGGGAATCTACAAGACTTTAAAAAATTTCTTCCAATTTTAACTTATTGTCCTCTGTTTTTTCCAGGAGATCTGGCTTACTTTATTTTTTTCTTAGTGGGGACCGTTGTCCACTTTCTTTTTTTTATTTCAGCATATTACAGGGGTACAAATGTTTAGGTTACATATACTGCCTTTTCCCCACCTGAGTCAGAGTGTCAAGTGTGTCCATCCCCCAGATGGTGCGCACCACACCCATTAGGTGTGAATATACTCATCCCCCCTACCCCTCCACCTGCCTGACACCCAATGAATGTTACTAATAAATCTGCACTTAAGTGTTCACCAGTTAATACCAATTTGATGGTGAGTACATGTGTGCTTGTTTTTCCATTCTTGCAATACTTCACTTAGGAGAATGGGCTCCAGCTCTATCCAGGATAATACAAAAGGTGCTATATCACCATTGTTTTTTATGGTTGAATGCATCTCCATGGTATACATACACATTTTATTAATCCACTCATGTACTGATGGGCTCTTGGGGGGTTTCCACATCTTTGCAATTGTCAATTATGCTGCTGTAAACATTTGAGTGCAGATATCTTTTTTATAGAATGTCTTTTTCACCTTTGGGTAGATGCCCAATATGGGATTGCTGGATCAAATGGTAGTTCTACTTGTAGGTCTTCGAGGTATCTCCATATTACTTTCCACAGAGGTTATACTAGTTTGTACTCCCACCAGCAGTGTGTGAGTTTGCCTATCTCTCAACATCCATGCCAAAATTTATTGTTTTGGGACTTTTTGAAAAAGGCCATTCTCACTGTATATAAGTGATATCTCATTGTGGATTTGATTGGCATTTCCCTGATGATTAGAGATGTTCAGCATTTGTTCATATGTTTCCTGGCCATTAGTCTATCTTCTTTTGAAAAGTCTAAACCCCGAATGGCTTACCTTACTTTAAAAGAGTATATATAATGGTTGAGTTTTTAAGGAGAATTTTGGAATTCAATTTCTGTAGTATGCTACTAGCCCTAAAAATCCCCTTGGTTAGTTTCTCAGTTTTAGGGGGAAGGAAGGCCAACATGCCTTTTTTTTCCTATCCAGATTGATAAAAAGGCCTTCTTTTGATATTAGCTGACATAAATGTCTTATTTGTTTTGGACAGAACTGAGGATTTTCTTTTGAGACCTTGTCTTCTTTTGGAACTATTTGTAATAAATAAATTCCATCCTCTATGGGGGCTTTCTTATTCTCTGTGTATAGAAGTAAATCTTCTACGTACCGTATTGTGGTAAATTTCTTAGGGAATTCAACATCTGGAAGCTCTGCATTTAATATTTGTGAAAAATAAGTTGGGCTCTTAGTATATCCCTGAGGCATGACTGTCCATGTGTATTGCCAGTCTTCCCAGGTGAAGGCAAAAATAAATTGACTATCTTTATCCACAAGAATGCTAAAGAATATACTACATGGGTCTATGACAGTAAAGAACTCACTTTCAGTTAGGATGACAGTCAAAAACATATGAGGGATGAATCTTGGAGCAAGATGGCGGACGAGAAACACTGCCAGACAGAGTGTCTCTGCAGAAAGGACAGATTCTAGCATAAATTAGAAAGAAGAAGCAACAAGAAGAGCATACAGCGGACGAGGGCCAGAAGGAGGGGTACCTGAGACCCCGGGAGACTCCACGGGAGGAGGCTGCGGAGAAGAACTGGAGGCTGAGACCACCGGAGCAGCCCAGAAACCAGGGGCAAGGGTAGGTGAATTTGCTGTTTCCACTCCCCTGCATTTGGGACTGCTGGTGGGCTCCCCAGCGGGTGGAGAGACCTGCGGACACCAGTACAGAGACGGCCGCCACCAGCCAGCGGTGAGACTGCAGCAGACGTGGCACCACGTTCCCAACTTCCTCTGGGCACCACCGTGTGCACAGACCCGAGCCGCGCGGCAGATGCCATATTGCCTCCACCTCGCCTCCAACGACCCTACCTGCGGCTGCCCAGAGACACAATACAGCCACCACCCAGAGGAACCTCCAGGGAACAGGACCTTCCCTTTTGGGACCCTACAGCTGACTCAGGGGAACTCAGACTGTGAGCTCCCTACCTGCCAGCTCTTCCAGGTGCTGCTGGCACCGTGTACCCAGGAGAACGATGCCGACTCAGAGGCTGAGAGACAGACCCAGATTGGGCTCCCTGTGGGTGAACTGGGACCGGAACTCCTCTCCCTGGTGGGGATACAGTTTGAACTCTGGTACCCAGAGGAAATCAGCGAAAGAACTCAGGAAATATGAAGAACCAAATGGAAAACACACCCCCAAAGAGGAGCACCAGCCCCCTAGAAATGGACACCAATCAAAATCAGGCAACCAATATGACAGAAGAGGAATTTCGTATGTGGATCATAAGAACACTCCCCCAGCTGCAACAACAATTCAATAACCAACACAAAGAAACCACAAAAAGTCTCCAGGATATGGAAAAAGAAATAGACACAATGAAGAAAAGTGTAACTGAACTCCTGGAAATGAAGAATCAATTCAAGGAACTAAAAATACAGTGGAAAGTCTAAAGAACAGGGTAGATAAAACAGAAGAAAGAATCTCAGAGCTTGAAGATAACACCCTCCAATTAAACAAATCAGTCACAGAAATAGAGCAGACAAAACAAGAGAAAAGAGCAAAGCCTACAAGAGCTGTAGGATTATGTGAAGAAACCTTATGTGAGGGTCATAGGCTTAACAGAAGGGGAGGAAGACAACACTCAAGGGTTGGACAAGCTGTTTGAAGATATAATAGAGGAAAATTTCCCAGGCCTTGCTCAAAATCTTGATATACAAGTTCAAGAAGCTCAGAGGACCCCTGGGAGATTCAATGCAAACATGAAGACGTCACGACATGTAGTCATCAGACTGACTAAAGTATCAACTAAAAAGGCCCTTCTAAGAGCTGTAAGGCAAAAGAAGCAAGTAACAAAGAAGGGAAAGCCAATTCGAATAACATCAGACTTCTCTAATGAGACTTTACAAGCAGGGAGAGACTGGGGCCCCATTCTCACTCTTTTGAAACAAAACAATGCCCAGCCTAGAATATTATTCCCTGCAAAACTAAGCTTCGTATATGAAGGAAAAGTAAAAAGATTCTCAGACAAGCAAAGGCTCAGAGAATTCACCAAGACAAGACCAGCCCTACAGGAAGTACTTAAAACAGCGTTACGCACAGAACATCATAATAATAACCCACGAATATAAAAACAACAAAAAACCAAAGATATTAAAGGCCAGATATTACAATGGCTCAAGACAGAAGTCATAGCAACAACATCCAACCCAACAGAATGAACACTAATCTACCTTACCTATCAGTTCTCTCAATAAATGTGAATGGCTTAAACTCTCCAATCAAGAGACATAGGATGGCTGAATGAATAAGAAAATGCAGGCCAAGTATATGCTGTCTTCAGGAAACACATCTAACCTGCAAGGATGCATATAGACTAAAAATACAAGGGTGGAGATAAATATTCCAAGCAAATAGAAGCCAAAAGAAGGCTGGTGTGGCAGTTCTAAGTTCAGACGATCTAGTTTTTAAACCAACAAAAGTAGCGAAAGAGAAAGAGGGACATTATATAATGGTGAAGGGCACACTTCAACAAGAAGAGATAACAATTTTAAATATATATGCACCCAACTTAGGTGCACCCAGATTCATAAAGCAAACCTTACTGGAGCTAAGCAAATGGATTAATAGCAACTCCATAATCGCCGGAGATTTCAACACCCCACTGACGGCACAAGACAGATCCTCCAAACAGAAAATTAATAAAGAAATAATGGAATTAAACAAAACTCTAGAACAATTGGGTCTGACTGACATTTACAGAACATTCTACCCAAAATCCACTGAATATACGTTCTTTTCATCAGCTAACGGGACATTCTCTAAGATTGACCATATCCTAGGACACAAAGTAACTCTCAAGAAATTAAAAAAAATAGAAATCATACCATGCACCTTCTCAGATCACAGTGGAGTAAAAGTAGAAATCAACCCTAACAGAAACTCACATTTCTACACAAAAACGTGGAAATTAAACAACCTCTTACTAAATGATTACTTCATAAATGAAGAAATCAAGAAGGAAATAAACAAATTCTATGAATAAAACGACAATGGAGAGACAAATTATCAAATCCTCTGGGACACAGCTAAAGCAGTTTTGAGAGGAAAGTTTATCTCCATAAATGCCTATAACCAAAACAAGAAGATCACAAATAGACAATATAATGAAACAACTCAAAGAGCTGGAAAAAGAAGAACATACCAACCCCAAACCCAGCAGAAGAAGTGAAATCAACAAGATCAAATCAGAACTAAATGAAATTGAAAACAGGGAAGCTATTCAGGAGATTAATAAAACAAAAAGTTGGTTCTTTGAAAAAATAAACAAATTTGACACACCATTGGCTAAGCTAATGAAAAGCAGAAAAGAGAAATCTCTAATAAGCTCCATCAGGAATAAAAAAGGAGATATCACAACTGATCCCAAAGAGATACAAGATACAATTTATGAATACTACAAAAATTTGTATGCACACAAACTGGAAAATGTGGAGGAAATGGACAAATTTCTAGAAACACACAGCCTCCCTAGGCTCAACCAGGAAAAATAGATTCCCTGAACAGACCAATCTCAACAGCTGAAATAAAAACAACAATTAAAAATCTCCCTAAAAAGAAAAGTCCTGGTCCAGATGGCTTCACACCTGAATTTTACCACACTTCCAAAGAAGAACTAGTACCTATCTTGCAGAAACTATTCCACAACATCGAGAAGAATGGAAACCTCCCGGACACCTTTTATGAAGGGAATATTACCCTGATACCAAAACCAGGAAAGGATGCAACAAAAAGAGAAAACTACAGACCAGTATCCCTAATGAATATAGATGCAAAAATTTTCAACAAAATCTTAGCTAACAGAATCCAGACACTTATCAAAAAAATAATCCACCACGATCAAGTGGGCTTCATCCCAGGGATGCAGGGATGGTTCAACATACATAAATCTATATATGCAATTCACCACATAAACAGAAGCAAAAACAAAGACCACATGATTCTTTCAAGAGATGCAGAAAAAGCTTTTGACAAAATTCAACACCCTTTCATGATACGAACACTTAAGAAAATAGGCATAGAAGGGACATACCTAAAAATGATAGAAGCCATATATGACAGACCCATAGCCAACATCATACTGAATGGGGAAAAATTGAAATCATTCCCACTTAAAACTGGAACCAGACAAGGCTGCCCACTATCTCCACTTCTGTTCAACATAGTGCTGGAAGTCTTGGCTACAGCAATCAGACAGGAAAATGTATTCAAATTATCCACATAGAGGCAGAAGAGATCAAACTTTCACTGTTTGCTGATGATATGATATTGTATCTAGAAAACCCCAAAGATTCAACCAAGAAACTCCTGGAACTGATCAATGAATTTAGTAAAGTCTCAGGATACAAAATCAATACACAGAAATCAGAGGCATTCATATATGCCAACAACCATCTAATTGAGAACCAAATCAAAGACTCAATTCCCTTCACAATAGCAACAAGGAAATTAAAGTACCTAGGAATATACTTAACCAAGGAGGTAAAAGACCTCTACAGGGAGAACTATGAAACATTGAGGAAGGAAATAGCAAAGGATGTAAACATGTGGAAATCCATACTATGCTCGTGGATCGGCAGACTCAATATCATCAAAATGTCTATACTACCCAAACTGATCTACAGATTCAATGCAATACCTATTAAAATCCCATCAACATTCTTCACAGATATAGAAAAAATAATTTTCCGCTTCGTATGGAACCAAAGAAGACCCCGAATATGAAGAGCAATTCTAGGCAACAAAAACAAAATGGGAGGCATTAATATGCCAGATATCAAACTATACTACAAACCTGTAGTAATTAAATCAATATGGTATTGGCATAAAAATAGGAATATTGACCAGTGGAACAGATGTGAGAATCCTGATATAAAACCATCCTTATATAGCCATCTAATCTTTGACAGCAGACAAAAATATACGCTGGGGAAAAGAATCCCTTTTCAATAAATGGTGCTAGGAAAACTGGATAGCCATCTGTGGAAGGCTAAAACTGGACCCACACCTTTCACCTCTCACAAAAACCAACTCACGCTGGATAACAGACTTAAACCTAAGGTCTGAAACTATTAGAACTCTAGAGGAAAAAGTTGGAAACACTCTCCTAGACATTGGCCTGGGCAAGGAATTTATGAAGAAGTCCTCAAAGGCAATCACAGCAGCAAGAACAATAAATAAATGGGACATGATCAAACTACAAAGCTTCTGCACAGCCAAATAAATAGTCATGAAAGTAAACAGGCAACCTACAGAATGGGAGAAAATTTTTGCATCCTATGCATCCGATAAGGGACTGATAACTAGAATATACTTAGAACTCATGAAAATTAGGAAGAAAAAATCAAATAACCCCATTACAAAGTGGGCAAAGGACTTGAACAGAAACTTTTCTAAAGAAGACATAAGAATGGCCAACAAACATATGAAAAAATACTCAACATCTCTAATCATCAGGGAAATGCAAATCAAAACCACAATGAGATATCACTTAACCCCAATGAGAATGGCCTTTATCAAAAAATCTCCAAACAATAAATGCTGGCGTGGATGCGGAGAGAGAGGAACACTCCTCCACTGCTTGTGGGACTGCAAACTAGTTCAACCTCTGTGGAAAGCAATATGGAGATATCTTAAAGCGATACAAGTGATTCTACCATTTGATCCAGCAATCCCATTGCTGGGCATCTACCCAAAAGATCCAATGACACTCTACAAAAAAGACACCTGCACTCGAATGTTTATAGTAGCACAATTCATAATTGCAAGGCTGTGGAAATAGCCCAAGTGTTCATCAATCCAAGAATGGATTAATAAAATGTAGTATATGTATACCATGGAGTACTATTCAGCTCTAACAAACAATGGTGACATAGCACATCTTATATTTTCCTGGTTAGAGCTGGAGCCCATACTATTAAGTGGAGTTTCCTAAGAATGGAAAAACAAGCACTACATATACTCACCAGAAAATTGGTATTAACTGAACAGCACCTAAGTGGTCACATAGGTACTACAGTAATAGGATATTGGTTAGGTGGGAGGGGGGAGGGGGGCGGGTATATACATACATAATGAGTTAGATGTGCACCACCTGGGGGATGGTCATGCTGGAGACTCAGACTTGTGGAGGGATGGGGGAAATGGGCATTTATTGAAACCTTAAAATCTGTACCCTCATAATATGCCGAAATAAAAAAAAAAAAGAAAAAAAAAAAAAAAGAAGTGGGCACTCACATGCCCCATGGGACTTGTGAAGTGATGGGCAAGGCACCAATATGTATCAAAAGCCTTAAAAATGTTTATGGTCTTTGACCTAGTAATTCAACCTTTTTAAAGTTATCCTAAGTGAAGATTTTCATACAGGACGTCTACAATGGCATTATTTTCAAATGGCGAGGAGTTGGAAACAAGCCAGAGGTCATGCTTAAATGTACTGTGGCACAATAAAATACCAGATGGCCAATTACAAAACAAACAAACAAACAAAAAAAACATATGAGGATTTGGTACTACTGGATGTCAAGAAATTATTATGCTATTAATTGCTTTCGGATCCTGTACAAATCTCCATCCTCTACTGTTTGGTTTTCTTGTAGGGAGGATTGTTGTATTACATGGGCTTGTACAAGGAATCATCAGGCTTCTCTTTATATAATTCAAAATTTGGTTCTTACCTTTTCCAAGGCTTCTGGTCTTAGAGGGTATTCTTTAAGGTCCAGAAGAGGTTTTGATGGATTGATTTGAATTTTAAATAGGGCAGCTGAGACAATTTTCTCATTATCAGTGAGTATTTTGACCACAATTGATCATATACTATTTTTAACTGCTCTTATATTTCTTCATTATTTAACAATTTAGTTTTCTCTATAACAATATGAATTGTAATTTATGAATTAAAAGTATAAGATTTCAAAAAATATTTGAACCCAACAGTTCTACTGTATCTTCTAATTTCAAATACATTTCCCTCTATTGATAGAAAGAAATGTGGGTGCTGTATAATTTTAGAAATTATTTCCCTATCATTATGGATGGGGCTGAGAGAACTAAGAGGAAAACATGGGTTACCTGTAGGAACTTACCTGAAAAACTACAGATTGAGATTTATATACTGACATAGGAGTATTTCTTAAAACCACCATTTGTACTGTTATTTTATTCTTAGAAATGGAACCTTGAAATAAGGTGGAATTTATCACTGATAATGTAGCTCCAGTGTCAAAAAGAGTTTATGTTTGTTCTCCATTTAAATTAAATTTAATTTCCCATAGGGCGTCAGTGAGGAGAAAATACAAGGTCCTTTTGATTTTCTTGGAGCATCCCTATTTTCCTTTTTTTTTTTTTCCCTACTCTGCTGCTTTTCTTCCCATTTTAATTTTCTACAATCCTTTTTGAAAAGTCTAGGCTTTTTGCAGGAATTGCAAAGCAGGGAATTGGGTTGGTTTTGGAACTTATTAGGCTGTTTAGGAGTTACAAATTGGTTGGACAATTGTTTTAGTTGTAAACTCATGATCTCACTTGATTTTCATCTCTGTTTAATTTCCATTTCTTGTTCTTCCTTTGTGAAGGTACAGTACATTTGATTGCCAAAATTAACTAGATCATGAGTCTGAGAAGTAGCCCAATTTGTACGTTATGTCTTTATGGTAATTGCCAATTCTTCATCTAATCTGCATATAAAGTTAGATTTATAGAGAGTATTATTTTGGTGATTATCACTTTTTTAAAATCTTTCATAGTATGACATTACAGGCACATGAAGATTTTTTGGCATTGTATCTTATTCCTATCAACTAATTTTGGAAAGCTAACAGGATACCATTTAGTAAATCCTTGGCAATATTGCAGGCCCATTCACAAGCTGCTTGAGAAAATTTATGGAAGTCCTCTATAGGATTCCTCCAGTTTACCTTTGCTAGCCATTCTTTGACTTTATTTTGTGACACTAACATGTGAACCAATTGATAAGTCAGAGATTATGGGGTTATAAGTTCGAATGTTTAATTTAAATTCTCTAGCCAATCTGATAGAGTCCAGAAGAGGATCTGAAAATTCTTTAATTATGCCTTTAACTTTTACTTTTGACCATGGTTGCTAAACCAAAACAAATTCTCCTCTACTGGATACAGGCTGTTCCTGAAATGGAGCCAGAACAGCATAAGAAGGTGGAAGAAGAAAGAGAGGTAAGTCTGGATAGAGAAGTTCTGACAAAAGAGAAGGAGCCAAAGGAGGGAGAGACTTTTCAGCAGTCTTTTTCAATTCACAAATTGTTTTAGACAATCCTTTGTTTTCCTCTTGCAAAGAAATGATTTTATCAGAACCTCTTCTAGAAGCTTCTAAGTACCATTTTGTTTGATTTCAGAGCCAGCTTTTTCTAATTGAGCATACTGATAAATTAGTTTGGATATTTCAAAGGTACCCCCTTTTGGCCATTGTAATTTGGGATCATTGCTAATCACATGAGACCATTTTTCTAAATATTTACATGAAAAATGTGCTATAAGTATTAAACATAAATCCAGCTGGTGTTTCTAATGGTGTAACTCTCCTTTAAAGAGGAAGACTTGATTTTAGAGATATGATTGGCCATAATTTAAATTTTTCTTCCTGAATGATCAAAATCTAGTTGGAAATGTTTTGGATCAGGGTATGCTTCTTGAGGGAATAGTTCTTCAAGTTGTCACCCATGAGTTGTTTCTTCCTTCCTATGTGTCTCAGTGATCCCAAGAAATTTGGGCGCTTAAGGTTCCAGGAGATTAACTTTTATATATCCACCAGGTTCAACAGGGTTCCTTGTATGTTCTTCTTAATGGATTACCTGTAAGACCCTTTCACCTCATGAACAATAAGTTCTAACATTCACTTGAGATTAAGGTGCCTTCCAGCTGAGAGCAACAGGCATCTCTTATCTTCAGGATTTATCTCATCTCATAGAGCCTTTTGCTTTTTTGGTCACTCAAGAAGAAAGTTTAGATTTATCACTGGAATAAACTTCAGAATCTTGCCAGTTTTAAAAATTACAAAATTTTCACCTAAGCTACAAAGATTCACTTCCCCTTTTCAGAGAGAAACTGTTCCCCCGACCCCGTACCAAAATTTCAAACAAGAGAAAAGTTTATTAAAAACTCCGAGTAGTTCCAAACAAACCTTAACATCAGAGAAAAGTGAAAATCGCAAATCCACAATCAGCAGAATTTTTAGAGAATAACAAATGGAATTCCTACTTTGCAGTAGCACTTCAATTCCAAATCCATTCAGTTAGGAATGTGTGTAGCTTGAATAAAGTCTGAATTCTCAACGAAGCCTGGGAGGATTCAGACTGAGAGGGGCCTTACCAGAGATCCCCCTTTACTCTGGCAAGGCCAGATAAACAAAACCCTTTCATGCTAGTACAAGGGCTCCAGTCATTGGTGAAATAATGGAAATGGCTGGAGGTCCACTTAAGTCCATTTGTTGGTCACCAGAATGTCAATCTTAAATAATGAGATTCAGAAAATATGATTAAGTATATAGTTTATTCAAGTACAAAGTTTGAGGATGGCCACCTGGGAAAGCACCAGCTCCAAAAGAATGGGGTCAATGTTTCCAAAGTGGAGAAGTTATGATTTCACTTACATAGGTAGAGGAAAAGTTCCAGCAGTATATAACCCCATCATAAGTTGAAGAGCATCTATACTACATTTTACTACCAAATTTCTCTTGCATTGATCAGTATCTAAAATCATTATTTTTTCCCAGCTTCCTAACCCTCCTGGTCTCAGCTTATTCAGTCTATGGTATTAATAGTATATCAGCATGAATCTTGGAATCTGCTGAATTGTGATAGATGATGCTGAACCAAAACTCAAAATATGGCAATTTGGTTTCTAGGAACTGGGCAACAATTTTGTATTCACCTTTCCAACACCTTTGTAATATTATTTACTTTTACCCTACAATCACTCAGCTTTATATTTTAAAATTGATGACATAGGTTTTGTTCAGGATGTCCACCTACAGAAGTCCCCAATCTCTTATCTTCACATTTCCCTTCTCTGCACCTTCTCCAGATATCTTGAGTTTCTTAACTATGTAAAACAAACTTTGATAATCAAGTGAATATTTGATGAGGCAAGATATATTATAAGAATGCTAGTAAGGAGATAAATGAGATGCCAGTAAATTGACTGAAGTATGATAGCATTTTTCAGTGATATATCCTAGAAGCCATTTTGTATAACAGTTATCATTGAAATTAAGGGGTAAAGAAATAAAAGTTTCTGAAATTCATATTTAAATGTCAAGTTAAGTTGACTTAATCTAGTGTCTCTCTTCTTTTCTACTTTACAACCTTCTAGTTTACCACAGTGGAATGCATATCAAGTTGAAATAACTGATTCCAATTAACCTGGACTGAGAAGTAACTCCAATATTACATTCTCACACATCAATAGCAGGTAGTTGATGAGGCCTCAAACAATGGTTAACAGAAAGACTTCATGAAGTTCTTCTCATTCAAGGATTTTCAGTGTAGATATTAAAAAATGATTGTGTGTTGTTAACATAGAAGGTAGCTCCATATTGTATGATTCTTCTATTTTGACTTTTATGTATTCCTTTCTGAAAACTGACTAAATATAACAGGCAGAGATAGAAACATGAGAAAAGTCAGAAACAAAATATAATATATGAAATAAAAGGTAGAGCTTTTAAAAAGTTAAGGCCACATTTGCCCATATCAAACAAAAGTCAATTTTGGGAAAAAGAAAAGCAAAGTCTTGACTCAACAAATACAAGACATGAACCTGTAAAAGAAAATATTATGCACAATGAATGGATTCCTGCTCAACTAGCAATTAAAAAAATAGAAATAGTAACAATGATAGATGATGATGTACGCTTTTGTGCATTTGTCCCTACAAACATGCAGTGCAATTCCACAGCAGTGTCTACCCAGCATTTCCATCCCTTGGTGATGAACTTTGTTCTGAATATTACATCTAGGCCATGCACTAGCCCCTCAGATAGGCCTATTTCACATTGATTTCCTTTAAGACCTTGGTTCCAGCAAAATCTAATTGGAAAATACAGCCAATCCTAAATAATTAAGGCAATAATGATCGCCATCCCTTCAAATAACACAATCGCATTTTCAATGGGACAAAATGCCTACTAAAATAAAGTCTCAATTTTCTTAGCATAAAATTCAGTTATGGAACCCCATATGTTCTCTCCCAAACCAGCCACTCCAGTTTAATCTTCCAAATACTCTCTTTTTAAAACTCATAATTCAAAGTATATTGCTTGCTGCTCCTCAAGCAGCTCTCTCCAAAATTTTTTTCATTATAATCCCACATCTTAGAATGACCTCTTTCTGTAGCTAGCTATCAAGATCATATCTATCTTTCAACAGTTGGCTTAAATGTTGTCTACTCTGTAAAGAGTTCCCCAGTCATTTTCACTTGAAGGGCTCTTAACCACCTGTGAACTCTGAGAGCAATTTGTGTGTATCATTCATATGTAATGTTTGTGTGCATCCTCGTTGTCTTGGGTCAGGTATGATTTTCGTCTGTTTTATTGATATATTGATTAACAATGCTCCTTTCACTATCAAAAGCATTCCAGTTTAGACAACATACTATATGACTATTATATTGATACCTATATTGCAATGGCATTCATCAGTCTGTTTTATTTGTAGATTTCTCTGTACATTCTTTACTCCCCATATGATGTTGTAACCCTCTTTGTGAACAGAAATCATGTCATATATATTTATACATACATATACAAAATGAAATTGCCTTTCATATGATTTGACATGTAATTATTGAATTAGTAAATGGTAGAACATAAGATCTGTTTATTAATGGGGTTCTAAGTCTTAAAATATTCAAATTCTTATCTTTTAAAGGCCAATGATTATTTATTAAATTGATGTTGATCATGAAAAGCCTTCAGAATTTTAATTATGACCAATCGCAGATCCAACATAATTTATCCACCACTTAAAGGTTGGATTAGAGTGTTAATTGGGTCCTTTTGAGTGCTCATACTTGATGATCACGAGAAACAAATCTAGGAGTGAGACATCTTCTTCCTCAAGGTCTAATTTGGCCTTATACCTTTAGATAGCTGAGATTATTCACCTAAAGTAACTCCATGTATTTCTTCCAGAAATAGAATTGTACCAGGAGAAATTCCAGGAGCAGAACCCCTTCTGCTCAATATATGGTATGTTTAGGGAACAGTGGAATGGTTTTCATAAGACAAGCAAAGCTAACATCTAGCTTTTAATTTTCTCTCAAATCATATTCAATTATCCCTACCTCAGAGAAGTTTGAAAAAATTTGCATTGTTAAAATAAATTAACCAAAATAAAAGCCTGTTAACTTAGAAAGGGAAAATGCATCCAGACAAATGTCACCATTTGTTTCCAGCTTTGGAAAAGTCTATCCCAACTTAAATTCTACCAGTAGTTCTCAAAGAAGCCTAAACTATCCAGGAAGTGCTAAACAGATCCAATTCTTCACGTGGAACTTGACAGCAAATAATCCAAAAGGATTTTCAGATCTCTACTGTTCCAGTTTTCAAGTTTGTAACGTGAAGGCCATAAAGGAAAATAAGAGTAAAGTCAATTAATGCCATTTACTAAGCTCAGGTTTGGTTTCTTTTCAATCACCTTTTCTTTTTTTTTAGTTCTATTTTTTAATTAACATATAATAATTGTATATATTTATAGGATATAACATCATGGATGAATCTGTAGGACATTATGTTTAGTGAAGTAAGCCAGTCACAAAAAAGACAAATACTGCATGATCTCATTCATATTGCAGTCTAAAAAAGTTGATTTCATAGAAATAGAGAATAGAATATTGGTTATCAGATGCTAGTGATGGTAGGGGGGAGAGAAGATGAGGGGAGGTGGATGAATGGGTACAAAGTTGCAGTAAGATAGGAGGAATAAGTACTAGTGTTCTATGGCACCATAGGGTGATTATAGTTAACAATATATTGTATATTTCAAAATGGCTAGTCGAGAGAATTTTGAATATTCTCACCCCTTTCCTTTTAATATGGCAATTTCTACAGCAAGTAGAGATCATGAAGCCATACATTTCTCTGCCCTCATCATTTATTTCACTTTTCTTTTCATGAATTCAGTGAGGCAGTGTTTGGTAACAGTGTCAAATTAGTAGAAAACCTGAGGTCTAGAAATTTGACAATGATATAGATGTCACAATGGATCTACTTTCAGCATACACCATGCATAATTAGAATCAAATATCTACCTCTTAGTGTTTCTCTTGGGTTCACCCAACTCTGAAAGCTCTCAGGTCATTAAGGCATATCAATTAGTAATGATTTTTTTCCCAGCCCCCAGCAGCCAGTGAAGCATACATTAAAGGTGATATCTGCAGTCAAAATTTTAATGTGCACAATTTTAAAATATCTACTTTGACACACGGAACAGTATCATCTGAGAAACTGATTTGCTTGAAGTTTTATATTGCAGCCATTAAAAATATTTAATCTCCTTGGATGAATTTCCTATGAACATTTCCATACCCATTAAGAACTATTAATTGTATAAAGGTTTGGAAAACATAAGAATTATTAAAGTAAGAAATGGAATGTGCAATAGACTGGAAGAGCTAATGTTATCGCTTTTGTGGACAGTTTAACACCTTAGTACAATTGTTTTTAACTAAGTCATCATGACCCAGGGAAAGTTACTTCCTTTGGAGGCAGAAAGGTGGGGACAGAGGAAATAAGAAGGATATGTCACAGGCTTAGCGTATTTTAAGTATCCACATTAGATATCAGTCACGTTTTAATCAGCTTGGTTAAATATACCCTAATTGATATTGTTTGTAGAAGTAATACTTATATATTTCATTGTCTGATAGTTCTGTTATTTCCTAGCCAAATGGCAGCATAAAAAAATGAGTTAGTCTCTATCCAGACCAAAACACATATACAGAAAAATAAAAATTAAAGGCCCCTACTAGTGTTGAAATTCCATGGTTTTAAATACATATTACCTTCAACATACATATACACATATTATAGTATTCTTTGCTATAAGTAGAAGGTATTTTCAATGTTCAAGATTAGTTAATAGTGTTGATGGCCAGCAGGCATAGCTTCATTTATATGTAGGTCTATGGGGAAGGCGTAAGGGCCAAAAAGAATCTTTTGCACTGAATTTCTTAAATACTAAAATTACCCATGATTTTAATGCTTCAAAATGATTAATTTGGAAGCCCAATTAATGGTATAAATACTACATGTGATGGGAGGCACACTTGGTTCACATAAACAATCTGATAAGTTAGGGAAAATCATTATTGTAATTTGGTAAGAAATAAAGTGAATAAAGTCTGATAATGAGGGCATATCAGAAAAGGCAGAGTATTGTCCCTATTTATGTTCTTATTTTTTACACCTGCTGTAAACAAGGCTACATTTGGGGAAACAGGACTTGAAAGGTATGATTATGGAAGACCATGGTATTTGTTCTCCAGAGCCCCTCATATTAATCAGATATCAGACATATCTTTACTATCTTTTATATTTATACTTTTATGTAAATATAGAGAGAATTATTGTAAGGAATTGACTCACTCATGTGATTATGGTAGCTGGAAAGTCCCAAGATCTTCAGCGTAAGCCAGCAAGCTGGAGACCTTGGAGGAGCTGTTGATTTAGTTCCAGTCAAGTCCAAGAGCCTGAGAACCAGGAGAGCCAATAATATAGTTCTAGTCAGAAGGTTGGCAGGCTCAAGACCCAAGAAATGCCAATGTTTCATTTCAAGTTTAAAGTCAGGAAAAAAAGATGATATCCCAGTTTAAAGGCCATCAGGCAGGAAGAATTCTCCTTTCCCCGGAGGTCAGCATATTTACTCTATTCTGGCCTTCAATTGATTGGATGAAGTGTACCCATATTATAAATGGCTATCTGCTTTATCTAATTTACCAATTTAGATGTTAATCTTATCCCAAAACATCCTCACAGAAACATCCAGAACAATGTTTGACCAAATATCTGGGCATTCTCTAGTCCAGTCAGGTTCACACAAAATTAACGATCATATCCCCCTTTTTTTCATAGACCGAGCTCATGTTAAACAGGACAAATACCGAGAAAATGGAAGGGAACTGATTATGAGTGGATACAAATGCATGGTTAGAGATTATAAAAAAGCACTTTTATGTAACAAAGCAACTATGGCACTGTTTCATGACTGGATATGGGGACTAGGAAAGACTAGATTGTAGGTTTTAGGATAGTTGGGGCTATGTTTGCCTTTTTGATCACTATCATCTCAGTGCTTAGTACTATATATCATTTAATAATTTTTGTTTGCTCATCAAATAGATGAATAAAAGTTTAAAATATGTGGAGAGGCTGGAAGTATAGTAGAAACCTTTAACACAGAAAAGATGATATGTTGAGATCAAAAATTTAGATAAAGCTAGATATATAAAAGTCCAATTTGGTAAAGAGTAAATGTCTACAGAATTTGGAGCAGTGGCTCTACTGAGTAAAAATATTGTTGTATATATAGTTACCATTTAATTGAAAATAAATAAATTAATGACTGTAGAACAGAAACTATCTTCTCTCCATCTTAATATTTTTTGTTGCCATTGCTGTTGTTTTTTGTTTGTTTGTTCTTTTCCATATAGGTTACCTTCTTCAGTACTGGTGGTCTTCCTGAAGTGCTGCTCACTACCTTTTATGACATTATCAAGATACTCAGGTAAAGTGTATTCCATCATGGAAAACTGAATTTATCCTCAGGTACTTAGTCTACCCAAATAGACATGTCTGGTTGCTAGGTATCAAAACATTTCATTCTGGTATATTTTACTGTCATCTAGACACAAGGGTTCCATTCTGCCATATCTCCTGAGTTGCTGACTTTAAAGTTTTTAAAGTTAACACGCTCAGAATGTGCTTATTTTATCCAATATTCAAGCAAATATTACATAAAACTATTCCCCTACTCAGCAATGAAACTTAACAATATGCATTCCTCTCTTAAAGATAAAAATTACATATACTAAATCATTAATTTTTAAAAAATCTCAAGAACCTAGTATGTACCGGGCAGTCTTCTAGGGACTAGACATAAGTGGTGAGCCACCAAATAAGTTAACCACTACAGTGAATCTTATATACCAATATTAGTTAAACTTTGAAGCAAAGACAAAGTTATTTTCTATGCAAGAGGGCTGGCTTGTGGAAATTTGCCAATCCAACAATGAGAGCACATTGACACATCAGAGCTAGGGAAAAAAGTCAACAATACGTAATAGCTTATTCCTATTCCAGTGTTCCAGATGCCTTCCCCATTTGATATTCTAAATTACGTTTTATAATTTATCCTTCCTAATATACATTTGACTACAACCACCAGAAGATATACTATAGGTTTTCCATGCCAATGTATAAATTTCTAAATGGAACACAAATTGATTCTACCCTGTCTTTCTCAGATGCTCTTGGCTCCACCCACTCCAAAGAGGCATATTTCTATATTGAGTAACATAAGCAAAAAGTAAAAATGATGATGGATTAAAAGAGACAAAATCCAAAGAAAATAAGTGGTTTAAATAAAACATGTGGGGATGGTGTGGGGTGCTATAAAGTTTTTATTGCCACTTACTTGGAAAGACCAGCATAACTCACGCCTAGTGCTGCCACTTATAAGTAATGCAGTCACTGCAAACTCACTGCAGTAAAAACTTCAAACATCTCCACTACCACATATTATACACACACACATACACCAGTAATTTAGTAACTTTTACAGCTGCCTTCCTCCCTGATAGACTTTATCTCTTGATGCCCCTTCTTAATGGGACAAATTCATTTTTAGCACAGTGTGTGGCTGATTAAACATAGAGCTCTGATCATTTTTAAAAATAGGGCTGCAACAATTAATTCACCATATCTGACACAGAGTGTTTATTGTGGTAGACAATAAATACTTTATATGAATCTTCCCTATGTTAGGTACCGCTAAATAAGTCGATGGTTTCTTTCATCCTGGTGAATAAAGATAAGGTTCACCTTAATTGGGTCATTTGGATCTGTTGACTCAACATTGCAAAGTCAAGAGATCATGAAAGATCAGAGTGATGAGGGGCCTTAAATCCTGAGCAGAGACTTTTAAACAGTTCCAATGAAACCTAAGGGCTGACACACGATTAAGACAAGTTTGATAAAATGAAGGTAGTTTCAGAACAGTTATATTTTATTCTGTTCTAAATGTGGGAGTTATACACAAGCTTTTATTTGAATAAAAATTATGCTGAAAAAATGCGTACATAAATACACACATATAAACATAGCACCTACAAAATCACTAATATAGACCACTATTCCCACTCCCCATTTTGGAAGTGAGAAAATGGATCCCCAATAAAATTAAGCGATACTTATAATCATACAACCATTTGGAGGCTTAGCTGTTACTAGTGTAGTTAGGTCCCTTGAATCTCACACTGTTATTCATTCCATGGTGCCCCAAAGAATAGTGCAATTATTGTTAATATTGTTTTAGTATAGGCAGTGTTGGGGTTGGGCCCTGCGCCATATGTGAGACAAACTATACAAAACCTTATTGCTAGGGCAAGCACATTTTCTTTTACTCTTTTTCCTAAATAAGGAGAAGAATAAATGCTAAAGAAGAAATCTTTTAGCTAATGCAGATCTTTCAGGAAAATATAGCATCCTTAGGAGTGGAGGAATGAGTATGAAGGATGACCCTATCGAAATATATCTTTACCCAAGCCCCCCCTGATTCCCTAACCATGCCCCTCGAATAGAAGTCCCTTCATAGAATACCAAATCCCACATGTGCTACTTGTTAAAAGAAGAACCTATGCTTTACATACCTACCTCTGTCTTTTACTTGATGTTTAAACCCCAAATGAAATAAGAATATAGAACCTGCTTCATCTCACTGGAATATTTATACTCAGAAGATCATTGTATGTGGTTAGGGAAAAGATAATAGTTCTATACCTCACAGAAGCCTTCTACTGCCAAAAGGTAGAGTGCCTCTGGGGGGGGGGGGATTTTACTTTTAAAAATGCATTTTAACAAAAAGATACTTAGATTTTTATTAACTATTAGGATTATACTATCTCATTGTAGGAAAACACCCATATCTTTTTACATATAAAGTGAGATGCAGTATATGAAAGCATTTTAATAAAGGAATTTAGAAGAAATATAATTGAACATAGGCTTTATTCAAGGATGGTCACATTTTAGTTGGTTTCTCAAATAATACCTAGTTGTTTATGTGAATATGGTCAATAGATGTCAGGTTGCAAAGCCAGGCTAGACCTTCTAAAGGAATCTTGTGGTTATTTCCTATTCAGAATTATTTTCAACCTATCTCACTTTCCACCCCAGCTCCAAAGATTGTCTTTGTTATTGTTCTGATTGCCCTTATATTAAAATATCTGGTAATATTGCCTAAGTGTGTAACTATTTGCCCCAAAGATCACATGAGCACTCTGCCTTTATCGTTCTTTTTGTTGTCAACTCTTTTGAAACTTCTGTCCTTAGGATGAACTGATCCCTGTGTTATATACTTCATGAATCATTCCCAACCATAGTTTACTCACTATCTACAAAGGATTTAGATGAACTATTGGGTTCAGATTTCTACACTGATCAATATCACAGCTAACTGGCAGAGTCTACGTCCCTTAAACTGCACAAAATGAGTGCAAAGGATATACAATAAGGTGTTGATTACAGTCCCTCTATGTACATAAAGCTACTTGTTCAGTCTCAATAATATATACTTGCCTTTTTTAGTTTATACAACAGGGAATGAACATATGGTGCCCATTAAAACATAAAATGTTGAAGAAGGTTTTGAAAAAAATTGTGTACAATAGAACTACAGATCATTAAGGGAGGTTAGGGTAGTTGGGGGGGGGGATAGTCCAGCTGCCTAATCTTTCAAAATAGAATGACCATTTTGCTCAACTTTAAACCATCCCTGGGTATTTCTGTCAGATCTATATCCTGTATTGGACAGAAAGGAGGGCAGTTAGGCAGTTATTATTTTGTTTAATGTAGGTGGTAGCCTGAGAAGATTTCTCCCTGAATATTATGCTAAAATTATGTCAACTGAAATAAATTTTTTAACATCTAAGATTGGGAAAAATGTTAGCAAGATTAGTAAATATAATCACGATGCTAAAGAATATTCCAAAATTGATCAAACAGACTAATATTTCACCCTCACTAGTGTTCTGAGGGGATATGAAATTTACCCAACTAACTAAAAATTATTGGCCTGTATTAGTGGGTGAGTGAATGAAAACCTTGGCTGTGAAAGCCTCTGGTTCAATCTGAAAGTTGTAAAGAGTGCACACACAATACACTTCATCATCCATACAGTAGGCTATAAATTATTCACATGACATCTTCTTTGCATTAGATGCCATAGGCCTGTAACAGGTTGGCGTAATACATAGACCACTTAAGTGACAATAGCCATAAGTTACAGATAGAAAGCTCTATTTTGACAGCCATTGTGCTCCCTCTTTGCCTAATTTTAATATAAAAAATCACCACTGAATATCAAAAATGGTTTCTTGGAACATCAGGTCTGATCTATGGGATTTGTCATGTTGTAGCTCATCCATTCCAAGAGCACTTCATTCATTTGTTCCATATTACCAAGCCTAAGATTTCACTGAATAATTGATGAAAAGGGAAAACTATGAGCTACCTTGCACTCAGTCATTATGGTTTTGATGCTACCTTTGTAAAAACTAACTACTGCATTAGCCAATAGGCACACAACTTAAAGAGGCAATTTCTCAATAAATCTATCAAAAGGCCCACTGGTAGTTTAAGGATCAAGGCACTGACCTTTCAGCTCTGACCATTACAGCAGCTTTTAGTTATACAAATATGTAAAAGAGAATGGATATTCCAAGTAGTATGTGTGTATGTGTATATATGTATGTATGTATCATCAGGGTATTTTAGAATGCTTCTGATCTTCTGATGTTTTAAGACATAAAAAGACCAAAAATAAAATAGCATTGATGTTGTGCTTATTATCATATACCAAGTACCATGTATAGAGTTACTCTTTGAATAATAATGTCAATCCTAAAAAATAAATATTATTTTAATCATAACATCTCCCCCACAACCAGATCTATACTGGTAATTCCCAAACCCATACTTAACCTTCATCTATATGGATTATCTCAAGATGTACAATAGGCCATTTCAGGTTCTGTTACTTAAGGTATGGGTAACAAAAATATGTGACTGATCAGGAGGTACTAATACTATAATTTCCCTTAAGTAAGTGAGAGATTCATAAGTCAAGGCAGGCAATAAAAGGGTTATTACATCCAGGTAGGTTGGCTAAGGTGCAAAGCAGCAGGCAGGTCGTTAAATGACTAAGTAACAAGACAAGATTCAGAGTTCAGAAGATTGTAGGAGTCAACAAAATCAGTATTAATAAGCAGATTTGAACTTTAGCCTTAGAACAAAGACGATCTGTTATCTGCCCTGTTTTATATGTCCTAATAAATATTAGCAGCTTTGAGCCCATAACTGGCAATCATTGCCAAAAAGAAGCCAAATCAATTTAGTTGAACTCTGCCCCAGATAAAAACTGAAGTAAAGGTACTAAACCTCACACTTTAAACTAAATGTACCTTTTAACACCATCTCTCCACACTTCCCCCACCCCCTTGCTTTAGCTGGAACATTGTAATTCAAAGTAACATCCTCTCTCTCTTCCATTTCTCTCTCTCCCTTCCTTTACGATTTAATCCTATTAAGGTACTCAGAAGTAGAAAATGTATCCACTGAATCCAAGGAGTTTAAAATCTAAATGAAAAGACTAAATACGAAGGAGTAAAACAACTAGTACAAGAATACTAATAAACATATACAATGTCATGTAAAATAAACATATATGAGCACTAATATACAAAAGAAGTGATCGGAGACAACTATTATATATCTAGAAGGCATCGTTTAGATATCACGAATTTCCAAATTTCTGAAATGTATTCAATAGCTAGTTCTTCTCTGTGATCAGCTGTGATATATTTAGTATACTATTAATATTCAATAATCCTTTCAACCACAAGAGCTCTTGGTGAATTAGCACATTTTGACAATAATCAGTGAGGTTCACAAAAATATCTTTTAGACAGGGTAAAAGAAGGGAGGTTTAAGAAATGAGGAAAACATATCTCTAAAATTGTGAGGATATACACCCAGAAATATCCTCTGCACTTATCATTACAAATTGCCACTATTATTTTTGCTCCATGGTATACTTGGTAGACTTCCATCTATCATCACAAAGTCATGACAGCCTAATCAATTCAAGCTAGGTTCACTTTCATTTTTGGTTGCCTAGAGGTTGAGGTCTCCTACCCAGATGATACATATTAGATTGTCATCATATTTTTTTGATGACAAGATGAGCTTCCCCTTGAGTTGATTGACCTGCAGGCACTAAGGCACTCCAACATGAGAGTCACATCACAAAATTACATAAGGCTGTTAAATGAATATAATCATTTTCACATTGATTTCAGCAACCATAGGTTCTGTCAATGCTGAATTATATTCTATTTTCCCCACTTAAGATCCAAAATAGCCACATGGTTCTATCAGATTAATTGACCTCATTCATTTTTGTTTATTTTGTTTTTCTCTTCACAGAGGCAATTAGACTTAGCTACTTCAGGATACAATTATCAACATGTCTAATTTTTAGCCACACTCAAAATTCTACATTCAGTTATTATTATTTATAGACGCTAAATTGAATGTGCTTAGTAATTTTACATATTGTCTATCTTTTTAGATATTGCAGACATATATGCATATAGATGTATATGCATGTATATATAGATACATATGTATGTGTGTAAATACACGTATAATTATATATATACAAAATTTTATATATATATACACATAGATATATATTTTTTCATAGCCATAACTTTAAGTTTCTGACAATCTTGCCTGGGAATAAATGCAATAATTCTAAGCCACTGTTAAGGTAACTCTGCTAACTGAATAAGATGATTTTGGAAAAGATATACAAATATATATTCTAAAGTTTCTCTATTACAAAAGTACAAGATAAAATTATACATGACATTTAAAAGGAAATCATTGCTCTAAAAATTTTTATCTGTATGTATATGTGTTGTGTGTATTTACGTATGTGAGAGAAATGAAATTTTCAGAGATCTACCACCTAATCTGTACATCCAAGACTAGTTTTCGGCCAATCGGTTTTGACCTTCAGTTCAGGCCTAAACTTTTCCATTCCTTTCATCTCATCTTAAAAATACCAAAAGAAAATCCTGTCCTCAGGGAAGAGGAAGACAGTGTATCTGCAAAGAGCTATCTCTTTGTAGATGTGCAAGGCGAAGTGTCAATGTAACAAATTGCTTCTGTTCAAGATCATCAATTCAAGACAAGCATGTTGAAAACTTGCCAAGATGACTCAAATGACCCATATGGTCAGATACCTGGAAAAAGAAAAGATAACATCACACACATTAGTGTTGTCATTCTTCTTGTATTGGATATGAGTTCAGTCCTTTCCTAATGACTAGAATTAAACTGCTTACTTGCTCATGGGTTTATCACCCCAGCCTGTGGGCTTAGAAAGAAAGAAGGTGGCAAGTCAAAATTTTGTAGGGAAATTCATGGAAACACTCCAATTGTTAGGAAAAAGACCCATTTATCTTAGGTAGTAGGTAGATTTTATCTGACCAATTTCATCTTTGCTAAAAATACACTTCTTCTAAATCCCCATATTTCTCTGCTTTCCTTAAGATCTTCAATTTGGCAAAAGTCAAAATATGAACTGTCCATTATGCCAATTATGAACTCTTGCCTACCAGTTGGTTTTCTGAATAATCATGGCTCTGGAAAACTACATTATGCTGTGGAGAGTTGGTAAAGAATTAAGTGTTATGAATTCCATAATCACAAAAATTTAATTTTTTCATTGGGTGGGTAAAAGGTGAGAAACAAAAGTAACAAAGTGACTACCCAGACTACCCACTCTTCTCTGTTGACAGAATAATTCAGGTCAGAACAAAATGGACTGGGAAAAACTATCCATGTCTCTGAGACTTCACACACAAAGAAAGTGTGTGGTGTATACAAGCAAGTGTGTATGAATACAATCAAACATAAGAAAATTGAGCCATTGATGATGAGGCTAAAGCTGCCCTTGGTGTAGACAGTAGGTAATTTCCTACCATGAAAAATATATCTTTCATCCATCTATATTTGAAGTTATTTGGGATACTGCATCAAGCACTAAAACTTGAACCAATTTTAGAAGACTTGCATTTTCTCATGCATTATATTGCCTACTAAGGAGCCAACCCAGAAAATTATATTTTTCAAAATAAATTTAACCAAATATTAACTTTGATGGAACTCAATAAATCTTAACTTATCACACATGTGTTTCTAATTTCATGTAGGTACTAAAAAATAGAAATCATGATTCCTGTTCTAGAATATACTGTAGAATAATTCAAATATTATTAGACTGTGAGCTTCAGGGCAGGGACCAGGTCTTACTCATACTGGTAGGCTCAGTGCCTTAATAAGAGATTGAGGCAGAGAGGCAAAAACAAAAACAAAAAATGGCGGATTACTGGTGACTCCCTGGCTCTCTGCACCCAGATAAGGAGATGAAAAACTCAAATGGCTACACACGAGTGGATTGTTCCCCCTCGAGAAGAGTGGTGAGAACATGTAGAGAAACAGCATGGGACATGCAGAGCAGGAAAAAAAAAAAAAACACTGAATGGGAGATATGATCAGAAAGACTGGAGAGCACAAGATATACGATAGAAAATAGAGCATGGGATGGCCATGCCCACCCCACCAGCCAACGGCAGTGTGATCTGACCCACAGGAGGATGTCCAGCTCCTCCACTGACCTCCATACCATTCACAGACAGACATGCCTGAAGTCAGTGCAAAGTCATGCCACAAGACAACAGGCTCTGTGGAGAGGAAACGATAGTGGAAAAAACTTTGAACTCCCTGGTGGGTGCTCTGTGCTGGGACTGCACTGGGCAGGGGAGGGAATGGTCTATTAGGAAGAGGTGAGACTGCTAGACTGTGGTGCAGAGGGGATAGCAGGCGAACTGTTGATTGAACCTGCTGAAACAGCATCTGCCAACTCCTGAGTGGTTACCCCCAGCGCTAGCTCACCAGAGATGGGTGGCTGCCATTTTGGAGGTCCATAGCCAGAGACACTGTGGCACGATGCAGTTTTGGGCACCACCCATCCCCCCCAGGGACTTTCACGATGAGCACAGTGGGCTCCACCCTTGGAGATAGGGAGAAGCAAGAAAAGCAGCTTTTTTTGTGCAGCTGGAGTGAATCTGTGGGACTTCAGTGCTGAAAAATAGTCCATAACCTATTGATTCTTTTACCCGGGCCAGTGTTGGAGGGTGAATATTGAGTGCTACCCCCCAATGCTAGTTCCCCATGGGTAGGTGGCTCAGTGGGAGCCAGCACAGAGATGCTGGAGCAAAGAAAGTATCATTAGAGCAAATAGACAACCTACAGAATGGGAGAAAATATTTGCATTCTATTCAACAGATAAAGGGCTTGTCACAAGAATCTACATAGAACTGAAGACAATTAACAAGAAAAATAACAACCCCATCAATAAATTGGCAAAGAACATGAAAAGAAACTTTTCCAAAGACGACAGACTAATGGCCAGCAAACATATTTAAAAAGTGCTCAACATCTCTAATCATTTAGGGAAACACAAATCAAAACCAAAATCAGATATCACCTAACTCCAGTGAGAATGGGCTTTATCAAGTCTCAAAACAACAAATGCTGGCATGGATGTGGAGAGATTGGAACACTCTTACCCTGCTGGTGCAAATGCAAATTAGTACAACCCCTGTGGAAAGTATTTTGGAGATATCTCCAAGAGCTAAAAATAGAAATACCATTTGATGCAGCAATCCCAGTGCTAGTATTCTGCTCAAAGGAAAAAAAAGATATTCTATAATAAAGACATATGCACTCGAATGTTTATAACAGCACAATTCACAATTGTAAAGATGTGGAGACAACCCAAGTGCCCATCAATACATGAGTTGATTAATGAAATGTTATATATGTATATCATGGAATACTACTCAGCTATAATAAACAATGGTGAACCAGCACCTCTTATATGATCCTGGATAGAGCTTGAGACCATCCTTCTTAGTGAGGCATTAAAAGAATTGAAAAAGAAGCACCACATATACTCGCCATCAAATTGGTATTAAGTGATCAACACTAAGGTGCTCACATGGTAGTGATATTCATGGGTGCTGGTCAGGTGGAAGAGAGGTGGTGGGGGTAGGTAATTGCACAACTAAGGCATGCGGAGCACACTGTATGGGCAAAAGGCATGCTTGTAGCCCTGGCTTGTGGGAGGCTAAAGGATAATATGTAACCAAAAGGTTTGTACCCCATAACTTTCTGAAATTAAAAAAATAAATAAAGAGAATGAAACAAAGTAGATACTTAATAAATGGATGTTGAATAAATAAATGAATGACCAACAGAGATGTAGGTGTGGCCTAATAAGAACAATAGTAGATCACTGATAATTTGGTACTAGAATGCATGGGATGGGAAAAAGGGCAAGAAAAATTAGTTCACTTACTGAGGTCAAGATATCAATGGAATGTTCTAAGTTTATGCCTTGATATTAATATATTCCTAGATTTTATTAGACTTAGTTGCTAAATTCTTCTGGAACCCCCAGTAAGCTCAGAAAATAGCCTCAAATGATGATTTTTACTTTCTCACTAAAGTTGAGTGAACTATTAAAATGTGTCCTTAAAAATTTTCCTTCCTTTCCACTCTCTTCCAGTGTAACATCAAGAAGGGACAGAGGGGCAAGAAGAGAGAGGTCATCAACCTTAATTGTTTCTATAGCATGCCTGGAATTTATTTGGTTCCCTCTAACCTCAGAAAACCAACAATTTCCATTGCACTTCAGAAAAAGATTAGAATTTTTGGAGCTGGGTATTGTTCTTTTCTGGCATTCTCCCAACACCTTCCAAAGAACTGTTAATCTCACAGCAAGACATAAGCTTAGCCAGCACTGAGTGGCTGATATTCCATGAGAAGCTTCCAAAAGTCATTAGCTTGGCCAGCATGTTTAGCTTGACCACACATTGGTAACCTATATTCTTATCTGTGGGAATCGCTCATTCTGAATCCCATAAGAAGCTAAACAAATTTGTATTGAAGCTGAACAAAGTCAGTCCTGAATATTCACTCCTCCCTTCTTCTCTTTTGTGGACTCAGCACCTCTCTCAGGGTTTCATACCTGACCAAAAATGCTATTCCTTTATTTCTACGCAGCTTGAAAGAATCTGGTACTAACCTTCAAGAAGGAAAAACGGGCTAGTGCCTGGCTGCCATAATAAATAACAGGGTAAATTGTTACTCCAACATACCTATCATCCATGAGATCATCCAAAACATTGATTTACAGCCTTTTCCTGTATAGTAATAAAAAGGTGAATAAAAAGCTAAGGCCATAGGTTTGGTCTTCTATGCATCAGATACTTTTTAAATCTTATCCTTAAGATCTATCCAGATCCTGAACAAATGTCTCCAGTTTATGTGATGCTAAATTCAGAAAGTCCTAGGTCCATTCTTAACTATGACAGAAAGAGCATACATCTATACATGAAGAATGTTACAATTTTATTCAAAAGGAACTACCAAAGAAAGGAAATAGAGCCTAACGTTTACTGAGCACATGATATGTACCAAGCTGTTCTAGATATTTTAATCTCTTAATTCTTCCTTTTAAACCTATATATTATATATAGTCTCTATTTTCTAAAAAAAAAAAATGAGGGTTAAAGGGATTATAAGGAATTATAAACAAGTAAGTTCCATTAAAGAGGATATTTAAGGAGTCAGGAAAACTATAAGATTGGAAAACTGTGGATCATTAAAATGTTTAATTTAATTGAAGGATTATGAATATTCAAGAGAAAATAGTAGCTATGTTTAATAAGTAATAAAAAAGATACCTCTCATCTTGTGTCTTTGCAGTCTCAATGTGTATGAATAAACCAATTTGAACGTAGAGTAAGAGATTGACTTCAAACTAGTTACTGTCATTCAAAAAATATAACAGAATCTATGTAAACTACAAAGAAATTATCTCCATTTTATAGATGAGAAAGCTGGTAAATAGTAAAGTGACTTGATCAAGGTTTCACAGCAGCTAATGAGCCTCTGAGTCATGTGTATAGCAGGCCTGGCTTACTCCAAAGCCACTTACTTACTCTTAGACCACTATGTATTCCATTATCCACGGATGTTCCCACTGAGCTAGCTTTGGTTCACAGACCCAAAAGAGCAAGTTTGACAGCACAGTTCTATCTTTCACTGGGCTACAGTGGTTAATACTGCTATTTTCTAATCCACTCTAAAAAAGCGTTTCTGCCCTGCCTCCACAAATTCTCTTCCTTTTCTATGACAAAGGGCAAGGGATCTGTCTCACTGCCTGGACTGGAAAGATAAGCAAAAGTGTAGTTTGTGATCATTTCTACCCATTTTTACTTGGCACTTTAGATGAATCTCTTTATTTTCATCCCAGAAAGTAGAGTGGCATTACTTGCTTCATTTCAGCTCTTAGAAAGGATGAAAGCTATCTTGGCAAAGACATGCCTTTGAGCTAGTGAAAAGTGAATGATTGATATATAGTATAAACTTTCATTCTTCTGAAACAGATCAGTGTTTGAAACAGAAAAATAAATGGAAAGAAGGCAGTAAGGAAGGAAAGAAGAAAGGAGGAGGAGAGAGAGAGACAGAAGAAAGGGAAAAAAAAGAAAGTTGCCATTTTAGCAGGAAGGGATAAGGCCTCTTTTAAAAGCAAAAGCTATCTTATACCTACCTACAGGACATGAGAGATTTCAAAACAAGCAGACACTAAATATATCAGTCACACTTTTTTGTTCTTCCCCAAATTTAGGAGTTCCAGAATTCCACTCCAAATTAAATGTTGTACATTTTAAAACCATACCCTTGACATTTTAAAGTAAATTTTATGGTTCATTAATATGTATTTGGGGTCTTTTAAAATGCATATTCTGATAGTGGATGCAAATCTGTATTTGGGGACTTTTTTGAAGAGAAAAAGTCGAGGTTGCTATCCAATCAGGTATGTCCTCATGCCTCATATTCCAAGTTGCAGTGGGCATTTGGGGATCTGAACATTCACCCAGTACTCAGATGTTGCATATCATAGTTTACTTCACCTGCTAAAACTGACATCTGGTTGAAAATAGCTTGTGCACTTAGGGAACTGCTTCACTTTTCTCAACTCTCTAATTCCCTCTGCTCTATTAGAAAGCTGAGAGAAACTACAAAGGAAATAATGCACCAAAACACATGACAGGAATGGGAAGGAAGTAGGAATTTGATCTCTAAGGAGTGAGATGCTGGTGGCTAAAACAGCTCAAAAAATAGCTCCTTCTTGCAAAATCTCCTAACAATGTAACACATAAGAAACATAAGAAAAGGGCAAGCTCCAAGGGATGATGGAGAGATGAATCTCTCAGACTACCCAGTACTTGTCAGCATAGCAACATCTGTAGGGTTCCCAGTTTCATGCACATACACAAAATGTATAAATTTCTAGTGTACCCATTGGGTCTATTCATTCAATTATTGTGTACCTGCTATGTGCAAGGTATTTTAGGTAAGATAAACACTTCCTGTAAACTTCATAGGCTGCAATGTTGTGTCTATAATTATGTACTACTTGACAAATTATGCTAAAATTTTCTGGCTTGAAACAACCACCATTTATCACATCTCATGATATTGTGGGTCAGAATCTAAAGCTCTGCTAAAGCTAAATCAATACATTTAGCAGAAGGTTGATTAATTTCCACATATTTGTGTAAAAATGTGAGTTTCTGTTAGGGTTGATTTCTACTTTTATTCCACTGTGATCTGAGAAGATACATGGTATGATTTCTATTTTTTAAAAAAAATTTGTGACATGCTTTGTGTCCTAGGATATGGTCAATCTTAGAGAATGTCCCGTGAGCTGATGAGAAGAACATATATTCAGTGGATTTTGGGTAGAATGTCCTATAAATGTCAGTCAGGCCCAATTGTTCTAGAGTTTAGTTTAACTCCATTATTTCTTTATTAATTTTCTGTTTGGAAGATCTGTACTGTGCAGTCAGTGGAGTGTTGAAATCTCCAGCTATTATGGGGTTGCTGTTTATCAATATTCTTAGATCCAGTAAGGTTTGCTTTATGAATCTGGGTGCATCTTAGTTGGGTGCATATATATTTAAAATTGTTATGTCTTGTTGTTATATCTTGAACTGTACCCTTCACCATTATATAATGACCCTCTTTGTCTATCACTACTTTTGTTGGTTTACAAACTAAGTTATCTGAAATCAGAACTGCATTGCCAGCCTTCTTTCGGCTTCTGTTTGCTTGAAATACTGATCTCCACCCCTTTACTTTTAGTCTATATGCATCCTTGCAGGTTAGGTGTGTTTCCTGAAGACAGCAGATACTTGGCTTGTAATATTGTATCTATTCAGCCAGCCTATGTCTCTTGAGTGGGGAGTTTAAGGCATTCACATTTATTGAGAGAACTGATAGGTGGAGCAGATTTCTGTTCATTCTGTTGAGTTGGACATTGTTGCTTTGTTTTCTCTCTTTAGCCATTGTAGTATCTGGCCTTTAATCTTTAGCTTTTGAGTGTTTCTATATTCGTGAGTATTTATTATGCTGATCTGTGTGTAACACTGTTTTGAGTACTTCTTGTAATGCTGGTCTTGTCTTGGTGAATTCCCTCAGTCTTTGTTTATCTGAGAATGTCTTTATTTCTCCTTCATACATAAAATTTAGTTTTGCAGGGTACAAGATTCTAGGCTGGGCATTATTCTGTTTCAGAAGAGTGAGAATGGGGCCCCAGTCTCTCCTTGCTTGTAAGGTTTCAGTCGAGAAGTCTGACGTTACTCAAATTGACTTTCCTTTGTATGTAACTTGTTTATTTTGCCTTACATCTTGTAGAAGGGTCTCTTTTGTTGATATTTTGGTCAGTCTGATGACTATGTATCGTGGTATTTTCCTATTTGCATTGTATCACCCAGAGGTCCTTTGAGCTTCTTATACTTGAATATCTAGCTTTTTAGCAAGGCCTGGGAAATTTTCCTCAATTATGTCTTCAAATAGCTTATACAACCCTTGCAGTTTTTTCTTCCTCCCCTTTCAGAATCCATAACACCCTCAGGTTATACTTCTTCATATAATCCCACAATTCTTATAAGCTTTGTCCATGTCTCTTATTTTTCTGTTCTATCTCTGTGATTAACTTATTTGATTTGAAGGTGTTATCTTCAATCTCTGAGATTCTTTCTTCTGTTTGATCTACCCTATTTTTGAGGCTTTCCACTATGTTTTGTAGTTCCCTGAATAGATTCTTTATTTCCAGGAGATCAGTTTGATTTTTCTTTAATATTTCAATTTCTTTAGTGAATTTTTCTTCCAAGTCCTAGATTTTTTTGTTTTGTTTGTGTTTGTTATCCACTTTTTCTTGCATATCATTGAGTTTTCTTACAATCTATGTTTGAAATTCTGTTTCTGTCATTTTAGTGTTCTGGATTTGGTTAATATCCATTGCTTGAGAGCTAGTGTATCTCTTTGGGGGAGTGTTGTCAGTTTGATTCTTCATAGTTCCATAATTCTTTCGCTGAGCCCTCCCCATCTGGATCAGCCATTGTTTTTTCATATGATAGTAACAGACTCTGTGTATACATTATTTCTGTGGGTAGTATATTAAGGAGTCAGCCTCAGCATCCTCTCTTCTATAGAGTCTATTGTGGCTACTTGCAGGGGATTTGTTCCTTGACCAGGGCCCTGACTTTTGGCAGTTGACCGGGGGAGGAGATCCAACCCCAGAGTTTGATAAACTGGGTGACCTAAACCGGTCTGAATTGCAAAGTCATTGGGCTGTCAGCTACTGAACTGTGCCAAGGCCTGGTGGACTCACCCTAGACCAGGGGGAAAGTGGTTTTTCTTGTCTCACCCTGCCTATGGGGGTGGAGCCTACCACTTTTGGAGTGAAAGATGCAGGCTATGGGGAGGCAGTAGTTCCCCGGTCTGCTCAGCACCCCGGCACCCCAGGGGTTGTAACTCCCATTGCCTTTAGCCTCCTCAGTACTAGTGTTTAGAGTTCATACATCAAGACAGGCCTGGCTAGTTGATAGAGATTGTGTAAGGGCGGAGTTTGTCATGAGAGTCCCTGGTCTACGGGAGGGGATCTGCCCACCACACCGTATCACATCATGGCAGCTAGGCTGTGGACCCCCACAATGGCGACCACCTGCCCACTAGCATAGTACTAGCACTGGATGTGACTGTTCAGGAGATGGGAGGTGCTGAATTGGGGAGCTGGATCATCGGGATGCCCTGTTGTCTCTTTTATGTCACCTATCCACTGTCTCACTCCTGTTCAGCCATAACTCTTGCTTACTGACCCACCCTGAGTGGGCCTATTTGCCCAAGGTGGTTCCAGCTTAGAGTCCCCGACTTAGTGAACACCTCTGTAGGACTGACCTCGCTGGTTACCAGAGGCAAGATATCTGTTATCTAACTGCCTCCCCTAGCAGTTCAGACTGGATTTCTCCCCACTTCCTGCTGTCCTAACACAGAGGTCTGGGGAGTTCACGGTGATTTCTGCTAATGACCGCTCTCTACAGCACCCACTACTCTTGTCACAATTTTACACCAACTTCAGGCAGGTCCCTGTCTGAGTGGGTGTGGAGGTCAGTGGGGAAACAAGTTCTCCTGTGGGTCTGATCCCATTTCACTCCCTGGCCTGGAAGTCCAGAGCCCTCCCTGGCTCTATGCCCTATTGTTTGTTTTGTACTCTCCAGAGAATGCGATCTCATTTCCCATTCACCTTATTTTTTCCTTTTTTTTTTTGAGGGTCCCATGCTGAACCTCTGCCGATTCACAATGCTCTTCTTGAGATCCACTTGTGTGGACTGTAAAATTGATTATGTGCTTCTTCGGAAAACAATTTTGTTCTAGGCATAATCAAATTACTCTTTCTGAAAGCAGCACATTTTTTGACTACAGAATGTTTGAAGGGAACAATATTACTTTCTAATAAACTATTAATAATAAATTTTACAAAAAATGGCTAAATATAAAACACATAGCAATTAGAATTGTTTGCACTTTTATTTCAATGTTTTAAAGTGAAAATCACAATGACTAAATAAAAAGGATGAGTAGGCTGAAAATTTTCTCAACCTCAAGAATTCTTTCTTAACAACTACAGCAAAATACAGTGTTCTCTTTTTACCAGGGATATGTTTGATTAAAGCTTCCAGAGTTTAGGATTTATCAAGGTAATCCAGGCAGAAGAAACTAGAAGGCATTGAATCCTCAACAGAAGCAATGATTACAATTATGGCCTCAAGAAAGCAATGGTGGTAAATGAAGTGATTATATAGCTATTGCTGAAACATATACAAGAAGCCTTCAGGTAGAATTTTAGTTCCCTCAAGTAGAGAATCTGGAAATCATAAACTTTGGCACGTTGACTTTCTATATAAAATTTTAACCCTGTATATTTCAAGGAAATTGTGTCTGGAAAGGACTCAATTGGGAGGCAATTTAGAATAACATTCATAATTTGAAACCAGACTACCCCGGTTGACACCCTAGCTCCTCCATTTGGTACCTGAGACCTTGAGTAGGTTACTAAACATCTTTTTGCTTTAGTCTCCTGATCTGTGAATGGTTTGTTGTAATATTAAAATAGCCACCACCTCACAGAGCAACTATATAGGGTAAATACAAAACATATAACATAGTAGTTGGCACATTATAGACATTCTATACATACTAGCTGCTGTTACTCCTCCTACACTTCTTCCTCCTCCTTCTTTTCCTCCTACTATGATAATTCACCATCATCATCCATCAATATAAAATTCCTGAAACATTTGTGTCTTAGCATAGATTGCTGTGGCTGTGTTGCCTAACATGTATTTTCAATGTGGCATACCCTGGTTTGGATTTGCTAGGAAACACTGTATGCCACAGAACACACCTAAGCTCCAAGGGATTTATTTCTTAGAGACAATAGTCACTCAAATCCTGCTATAGGCTAACTATTTGTGTCCCTCCAAAATTTATAACTCCCAATAAAATCCTAACTCCCAAAGCAATGATCTTAGGATGTGGGGCATTTGGGAGGTCATTTGGTCATGAGACTAGAGCTGTCATGAATGGAATTTTTGCCATGATAAAAGAGACCCCAGAAAGTTCTCCCACCCCCTTCCACAAAGTGAGGACAGAGCGAGAAGATGGCCATCTCTGAACCAGGAACTGCACCAGATAACAAATATGCCAGTGCCATATCTTGCACTCCCCAGCCTCCAGAACTATGAGAAATAAATGTTTGTTGTTTAAGTCACTCAGTCTATGGTAGTTTGTTATAACAGCCTGAATAAAGGCAATCCCCTATTCACACGAGTGGCCTTAAAAATCACTGGAGTAGTATTCATGAATGATACCTTGTATCTCCATGGCATCCATTGTAATTTCTCCTTTATTGTTTCTGATGGAGCTTATTAGAGATTTTTCTTCTCTGCTTTTCATTAGTCTAGCCAAAGCTGTGTCAATTTTGTTTATTTTTTCAAATAACCAACTTTTTGTTTTATTAATCTTCTGTATGGCTTTTCTGTTGTCAATTTCATTTAGTCCGATTTCATCTTAATGATTTCACTTCTTCTGCTGGGCTTGGAGTCAGTCTGTTCTTCTTTTTCCAGCTCTTGGAGACTATTCATATGATTGTCTATTTGTGATCTTTTCAACTTTTGGATATAGGCATTTATGGAAACTTTCCTCTCAGAACTGCTTTAGCTGTGTCCCACAGGTTTTGATAACTTGTATCTTCTTTGTCATTTAGTTCAAAGAATCTTTAGATTTGCATCTTGATTTCCTCATTTATGAAGTGATCACTCAGCAGGAGGCTGTTTAGTTTCCATGACTTTGTGTAGAAATGAGAGTTACTGTTAGAGTTGATTTCTACTTTTATTCCATTGTGATCTGAAAAGATACATGGTATGATTTCTATTTTTTTAAATTGAGACATGCTTTGTGTCCTACAATATGGTCAGTCTTAGAGAATGACCCATGGGCTGATGAGAAGAATGTATATTCAGTGGTTTTGGGGTAGAATGTCCTGAAAATGTCAGTCAGGCCCATTTGTTCTAGGATTCTATTTAAGTCCATTATTTCTTTGTTGATTTTCTGTTTGGAGTATCTGTCCTGTGCTGTCAGTGGGGTGTTAAGGTCTCCGACCCTTAGGGTGTTGTTGTTTATACATTTGTTTAGATCAAATAGAGTTTGCGTTATGAATCTGGGTGCACCTAGGTTGGTGTATGTATATTTATAATTGTTATGTCTTCTTGTTGAACTACACCCTTCACTATAATATAGTGACCTTCTTTGTATTTTATTACTTTTGTTGATTTAAAAATTAAGTTATCTATAATCAGCACCACCACACCAGCTTTCTTTTGGCTTCTGTTTGCTTGAAATATTGTTCTCTACCCCTTTACCTTTAGTTTAACTGTATCCTTGCAGGTTAGATGTGTTTCCTGAAGACAGCAGATACTTGGCTTGTGTGGAGGAAATGGATAATTTCTTAGAAACACACAGCCTCCCCAGGCTCAACCAGGAAGAAATAGAATTCCTAAATAGACCAATATCAAGTACTGAAATTGAAACAGCAATAAAAAATCATCCTAAAAAGAAAAGTCCTGGACCAGATGGTTTCACTCCTGAATTTTACCACACCTACAAAGAACAACTGGTGCCTATCCTGCAGGAACTATTCCACAACATCAAGAAGGATGGAATCCTCCCCAACACATTTTATGAAGCCAACATCACCCTGATACCAAAACCAGGAAAGGATGCAACAAAAAAAGAAAACTACAGACCAATATCCCTTATGAATATAGATGCAAAAATTCTCAACAAAATCTTAGTGAGTTGAATCCAGGTACTTTGTCAAGAAAATAATCCATCACGACCAAGTGGGCTTCATCCCAGGGATGCAGGGATGGTTCAACATATGCAAATCTATAAACATAATTCACCATACAAACAGAAGAAAAAAAAATGATATGATCCTCTCAATAGACACAGAAAAAGCATTTGAGACAATTCAACAGCCTTTAATGATAACAATGCTCAACAAAATAGGCACAGATGGGGCTTACTGAAAAATGATACAAGCCATGTATGACAAACCCACAGCCAATATCATAGTGAATGGGAAAAAATTGAAAGCATTCCCACTTAAAACTGGAACCAGACAAGGCTGCCCACTATCTCCACTTCTATTCAACATAGTGCTGGAAGTCCTGGCTACAGCAATCAGACAGGAAAGTGGAATTAAAGGTATCCAAATAGGGGCAAAAGAAATCAAACTTTTACTGTTTGCTGATGATATGATATTATATTTAGAAAACACCAAAGATTCAACCAAGAAACTCCTGGAACTAATATTGCTATAGCAGACAAGAGAGTGGAATTAAGGGCATCCAAATGGGAGCAGAAGAGATAAAACTCTCACTCTTTGCTGATGACATGATATTATATCTATAAAACCCCAAGGATTCAATGAAGAGACACCTTGAATTGATAAATGAATTTGGTAAATTCTCAGGATACAAAATCAATACACAGAAATCAGAGGCATTAATATACGCCAACAACAATACAAGTGAGAACCAAATCAAAGACTCAATTCCCTTCAAAATAGCAAAAAAGAAAATAAAGCACCTAGGAATATATTTCACTAAGGAGATGAATGACCTCTACAGGGAAAACTATGAAACACTGAAGGAAACAGCAGAGGATGTAAACAGGTGGAAGAATATACCATGCTCATGGGTCAGCAGAATGAGCATTGTTAAAATGTCTATACTACCCAAAGTGACCTACAGAATCAATGCAATCCCTATCAAAATGCCACCATCATTTTCCACAGATATAGAAAAAATAATTTTATGCTTCCTATGGAACCAGAGAAGACCTTGTATAGCAAAATCAATCCTTGGCAATAAAAACAAAATAGGAGGTATCAATTTACCAGATTTCAAATTATACTACAAGGCTATAGTAATAAAAACAGCTTGGGACTGGCACAAGAACAGGGACATTGACCAGTGGAACAGAACAGAGAACCCAGATATAAAACCATCCTCATATAGCCAACTAGTATTCAACAAAGCAGACAAATACATACACTGTGGAAAGAATCCTTATTCAATAAATGGTGCTGGGAAAACTGGAGAGCCACATGTAGAAGACTAAAACAAGACCCACACAGTTCACCTCTCACAAAAATCAACTCACGCTGGGTAACAGACTTGAACTTTAGGTGAGAAACTATTAGAATTCTAGAGAAAAATGTTGGAAATACCCTTCTAGACATTGGCCTAGGCAAAGAATTTATGAAGAAGACCCCAAAGGCAGCAACAAAAATAAACAAATGGAATCTGATCAAATTAAAAAGCTTCTGCACAGCCAGAGAAACTGTCAAGAGCGCAAACAGACAACCCACAGAATGGGAGAAAATTTTTGCAAGCTACACATCTGATAAAGGGCTGATAACTAGAATCTCTATTTAGAACTCAGGAAAATCAGCAAGAAAAAATCAAACAACCCTAACAAAAAATGGGCAAAGGTCATGAACAGACACTTCTCAAAAGAAGACAGAATAATGGCCAAGAAACATATGAAAAAATGCTCAACATCTCTAATCATCAGGGAAATGCAAATCAAAATCACAATGAGATATCACTTAACTCCAGTGAGAATGGCCTTTATCAAAAAGTCCCTATACAATAAATGTTGGTTTGGATGCAGAGAGATAGGAACACCCTACACTGCTGGTGGGACTGCAAACTAGTTCAACCTCTGTGGAAAGCAATATGGAGATACCTTAAAGCGATACAATTAGATCTACCATTTGATCCAGTAATTCCACTACTGCATATTTACCAAAAGATCAAAAGTCACTTTATGAAAAAGACACCTGCACTCAAATGTTTATAGCAGCACAATTCACAATTGCAAAGTTGTGGAAACAACTCAAGTGGCCATCAATCCAAGAATGGATTAATAAAATGTGGTATATGTATACCATGGAGTACTTACTATTTAGCTTTAAGAAACAATAGCGATATAGCACCTCTTGTATTTTCCTGGATAGAGCTGGAACCCATTCTACTAAGCGAAGTATCTCAAGAATGGAAAAACAAGCACAACATGTACTCACCAGCAAACTGGTATTAACTGATCTCACCCCAGTGGACACATAGGAATAACATTTATCGGGTGCCTGGCAGGTGGCAGGGGGAGGAGGGGATGGGTATATACAAACACAATGAGTGAGATATGCAACAATTGGGGGATGGTCTCGCTTAAGGGTCTGACTCGAGGGGGGAGGGGGGCCATGGGCAATATATGTAACCTTAACACTTGTACCCCCATAATACGCTAAAATAAAAAAAATAAACTTAGGAAAGGTACAGTAAAAAATATAGTATAAATAATAAAAAATGGTACACCTATATAGGGCACTTGCCATGAATGGAGCTCGTGGGCCTGGAAGTTGCTCTGGGTGAGTTAGTGAGTGGTAAGTGAAAATGAAGTCCTAGGATATTACTGTATACTACTGTAAACTTTGTAAACACTGTATGCTTAGGCTAAATTAATTTTTTATTCAATAACAAATTTAACTTCCTGTAAAATTTTTACTTTATACACTTTTTAATTTTAAAAAAATTTTGACTCCTTTGTAATAATACTTAGCTTAAAATACACACATGTTGAACAGCTGTATAAAAATATTTTCTTTATATCCTTATTTTGTAAGCTATTTTCTATTTTTGAAACTTTAATTTTTTTATCTTTAAACCTTTTTTGTTAAAAACTAAGACACAAATGCACACATTAGCCTAGACCTACACAAGGTCTAGATTATCAAGATGTCACTAGGTGTTAGGACTATTTCCAGCTTTGTTATAATGTCATGTGATTGCCATCATATTTACAGTTTGTTGTTGACGAAAATGTCATTATGAGGTGCATGACTATATAATGTGACTCATTAATACTGCTCATTGTGTGAAATTTAAATTTATACGACTGTGTTGTGGTATTCTTTTGAAAATAAAGTTTATTTGGGAAATTAAAAAAAATCACTGGAGTTGCATAGCTCTGATTTCAAAAAGCTCACAGTCCCCAAGGCCATATCCATAAGTCTCAATAGGGCTTCTAAATTGATCTCAGAAATGACTAATATTACAGTTGCATAACCAGTTATCTTTTAGGAGCTTTCATATATGTGTCCTCTAGGCACTGGTCACCAATCTGCATATCAGTCTACTGTTCCTGCATACCCTGCAATGACCAATTAGTCTTAGTGATTTTAGCTACATTACTGATGCAAAAGAAAGAATCAACTTGAAAAGTCAATCCCATTATAAAGAGGTCCCTTCCCACCACCACCACAAATGAGACATAATATTGGATTTCATTGTTTAAAACATACTAAGTTGCTGATTATCTTCAAAGGTACTTATAATTGATTCATTCTTCTACCAGATATGGAGTACTATGCTAAGTACTGAGGATACAGCAGTGAACAAACTAGATATGGGCCCTGCTCTCATGAAGTTTAAAGTTATGCTATTGTTTCATTTTTTTTTATTTATTCAAAAGGTACTTACTCAATTCTTTCTAGGTACGCATTGGATATGCAAGAGACCCAAGCAAACTACATGTAAAAGCTAAAGAAGAGTTATGTCATAAGCTCTGCCATCTGGGATGTAACAATTTACTCCTTGCTATTTTTTCTAAATAACAAAATCAATGCCTTTGGAGATCATGTGACTTATTACCATGTAACTGCATAGTATATTAGTAATGGAAGTATGTATAGAATATTGACCCCTTAAATTCATACTCTAAGCAACCCTGATTTAGACTAAATCTGAAATCAAAATTAAAAATTGGGTCCCGGAAGAAAGATGGCGGACAAGAAACACCTCCAGACAGAGTGTCTCTGCAGAAAAGACAGATTCTAGCAGAAATTAGAAAAAAGAAGCAAGAAGACGAGCATACAGTGGACGAGGGCCGGAAGGAGCGGTACCTGAGACGCCAGGAGACTCCGTGGGAGGAGGCTGCGGAGGAGAACTGGAAGCTGAGACCGCCGGAGCAGCCCGGACCAGCAGGAAGGGTAGGTGGATTTTCTGTTTCCCCTTCCCTGCATTTGGGACTGCTGGTGGGCTCCCCAGCCGATGGAGAGACCTGCGGACAACAGCCCAGAGACGGCCACCACCAGCTAGTGGTGAGCCTGTAGCTAACGTGGCACCGGGCTCCGAACTCCCTTGGGGCACCTCAGTGTGCACAGACTGAGCCGCGTGGCAGGCGCCATATTGCCCCTTCTCCCCTCCCCCGACCCTACCCTCGGCTTCCCAGAGAGACAATACAGCCACCAGCCAGAGGCACCTCCAGGGAACGGGACCTTCCCTTTTGGGACCCTACAGCTGACTCAGGGGAACTCAGACTGTGAGCTCCCTACCCGCCAGCCCTCCCAGGTGCTGCTGGCACAGTGTTCCCAGGAGAACGGTGCAGACTCAGAGGCTGAGAGACATAGACCCAGCTTGGGCTCCCTGTGGGTGAATTGGGACCGGAACTCCTCTCCCTGGTGGGGATACAGTTTGAACTTTGGGACCCAGAGGTCAGACCTGCAGACAAGACCCCGTGCACCGAGGTCTAGCATTGCCTGGGGCACAGAAGGGATATACATGAACAGCCTACTGAGGTGTGTGTGCCTCCAGGGGCAGATCAGCGTCCTAGACGGCAACCCTACTCCCAAAAGGAGGCCATTCGCCCAGCCCAGGTGGCGTTCCTGTGCAGGGAACCTCCCCGCCAGCATCACTATCCTGGGAGGCCAGGTGGCGTGTGGTCTGGCCTGCTGGCAGAGGCCCAGGAGTAGCTGCGGAGTTGGGGAGGGTGGAAAGAAGCGAGGCCTGCTCCAGACTGCCGGTCTCAGACAGCCCCACCCCCACACCCAGACTTTCTGGCTAAGCAGGACCATTCCAGCTCCGCCCTGACAGCTTTTCCTGGAAGCAGAGAACAGAACTTTGACCCCTGCTAACTGCATTGGTGGTGCCTGAGGGCAGGCTTACCCATCCCAGCTCTGCCCAGAACAAGAGCTGATATCAGGAAACAGAAACAACAGTATAGTCTGTTCCTCCAAGCAAGTGCCACCTACTGACAGGGACGGCATCCTGCACAGCATTTTCACCACACCCACTGACTCATTATACAGGGAGTGGTCAAATCTCACTCACAGAGACCACCTAACGGCTCAGAACCTAAACAAGGTGTGTGTATACCCAAACAAAAACCTAAAGGAAAGAAACAACAACTGATCGACATTGGAAGAAATCAGCGAAGGAACTCAGGAAATATGAAGAACCAAACAGAAAACACACCCCCAAAGAGGAGCACCAGCCCCCTAGAAATGGACACCAACCCAAATCAGGCAACCAAAATGACAGAAGAGGAATTTTGTATGTGGATCATAAGAACAATCACCGACCTGCAACAACAACTCAATAACCAACACAAAGAAACCACCAAAAGCCTCCAGGACCTAGAACAAAAGTTCACTAAAGAAACAGACACAATGAAGAAAAGTTTAACCAAACTCCTGGAAATGAAGAATCAATTCAGGGAACTACAAAATACAGTGGAGAGTGTCAAGAACAGGGTAGATCAAACAGAAGAAAGAATCACAGAGATTGAAGATAACAACCTCTAACTAAATAAAACCTTTACAGAGATAGAGCAGACAAATAAGAGCAAAGAGCAAAGCCTACAAGAGATGTGGGATTATGTGAAGAAACCTAATGTGAGGGTCATAGGGTTACAAGAAGGGGAAGAAGACAACACTCAAAGGATGGACAAGCTATTTGAAGATATAATAGAGGAAAATTTCCCAGGCCTTGCTCAAAATCTCGATATACAAGTTCAAGAAGCTCAGAGGACCCCTGGGAGATTAAATGCAAACAGGAAGACATCATGACATGCAGTCATCAGAATGACCAAAATATTAACTAAAGAGGCCCTTCTAAGATCTGTAAGACGAAAGAAGCAAGTGACATACAAGGGAAAGCCAATTCGAATAACACCAGACTTCTCTAATGAGTCTTTACAAGCAAGGAGAGACTGGGGCCCCATTCTCACTCTTCTGAAACAAAACAATGCCCAGCCTAGAATATTATTCCCTGCAAAACTAAGCATCATATATGAAAGAGAAATAAAGACATTCTCAGACAAGCAAAGGCTCAGAGAATTCATCAAGACAAGACCAGCCCTACAAGAAGTACTCAAAACAGTTTTACGCATGGAACACCATGCGTATAAAAACCCACGAATATAAAAACAACCAAAACCCAAAGATTAAAGGCCAGATATTACAATGGCTCAAGAGAGAAATCAAAGCAACAACATCAAACCCAACAGAATGAACAGCAATCTACCTTACCTATAATGGATAAGAAAATACAGGCCACGTATATGCTGTCTTCAGGAAACACATCTAACCTGCAAGGATGCATATAGACTAAAAGTAAAAGGGTGCAGATCAGTATTCCAGGCAATGGAAGCCAAAAGAAGGGTGGCGTGGCAGTTCTAATTTCAGACGATTTAGTTTTTGAACCAACAAAAGTAGTGAAAGACAAAGAGGGTCATTATATAATGGTGAAGGACACAGTTCAACAAGAAGAGATAACAATTTTAAATATATATGCACCAAACTTAGGTGCACCCAGTTTCATAAAGCAAATCTTACTGGAGTTAAGGAAATGGATTAATAGCAACACCATAATCGCCGGAGATTTCAACACCCCACTGACGGTACAACACAGATCCTCCAAAAAGAAAATTAATAAAGAAATAATGAACTTAAACAAAACCCTGGAGCAACTGGGTCTGACTGACATCTACAGGATATTCTACCCTAAATCCACTGAATATATGTTCTTCTCGTCAGCTCACGGGGCATTCTCTAAGATTGACCATATCCTAGGACACAAAGTAAATCACAAGAAATTTAAAAAAATAGAAATCATACCATGTACCTTCTCAGATCACAGTGGAATAAAAGGAGAATTCAACCCTAACAGAAACTCACATTTCTACACAAAAATGTGGAAATTAAACAACCTCCTACTAAATGATTACTTCATAGATGAAGAAATCAAGATGGAAATAAAAAAAATTCTATAAAGAAAATGACAATGTAGAGAAAAGTTATCAAATACTCTGGGACATAGCTAAAGCAGTTCTGAGAGGAAAGTTTATTTCCATAAATGCCGATAACCAAAAGTCAAAAAGTTGACAAATAGACAATCTAACGAAACGACTCAAAGAGCTGGATAAAGAAGAAAAGAACAACCCCAAACCAAGCAGAAGAAGTGAAATCAACAAGTTCAAATCAGAACTAAATGAAATTGGAAACAGGGATGCTATTCAGGAAATTAATAAAACAAAAAGTTGGTTCTTTGAAAAAATAAACAAAATTGACATATCACTAGCTGAGCTAACAAAAAGCAGGAAAGAGAAATCTCTAATAAGCTCCATCAGGAAAAAAAAGAAGATATCACAACTGATCCCAGAGAGATACAAGATATAATTTATGAATACTATAAAAATCTTTATGCACACAAACTGCAAAATGTGGAGGAAATGGACAAATTTCTAGAAACACACAGCCTCCCTAGGCTCAACCAGGAAGAAATAGATTCCCTAAACAGACCAATCTCAAAAGCTGAAATAGAAACAGCAATTAAAAATCTCCCTAAAAAGAAAAGTCCGGGTACAGATGGCTTCACACCTGAATTTTACCATACTTACAAAGAACTAGTAACTATCTTGCAGAAACTATTCCACAACATCGAGAAGAATGGAAACCTCCCTGACACCTTTTATGAAGCGAATATTACCCTGATACCAAAACCAGGAAAGGATGCAACAAAGAATGAAAAATACAGGCCAATATTCCTAATGAATATAGATGCAAAAATGTTCAACAAAATCTTAGCTAACAGAATCCAGACACGTATCAAAAAAATAATCCGTCATGACCAAGTGGGATTCATCCCAGGGATGCAGGGATGGTTCAACATACGTACATCTATAAATGCAATTCAACACATAAACATAAGCAAAAACAAAGACCACATGATTCTTTCAATAGATGCAGAAAAAGCTTTTGACAAAATTCAACACCCTTTCATGATACGAACACTTAAGAAAATAGGCATAGAAGGGACATACCTAAAAATGATACAAGCCATATATGACAGAACCATAGCCAAAATCATACTGAATGGGGGAAAATTAAAAGCATTCCCACTTAGAACTGGAACCAGACAAGGCTGCCCACTATCTCCACTTCTGTTCATTATACTGCTGGAAGTCCTGGCTACAGCAATCAGACAGGAAAGTGGATTTAAAGGTATCCAAATAGGGGAAGAAGAGATCAAACTTTCACTGTTTGCTGATGATATGATATTATATCTAGAAAACCCCAAATATTCAACCAAGAAACTCCTGGAATGGATTAATGAATTTGGTAAAGTCTCAGGATACAAAATCAATATACAGAAATCAGAGGCATTCATATATGCCAACAACGATCTAATTCAGAACCAAATCAAAGACTCAATTCCCTTCACAATAGCAACAAAGAAATTAAAGTACCTAGGAATACACTTAACCAAGGACGTAAAAGACCTCTACAGGGAGAACTATGAAACACTGAGGAAGGAAATAGCAGAGGATGTAAACAGATGGAAATCCATACCATGCTCGTGGATCGGCAGACTCAATATCATCAAAATGTCTATACTACCCAAACTGATCTACAGATTCAATGCAATACCTATTAAAATCCCATCAGCATTCTTCACAGATATAGAAAAAATAATTTCACGCTTCGTATGGAACCAAAGAAGACCCCAAATATCAAAAGCAATTCTAGGCAACAAAAACAAAATGGGAAGCATTAATATGCCAGATATCAAACTATACTACAAAGCTGTAGTAAATAAATCAGTCTGGTATTGGCACAAAAATAGGAATATTGACCAGTGGAACAGATGTGAGAATCCTGATATAAAACCATCCTCACATAGCCATCTAATCTTTGACAAAGCAAACAAAAACATATGCTGGGGAATAGAACCCCTTTTCAATAAATGGTGCTGGGAAAACTGGATAGCCATATGTAGAAGGCTAAAACAGGACCCACACCTTTCACCTGTCACAAAAATCAACTCGCGCTGGATAACAGACTTAAACCTAAGGTATGAAACTATTAGAATTCTAGAGGAAAATGTTGGAAACACTCTCCTAGACATCGACCTATGCAAAGAGTTTATGAAGAAGTCCCCTAATGCAATCACAGCAGCAACAAAAATAAATAAATGGGACATGATCAAACTACAAAGCTTCTGCACAGCCAAAGAAATAGTCATGAAAGTAAACAGACAACCTACAGAACGGGAGAAAATTTTTGCATCCTATGCATACGATAAGGGACTGATAACTAGAATATACTTAGACCTCACGAAAATCAGCAAAAAAAAAAAAAATCAAATAACCCTATCAAAAAGTGGGCAAAGGACTTGAACAGAAACTTTTCTAAAGAAGACAGAACAATGGCCAACAAACATATGAAAAAATGCTCAACATCTCTAATCATCAGGGAAATGCAAATCAAAACTACAATGAGGTATCACTTAACTCCATTGAAAATGGCCTTTATCAAAAAGTCTCTGAACAATAGATGCTTGCATGGATGTGGAGAGAGAGGAACACTCCTACACTGCTGGTGGGACTGCAAACTAGTTCAACCTCTGTGGAAAGCAATATGGAGATACCTTAAAGCGATACAAGTGAATCTACCATTTGATCCAGCAATCCCATTGCTGGGCGTCTACCCAAAAGATCCAATGACACTCTACAAAAAAGACACCTGCACTCTAATGTTTATAGCAGCACAATTCATATTTGCAAGGCTGTGGAAACAGCCCAAGTGCCCATCAATCCAAGAATGGATTAATAAAATATGGTAATTGTATACCATGGAGTACTATTCACCTCTAAGAAACAATGGTGATATAGCACATCTTATATTTTCCTGGTTAGAGCTGGAACCCATATTATTAAGTGAAGTTTCCCAAGAATGGAAAAACAAGCACCACATATATTCACCAGCAAATTGGTATTAACTGAATAGCACCTAAGTGGTCACATAGGTACTACAGTAATAGGGTATTGGGCATGTGGGAGGGGTAAAGGGCGTGGGTATATATATATACATAATGAGTGAGATGTGCACCATCTGGGGGATGGTCATTCTCGAGATTCAGACTTGTGGGGGGAGGGGGGAATGGGCATTTATTGAAACCTTAAAATCTCTACTCCCATAATATGCTGAAATAAAAAAAAAATCAAAATTTCACTTCTACTATCTAAGAGTGACAGTCTATCAACTCCATTTCTTGTTACCTGGAATCAGTGATAGAATAAATTAGTTTTGTGCTGGAGGTAGACTATCAGATAAGTTACTGTTTTTTTAAATTTAGGTTAGACTGCAAGGGAATTTTTTCTGTTCTATTATTAATGAGGCACAATTCAGCTCACACACTCTTTTAAAAATTAGTAATTATGTTATTATATCATGTTTTCCTTTGTTTCTCTACAGTTACAGTGAGTGTTTTGACACTTAGAAAAATAATGCATTCAAGTAATTACATAGGAGAAAAAATATATAAAACTTGAAATTTAGAGAAACAAACATTAGGTTATTAAGTATGGAATGTCCGATTTCTTTACGTACTAAGATTGACAGTCGATGTCTCTGACATTTCACTTTGACACTTGTTTATTTTATTGTTAAAATACATCTCCAGTCTTTCAATCACACATTTTGGCTTATGATTATCTTGAAAGATGTTTTTAAGAGCAATTTTTGTGAAACCATAGATAAGTCATGTTATATTCATGTTATTTTCAAATAAGAGTTCCATCATGGAAACAATGCAGTGTAGACAGCTCAACATAACAATGAAGTGTCTGGGAAGGATGTGGCTAATGGATGAACAGCATGTTGATGGTTTGAGAAATTCTGTTCTGGATTTTAATCTTAAAAATGAGCCATGTGGATGACCTGAGACCAAGGTGGATAGTGATGAATTGAAAGCTATAGTGAAAGTGAATCCATCTCAACAGCAAGTTTTGACACTAATATTCCAACAATATTGGATCATTTGAAACAAATGAGCAGGGCAAATAAACTGGATAGATGGGTTCCATATGAATTAAACAAGTGTCAGAAGAAACACTATATCGAAGCTTGCTTTTCTTCACTGTCATGACTTAAAGATGAACCATTTCTATACCATTATGTTACCTGTGATAAAAAATGGATTCTTTTTGACAATTACAAGCATTCAGCACAATGGTTGGATAAAGATAAAGTGCCAAAACACAGTACAAAACTGAATATTCATCACAAAAAGCTAATGGTGTCTGTTTGGTGGTTCAGTGCTGGCATTATCCCCTACAGCTTCATGAAACTTGGTCAATTCATTACAGGAGATGTCTACTGCAACCAATTGGATGAAATGATCAGGATGCTTGCAATTTAGCAGCTGAGATTGGTCAATAGAGACAGGCCAATCCTCCTGCAAGACAACACTCGACCATATATCCCGCAAACAATGCTGTTCAAACTGCAGAAACTGGATATGGAAACACTCTGTCATCCATCATATTCACCAGACCTTGCACCAACTGACTACCACTTCTCCCAGGCTTTGGACCACTTCTTGCAAGGAAAAATATTCAATTCTCAACAAGCTGTGGAAAATATCTTTTGCAATTTCATCGTCACTCTCTCTCTGGGCTTCTTTGCCAACAGTATAAACAAGCTACCGTTAAGATGGCAAAACTGTGTCACAGTTTAGGTGCATACTTTGATTGATATACTGCCTCTTGTTTGACATATAATAAACTACACTTTTGATTCGAAATAGGACATTTCATGTTCAATGACCTAGTTATTGAGCCACATATCATGGTATGTATTTCTATTCAATATTGCAAGTTGTAAATTGTTCATATAAATAGTAGTTTTTTATTGAATTTTAGTAGCACCTCCCAACTAGTCTCTCTGTGTTCCCATCTCTTTCATGTTCCTATCTATTCTGAATACTGCTGCCAGATTATTCTTTAAAATACCACTTCTCTCTTGTTGCTCTTCATCTCATGAAACTGTGGTGCCTTCCTAGTGCCTAAAAAGACTAAATATAAACTCCTGAGTGGGAATTCAAGATTGTCCATTATATCATTCTATTTTTCTACTATTCTAACCCTGGAAGGAACCGGATCATCCATTGTTTTTGTTTGCTTTTCCTGAATTAATATTTGCTTGAATATGGGCAAAGAGGCAGGAAGAGGTATGACTTTCCTCCCACTACCATTTCCCTGATTTGATATGCATTTGTATTTAAAATTTATTGTTTACTGCTTACTGCATGGTCTAGTGACAGAAATGCAGACCCTCAAAGCCCTCAGTTTTGGGTTTACCATATGGAAGGCAGGTAACAATCTATAAAATAAACTAGACTAACTGTGGGATCTTTTCCTTAGAGCTGCTTACATCCATGTCATGAAGTAGGCAATTTTCCACTAAGTTAAAATAGGTTTTTCAGGTGACCAGTTTGCTGTCTAAACATACCACAAATTTCACAATATATAGTAACCAATCCTGTAAGTCATAGAGGAAAAAAACAGAGCATAAAAGTCACTTTATGGTCTCAGGGAATTTCAGAACAAGTGCACCTTTAGACAACAGTATGCGATATAAATTATACCTCAGTTTGCTTTTAAGTCTCAGATTTCTGTCATTCTATACTTCACATAATCTAAATCACAATAAATATTTAATGTACAAGGTACTAATCCTCTCAAATACTCACTAATCTTTTACAATGATTTTAATTTGCTTAATTATGTCACTCAACAGGTGTTCAGAAAATAAAAACAAATGAAAATGTCATCATAGTATTTTAGGTGGGCCAAGATTACTTTTGTTTTTCAGTAGCAGGATTGCATATAATGGTAGGAGCTACCATAAATTGGAGAAATTAAAAAACTAATGAGAATGACACCACTACTCATTGATTACCTCAGTTTGTATAGATGCATTTGTCATAACTATCATAGATATGATTCTTATTCTACAACATTTGCACTTAAGGAATATCTTCATTACATTTCCAAATTGCCAAATCTGGCCAGACTCTCCACTAACCTGGATATTAGTCATTTTGGGGAAATCTGCTCCAACCCCCAAAGGATTAAACCAGAATCCTAGGTTTAAATGGTACTTCAAAACTGAGGGGTGATATAAGTCCTCAGTATATGATGATTATATTTTAAGTTTTCCTTTAGGCAATATAATTCTCCTATCTATCAGACCCTCTATGTTTATTTAGACATTACATTCTGATGGGCTTCAGAGTGACTCTTATAATGGTCTGCTTAACTGACTCAAGATTCGCTCACAAGGAGCCTCACCATTGTTCTCAAATCAATGATACATGTGGACAAGCCTCCACAGACACTCCTTAGTAATTTCCCATCTGGAGCCACCCTGTAAACAAGTGGATTCTATTTTTCTGTACTCCTAGAAACTTAAAAAAATCCCTATCAGACTTAGGAAAGCACTCTCCAAATGTTCCACTCTCCAGGTTGCCTTATCCTACCTCTTCTATATCTTAGAACTTCTTCTCCCATTCAAACCCCACCCACCCCCCACACCAAAGACTATTTAAAAAAAAAACAAAAACAAAAGACCTGGATAGCAGTTACCTTCTATGTTTCTGGAGAGTACTACTTAAGGTGATTCAAAGTTTAATAGTATTATTAATCCCCCGAATAGCTTCCCTGTTTTCAAGTTCGTTTAGTTCTGATTTGATCTTGTTGATTTCACTTCTTCTGCTGGGTTTGGGGTTGGTCTGTTCTTCTTTTTCCAGCTCTTTGAGTCGTTTCCTTAGATTGTCTATTTGTGATCTTTTTGACTTTTGGTTATAGGCATTTATGGAGATAAACTTTCCTCTCAGAACTGCTTTAGCTATGTCTCAAGTTGGTTCCTTGAAAAAATAAACAAAATTGACACGCCATTGGCTCAGCTAATGAAAAGCAGAGAAGAGAAATCTCTAATAAGCTCCATCAGGAACAAAAAAGGAGATATCACAACCGATTCCAAAGAGATACAAGATATAATTTATGAATACTAAAATAATCTTTATGCACACAAACTAGAAAATGTGGAGGAAATGGACAAATTTCTAGAAACACACAGCCTCCCTAGGCTCAACCAGGAAGAAATAGATTCCCTAAACAGACCAATCTCAAAAGCTGAAATAGAAACAGCAATTAAAAATCTCCCTAAAAAGAAAAGTCCCGGTCCAGATGCTTTCACACCCGAATTTTACCACACTTACAAAGAACTAGTACCTATCTTGCAGAAACTATTCCACAACATCGAGAAGAATGGAAACCTCCCTGACACCTTTTATGAAGCGAATATTACCCTGATACCAAAACTAGGAAAGGATGCAACAAAAAAAGAAAACTACAGACCAATGTCCCTAATGAATATAGATGCAAAAATGTTCAACAAAATCTTAGCTAACAGAATCCAGACGCTTATCAAAAAAATAATCCATCACGACCAAGTGGGCTTCATCCCAGGGATGCAGGGATGGTTCAACATACGTACATCTATAAATGCAATTCAACACATAAACAGAAGCAAAACAAAGACCACATGGTTCTTTCAATAGATGCAGAAAAAGCTTTTGACAAAATTCAACACCCTTTCATGATATGAACACTTAAGAAAATAGGCATAGAAGGGACATACCTAAAAATGATACAAGCCATATATGACAGAACCATAGCCAACATCATACTGAATGGGGGAAAATTGAAAGCATTCCCACTTAGAACTGGGACCAGACAAGGCTGCCCACTATCTCCACTTCTATTCAACATAGCGCTGGAAGTCCTGGCTACAGCAATCAGACAGGAAAGTAGAATTAAAGGTATCCAAATAGGGGAAGAAGAGATCAAACTTTCACTGTTTGCTGATGATATGATATTATATTTAGAAAACCCCAGAAATTCAACCAAGAAACTCCTGGAACTGATAAATAAATTTAGTAAAGTTTCAGGATACAAAATCAATACACAGAAATCAGAGGCATTCATATACACCAACAACAATCTAATTGAGAACCAAATCAAAGCCTCAATTCCCTTCACAATAACAACAAGGAAATTAAAGTACCTAGGAATATACTTAACCAAAAAGGTAAAAGACCTCTACAGGGAAAACTATGAAACACTGAGGAAGGAAATAGCAGAGGATGTAAACAGATGGAAATCCATACCATGCCTTGGATCGGCAGACTCAACATCATTAAAATGTCTATACTACCAAAACTGATCTATAGATTCAAAGCAATATCTATTAAAATCCCATCAGCATTCTTCACAGATATAGAAAAAATAATTTTACGCTTCGTATGGAACCAAAGAAGACCCCGAATATCAAGAGCAATTCTAGGCAACAAAAACAAAATGGGAGGCATTAATAAGCCAGATATCAAACTATACTACAAAGCTGTAGTAAATAAATCAGTCTGGTATTGGCACAAAAATAGGAATATGGACCAGTGGCACAGATGTGAGAATCCTGATATAAAACCATCCTCATATAGCCATCTAATCTTTGACAAAGCAAACAAAAACATATGCTGGGGAAAAGAACCCCTTTTCAATAAATGGTGCTGGGAAAACTGGATAGCCACTTGTAGAAGGCTAAAGCAGGACCCACACATTTCACCTCTCACAAAAATCAACTCATGCTAGATAACAGACTTAAACATAAGGTATGAAACTATTAGAATTCTAGAGAATAATGTTGGAAACACTCTCCTAGACATCGGCCTAGGCAAAGAGTTTATGAAGAAGTCCCCAAAGGCAATCACAACAGCAACAAAAATAAATAAATGGGACATGATCAAACTACAAAGCTTCTGCACAGCCAAAGAAACAGTCATGAAAGTAAACAGACAACGTACAGAATGGGTGAAAATTTTTGCAGCCTATGCATCTGATAAGGGGCTGATAACTAGAATATACTTAGAACTAATGAAAATCAGCAAGAAAAAATCAAATAACCCTATTAAAAAGTGGGCAAAGGACTTGAACAGAAACTTTTCTAAAGAAGACAGAAGAATGGCCAACAAACATATGAAAGAATGCTCAACATTTCTAATCATCAGGGAAATGCAAATCAAAACCACAATGAGATATCACTTAACTCCAGTGAGGATGGCCTTTATCAAAAAGTCTCCACACAATAAATGCTGGCATGGATGCGGAGAGAGAGGAACACTCCTACACTGCTGGTGGGACTGCAAACTAGTTCAACCTCTGTGGAAAGCAATATGGAGATACCTTAAAGCTATACAAGTGAATCTACCATTTGATCCAGCAATCCCATTGCTGGGCATCTACCCAAAAGATCCAATGACACTCTACAAAAAAGACACCTGCACTCTAATGTTTATAGCAGCACAATTCATAATTGCAAGGCTGTGGAAACAGCCCAAGTGCCCATCAATCCAAGAATGGATTAATAAAATGTGGTATATGTATACTATGGAGTACTATTCAGCTCTAAGAAACAATGGTGATATAGCACATCTTATATTTTCCTGGTTAGAGCTGGAACCCATACTACTAAGTGAAGTTTCCCAAGAATGGAAAAACAAGCACCAGATGTATTCTCCAGCAAACTGGTATTAACTGAGTAGCACCTAAGTGGACACATAGGTACTACAGTAATAGGGTATTGGGCAGGTGGGAGGGGGGAGGGGGGCGGGTATATACATACATAATGAGTGAGATGTGCACCATCTGGGGGATGGTCATGCTGGAAATTCAGACTTGTGGGGGGAGAAGGGAAAGGACATTTATTAAAATCTTAAAATCTGTACCCCCATAATATGCTGAAATTTATAAAACGTAAAATATAAGTTTAATAGTCTCCCACTCCCACCTCTGTCATGACAGAGCAACAAAAAGTTCTAGCTACTTTTTCCAGATGGGAAACAAAAAAAATGTCCACTCCAGAGAGAATAATATAGAAAGTAATATCACAATGAATTATTCTGTCACATCTAAGTCAGTAGATGTCTGGACAATAATACAATTTAGTTTAATGTCTCTTACAGGGAAGAAAAAATTGCGAATTCATGAATTATGCCTTAGTTTATGCTTCTCTTCCCAAAGCTGTTTTCATTATTTTTGCTGGTGGTATAAGTAGGAAAGATCCTGACTTGATTAGAGTAATTATTGTAAAATTGTGCTTGCTCTGCCACAAATAGATTTGAATATTTTATCAAAGGGGTCACGCTCAACAAATATATGTATTTGCTTACACCTGATAAACTCAGAAGGTATTAGTTGCACAAATCTATAATTAGTTTTACGAATAGAAGTATAATCAGGAGTATTTGCTGTGGATTTTTTGCATGCACCAGTGCTGGATCTTTAAAGTTTAAACAGCTGTGTACACATATGCATATCTATGCATGAACTTGGGTGAGTGAATGTGGCAGAGATATTCACATTTGTAAGTCAGATTTGAAAACCTAAGTGCTAAATGTCTCGGGGTTCCATACTCACTACTTAAAATTTTTTGAAGATTAAAATTATATCCCTTCAAATTATTCAACTAATTTTTATCACTCAGTCTTTTCAGTTAAATTATGCCAACACTACCATCACATACATTATTATCCTGAGGCAAGAATTAAACCAAAGCAACCTTGTAGTTCAAAGTCTATTCCACTGATGTATCATACCACTCATATGAGCATTTAGGGTGGCAAATTTTGCTTAGAACTACCAGCTATCTGGGAAACCATTAGTGATCCATAATTGTATTTTAGGGTGATAAACATTGAGTCCTCCAAATTGAAGAAAATGGCCTAAAGTATAAGATGATCAGGTCAAGAAGAAATGCAAATAAGACCAAGGCAATTTGTTTTCACCTGGGAAGATTTTAAGCCTGAAGGGTTGAGCTCTGCAAATTTCTTGTACATTTTAGCAAGGCAAGACAACAGAACATCAAGGATTCCTCAGTTGGGGCTTGAAGTCTTCCAAGTTCAAAAAGGGCTCTGAAACCAGGCAGCCAACTATAGGATATCTGAAAAGAGAAAGATGAAAGTAGATCAAAGGAGTGCCTGAGTTCTAGTTTTTAAGCTTTCATTGTTAGAAAAGGAAAAAGAAGTAGGCCAATTACATAAGGAATGCTCGTACTCACTCTCAGGCTTTCTCACCCACTCACGCTTACTCTTTTCCTCTTTGTCAGACATACCCTAGTGTATCATCCCTAAGGAAAGGAACCCGGCGTGTTCAACTACAAAAGTCCTGAACAAGACTCATTTATATTCTCTGGCTTTCCCTGGGCACAGCGGCCATGATCTGAATTCCAGAAGCAGATATAGGGCTAGAAAGCTAACAGTGAGAAAGGAGAGTTTAGGGGATGAGCAGCCTGATTATTTTACGATGTAAAAACACAGTAGGGACTTCTTAGCATGGTCAGAGCCTTAGAGAATGGAATATCTGTTCAATTTTGATTTTCACAACCCAGCAAAGAGAGAGACACAGTCTAAACAGGTTCACAATAGAGAAAACACAAGATAATTAAGGAAGGGGTATAGGAGATGGAAAATGATTGTACACAAAGAAAGAGCCACCAATTCAACCTTTAGATAGAATAAACAAATCAATGAAGCAACAAGAGTTGTTAATTTTGTTAAAATTAAATAGTTGTTTTAGGCAAGTATATATCTGAGCTTCACATAACCATAGCCAAAATAAAAGCATATCTTCTATTGTGCTGTATTTTTCAAAGTGTGTTCCGCAGGCCACCTTTCTCAAAATTCCCTGGGGAGCTAGTTATAAATGTACATTACTAGATCCCTTTCTCAAACTCTTGAATTGGAATTTCTGGAAGTCTTCCCCCACCACCAAAAATTGCTACTTTTAAGACATCCTCTGGGTCAGAAATTCTCAAATTATGGTCTGCAGATCCCTGGGGTTCACTGGTTCAGAGGCCTCTGTGAATTGAAGACCATTTTTACAATAATAATTTCTATTTGTGTTGTTCACTATGCTGATTCTCTGACAGTACAAAGCAATGAAGGGTAAAACTGTCAGTGCCTTAGTGCAAATGGAGGCAGGGGCACCATATATAGTAGTCACTGTATTCTTCACTGCCATGTATTTGTAGTAAATGCATAACAAAAAAGCCAATTTAATTTTAAAATGTCCTTGGTGAAGCTAATTTTATTTTTATTAAGTCTTGACCTGTGAGTATATATCTTTATAATATTCTGTGCGGCAAAATGCAAAATCAATATAAAATATTTCTGACACATTTCAATGTATGATGGTTGTCTCAAAAAACAGAAGCACTTGTGTTATTGTGTTACTGTTTGAGTTGAAAGCTGAACAAGCTGTTTTTCTCATGGCACACTAGTTTTTTACTTGAAAGAACAACTAAGAAACCATGATTATTCAGACTTGGATATTTCTTAACATATCCTTGAGAAATTAATGAAGTGAGCCTGTCACTTCAAAGAAAATTGCTGACAGTATTTGTTGCCAATGATAAAATTCAAGCTTTCAAGTGACAGTTACAATTTTGGAGAACTTGTATCTATGATTATAAACTTGACAGTTTCTTATCCTTAAACATTTATGTGATAAGATCAGTAGTGATATTAATGAATGTGATTTTTATATTGTATTAAAACATGTCAAAATTTAGAAGATCTACGTAACTACATGGAAAATTAAAATTTTCCAAATAACCAATGTTATAAAATCATGCATGAGTAAAAAATCCATTCAGAGTGCAGGATACACCAATAGATATTACTGAAACAATGTATGAAAAGTTCATAAATATGGTTTCCTTTCCAATGCAATATTATAACTAACCTTTAAAAAACTGCTACTTGTTGAATTTTTCTATAATATCAAAGAAGAATGTCCACAGTCATCTGAAAGGGCTACTAAAATATTTCTTCCCTTTCCAACTATATATATGAGACTGGATTTGTATCCTGTATTTCAAATAAAATAACATATTGCAACAGATTGAATGCAGAAAAAATGATATGATAATATAGTTGCCTTCTATTATGCCAGCTATTGAAGAGAATGGCAAAAACATAAAACACCACCACCCTTTCACTAAACTTTTTTTTCAGAAAATAAGATTAGTTTCCTTAAAACTTAAAACTATGCTACTTAGGTAATGATGTAATAGCTTTGTTATTATTTTTAAATAATTAATAAACACTTTTAATTTCATATTTCAATTTATAATATAGTAATATCAATAGCTATAACACACACAAAAAAACTTTGGGGGGGTTCCTTGTAATGTTTAAGAGCACAAAGGGATCCTGAATCCAAAAAGGTTGAGAACTTCTTTCTCAGCTATTCTGATTCTTGAATGCATTTGAAAATTATTACTTTAATAGTAAAGGTAGGTATGCATGGAAATATTTTAATAAGAAAACTGGTATAATCCCTTTCCAACTAATTTAACCATCATCTAATTCCTCAGAGATTGTTTTTTTTTTTTTTAAGTTCAGGCACAGACTGACTATTCAGGGCAGGTTGAGGGCAGTCTACTTGAACTCTCAAGATTCCTTCCAATTGTCTTAATCTAAATCACTTCATCTAATATTATTTAATCTAAATTTAGTTTCTGTGTGATCCATCACATATTTCCTAAACATCTATCAACCACATATTTTTTTTCAAAGTAAATTATATATCTTGGTCATGTTTCACAATTGATTAAATATAATTCGTCTTGTGTACAGAAACTTTTAAGAATTGCTGGGTAGATACAAACACTATGCTTGAATCTCTTTTTATGCTGGTTTCTGCAGAGCTGCTTAATTATACTGCTAGGCACAGTCAACAGGGGTTCAGAGTAGATAAAAACTCTGCTGAGAAATAAGAGAAAATAACTCAGTCCAATGCAACAAACACTAACTGGATATCAACTATGTGTCAGGTTCTGTCAGGCGTATGTTCCCTGCCTTCCAGGATTTTAAATTCAAGTGAGCGAAAGTTGTTTGAAGAGTTTTCTCTCTGAATGTTAAATTTCTCCTATAGTTGACATAGAAATCAGGGAACAAGGTAATTTCTAAGATATAGGAACATCACTCCCACTAGACCTTTTTATCCCTGCATACAGTAAAAACTGGCACCCCAATTAATTGAGATTGTTCTGCTATAATATAGTTGCAGGATAAACTGACAAATCAAAATAAAACAAGTTTAGATAAAGATTATGAGGCTCAAGAACACTGTAGGTAAAATAATTAAGATTCCATTAAGGCCAAATTTAAATCTTATATCTCTTCCACTTACTATCTGGGTTATCTGGAGCAAGTCTCCTCACCTGTAAAACTCAACTAATAAGACCTAACTAAATGTTGTGACCATCAGACAAAATAATTAATCTAAAGCATATAGAACAATGTTTGGCATATAGTAAGCACCCAATTAATGCTATCTTTCCTGTTTTTTTTTTTAATAAAAACTAGATTTCTATAAATATCTTTGGTTTAATCCTTAAACTCTGTCAGGTCACCATATATTATTATTCATTATATCTTTCAGAAAATGGCAGCAAAATATTTTACTTTTTTCTTCAATTACATTCTAAATATGTTCCCAAATTACCAAAAATATGTGTATAGTGTTTGGAAATTGATAAAATACTTTACTGATTTAAAAACTACATCAAATCGTCTTTGTTCTTGCTTTTATTTATGTGGTGAATTACACTTCTAGATTTGTGTATGTTGAATCATCCTTGCAATCTATGGGATAAATCCCACCTGGTTATGATGAATTAGTTTTTTGATGTGCAGTTGAATTCAGTTTGCTAAGATTTTATTGAAAATTTTTGCATCTATATTCATAAGAGATATTGGTCTGTAGTTCTCTTTTTCGTTGGTATTGTGTCCTTTCCCAGCTTTGTTATCAAGGTGATACTGGCTTCATAGAATGAGTTGGGGAGGATTTTATTCTTCTTAATATTGTAGAATAATTTCTGCAGCATAGGTACCTGTTCTTTGTAGGTTTGGTAAAATTCGGGTGTGAATCTGTCTGGTCCAGGACTTTTTATATTGGAAGATTTTTTATTGCTGCTTCAATTTTGGAGCTTGATATTGGTCCGCTCAGGAATTCTATTTCTTCCTGATTGTGTACAAAGACATTGTGTGTTTCTAAGAATTTGCCCATTTCCTCCACATTTTCAAGTTTCTGGGCATAGAGGTTTTTATAGTATTCAAAGATGATATTGTGTATTTCTCTGATATCAGTTGTGACTTCTCCTTTTTCATTTCCAATTAAGCTTATTAAAGTCCTTTCCTTTCTATTTCTGGTCAATCTAGCAAGAGACCTGTCAATTTTGTTTATCTTTTCAAAGAACACATTTTTTTTCATTAATCTTCTGTATAGTTCTTTTGCTCTTGATTCGTACAAACTCAATGGAATGTAGATACCTCAAAGTATCTACCTCAAAGATACCTCAAAGAACCTCAAAGAACTAAAAGTACCATTTCATCCAGCAATCCTACTACTGGTATTTACCCAGAGGACAAAAGACATTATATAAAAAAGACATCTGCACTCAAATGTTTATAGCAGCATAATTCACAATTGCAAAGATATGGAAACAACCCAAGTGCCCATCAATACATGAGTGGATTAATAACATGTGGTATATGTATACCATAGAGTACTACTCAGCCACAAAAAGCCATGGTGATCTAGTACCTCTTGTATTATCCTGGATAGAGCTGGAGCCCATTCTATTAAGTGAAGTATCCCAAGAATGGAAAAACAAGCACCACATGTACTCACCATCAAATTGATATTAACTGATCAACATTTAAGTGCACATATAGTAGTAACATTCATCGGGTGTCAGGCAGCAGGGAGGGGGAAGGAGGGGATTGGTATATACACACATAATGAGTGTGGTGTGATTGTCTGGGGGATGAACATGCTTGAAGCTATGACTCAGGCAGTGCAAAGGCAATATATATAACCTAAATGTTTGCATCCCCCCCATAATATTCTGAAATTTAAAAATAAATAAATAAATAAAACTATATCAAGCTTAAGAGAAAAGCAGAGTGCATGATTGTATCGTTTTATAGATGAGGAAACAAGGGGCTCCAAAAGATTAAGAGACTTAGCTAAGGTCACACAGCTAGTAAGTGATGGAATCAAGGGTCAAACCTACTTTTGTCTGACCCTGCTGACACACTCTTTGATATTTAACTGACAATGATCAATAAAGCTCAGAATAATGGCACCAAAGTTTTCATCAAATGAAATACCAAAGATGAATTCGATTTGATTCACTGGTGCAGATATACTGTGACAATAATGTAGATTCAGATAACCTAAAAAAAATGTGAGTAAAAAGAAGAGAAACAAATAAGTTTCCACAAGTTTCTAGAAAGATAACTAGAAAATCTCACCAATATGAACTTCTTCCATCCCCAGGATTTTTTCCCCAAGCTGTGCCCCATCAAGTTGCTTTCTGGATTATGAAAGGAAACTCTAAGGAAAGAAAAGGGAAGTATAAAAGTTGATGCACAGACAATCACAGAAACACTTTAATCGGGCAACATATTAAACTGTTATCTTGAGAAGCTGAGAAAAAGTGTTGAATTGTGTGATTGGGGTAAACAGTGTTTGATTTTGTAGAGCCCTAAGAAGACATCTTTTCTTGGAGAGATCTTTTCTTGGAGAATGAGGTAAATGGTAGGCAATAATTGCTCTGGCATCCTTCAGGAAAAATCAATAATGAATATGAGTGAAGGGTCAAGGAAAAAATAAATCCACTCAAGGGGTAACAGAATGTGAAAATCAAACTAAAGAGAATTTGATCAATTGTAAAGTGGAGGATTGCTCCCTGTCTCCTTGGCAATGATTAGGGAAATGTGATGCACTTAAAAAATAATGCAAGGGCCAAAGAAATAGTAATATCATAGAATATCTGACTCCAAGATAGATTATCTTCTCAGAAGTACAATAAAACTTCAATAAGAGAGACACTCAAGGAATGGTGGGTTCAGGCTAATTAAATGGCTGTATAGCTGAATCTTAATCTGGGACTTTTAAAAATCAATCTGGTCTAGTAAACATGCTTGAATCTCTCTTTACCCAGCGAGACTGGTGCAATACCTTACAATCATCATTCTGAATGTCACTGGCCAAAGTCCAAGCCCATAGGAAAGGTGATTTTAACCTGTGAGTATTTTCATCATGTACAAAAGTTAATTTATCATCTTACCCATGCTCTGTCTGGCTAGGTCTCTTATTTTCTACATCTCTGTTTGTGAGTCATCCTAGATACCTCCCTCTCCCTCAACTCCCCACTCTAGAAATTCACTGTGCCTTGGCCACTTAACCTCATAAATCTTTATCACTATTTTAATATCTGCCTCCTCCCTTCCATTCCCACTACCACCTTCTCATTGCTCACCTGGTCTAATACAACCTATTAGTAATTAGCATACTAATTGTTCTTCTTGTCTCCTGTCTCCAGTCTAGCTTCCACACTACATCAGAGGTCTCTCGCTAAACTGCAAACACAGCCATGATGCTTTGCATATGAAATCTCTTTAATGACTCTCCATTGCCTTCAAGGAACAGTCTAAATCAGGGGTCTTCAAACTTTTTAAACAGGGGGCCAGTTCACTGTCCCTCAGACCGTTGGAGGGCCGGACTATAGTTTAAAAAAAACTATGAACAAATTCCTATGCACACTGCACAAATCTTATTTTGAAGTAAAACAACAAATGGGCAAAAACACCCGCATGTGGCCCATAGGCCGTAGTTTGAGGATACCTTGTCTAAATGCTTTAACCTGATGTATAAGTTCCCTAATGATCTGGCTCTTGCCTACCAGTCCAGGTTTTCTACCATATTCTATGACATATTGTGTGCTGCAGCCATACTAAACTACTTACAGTTATTACTACATATCTTCTTCACTCATGATTCTTCATTTTCTTGGAATGACCTTTGCCCTTTTTCTACCACTTCAATTGGCATATTTCTCTTTATCTTTTGAAGTTAACTTCACATGTAACCTCCTTAGGAACCCTTCTTTGATATCCCCATAGTTGTCTATCCTATGCATTCCATAGCATCCTGTGTTTATGTTCACACTTACATTTCACTGCAATCATTCATTTGTCCATTTGTCTGTTTCTATTGAAATGCAACGACTATGCCCTTTGTCACTATACCCAAGAGCCTAGTGCTAAATAAATGAATGAATAAATAAGCCATTTAATAGATTGTTGATGTGGGATTGTTTTTAGCTATACTTTTCTCCTCACACTGAAGTATCACTTAAATATCCCAATTAATTGAGGAGCATAATTAGTAGACTCTCATTGTTTGAAGTTTAAAGGTGATGTTTCATTGCAAATATCTTCTAGTGACAGAGACATTCTCTAATCTGGTCCTGATCCTTTGCCCAAGCAATAACTAGTGTGACCACTAAACCACTAAAAAAATCTTTGAAAATACATTAACTGCAGTCCTGATTAGAGATGCAATCACATTTATATTTTTATCTTATCTACTTAGATAAGATAAAAAACTTATCAAAGTAGAAAACTTCTTGTATCTCATAGAATCTTGTCCTTTCCTCCAGCTCTAAGTCTACCTGTCAATCTAGAGTTATGGTTCAGGAAAGTAAAGTTCATGTCTCGTTTTATGTGTCAGTGAGATCAAGCTTAGTCCAGATCACAGCAGGTAAAAAACAATAAAATCCCAAACTACTGTAGCCAGGGGGGAAAGTTTAATAGTGTTAAATAGGAAATGTCATGGCATCTAAGCTTCAGCCATTACTACTTACATCCTATCTGGAAGTTAGTTTCTCCACCAGGATATGTAGAATTTAAACATCTTCACACTGTGGACAGAGCCAGCTGCCCAGAAAACATAGAACACTCACAACAGAGAAATAGAAAGCTAAAGAGACAAAGAAACATGGAAGAAATAATCCCTAATACAATAAGTAACATGCAACAGGCATTTCAGAGAGATTCCAGGGTTCTTTAGGAATAAAACTAATAAATATTCCAAACTGAAAATGATTTTTGAGCAGGCGTTTAATCAGAGGCTGAAATAAAGGGCCCTTCTGTAGAATACTTCCAGGGCAGAGCAACACAGGGCAAGAACAACTGGAGATACTCTAATAGGGATCAGAAGAATCTGGACAACTCCCAAATTATGGAAATGTGGACTAGATAAGACCATAGAAATGTCCTTTCCCTCAAGTGGTTAAAGCCTTTAAAAAAATCCTTTGTACAGGAAAATTAGATATTAATATCAGAGCATTACATCTTATAATTTACAGTATGTTGCATGAAAATATGCTCAACCATTTAGTAAACTGTCATTCCATGGTGTTTATTTAGTAATTCAGCCAACATTTTTGTTGTCTCCATGAATTTAGGTGTTAAAGAGGCTCTGTGGCATTTTTACTGAGAATTATTTAGGGCAGGTCAACCCCACTGGGTAATTGTAGTCAGGATTCTAGTGTCCAGAGTAGCAAACTAGTTACACAATATCCCTGACACAAAGAGGCCTTAAAAATGGTTTTCCAAGACTGGTTATGCTACTTCTTTCACAAGTGTTACTGATACTCAAGCCACAGTACAAATAGATAATAAGACTATTGTTATCTGAGAAAAAATAAACCTTTTCTAATACTTGCATTAAATAAGATTTCTCTTTATTCGCTTGCACTACAATTGTTTTAGAGAGATTTTGAAAAGTCTCTAGGATAAAGAAGATGATGATGAAAAAGGGTAAATGTCTTGGGACCCCAGCTGATAAAAGAAATAGGTTGTCATCTCTGTGATAATAATATGGACTTCTCAGAGAAGACATTTATTTTTAATTCCAAAGCTTTCGGGTGACTCCTGGCCTTTATACAATACCATAATAATCATCGTATGTAATCATGTTTTCCTTTCATACTCTATTAGCACCATCTAAGGGAAGGAAATAAGATTCATCTAAAGGTGTTATACAATCTGTACACATTGTGAGTTCCTTTCAATATGTTGCGACAGATGAGGCACAACACATATCAGCTCTATCCAACCTCATTTACAGGAAAATGGTTGTGAAATTAAACATGACAGGGGTAAAGAAAAAAACAAAAGGCAGATAATTACCGAGCAGCTTTTGGATTTCTGCATTTACAGAAAAATCAAGAGAAGTAGAAAGCAGAGTTTCTCATTGACTATGAGAGAGTATTTTGAACTGAAAAGTATTCAAATCATAAGATGGAGGGTGAAGATGAGGGGTCACAGGAGGTCCTTCTATTTGTTCTTTGCCTCAAAGACTCTGACCTTCAAGGTATCACTACTTCCCAGTCAGTATATGTGCACAATGAATAGGTATACCAAAAACCTCCTACATGGATCATGATGCTTTGTGTCCTCCATTTGTTCAGAGATAATATTGGATATTATAAAGAAGGAAGTACCTGGTACATGTATGTGTACAGGTGTTTGCATATCCTTGATACCACCCATCTTCTCTTAGTAGATGACCTAACCTTCTCAGTACCAAATCTTTTCTTCTAAGCTCTTCTCAGTGTGCAATAAACTTGGCACGGTTGTCTACTGTCTTCTAAGAATTTTCATGTCCCAACAGAGTTTGTATCATCTTGACTGTCCTCCCACTTCACTGACATCTCATCCTCTTCACTTACATAGTATTCTCTCTATGCTCCCATCTCTATTATTGTCAATTAGCTAGTCAGAATTGACACTTTTAAGATAGCTCTGACTCCCTCCTCTCATCCATCTTCCTTCCATACAGAGTTATGCATTGAATCCTAACAATAATTCCTAAAAGATGCTTTTCTTTCTAGCCTATTCCTTCTGCACTTCCACTGCCACCATTATGCACCTAGTCTTCACAGCATTATCATATTATTGCAATAACCTTCCATCTGATTTTGCTTTTATTATTTTATAGAAGGGATTATTTAGTCCAACCTCCACTTCCCCATTATTTTTAATTTGGCCATTAAGAAATCTGAACTCCAAAGCAAATAACGGCCCAGGGTCTCAAAGTCAATAAAAATTAGATTCACTAGGAGTAGAAGTCAGATTTCATAACTCACATTCAAGGTCTTTATAATTTCACCATGCTTCTTTGGCACTACCCCCGCTGCCCTCTACTTGACTGCAGAACATCCTGGATGACACTGCCTATCTAACATATCTTAGACTTCCCTTTTCATGAAATTATTCTGCCTTTCAAAAACTTTATATGGTACCCTATTTCTCATTAAACAAGACTATTCTTCTTAGCTTTGAAACCTTATAGTAAATCTACTTTCTCTAAAAAGAATTTCCTGTGAACTCTTATTTGCAATGCCTTGGCTCTACTCAATAAACTAATAGTAGGGAATTACACACTTATCAGTAAGAAAAATCACAGTGATATTTTGAGATGTAAGCAAATTTTCACATTAGTTCCTGCATTGTGCCTTCTCATAAGCCTGGCCCTATTTTAGAATAAGCAGTCTTCTATAAGTCATGTGGGTTTTTTTGTTTGTTTGTTTGAGACAAAGTCTCACTCTGTTGCCAGGGCTAGAATGCCATGGTATCAGCCTAGCTTACTGCAACCTCAAACTCCTAGGCTCAAGGGATCCTCCTGCCTTAGCCTTCCAAGTAGCTGGGACTATAGGTGCACATCATCATGCCTGGCTAATTATTTTTTCTATTTTTAGTTGCCCAGCTAATTATTTTCCATTTTCAGTAGAGACAAGATCTCCCTCTTGCTCAGGCTGGTCTGGAACTCCTGACCTCAAGCAATCCTCCTGCCTTGGCCTCCCAGAGTGTGAGGATTACAGGCGTGAGCCACCGCACCCTTCCTAAAGTCACTTTTCTAAGAAGATAATGTGAAAGTTCTGTAACTTTGAATTTGCATCAAAAGAACTTTAACCAGCATCCAAAGGCTGAGATGAAATAGACTTGGGACCAACTGTACTACTGGAAAGAATGGCAATGCCACATTCTTGAAAAATTATCATTACCCACTAAGCTTACAGAATAAATTAATTAAAACAATAGATGAGAAATGTATGAAGTAGCCACTCATGGAACATGTTAATAGGCAGTAAGACTACTAATATCTTGAAACTCTTAGTTCCAACTTAGCTAAGAAGCCCCTGAGAAGGGACAGGAAGAATGGAAAGTACAAGAAGTACAAAAAAGCATGAGGAATAAGGAAGATGAGAAAAAATGACCAGAGAAATGAAGGGACAGTAAGAGGGCTCTGAATCTAAATAGCCTAAAGATGCCTACCAACCTCTCAAACAAATGAAAGCATATAACAAACTGCAGCAGCAGCAGTAGCAGAAGCAGCAGCAGCAGTAGCTGCTGCTGCTGATATATGTGGAGTACTTTACATTTTAAATAACATCTTTCTATCAACTATCTCATTTTATTATCAGAACAATTCTGGCAGGCAGTACTTGTTATTTATTTATTAGAAATGAAAAAAAAAAAAAAAACACGCTAAGGTTCTGAGAAGATACCTAATCTGAAGACAAATAGTTTATGTGGGTCCTGAGCTTAAACTTAATCCTGAAGTTTTTATTAGTAATTCTGAAAACACTTGTAATTACTTGTTCTATGGCTGTCTTCCTACTAGACTTTAAATCCCATGAGTGCAGGAACTACACCTGTCTTGTTCACCGTGATATCTCCAGTGCTTAGTATAGTATTTGCCCCAAATAAAGTGGTTTAAAATATTTGCTGAATAAATGAAAGAACAAATATGGGTTACCTTTTTCTTTATAAAGATAGAACATTGCAACTCTAATTTGAAAACTCTACCTGGGATTGCAGATGACTTTATGTTAGCTATAGAAAAGTATTTGAAGATCCATTTATGTAAAGTTATTCATAGGCCTGAGTTATAAAATCTTAAAGAAAATTAAATTAACAAAATAAATTTAAAAATCACATATCCTCTTCTGACTCAAAACAAATAACATTCGGTTTGTAAAACAATACTGGCATGAGATTTGGAGTTATTTCCTGTCCCTGACATAAGTGATGTTGTTCAAAGGATTGTACCCATAATTAATATTTGCTGTGAGCAACTTCCATTTTCTTAGATTATTTTTCACTCTGTTTTATCTTCCTCCACTATGATTTAGGGCCAATCTTTTATATTATATAACACCATTGTAATTTCTTTTGGGATAATCAAAAAATTATAATGTAATTAAGAATCATAACAAATATACATCCTTAAGAAATGCAAGTTATCTAACAACAAGAAAATAAACTCAATTTTTATTTTATTAATTTTTTATTTCGGCATATTATGGGGGTACAAACGTTTAGGATATATATTGCCTTCACCAGACCCAAGTCAGAGATACAAGCCTGTCCATGCCCCAGATGGTGCAAATTACACTCATTATGTATGTATATACCCATCCCTTCCTCCCCCTCCTCCCTGCCTGACACCTGATGAATATTACTCCCATATGTGCACCTAGGTGCTGATCAGTTAATACCAATTTGATGGTGAGTACATGTGATGTTTCTTTTTCCATTCTTGGGATACTTCACTTTATAGAATGGGCTCCAGCCCATTCTATCCAGGATAACACAAGAGGTGCTATATCATCATTGTTTCTTATAGCTGAATAGTACTCCATACCACATGTTATTAATCCACTCATGTATTGATGGGCACTTGAGTCATTTCCACATCTTTGCAATTGTGAATTGTGCTGCTACAAACATTCGAGTGCAGATGTCTTTTTTATAGAATGTCTTTTTATCCTATGGGTAGATACCCAGTAATGGGATTGCTGGATGAAATAGTAGTTCTACTTGTAGCTCTTTGGGTATCTCCATATTACTTTCCACAGAGGTTGTACTAGTTTGCTGTCCCAGCAGCAGTGTATGAGTGTTCCTCTTTCTTCACATCCACTCCAACATTTATTGTTTTGGGACTTTTTGATAAAGTCCACTCTCACTGGAGTTAAGTGATATCTCATTGTGGTTTTGATTTGCATTTCCCTGATAATTAGAGATGTTGAGCATTTTTTCCATATATTTGTTGGCCATTAGTCTGTCTTCTTTTGAAAAGTTTCTGTTCATGTTCTTTGCCCACTTTTTAATGGGGTTGTTTGATTTTTTTCCTGCTGATTTTCCTGAGTTCTATATAGATTTGAGTTATCAGCCCTTTATTGGGTGTGTAACATGCAAATATATTCTCCCAATCTGTAGGTTGTCTGTTTCTTCTCATGATAGTTTCTTTGGCTGTGCAGAGCTTTTTAATTTGATCAGGTTCCATTTTTTTATTTCAGGAAATTATGGGGGTACAAATATTTGCGTTACATGTTATGACTTTGCAACATCACAAGCATAAATTGAGCTGTGCCCTTCCCTCCCTCTACAATGCTCGCCACATCCATTAGTTGTGAGTTTACACACCCCCACGCCCCCTACCCCCAAAGAATATTACTACTGTGTGAGCACCTTAGTGTTGATCAGTCAGTGTCAGTTTGATGGCGAGTACATGTGATGCCTATTCTTCCATTCTTGTGACACCTCACATCAGAGGAGGTCCCATTTATTTATTTTTCTTGTTGCTGTGATTTCCTTTGTGGTCTTCATCATAAATTCTTTGCTTAGGCCAATGTCTATAAGAGTTTTTCCAACATTTTCTTCTAGAATTCTTATAGTTTCACGCCTTAGGTCTAAGTCTTTTATCCACTGTGAGAGATGAAAGGTGTGGATCCTGTTTCAGTCTTCTATACGTGGCTATCCAGTTTTCCCAGCACCATTTACTGAATAAGGATTCCTTTTCCCAGTGTATGTTTTTGTCTACTTTGTCAAAGATTAGATGGTAATATGATGATGGCTTTCTATCTGGGTTCTCAGTTCTGTTCCATTGGTCTATGTGCTCTATTCTTGTGCCCGTACCATGCATTTCAGTTATGATAGCTTTGTAGTATATCATGAAGTCTGGTAAATTGATGCCTCCCAATTTGTTCTTTTTGTTTAAGATTGCTTTTGCTATACAGGGTCTTCTCTGGTTCCATATGAAGCATAGAATTATTTTTTCTAGATCTGCAAAAAATGATGTTGGTATCTTAAGAGGGATTGCATTGAATCTGCAGAAGACTGAGTAGTGTAGACATTTTAACAATGTTTATTCTGCTATCCCATGAGCATGGTATGGTTTTCCACCTGTTTACATGCTGTGTTATTTTCTTCCTCAGTGTTTCATAGTTCTCCCTGTAAAGGTCTTTCACCTTCTTAGTTAAATATATTCCTATATATTTTATTTTCTTTGTTGCTATTGTGAAGGGCATTGAGTCTTTGATTTGGTTCTCAGTTTGACTATCATTGGCATATAGGAATGCTATTGATTTATGTGCATTGATTTTGTAACCTGAGACTTTGCTGAATTTGCAGATCAGAATTTGCTGAATTCTTATATCTAGAATCTTTGGGGTTTTCTAGACATAAGATGATATCTTCAGCAAACAGCAATAGTTTGAATTATTCTGTCCCCATTTGGATGCCCTTGACTTCTTTCTTTTGTCTGATTGCTCTGGCTAGGACTTGCAGCTCTATGTTGAATAGAAATGGTGATAGAGGGCAACTTTGTCTGGTTCTAGTTCTACGTGGAAATGTTTTCAATTTTTTCCCATTCCATATGATGTTGGCTGTGGGTTTGTCATATATGGCTTTAATTATTTTTAAGTAAGTCACATTAACCCTATTTTGTTAAGCATTCTTATCATAAAAGGGTGCTGGATTTTGTCGAATGCTTTTTCTGTGTCTATTGAGAGGATAATATGATCTTTGTTTTTACTTCCATTTATGTGTTGAATCACATTTATTGATTTGCGTATGTTGAACCATCCCTGCATCTCTGGGATAAAGCCCACTTGGTTGTGATGGATTATTTTTTTGATAAGCACCTGAATTCAGTTTGCTAAGATTTACAATAAGTTGGCCTGACCAACGTTTACAGAACATTTTACGCATAAACCACTGAATATACATTTTTCTCATCAGCTCATGGGACATTCTCTAAGATTGACCATATCGTAGGCCACAAGGCATATCTTAACAAATTTAAAAGAATATAAATTATACCATGCATCTTCTCAGACCACAGTAGAATAAAATAGAAATCAACTCTAATAGAAATTGTCATCTCTACACAAAGTCATGGAAGCTAAGTAACCTTCTGTTGAACAATTATTGGGTTAAGGAGGAAATCAAGATGGAAATCAAAATATTATTTGAATTAAATAGTAAAGGATACACAAGTTATCAAAATCTTTGAGATACAACTAAAGCAGCCCTCAGGGGAAAATTTATATCCATAAATGCCTACATCCAAAAGACAGAATGATCATAATCAACAATCTAACGAATCATCTCAAAGAACTGGAAAAGGATGAGCCAAACAGCCCCAAACCCTAGCAGAAAAAAGAAATAACAAAGATCAGAGCAGAACTAAATGAAATTGATAGCAAAAAAAAAAAGATACAGAAGATTAAACAAAAAGTTGATTCTTCGAAAAAATAAACAAAATTGACATGCCTCTTGCTAGATCAATGAGAATCAGAAAAGAAAGGACTCTAATAAGCTCAATCAGGAAAGTAAAAGGAGAAATTACAACTGATACCACAGAAATACAAAATATCATCAACAAATACTATAAAAACCTTTATGCATATAAACTTGAAAGCATGGAGGAAATGGACAAATTCTTAGAAACACACAGCCTCCCTAGTCTCAGTCAGGAATAAAAATAGAATTACTGAACAGACAAATATGAAGTACTGAAATTGAAGCAGTAATAAAAATCCTTCCTAAAAAGAAAACTCCTGGGCTAGATGGTTTCACACCCAAATTTTAGCAGACCTACAAAGAAGAACTGGTGCCTATCCTGCAAAAATTATTCCACAACATCATGAAGGAAGCAGTCCTCCCCAACATGTTTTATGAAGCCAACATTGCCCTAATACCAAAACCAGGAAAGGATGCAAAAACAACAACAACAAAAAACCACAGACTAATATCCTTTATAAACATAGATGCAAATAATTTATATTAAGCTAAACACTGGAGGATAAAAGTTTAAATTCACAAAGAAAATGCTTCATGGATTGTAAATACAAGTGATTTAGGAATTAAATGAAGACAGTGTTTAGATTTATTTTTCCTTTACCCACAGCTTTTCTCTTGCAATTCTACTGTTCAAGTCAGCCTGGGACTTAGTGTCACCAAGGAACTGGGAAGATTGGAACAAGTCCTGAAATAGTAGCATCATTCCACAGCCCCATGGTGTTTGAAGGAGTGAGTTTTAAAGAAAAAGGAATTAGAACTTCAGTGGAACTCATTACCCTGAAGGCCAAAATATAAATCAGTTCCAATAGGGCTTAGATAAATTCATGAATGAAAGGTCCATAGAGGGAAAAAGGAAACCAAAGAGGAAGGATTACAATCTTAGACCATAAATTGGAAGGGATCTCAGGAGAACATCTGACCCTGCTAAAATATAATAAATCCCCACTTTGATGATGAGGCAACTGAAACTCAACGAAACACTTGCCTTAACTACACAGCAAGTCAAAATGAAAAGAACTAATAAACAAGGATTTTTGTCTCATGGGGCAGCATGTGTTCCACTGCCCTGCCATACTGCTTCCCACTCATTATGCCTCACACTGTATCCTGATGCTGGACCAAGTTATCCAATGGTTTTAAGCCTGGGGAAGTTTATTTCACATTGGACCCCGTTTTTTAGTGTCCTCTGTATTCATGTATGATAGCAGCCTAAAAAACAGCGGAAGTATTTTTCAAAATGACCTTATTTTAATTAATTTCATTTGATCTACATTGTAAATCTCATTTCCTCTAACATAGCATTCCATCAAAAAATAAAAGTGAATTCCTGATATAATTAAAATGTTTCCATATAATGCTTCAAAATTTCTGCATTCCAGGCTCTAAATTCAATCGGGACAATCATTTGTAGTTTGTTACAATAAAATACAATGAGTTTTATGGTTTGAATATTTGTCCTCTCCACAACTCATGTTGAAATTTAATCCCCAATGTGGCAGTATTGAGAAGTGGGGCCTTTAAAAGGTGATTGGGTCATGAGGGCTCTGCCCTTGTGAATGGATTAATACATTCATGGATTAATGGATTATCATGGTAGTGAGCCTGATGCCTTTATAAGAAGAGAAAGAGACCTGAGCTAGCACACTTACCCCGCTTGTCATGTTATGTTCTGCTTTGCCTCAGGAATCTGCAGAGTCCCCAGCAGCAAGAAGGTCCTTACCAGATGCATCCCCCTGACAGACTTCTCAGTCTCCATAATAGTAAGAAAAAAAATCCTTTAAAAAATAAATTATCTAGTTTCAGTTATTCTGTTATAAGCAACAGAAAATGACTAAGACAATTAGCATTTCAGTTTGAATTAGCAAAGAGAACAAATGCATTAGCAGTGCCTGTACACAGAGTATTTTGCTTTGTATGCATTCAATATGAATGAACATTGATGTGTATAAAGAAGAAACAACTTTGAGTCTGGAAGGCAGTGTGGTAGAAACAGTGAAGAGTCATGAAGTTTGAAGACACTATGTGATTTAATGCAAGTCATTTTACCTTTCTGAAGATCTATCTTCTCATGTGAAAATATAAAGGAACTGTACTATTTAGTGCCTTCTCAGCATTCAAATGTGTTTCATAGTGAGGTACTATACAAATGTTAGAAAATATTATTAGACAATAACACTAAAAATTTTCTAAGGCAACTACCTATAAAGAGTTGTCACAAAGTAATTCTATATAGGGTTGGTCCTTGAGACATAGTAATAAGTTAATTTTGCTTTGCAAACCCACTTTTAGGTACCCAGTATTTGTTTAAGAGCCACCTCCTGAGATTATCACCTCAGGCTGCCTTCCTCAATTATCTTTCTGCTATGCTTGGGATTTTCTGACTCTTCTCATTCATGAACTTATAATTTTAGACATTCTTCTCTGGGACCTTTCTCTCTGCTTTCCACAGATGATGAAAAATCATCTTATATCAATATCTGCTCTGGGTTGCCAATGGTGAATAATGGGTTCCCATCCCATTGGCAGCAGTGTCTTCACTGCTCCAGGCCTCCTATATAGAGGATGCTTTATGCCAAAGCAATGACTTAGATAAAAGGCATATCAGACACTAAGGCAGAGCTGTTGGAGGATATCTTGGAGCTAGGAACATTTTATGGTATTACATATCACAATCCATAGGTGTGCCCTGGGCAAAGACCATTTCTGTAAAGACTTCTGGCTTCATGCAATAATACAGGTATCAAAGGATGTCAACTGTTTGTTGACTATAGCAAGAGTCATTTTAAAGTGAATATTGGTATGCCTGGGTATCATTTTTTTGTTTTTCACATGTATTAAGACATTTTCTTTTGATTGGAAAATGGTAAAATTATATGTTTTAGTTAGTATTGCTGTATAACCAACGATCTCAAAACTTAATGGCATAAAACATGAGAATTTTATTATATCTTATGAATTTTGTAGGTCAGGATTTCAGTCAGGACTTGACTGGATAATTCTTTGCTCCATTTGGTATCAACTGAGGTCACTTCATGGTACTCAGTTGCAGGATGAGGTAGTCTAGAGAAACCAAGATGACTTCACTCACATAGCTTGCACTGACATATGACATTTTCAGCACTGTGGCCTCAGGGTGGTAGAACTTCTTACTTGACAGCTGTCTTACCCCAGAGTTAATGTCTCAAGATAACCATGAGGAAGCTACATTGCCTCCTAAGATTTAGCCTCAAAAGTCACAGAGTCACTTTTACCAGATACTATTGGTTGAAGTCGTAAGCCCATCGGATTCAAGAGGAGGGGACCCCATCCTACCCCTCCATAAGAGGACCATCAAAAAATATTAAAACCGAAGAGGCGGAGCAAGATGGCGGACAAAAAACACCGCCAGACAGAGGGTCTCTGCAGAAAAGACCGATTCTAGCAGAAACTAGAGGAAAGAAGCAAGAAGACAAGCATACAGTGGACAAGGGCCGGAAGGAGGGGTACCTGAGACCCCGGGAGACTCCACGGGAGGAGGCTGCAGAGGAGAACTGGAGGCTGAGACCACCGGAGCAACCCGGAGACCAGCGGCAAGGGTAGGTGGATCTGCTGTTTCCCCTCCCCTGCATTCGGGACTGCTGGTGGGCTCCCCAGCGGGTGGAGAGACCTGCGGACATCAGCCCAGAGACTGCCGCCGCCTGCCAACGGTGAGCCTGTAGCAGACGTGGCACCAGGTTCCCAACTTCCTCCGGGCACCTCCCTGGGCACGGACCCGAGCCGCGCGGCAGGAGCCATATTGCCTCCTCCTCCCCTCCGCCGACCCTACCCCCGGCTGCCCAGAGAGACAATACAGCCACCAGCCGGAGGCACCTCCAGGGAACGGGACCTTCCCGTTTGGGACCCCGCCCGCCCTCCCAGGTGCTGCTGGCACCATGTTCCCAGGAAAACGGTGCCGACTCAGAGGCTGAGAGACATAGACCCAGCTTGGGCTCCCTGTGGGTGAATTAGGACCGGAAATCCTCTCCCTGGTGGGAATACAGTTTGAACTCTGGGACCCAGAGGTCGGACCTGCAGACCAGATCCCCTGCACCGAGGGCTAGCATTGCCCGGGGCACAGAAGGGTTATACGTGAACAGCCTACTGAGGGCTGTGTGCCTCCAGGGGCGGATCGGCGCCCTAGAGGACAACCCTCCTCCCAGGAGGAGGCCGTGCGCCCAACCTAGGTGGCGTTCCTGTGCAGGGAACCTCCCCGCCGGCACCACAGTCCGGGGAGGCCTGGTGGCTTGTGGTCTGGCCTGCTGGCAGAGGCCCAGGAGTAGCTGCAGAGTTGGGGAGGGTGGAAAGAAGCCAGGCCTGCTGCAGACTGCGGGTCTCAGAAAGCCCCACCCCCACACCCAGACTTTCTGGCTGAGCGGGACCATTCCAGCCCCGCCCTGACAGCTTTCCCTGGAAGCTGAGAACAGAACTTTGACCCCTGCTAACGGCCTGAGGGCAGGCTTATCCAACCCAGCTCCGCCCAGAACGAGAGCTGATAACAGGACTCAAAATCAACACCATAGCCTGTTCCTCCAAGCAAACGCCACCTACTGACAGGGACAGAATCTTGCACAGCCTTGCCACAGCATCCACTGACTCAATATACAGGGAGTGGTCCAATTTCACCCACAGGCACCACCTAACGCCTCAGAAACTAAACAAGGTGTGTGAATACCCAAACAAAAACCTAAGGAAAGAAACAACAACTGATCGACATGGGAAGAAATCAGCGAAAGAACTCAGGAAATATGAAGAACCAAACGGAAAACACACCCCCAAGGAGGAGCACCAGCCCCCTAGAAACGGACACCGACCAAAATCAGGCAACCAATATGACAGAAAAGGAATTTCGTATGTGGATCATAAGAACACTCACCCAGCTGCAACAACAACTCAATAACCAACACCAAGAAAACACAAAAAACCTCCAAGAAATGGAACAAAGGTTCAACAAAGAGATTGACACAGTGAAGAAAACTTTAACCGAAGTCCTGGAGATGAAGAATCAACTCAGAGAACTACAAAATACTGTGGAAAGTCTCAAGAACAGGGTAGATCAAGCAGAAGAAAGAATCTCAGAGCTTGAAGATAACACCTTCCAATTAAATAAATCAGTCACAGAAATAGAGCAGAGAAACAAGAGAAAAGACCAAAGCCTACAAGAGCTGTGGGATTATGTGAAAAAACCTAATGTGAGGGTCATAGGTTTAGCCGAAGGGGAGGAAGACAACACTCAAGGGCTGGACAAGCTTTTTGAAGATATAATAGAGGAAAATTTCCCAGGCCTTGCTCAAAATCTTGATATACAAGTTCAAGAAGCCCAGAGGACCCCTGGGAGATTCAATGCAAACAGGGAGACGTCACGTCATGCAGTCATCAGACTGACCAAAGTATCAACTAAAGAGGCCCTTCTAAGAGCTGTAAGACAAAAGAAGCAAGTGACATACAAGGGAAAGCCAATTCGAATAACATCAGACTTCTCTAATGAGACTTTACAAGCAAGGAGAGACTGGGGCCCCATTCTCACTCTTTTGAAACAAAACAATGCCCAGCCTAGAATATTATTCCCTGCAAAACTAAGCTTCATATATGAAGGAGAAATAAAAACATTCTCAGACAAGCAAAGGCTCAGAGAATTCACCAAGACAAGACCAGCCCTACAAGAAGTACTTAAAACAGCGTTATGCACGGAACATCATAATAATAATCCACGGATATAAAAACAACCAAAACCCAAAGATATTAAAGGCCAGATATTACAATGGCTCAAGACAGAAATCATAGCAACAACATCCAACCCAACAGAATGATCAGTAATCTACCTTACCTATCAGTTCTCTCAATAAATGTGAATGGCTTAAACTCTCCACTGAAGAGACATAGGCTGGCTGAATGGATAAGAAAATACAGGCCAAGTATATGCTGCCTTCAGGAAACACATTTAACCTGCAAGGATGCACATAGACTAAAAATAAAAGGGTGGAGATCAATATTCCAAGCAAATAAAGCCAAAAGAAGGCTGGTGTTGCAGTTCTAATTTCAGACGATTTAGTTTTTAAACCAACAAAAGTAGTAAAAGACAAAGAGGGTCATTATATAATGGTGAAGGGCACAGTCCAACAAGAAGAGATAACAATTTTAAATATATATGCACCCAACTTAGGTGCACCCAGATTCATAAAGCAAACCTTACTGGAGCTAAGCAAATGGATTAATAGCAACTCCATAATCGCCGGGGATTTTAACACCCCACTGACGGCACGAGACAGATCCTCCAAACAGAAAATTAATAAAGAAATAATGGACTTAAACAAAACTCTAGAACAATTGGGTCTGACAGACATCTACAGAACATTCTACCCAAAATCCACCGAATATACGTTCTTCTCATCAGCTCACGGGACATTCTCTAAGATTGACCATATCCTAGGACACAAAGAAAATCTCAAGAAATTTAAAAAAATAGAAATCATACCATGTACCTTCTCAGATCACAGTGGAATAAAACTAGAAATCAACCCTAACAGAAACTCACATTTCTACACAAAAACATGGAAATTAAACAACCTCCTACTAAATGATTACTTCGTAAATGAAGAAATCAAGACGGAAATAAAAAACTTCTATGAAGAAAACGACAATGGAGAGACAAGTTATCAACTCCTCTGGGATACAGCTAAAGCAGTTCTGAGAGGAAAGTTTATCTCCATAAATGCCTATAACCAAAAGGCAAGAAGATCACAAATAGACAATCTAATGAAATGACTCAAAGAGCTGGAAAAAGAAGAACAGACCAACCCCAAACCCAGCAGAAGAAGTGAAATCAACAAGATCAAATCAGAACTAAACGAAATTGAAAACAGGAAAGCTATTCAGGAGATTAAAAAAACAAAAAGTTGGTTCTTTGAAAAAATAAGATTGACACGCCATTGGCTAAGCTAACGAAAAGCAGAAAAGAGAAATCTCTAATAAGCTCCATCAGGAATAAAAAAGGAGATATCACAACTGATCCCAGAGAGATACAAGGTACAATTTATGAATACTACAAAAATCTTTATGCACACAAACTGGAAAATGTGGAGGAAATGGACAAATTTCTAGAAACACACAGCCTCCCTAGGCTCAACCAGGAAGAAATAGATTCCCTGAACAGACCAATCTCAACAGCTGAAATAGAAACAGCAATTAAAAATCTCCCTAAAAAGAAAAGTCCCGGTCCAGATGGCTTCACACCTGAATTTTACCATACTTACAAAGAAGAACTAGTACCTATCTTGCAGAAACTATTCCACAACATCGAGAAGAACGGAAACCTCCCCGACACCTTTTATGAGGCGAATATTACTCTGATACCAAAACCAGGAAAGGATGCAACAAAAAAAGAAAACTACAGACCAATATCCCTAATGAATATACATGCAAAAATTTTCAACAAAATCTTAGCTAACCAAATCCAGACACTTATCAAAAAAATAATCCACCACGACCAAGTGGGCTTCATCCCAGGGATACAGGGATGGTTCAACATACGTAAATCTATAAATGCAATTCACCACATCAACAGAAGCAAAAACAAAGACCACATGATTCTTTCTATAGATGCAGAAAAAGCTTTTGACAAAATTCAACACCCTTTCATGATACGAACACTTAAGAAAATAGGCATAGAAGGGACATACCTAAAAATGATACAAGCCATATATGACAGACCCATAGCCAACATCATACTGAATGGGGAAAGATTGAAATCATTCCCACTTAGAACTGGAACCAGACAAGGCTGCCCACTATCTCCACTTCTGTTCAACATAGTGCTGGAAGTCTTGGCTACAGCAATCAGACAGGAAAATGGAATCAAAGGTATCCAAATAGGGGCAGAAGAGATCAAACTTTCACTATTTGCTGATGATATGATATTGTATCTAGAAAACCCCAAGGATTCAACCAAGAAACTCCTGGAACTGATCAATGAATTTAGTAAAGTCTCAGGATACAAAATTAATACACAGAAATCAGAGGCATTCATATACGCCAACAACAATCTAATTGAGAACCAAATCAAAGACTGAATTCCCTTCACAATAGCAACAAAGAAATTAAAGTACCTAGGAATATATTTAACCAAAGAGGTAAAAGACCTCTACAGGGAGAACTATGAAACACTGAGGAAGGAAATAGCAGAGGATGTAAACAGATGGAAATCCATACCATGCTCGTGGATCGGCAGACTCAATATCATCAAAATGTCTATACTACCCAAACTAATCTACAGATTCAATGCAATACCTATTAAAATCCCATCAGCATTCTTCACAGATATAGAAAAAATAATTTTACGCTTCGTATGGAACCAAAGAAGACCCCGAATATCAAGAGCAATTCTAGGCAACAATAACAAAATGGGAGGCATTAATATGCCAGATATCAAACTATACTACAAAGCTGTAGTAATTAAAACAATATGGTATTGGCACAAAAACAGGAATATTGACCAGTGGAACAGATGTGAGAATCCTGATATAAAACCATCCTCATATAGCCATCTCATCTTTGACAAAGCAGACAAAAACATACGCTGGGGAAAAGAATCCCTCTTCAATAAATGGTGCAGGGAAAACTGGATAGCCACCTGTAGAAGGCTAAAACAGGACCCACACCTTTCACCTCTCACAAAAACCAACTCACGCTGGATAACAGACTTAAACCTAAGGTATGAAACTATTAGAACTCTAGAGGAAAAAGTTGGAAACACTCTCCTCGACATCGGCCTGGGCAAAGAGTTTATGAAGAAGTCCCCAAAGGCAATCACAGCAGCAACAAAAATAAATAAATGGGACATGATCAAACTACAAAGCTTCTGCACAGCCAAAGAAATAGTCATGAAAGTAAACAGACAACCTACAGAATGGGAGAAAATTTTTGCATCCTATGCATCCGATAAGGGACTCATATCTAGAATATACTTAGAACTCACGAAAATTAGGAAGAAAAAATCAAATAACCCCATTAAAAAGTGGGCAAAGGACTTGAACAGAAATTTTTCTAAAGAAGACAGAAGAATGGCCAACAAACATATGAAGAAATGCTCAACATCTCTAATCATCAGGGAAATGCAAATCAAAACCACAATGAGATATCACTTAACCCCAGTGAGAATGGCCTTTATCAAAAAATCTCCAAACAATAAATGCTGGCGTGGTTGCGGAGAGAGAGGAACACTCCTACACTGCTGGTGGGACTGCAAACTAGTTCAACCTCTGTGGAAAGCAATATGGAGATACCTTAAAGCGATACAAGGGAATCTACCATTTGATCCAGCAATCCCATTGCTGGGCATCTACCCAAATGATCCAGTGACACTCTACAAAAAAGACACCTGCACTCGAATGTTTATAGCAGCACAATTCATAATTGCAAGGCTGTGGAAACAGCCCAAGTGCCCATCAATCAAAGAATGGATTAATAAAATGTGGTATATGTACACCATGGAGTACTATTCAGCTCTAAGAAACAATGGTGATATAGCACACCTTATATTTTCCTGGTTAGAGCTGGAACCCATACTACTAAGTGAAGTATCCCAAGAATGGAAAAACAAGCACCAGATATATTCTCCAGCAAACTGGTATTAACTGAGTAGCACCTAAGTGGACACATAGGTGCTACAGTAATAGGGTATTGGGCAGGTGGGAGGGGGGAGGGGGGCGGGTATATACATACATAGTGAGTGAGATGTGTACCATCTGGGGGATGGTCATGTTGGAGACTCAGACTTTTGGGGGGAGGGGGGGAAATGGGCATTTATTGAAACCTTAAAATCTGTACCCCCATAATATGCCAAAATAAAAAAAATAATTAAAAAAAAAAGATGAGAAAACAAACAAAAAAAAATATTAAAACCATTTTTTAAAACAGCCACAGTACACTCTCCAGCAAAATATTATATTCCTCATGCATATAAATGCACCCAATCCCTAACAATACTACCCAAGACTTTTATCCAATCACGGTATCAGGCTCAGATTTGACATATACGACTTTGTCATCTTAATCAGATCCAGGTTAAGATAAGACTCCATGGATTCAGTTCCTAAGGTAAGGGTCCTTTCAATCTGAAGGTCTATGAAATAAAAGACAAGTTATCTTCCACTCAACATACAATCAAGGGCAGACATAACATAATAATAGTCTCATTTAAAGGTGAGGAAAGGAAACACATAGCAGTCCTTGGTCCAGGACAATTCTGAAATTCATAATTTCCAGATAGTTTATCAGGGCCCGTTTTACTCCTTGGATCTTGGCTGTAGTCTCTGGTTTCTCGGTTTTGCCCTTTGAGTCATCCTTCCTTTTTCATAAAAAGTAGTCTACATTTCCAGTTAAGTAGTTTTCTCAACCTATTTTCTGATTATAGAAGTTTGACATCCAAGGGTCTCTTAATTTTGTATTTTTTGTGTCCTTTTCAGTTTAAGCTTATATATTGTTTTAAAAATGTGAATTTATTATATATCAATTTACTGTCTACTCCCTTAGACAAAAAAACAAACCCCAGTACTTCAAATTAAGACAACTCTGTATGTTGTGCTCTATGTGAGGCTGGATCTTTGGAAGGCCTTTAGTATGTCTGTAAGGGTCTATCAGACACCATCTTTTAAAAGTCTCAACAAAAGATTTTATGGCTACACCCTTGGCTTCTTTTTTGCATGGAGACCACATTTCTTGGATTTGATCTTTGTCTTGAAGCCCTTTCTCACTTTGAGAATATTTTTCTCATGTTGACTGAAAGTGAGAAATAGTTTTATTTTTGAATGTACAAAGTCCTTGCTCTTTTATATTTCTTCTAGATTCTTCTTGAAAACTAAATAGCTCTTTCTTTAGCACATCGTTATCTACATTTTATGATACCCAAGTAAAAGAAACAAATTGATAACTTCAACATTCTTTATGGAAATTTCTTCAGTTAAGTTCATCACTTCAGGTACATTTTCTTTTTATTTTAATATTGCTTCATCAATACTTTTAATACTACCTTTTAATATTTTAATATATATTTTTAATATTGACAAATTTGTTAAACTTTCTGTCACTACATATAATTCACCTCCTTTCTTCTAGCTTTCAATAACATTTTCCTTGCTTTCCTTTAAGTGCTTCACTAACAGCCTCCTTGAGGTACAACAATGCTTCCCTTAATAGTCTTCTTAAACAATTTTAAGCCATCTTCTGCCTGGCCCCAAAGCCATACCAGGAATTTTCATTTTAATAGCAGTACACCACTACTAGTGGTAAAATCTTTTCCAGTGACTACTGCAGCATAACACACTATTTAAAACAAAGTTACTTAAAACAACAATCATTTTATCATAGCTTGTGGATTCTGTTCATCAGGAATTTGGACAAGGTTGTCTGGGCAATTATTTTGCTCTCCATGACATCAACTGGGGATATTTAGTGGTAGTAATCTGGTGGATATGATGATCTTGAGGGTCCAAGCCAGCTTTACTCACATATCTGGTTCCTTGGTAGGGATGCTGGAAAGCTGGCCTTCATTGATACCAGAGCACTTACATGGCATGGACAGCACAGTTGTCTCAGAATAGTTTAATTTCTTGCCTCAGAGTGTTCTAAGAGAAATAAGTGGAGCTGCATGGCTTTTAAAACTCAGCTTCAGAGGTCATATAGCATAACTTTCATCGCACTATGTTTTTCAAAGCAGTCACAGGTCTACCCATATTCAACGAGACAGAAGCTAGATTCAACTTTCTCAACGTGAGACCACACTTTAAAACTATCATCCTATATAATTCATTTCGCTCCTTTAATACTTTTAAACATGGTGATAGTAACAGCAACCTTCTATTGAAAATCTTTTATGTTCTAAACATTAGTCCAGGTACTTAACATTGATTACCTTATTTAATATACACAAAAACCCTACTTTGTGGACACTATTGTTATCCCCATATCAGATTAAGGACAAAGAGGTTGAGTAACTTGTCCAAGATGCCATAGTTCACAGGTGACAATGTCAAGTAGCAAGCTATACCTAGAAATACTTAAATCAATCTACACAGTTTATACTTTACTTCATGTAATTTCATGCCTAGAAGAGATCATTTATACACAATATTCTTGCAAATTAAATCAAAATGTAAATGCATCAGGGGAGAAAATTTAATAACTTTTCCTCATAACCAAAGCAATATTCTTTTATTGTAATAAATGAGAAGATAAAGACAAAAATAAAATAAATATTATCCACAGTGAATGGAAAGAAATGCAAGAAATTTATTATTTTGTATGCTTCAGGATGAGAAGGGTGGGGGATGAAAATAGGAATACTGATATTATCAGTAGTGTTTTATTTCTGCTATTTATAAAAAATACTTGAAATAAGGTATCAGAATGTTAATAATTATAAATTCTGAGGTGTTTATACAAGGATAGTTGATATTATTTTTTAAACTATATTTTCTCAACAAATTTAGAAAACTTAAATTCTCTAGTAGCTCCAACACCCAGAGAAAATCACTTCAAATATTTTGGCATGAATCTATCCAATAATTACACACCACAAACACACCCCCATACCCAGCCACACCCACACACACAAGCTCACACTGTATGGTGCTTATAACCTATATTTTTCACTAACCACATATATATATATATATATCTTTCCTCATTTTAAACATTATTTTTAAAGGCTTCACAGTATTTTTATATGAGACTCCCTATTATTGGACATTTAGACATTTTCAATATTTTTCAGTTATAAACAATGCTTAGGTAAACATTCTTTAAACTGAATCTTTGTCTGTATCTATAATTATCTGATTAGTATAAATTCTCCAAAGTAAAATCACATAGGCAAAGGATATGCATATTGTCAAAGCTTTTAAATTATAACAAACTATAATGTAAAACTAAAGCATGTATACATATATACATACACTATATATATATTCCTTCTTGAGAGAGAGGAATAAAGAGAAAGAGAAAGAGAAGCAACTCCATCCTCAAAGTTTCCTGTTTCATCTTTTGGAGGACTCAAAATATTCATATGTCAGATTTCTTTAAGTTAGGTACCTGCAGTGCTGGCCTCTGACTCTCATGAAGAGCTTCCCCATGGGAAAGGCAAACCCTGAAGAAAAGAGGCCTTAATAAAATAAAACCCCAAAGTTGTAGAGCTATGTGTCCAGATCTACTAGCTTGTCCTAAAATAATTGGCTCATTAACTAGGCAGCCTGGTTTAGTCCCAATATCAAAGACAAATAGGAGAATAGGCTGTGGGCTTGAATACTCTCCGGACACACCAATTATTCTTCGGATACAATGCTGCGGGTACAGTGTACTTTGATTTCAGAAAAACGTTAAGTGGGCTTTAGGCCTGAAGCTGTGATCTAGGCATACACAGACAGTGGGAAGGGAGGCAGGATACGACAAAGGAAGGTGGCGCTGATAGGAACAGCATGGAAAAGGGAGAGCAGCAAGAGCTTATTAAGGACAGGACAAAGGTTTGGCTCTTCTCTTTATATCTGTGTAATTTTGGAGTTCATTTGAGTGCATTTTGTGACAAGGTCATTGGTGATATGAACGGACACAAATTCTATGCTTAGAGAGGGAGATGACCACCATCAAGAAAACCACCTCTGTAACTATTCAGGGTCTTCTACCCCACATTTCCCACCACTGCTTAGCCCATCACCTTGCCCTCCAAAGGCAGAACTGGAAAAATATTGACAAGAAAACTTCCAAAGCAATGGGTTTGCTGGATTTTGTAGCTAAAGAAATCTTTTTACATTGTCCACAGAGCCTGTACTCTTAGGCACATGTAAGGCAGCAGAAAGAATGAGATTAAGGGAAAAGCCAGCTGGGCAATTGCTCTGGTGTTCACTCATAAGATATGCTCAAATGTAAATGGAATAAATTAACAAAATGTAAGTTGTTCTTACTCCCACAGAGGTAGACAAAGACTTCAGGTAGAATTCAGAAAACAAATTAAACCAAAATCTTCACCCCTTTTCTACAAATCCATCTCTGTTGAGTGAATATGTCTATTGGGTCATATAATTTGTATCCAGCTCAGTTAAAAGAGGAATATTGGTCTTCGGACTCCTATTCCAGTGCTCTTGTCACTGTACTGTATGGGTTCACTGAAACAAGGTATATTTGTAACCAAGTTAGCTTTCCAATTACCATGTTTAGAACAAAATAAAAAGTTGTTCATTTGTTTGTTTCATTTTGTTTGGGGCCTTTTCTCTTATTTTTAAAGTCATTCTTAATTTTTTAACATGCATATTAATTTAAAAGTCTAAAGTTAATTCTCTCTACATCATTCCCCTGAACAATATAAAGAACTTTAGACTGCTTTAATTGCAGTAATATACTTCCTGTTTTATGTTAATTTGTACATTTTTAGTTATATCCTGCTTCATCCATTGTCGGGAAATACATAGCTTTGGAATCATGTAGGCTGAGTTAAAATTCTAGTAAAACAAAATATGGTTCATCTACGTAATGGAATATTATATATTCATTAAAATTATGATGTAGATGCTTCCTAGAACTGTATTAATTGACATGGAAGAACATATATAATATATTGTGAGGGAAAAGACAGATATCAGAGCAGTATACATAGTATGCTATAATTTGGATTTTTAAATACATACATGAGTATTATATATTTGCAGAGAAATATGGCTGAAAGAACAGATACCAAAATATGAACAGTGTTCATTTCTGAACAAAGGGAGTAGGGGTGGTCTTAATTAATTTATATTTTGCATTATTATGTTATATATTTTTTCTGTGTGCTATTATGATTTACTTGTATAATTCATTTTAATTTTAAAATTATTACAAATTATCAATATTGTTCTTGTTATAAAAGAAATCTATCTTCTACTCAGAGGATTCTTGTAAGAAGTCATTACCCTGAAGTTCCCCATCTGAAGCCTGGATGAGAATATTAGGCCCGGTGTTATTTTTAAAATTTTTTAATTTACTTTTCAATTACAATGGATTTAGGGAATATAGTGTTTTTTCGTTATATGGATGACTTATATAGTGGTAAAGTCAGGGCTTTTAGTGAACCCATTACCCAAATAGTATACATTGTACTCAATAGATAGATTTTGATCCCTCACACTCCTAACTTCCCCCCACCCTGAGTCTTCAAAGTCCATTATATCAATCCATGTGACCATATATACCCCTTATTCAGGTCCCATCCAGAAACAAAAGTTTCTGCATAGAAAAAGAAATAATCAACAGAGTAAATAACCTACAGATGGGAGAAGATATTCACAAACTATACATCCAACAAAGAACTAATATACAGAATCTATAAGGAACTCAAACAAAATAGCAAGAAAAATATAAATAACCCCATTAAAAAGTCAGAAAAAGACACGAACAGATATTTTTCAAAAGAAGATAGACAAATGGCCAACAAATTTAAAAACAGAAAAGTTCAACATCACTAATTATCGGGGAAATGCAAAGTAAAACCACAGTGAGATACCACCTTAGCCCTTTCAGAATGACCATTATGAAAAAGGCCTTGTATTCTTAATTGAAGGTAGCCACTTTTGAGATAATTAAAGCATTCCTCAGATATTAATCTAATTAATTACTCATCTGTTGGATAAGCAATCACCCATCAAGATATGTAGGTTGAGTTCTTTTTTGCTTTCTTAGTCTCAATTTTAGAATGCCTACTATTTTGTCACTTTTCTAAATTACAGCAAGAATATAAACTCAATTACACCTATTTTATATGTTTAGATAATTTCTACCCATGTTTTCTGTCTTACCTCCCTCTCTTCTCCCATTTTGCTGTATATGTCTACATCTGATACCCTGAAACATCATCATTTCATTATCTCTCTACCATTTTATTTACTAGGGTAGAAAGACTGATTTATTTCCAGGTATGAGGGTGATTTCACTTGGTAGGCACTGTCTGGCCTCTAGCCTTCTAGATGCAGAATGGGAACCTTGGCCACTAAAGTCTGATTATTTTGGTGACTCCAGGAGCGTTACACATTCAATAGCAACTCAGGTACTCCCATTCCCACCTGCCATTATGTACTTTCCAGGTTATAGCTTTTCTCACATGTCTCAGGTGGCTCCAGTGTATCTCAGCAGAACAATGACATTCTCCAGTTGGCACTGTATCCTGGTTTTATAAACAGCCTGGTGGCATAGCGTTTTTCTCACTCTGAACTCCAGCCAAAGCAGATTTCCACATTAATACAGAGAATAATGGGGTTCTCAGTGGTCCGTCCCTCTCTGTCTATGCTTCCCTCTCAATCTCTCTCTAACTCAATCTTAGTTTGACTCTAGTTTTGTTTGTTTTTTGGTATGTGACTTTGCAAGTGTGTTCCTTTTCTCTTTGTTTCTGTTTTTCCCTCAAGCACATTGTCTTACACTGCATCTCTGAAAATGCAGGAGTACCTCTAGAAGTCAAGTCTCTGAAAAATTTAGCTCTAATAGTGTTCAGAGACTCACTGATTTCACTCCTTCACCTTGGTGTTCATTGTGCCATCTGTTTCTCTTGTCCATGACCCTGTTTGTACATAGTGGGCAAGCTCATCCCGTGATGGTTGTTGCACAGGGAACATGTCTTTAGCCATTTCACAACTGTGACCTCCAGCACACTTACATGAGCTGTGAGCCCAGTCTAGACTCAGCATATGGTACTGAGATGGGGAACTGGCAGGTACTGCTCTAGGTACTGCTTTGGGCACTACTTTAGGCATCGCTTTGAGCACTGCTGCAGCATTACCTAACTGAGTCAAGAAGTCTCAAAACAAAGTTTCAAATTACCCTGATCAAAACAGGATGGAGGCAGGGGCAAGTTCCAACCAGTTATAACCAAGATGGTGGAGAAATAGAGGGTGTCACCCTGATTCCAGGAAAACACTGCCCTTGCCATGAATATTCCTTCCCTTGTTTAGTCTATGATTAAGCCATTGCTTAAATAGAAAGGCAACAGGAAGCAAGGGCCAGTTCTCTTCTGCAGGGAAAACTTATCTCTGTTCTGTCTGTGGAGTAGACTTTCTATACTTTCAAACTAAATTTCACTTTCACTTTATGCTGTTGGCTGGCTCCTGAATACTTTCTTGCACAAAGCTAAGGGCCCACTTGGACCTCAAGAGGCTCCCAGCATTGGGAGTCACTTTCCTCTGTCAGTACTTTAACATCAACAACTCTCTATATCATCTAAAAGGACACTCACAGATGTGAAATCATCAACATAAACAGACATTATCCTCCTTCCAGATAAAAGGTCTTAGCTTCTAAAAGGTCAGAAAAGTCCATCTCTAAAAGCAGAAGCATAATAGTGCCCTTTAAAGAGCTCCTCTCAACAAATGCCCTGCATCTGTTTGCTCCAAAGAAGGAATATATGGTTGCAGCAATAGTCATTTAGAAAGATGTAGCCACTGGCCCTGGATTTTGAAGCAGTATAGTAAAGAGAATGATCCTATGTAGAAAAAGCAACAGGAAAACTTATGCCTTTTTATATATAATCTAGAAATTACTTTTAATAATAATAAGCATATGGCCTTTCTAAAAATAAAATTATTCACAATAACAAATAAAATTAGTGACAATAACAACCATCACCAAAATGGCATCTGCCTTACCATGTTTATGTAAAGAAAATATAAGAAGACTCAAGCATAACAAAAGGATCCATGTAACTAAAACATTTGTAACCCTGTAATATTTTGAAATAATAATAAAGATAAAAACATTGGTGAAAGTGATCAAATTTAGCATGACTAATAACAAGGCAATGGGCAATGACGTATGGGCCTCCTAAATACGATGCAGCAAGATGTCAACATTACTTCTGTAGTATTCTTGTAAAAAATGTTTACTCTGAATGTAATTATGAGGAAATAATCAGACAAATCCAGACTGTATGCAAGACGGCTGACTTGACTCTTCAAAAATATCAGCATGATTGAGAAAAAAGCCAAAGGTACCATTCCAGAATCTACATAAAAAGGAGACTAAAAAGAAAAAAAACAATCAACTGAAATTCATGATTCTTGATCAAATTCTGCCAACATAAACAGCTAAGATATTTTGGATAAGTTTGAGAAATTTTAATATGGACTTGATCAGTATCGAGTTAAATTAAAATGTTAAATTAAAAAAAAAAGAATTGTTAATTTTCCTTATTTGGAAATTTAGTTTATGTACTCTAATATCTTAATATATTTTATAAATAATGCCCTTAAAACTTTAAAAAAAAGAAATAGTTTGATCATGTCCCATTTATTTATTTTTGTTGCTGCTGTGATTGCCTTTGGGGACAAAGCTTCTGCACAGCCAAGGAAATAGTCATGAAAGTAAACAGACAAGCTACAGAATGGGAGAAAATTTTTGCATCCTATGCATCCGATAAGGGACTCATAACTAGAATATACTTAGAACTCATTAAAATCAGGAAGAAAAAATCAAATAACCCCATTAAAAAGTGGGCAAAGGACTTGAACAGAAACTTCTCTAAAGAAGACAGAAGAATGGCCAACAAATATATGAAAAAATGCTCAACATCTCTAATCATCAGGGAAATGCAAATCAAAACCACAATGAGATATCACTTAACCCCAATGAGAATGGCCTTTATCAAAAAATCTCCAAACAATAAATGCTGGCGTGGTTGCGGAGAGAGAGAGGAACACTCCTACACTGCTGGTGGGACTGCAAACTAGTTCAACCTCTGTGGAAAGCAATATGGAGATACCTTAAAGCGATACAAGTGAATCTACCATTTGATCCAGCAATCCCATTGCTGGGCATCTACCTAAATGATCCAATGACACTCTACAAGAAAGACACCTGCACTCGAATGTTTATAGCAGCACAATTCATAACTGCAAGGCTGTGGAAACAGCCCAAGTGCCCATCAATCCAAGAATGGATTAATAAAATGTGGTATATGTATACCATGGAGTACTATTCAGCTCTAAGAAACAATGGTGATATAGCACATCTTATATTTTCCTGGTTAGAGCTGGAACCCATACTACTAAGTGAAGTATCCCAAGAATGGAAAAACAAGCACCAGATATATTCTCCAGCAAACTGGTATTAACTGAGTAGCACCTAAGTGGACACATAGTTACTACAGTAATAGGGTATTGGGCAGGTGGCAGGGGGGAGGGGGGCGGGTATATACATACATAATGAGTGAGATGTGCACCATCTGGGGGATGGTCATGATGGAGACTCAGACTTTTGGGGGGGGGGGAAATGGGCATTTATTGAAATCTTAAATTCTGTACCCCCATAGTATGCTGAAATAAAAAAAAAAGAAATATAAGGACATAAATTATTATGCTGTATATTCTATAAAATATAGTACAAATAAAAAGCCTTACTATACAAACCAAAATTTACACATGATTGACTGCCTCCTATGTAGCAGGCAGTGTATTAGATGCTTTATACATGCATCATCTAATTTCGTTATCACAGTCACCCTAAAACATAGCAAGAGATATCACCTGCTTTAGAGATAAGAACACATAGGCTCAGAGAAGTTAAGCAGCTTGCTCAATGTCACACATCCAATAAGTAGCAGAGTGGTCCAGAGTATGGATTCTTTTTATGTGTGTAAATTTAATGAGTAAAAGTGCAATTTTGTTACATGGTATATTACATAGTGGTGAAAATTTGAAGACAAAAATTTTAATTGCATCTCTCTCATCACAACCAGGTAGAAAGAAAAATGTGGACAAGGTAGAAAATAATACTCAAATGTCTTCATTATTTCTTTTTTTATATCTTTCAGAAATTTTGCCTCACTTCCCAATCTCCTAAATTCTTTCCCCTTCTAATATCTACTAATGTTCTATCTGTAGTCATCCCAAATGCAAAACAATCCACTCAATTACTAACCTCTCTAAGCACCCACAAATGACTAATCTTGCTTTTACATAGCCATTTGAACATTGATTAAGAAACAGTAAATCATGCATCAATTGTTTCACAGTCAACTATGAACCTGGTGAAGTTAAGGAGAATAAGTTATTATTAGCAAAATAAGTCTCACTTTGCCTCACTTTCATTATTTGCTTTAGCCAAGATTAAGTTTTGCTGTAACCTTCACTCCTCTAAGATTTGGAGAAGTCTATTTCTCTTCCTCATCCAAAATATAAGCTATATCCTTTTTTCAGTTCAAGCCTTTTACCTCCCTCCAAATCTATCAAAATGCATTTTTTTATTTCAGCATATTATAGGGGTACAAATGTTAAGGTTACATACATTGCCCTTGTCTCCCCTCCACCGTTAAGTAGAGCTTCAAGTGTGTCCATCCCCCAGACGGTGTGCATAGCACTCACTATGTATGTAAATACCCATCCACTCCTTCCCCCTCCCACCAGCCCGACACCTGATAAATATTTTTTTTAACAATTTGGTTACATTGTATATCTTTTCCTCTCCCTAGCAAGGGTTAAAGGTATGCCCTTCCCTTCCACAATGCTCACCACATCCCTCAGATGTGGGACTACCCCCTCAACCCCCGAATTCCTGGTGAACACCACCACCATTTTAGCACCATAGTGTTAATCAGTCAGTACCAATTTGATGGTGAGTACTTGTGGAGCCAATTATTCTGATCTTATGTCACCTCACTTTGGATAATGGGCTTAAGCTCAATCCAGGATAATATAAGCGGTGCTAGCTCACTGTAGTTTCTTAGAATTGAGTAATATTCCATTGTAAACATATACCAAATTTTAATAATCCACTCACGAATTGACGGGCACTTGAGTTGCTTCCATGTACTTGCAATAGTGAATTGTGCTGCCATAAACATTTGGGTGCAGATGTCTTTATAATAGAATGTTTTATGCTCTTTGGGGTAGATGCCTAATAATGCTATTGCTGGGTCGAATGGTATTTCTATTTTTAGCTCTTTGAAGTATCTCCAAATTCTTTTCCACAAAGGTTGCACTAATTTGCAGTCCCTCCAGCAGTGTAAGAGTGTTCCTATCTCTCCACATCCTTGCCAGCATTTGTTGTTTGGGGATTTCTTGATACAGGCCAATCTCACTGGGATTAGGTGATATCTCATTGTGGTTTTGATTTGCATTTCTCTAATGATTAGAGATGTTGAGCATTTTTTTTATGTTTGCTGCCCATTATTCTGACTTCTTTAGAAAAGTTTCTGTACATTTCTGTTGCCCATTTCTTGGTGGGGTTGTTTGATTTTTTTCTTGTTAATTCTTTTTAACTCTAGATAGATTCTTGTTATCAGACCTTTATCTGAAGTGTAGAGAGAAAATATTTACTCCCATTCTGTAGGTTGTCTATTCGCTCTAATGATAGTTTCCTTGGCTGTGCAGAAGCTTTTTAATTTGATCAGATCCCATTTGTTTATTTTTGTTGCTGTAGTGATTGCTTTGGGGGTCTTCAAGAATTCTTTGCCTAGGCCAATGTCTGAAAGGGTTTTCCCAACCTCCTCTTCTAAGATTCTTAAGGTTTCATGCCTTAGGTTTAAGTCTGTTATCCATCTTGCGTGGATTTTTGTGAGAGGTGAGAGGTAGGGATCCTGATTCATTCTTTTGCATGTAGTTATCCAGTTTTCCCAGCACCATTTATTGAAGAGAGATTCTTTTCCCCATTGTATATTTTTGTCTGCTTTATCAAAGATTAGGTTACCATATGTGGATGGTTTCATCTCTGGAATCTCAGTCTTTTCCAAATATTTATGCTTCTGTTCTTCGTGCCAATCCCATGCTGATTTAACTATTATTGCTTTATAGTACAGCTTGAAGTCCGGAAGACTGATGCCTCCCAGTTTGTTCTTTTTACTTAAGATTGCTTTGAATATCTGAGGTTGTTGTCTGGTTCCATACAAAGTGAAGAATTAGTTTCTCTAGACCTGTGAAGAATGATGGTGGGGGGATTGAGGGGGATTGCAAAATGCATTTGTTTTAAGAAACATCCCGTGTTAACTCACACCCATTCTGACCATTTTCCCCCTTCCCTCAGAATCCAGGTTTCAAAAAGTTATTTTCTCCTTATTACAGTTAGTTTTAGAACTGGTCTCAATTTTTTGTTGTTGTTTCTATATGTTTAGTGTCCTTTAACTAGATGGTACATTGTCCCCTACCTAGAGATAAGAATCACATACAATGAAAATAGCACTGAACTTGATATCTTGACTAGAATATGAATGCTCAAAGTGCTCCTAATAAATCATGGAGCCTTTGGCATCTCAATTTTCCCATATGTTAAATAAGTAGATGTTTTCTAAGGTCTTCCATTTTATTTTTTATCAACTTGACAATTATCTTGTTTTAGATTTTCTAACTTCTCTGTCATGCTCCTGCCACTAGGGCATCCAAGCTTCTTTTCCTTTCTTAGATTTTCACTCATACTCTAGATTTGGATGAGAGACTTAAATCTTCTTCCATTAACTATGACGAGTAACACTCTTTGTCCCAAAAATGGAAAAAAAAAGTCAGTATCATTAGTAAAAATATTGAGGCCTGGAGTGTTTAGTATCAATAGTTCCAAGTGCTATAAAATTATTTTGGCTAACATCCAGAAAAGAACTTAAGCACTATTCATTCAATAAACATCTACTGAGTACCTACATAGCCAGGCTCTGATCTACTATAGCACTGGACAAAACAAAGTATCCAACCTCAAATAACTTATATTCTAATGAAGAAGGGATGAAACAGCTATTTTCTAATAAATTAAGCCATATGTTGTACCTGATAGTGTTCAATGCTGTATAGACAAAATTCACAGGGGCAGGAAACAGGCATGATGATCTTGGAATGGGTGCAGTTTTAAACATAGGGCCAGGAAAAGCTTCACTGAGTGAATGAGATTTCATGAAAGATCTGAAGGAGGTGAGAGAGTGAACCATGTGGATATTAAGGGGAAGAATTTCCAGGCAGAGAAAACAGCATATGCAAAGTCCCTGATGAGTGTGTCTGACATATTGAGAAACAGCAAGAATCCTGTATAACTGGAGTGGAGTGATAAAGAGAGGTGAAGGAAAAGAAATCAAAGAGGTAATGGGGGTCTGACCATGAAGGGACTTTTAGGGCATAAGGACTTCGGGCTTTATTGCAAAATGAAAGTTATTAGAGAGTGTTCAACATTGGAAAGACATGATCAAACTTAGGTTTAGGGTCTCTGGTTGCTGTATTGAGAACAGGTTGGGTGGGAGAAAATGTGAATGTGAGAGCTATTTGAACACTATTGCAATAGTCGAGAAAAGAGACAACAGTCATTTGGACTTGTGCAGTAGAGGCAGAGGTGATGGGAAGTATTAATAGTTAAATTCTGGATGTATTTTGAAGATAGAGCCAATGAGATTTCCTAATGGGCCGGGATGCCACTTAGGGATCTCATACCCATTAACAAATCTGGAAAACCTAGCAGGAGAGTAATATTAGAATTATAGCTAGAATTATAGCAATACTAGAATAAGAATTATAGCTAACACATAGCACTTACTGCCAACAGGCACTATTCTATGTGATTAAACACATTTAATCCTCATACCATCCCTATGTGGTAGGTACTGTTTTTATCTCAATTTTATAGATAAAGGAACTGAAGAACAAAGATGTTAAGTAGTCTGGTGAAAATCACATAGCTACCATGGTAGAGCTAGAATTTACATCCAAGTAGTCTGACTTCAGAGTTCATGCTCTTAACTTCTATGATATATTGTTTATTATTGTTCACAGTGTACCATTAATACAGGCACAAATAAGAATAAAAATTCCCCATTGCCCACTATTTTATCAAAATATTTTCAGCTGAGCGCTCATTTTTTCATTGTCCTTGCCATTGGTTTCATTGGCCTCTTAGTAATGTATTTTTCAGGGTACAAGGTCAAGTGTTATCAATGCAACAAGTTGGGTCAAGCCTAATGGCATGTTGAATAAATAATGTCCTTTGGAAGCATCAGAATTGTTCCAGTGTGTATTTAGGGAGAGCAATCAAATATAGCTAACCATTCCAAAAGAAACATTACTATTTCATATAACATGTTTCCTTCACATCCTATAGGAAATCTCCAAGGACTTTTCCAATTCATGAACCCTTTTGACACCTTGCTGGGGTTGATGTCAGCTACTGTACTCATCTTACAATTAGGAAGCTGAGTATTCTAGAGTTAACTAGCTGAGCCATGGCTAGGAAGTAAATAGAAGAGACTCATGGCCGAAAAATGTCTCCAGAGTGGTTTGAAATCTAATCAAGGGACAAACAGCTAGCAAGTGGCATAAACAAAATATAGCATGAAGAATGTTTGGAGACACTAGCGATGTAATCAAGAAGAAAGAAATTCTAGTATATCATTGAAAGATGGAAGTTTAAAGAAAATAAGTTTAAACTATTTGTACCTTCCAACTTTAAAATTCTAAGATCAACTCATTATGCTCTGTACAAGATGCAGTCTCATCACCACCTATGTATACATGTATCATTTAACACATTATTGTACACTTACTGCATACCAGGGACTATGTCATTCACTGGGCATGTAGGAATGAAAAAGACAGATAAGGTACCTGCTCTTAAGGAACTTGCTTTGTTATCCTGCCTTTTCTTACTTCGCCTTCTGCCATTCAATGTTTTTCACTTCCTTCAAAAGTCACTTTCCAGTACCCCAGGAATCTTCAGTGAGAGATTCACTTCTCCTCCACCCCCTAACCCCTACCCCCTGCCACACTAACTCATACTGCTAGCATTCCTTTATCCTTCTTGTATTCTATTACTTTACTGTTGTTATTATAATACATGAGTTATTTCCCCTGATTCATTCATTCACTCAGTTATTCATTGATTACTTATGAAGCACCTATTATGTACCAAGTGATATCCTAGAGGTTAGAGATGAAATGGTCTTCAAGCATGACATTAAAGTAGTATTCTGCCTTCCCAGCTTTATTATAAATTTACTTTTATCTTTTTGAATTACAGTCCCCATACCTTACCTACCTAGCTGCTTCTGATGCATTTATGTGGAACACCTTAGGGCTTCTCAAAGGTCAGTTTGAAATATGTTGATCTAGGTAAACCTCTCATCCAGTGCAGGAATCCCCATGCTATACCCCAGGAGGCTGGCTATCCAGGTTTAACTAGGATATATACAAGTACAAGTGAACTTACTAGTCCTCACAACAGTCTGTGCTAATGTCATAAAATTATTTTTCTAGATTAAATTGAACTTCATCTTAGTCTGGTTTTCATTCACTGGTCCTAGTTCTGCCTAATTCAGTTACAAAGTTATATCTTTATATCAGTATCCTTTTCAATATTTGAAGTCATCTATTATATCTCCCTTTTGCTTCCTCTTCTGGAGGTTAAATATTCCTATCCCCTCAATTAAAATAGTTTCTAAACTTTTAAACACCCTTATCAGCTTTATGTAGATACTTTAAACTTTAGCAATATCCCTCAACATATAATTGATTTTGTTTTATTTGTTCATTTAAAGAGAAGAGAGTAACTACCCAGCTAACATCCTCATAGGAAGAAATGTACACTTAAACATTCTAATGCTTTCAACTTAATGCTGTTTATAGAATTGAAATTTTTGCTAAGAAGTCTTTTGAGGGCTGTGAGGTAAGAGCTAGAGGCCAGGGGGGTGAATAGTTTCCCAGCATGAGTCTAAAATGGGATTCTGACATATCTTGCCATGCCTGGGAAATTGGTAGAATAGATCTTCTTATTTGAGGGCCTGAGAAACCTTCTAAGAGAGAATTCTTCCTAAGTGAAGGAGTAACCAGACACAATGAACTTAACTGAGAAACAAAGAGTGGATGAATCTGAGTATACAAGATTTATTTCTTTCCCTAGTCCATATTGAATTCATGTTTGAGACTTACAGAGAATATGTAAAAAGTAATATGGTCTGCTCAGATCTCTATAAGATATCAGGCATTAACATCATTATGTGGATATGCCTCTAACATAGGGGAACACGGAGGAGAAAGCAGAGGTATGTTACTACTTGCCAATGAAAGGCAGTGCAGCTTTGACATTTTGAGAGCTCTGGTTCAATTGTTTTTCACAGAAGACAGTAGTACCTGGCAAACAAGGCCATATTTGGCAGATGCCCAGTGGGACAGATGGCACTTGATGGACATGAGGATAAACAATGCATATTTAGTGATAATTGGTGGCAGGTGGTAATTAGCAATGACAAACTTATTCAAGACTACACATTAAAACCCCTAGGAACTACCAACAATAACTTAGGTGTGATTTTGGAGGGGATCTGGAGATCCTATGTCAACAATTTGTCCAGAATTAGAGAAATGTGTGTTGTTATTTTTAATGCAGCTCAAATTGTATTCATAAGCTACTGTTGTAAGTCAAAATGTACACAGAGACCAATGCTTCCTAACCAAGGTATATCAGTATCACCTGGACTATAATTTTCATAACACCAAGCTCAAGAACCACCCCAAAATGTTCTTATTTAATAGGACCAAGGTTGGGCCCAGCAACCTGTATTCTGAAAAAGCTCCTCCTGTAGTTGTGTTTTACATCTCTAATTAAAAAACAGTGATATAATATAAGAACTAACACCAATCCTACTCAAACTACTCCAAAAAATAGAGGGGAATACAAACCAAACTCATTCTACGAAGTATTACCCTAATACCAAAACCAAAAAAAGACACATCAAAAAAAAAAAAAAAAGAAAAGAAAAAAAAAAGAAAATTATAGGCCAATATCTCTGATGAATATACTCAACAAAATACTAGCAAATGGGAAATTCGATAATGTATTAAAAGGATAATTCACCATGATCAAGTGGGATTTATCCCAGGGATGCAAGAATGGCTCAACATACATAAATCAATAAGCATGATACAGCCGGGCGCGGTGGCTCACGCCTGTAATCCTAGCACTCTGGGAGGCTGAGGCGGGCGGATTGCTCGAGGTCAGGAGTTCGAAACCAGCCTGAGCAAGAGCAAGACCCCGTCTCTACTATAAATAGAAAGAAATTAATTGGCCAACTAATATATATAGAAAATTAGCCGGGCATGGTGGCGCATGCCTGTAGTCCCAGCTACTCGGGAGGCTGAGGCAGAAGGATCGCCTGAGCCCAGGAGTTTGAGGTTGCTGTGAGCTAGGCTGACGCCACGGCACTCACTCTAGCCTGGGCAACAAGCGACTCTGTCTAAAAAAAAAAAAAAAAAAAAAAAAAAAAAAAAAAAAAAAAAAATAAGCATGATACATCACATGAACAGAATGAAGGACAAAAATCATATGATCATTTCAATAAATGCCCAAAAAGCATTTGATAAAATTCAGCATCCTTTCCTGATAAAACCTCTTCAAAACTGGACATAAAAGAGACATACCTCTACATGGCAAAGCCATATACAACAAAACCACAGCTAACATCATACTGAACAGGGAGAGACTGAAAGCCTTTCCTCTAAGATATGGAACAAAAGATATGGAACTACTTTTATTCAACATGGTACTGGAAGTCCTAGCCGGAGAAATTAGACAGGAGAAAGAAATAAAGGGCATTTAAATTGGAAAAGAAGAAGTCAAATTATTTTTGTTTACAAATGACACGATCTTATATTTAGAAAAACCTAGACTCCATCAAAAAATTATTAGAACTGATAAACGTGTTCAGTAATGTTGTAGGATACAAAATCAACATTTTAATATAAAAATCAATAGCATTTTTATATGCCAACAGCAACCAATCTGGAAAAAAAAAAACCCAGAAAGTAATCCCATTTACTATAGCTACAAATAAAATAAAATACCTAGGAATAAACTCAACCAAAGAAGTGAAAACTCTCTACAATGGAAACTCTAAAACATAAAAATAAAAACAGTGATACAGAACAGGTATCCATCAACCTTTTTCTATAAATGGTCAGATAGCCAATATTTTTGGCATTGTGGGCCACAGCCTTTATTGCAACTACTCAGCTATACTCTTGTAGTGTAAAAGCAGATGTGGATGATATATAAACAAATGAGCATACTGTGTTCCAACAAAACTTTTTTTTTTATTTGTTTGTTTTTTTTGAGACAGAATCTCACTTTGTTGCCCAGGCTAGAGTGAGTGCCGTGGCGTCAACCTGGCTCACAGCAACCTCAAACTCCTGGGCTCAAGCGATCCTTCTGCCTCAGCCTCCCAAGTAGCTGGGACTACAGGCATGTGCCACCATGCCCGACTAATTTTTTATATATATATATATTAGTTGGCCAATTAATTTCTTTCTATTTATAGTAGAGACGGGGTCTCGCTCTTGCTCAGGTTGGTTTCGAACTCCTGAGCTCAAAGGATCCGCCCGCCTCGGCCTCCCAGAGAGGTAGGATTACAGGCGTGAGCCACCGCTCCTGGCTCCAACAAAACTTTAATTACAAAATTTAGTAACCAGCCCATGGGCCATGGTTCCTTACCTCTGATATAGATGATCAATGATTAATAGTAGACGCTGCATGACAATTTTACTAATACTGCTTAGGTCAAATAGACAATCTAAGCCATTAATTGTTAAGTAGTAAGCAGAGGGAAGTGACAGCCCTAAGATAGCTGAATGGACATTGTTGCTGTTCTTTCTTGCCCATGAGTCTGAAAGGAAATATACACATATTCTCAGAAGTTTAAAACTAAGCTTCCTGGACATACTCCAAACTTAAAACTCAAGGAAGACAGCTTGGGGACCAATAAACTGAAGTTGAAATGGACATAGTGTTCCCAGACAAGAGGCAGGTGGATAATACAAACTGGATCAAGAAGAGTTTCAATAATTCAGTAACTGTCGTCTCTCAAGTGGGTTACAAAGGAAATGTGGGTTGTTTAGGAGGTCCCTAAGCTTTAAGGATAATGTCAGGAAGGACAAGAAGGTCTACTTGCAAGACATCCTTTGGTTTTAGGTGCCAGTTTTTATAATTCTAGACTGGATGAAACCCAAGTGAGACTTTTCATGTTCTTATATAAGAATACTGATTGGATTGAAAAGCTTCACTGCTGAGAGTCTGGCTAAATTTTTAGTTCTGGAACAACATTAAAATCCTCTAAGGCCCATTCTAGCTTTAAAATTCTATAATTCTGTTATTCATTCTCTTTTCATATTAATTGTAAGGGACTTTGTCTTACATCAATAGTAAGTTATCAGTCTGCAACACAATCACGAAGCACAACTCAGAAAATGGTTCTCTGTCTTCCTCTCTTCTCCTTAGTAAGGAAGTGCCAGCAACATGGCTAAACTTTCACCAGGCTGCTTTGTTGTTTTTTCCCTTATATCCAAGGCATTTAAAGAATATAAGGGATTATATTAAGTCAAGATTCAAATTCATTATTAAATCAATAACTAGAGCATGTATCAGAGGCAACGTGATCGTGAACTATTCACCTCTGTGAATGACACGCTCCTTTGCACATTAAATTACCCATCTCACAATCCTATTTCCAAATTTGTCCTATTCTTAATTGAATTAATCACAAATGCATCATTTCTGACTATAGCCTACCCATTTAGACTGTGCAAATAACTGTCTTTGATGGAGAAAGAGGTACAGCAAGTGCTTTAATGACTTTCTTAAAAAGGAAACTTTGTTTGAGGAGTAATTGTGTTTTTTTTCCCTTCCAGCTATTACTTTTCTGCTTTTAAATCTTAATGTCTCATCTGGATGAGCACCTTATCACTAGGCAACAGGGGAAGGTGATGTTTGTGTTTGTATTTGCATTTATATGGCATTTTCATACAGTGTATCTCACACTGCTGACAGAGCAATGAATCACAGGCCTGTAGCACCCTCTCTACATGCACTGTGGGAGCAACCATCTTCCACATACTCTACAGTAGCAAACTAATTAATCTTTCTTAATTTTAATTCATAAAGAAGATTCTGTGGCCAGGGAAGCATGCGGTAGTATGTATGTCTGGCTTTTTCTCCCAACTGTCAGGAAGTTAGAAATGCTAAAAGGGCATCACACTAGTAACTATGTATCCTCCCATCAATCCCATTTACTATAGCTACAAATAAAATAAAATACCTAGGAATAAACTCAACCAAAGAAGTGAAAACTCTCTACAATGGAAACTCTAAAACATAAAAATAAAAACAGTGATATAGAACAGGTATCCATGGGATATGCCGACACTACTACTGGCGGAATCCTAGTCTAGATGGGCCATTGCAGCTTTTGTGTTACTTAAGATGTTTGCTTTCATAAGCTGGTAGCAGAGGAGGGGCAAGCACATAGATTTGGCACATAATTGTTACTACAGAATTACTACAGAATCATGCAGGGAATTAAGTTTGAGTATCATAGCTGTTCCTTTTCAGAAACAGCTCTTATTGAATAATCATGCTCTTTTTAAAAACCATGTTCAAGGTTCTGTGTCATTATCACCATGCTACTGGTGATGGAAAGCCACTGTGAAATTAGCTCTATGGAAAGCTGTGTCCATTTAAGAGCTTTTAAAGAGCTTTTAAGAGCTTTAGGCATTAATAACTCATTGCTCAAAATAGAGGTGGCCTACAATATGACATCAACTTCTCTCATCTCAGAGAGTACTACTTTTCCCCAAACTATTACAAGGCCCCTGTTAAAAGTTAAACACTGAGCTGCACTATCCAGGCAAACTTTTTTCCAGCTTTCTTGAGGTATAATTAACAAATAAAAATTGCATACATTTAAGGTGTACAATGTCATGTTTTAATATATGTTTTGATGCATTTGCTGTATTCTTATATAAGGCTAATGGATAGCAACTCCCAAACACAAGAAGTGTGTATATACAGAAGCTGCATTCCCTACAATATTAAAACCCTGTCATGAGTTTTATAGGGGAGGTAGCCTGGGAATTCTTTTGAGTTGCTAATAAGATGCAGCCTTGCAGCAATAAGGAACTACTAATCTTGATCTTTATGGCAGGTCCCATAGATTTTCACTACCCAGAAAGAACATAATGTTACAGTGTTTAGTAAAATGAATAATTAGTTGTACACAGTGTAAATATGAAACACACTCCTAATGTCTCTTATTTCTTCATTGCCTTGTTGCTGATGACCTGCCTAGAGGCTCTATTAAGGATGCTTAAATGAAACGTGGCCCAGGTATGAGTCCTGCAGTGTGAGACCGAGAAACACCTCTGATTGGGTACATTTGTAACTCTCAAGCCTGGTGCAAAGATTTTAAAATAATCTCCAGAGCCTGTGGATGTCATTTAAATTAGGGTCCATGATAGGAAAACAAATGGTTGGGTGAGATAATAGGGGCTTGCGTGATATTCTGAATTCCTCAATCTTTACTTTTAGCCAATTAAAATTAATTCCTTCAGCCTCACAGCCTGCAAATCCCAAGTTCCCAGACATGTCAAGTTGTGGTTCAATTTTAAGACAGAGGCAATTCCTCAAGAAACCCCAGCCTGACACAATCAAATAAGCCTTGTCAAAGTCCACCTAATCAAAAACCCCACACTTAATCACATCAGCTTCTTTAGCTCAAACTAGACAGACTCCCATCAGGAGATGGGAGCTCTCAGTCAATGCCGTCTGTTATTTAAATGATCTGAGCTGCAGCACTTCAGAATTGCATCCTGGTTATGGAAAATCAGCTGCAGCTAATTAAAAAGCAGTGTATTGTCTCCTACACTCCAATCCCAGCCCCTTCTCATGCCCAGGTACAGATGGTAATGCTTCTCCAATCACAGCACTGTATCAGAGACCTAGGCTACACAATTAATGAGACAGTGAAATCCAGAAACCCAGTGATTAAAAGCAAAGGTAAAGTTTGTGACAGAGGAAGGGATCCTGGAGAAGGTGTAGCTCTATGAGAAAACTTGGAGAAACATTCTCCAGATTCACATGCTAGTTAGCACATTGGCAGATTCCACCTCAATGTCACCTGAGCTCCTTGTCTCCAACATCTGTCACTCCCTCAAAACATCAGGCTTAGTGAGCAAAGGTCTTTGTCTGCAGTGGTATTGTGTTTGATAGTAAGTCTTTAAAATTCCAATTCAGATTTACAACTCAAGAGCCTTTTGTTAAATTTCAAAGGTGAAGAAGTTGTGATCATGTTTGGAATATCTGTTGGGCTAAGCACAATGGTTTGAGAGTTTGTGAGTGATGGATTCTGGAGATAAGCAAGTGCTCAAATCCTGTCTCCGCCATTTACTAGCTTGTGTGGTCTTGAGCAGTTCCTATGCATCTCTGAACCTGTTCCTTCCTGTGTAAAGTGAAAATAATAATAGAAAATAATGTATGTAAACTGGATGTAACTTTATCTTAAAATAGTAAATGATGCATACATTTTAGGTAGATGATAGAAAGAAAGGAAGGAAGAGAACGGGGGAGGAAGGAAGTCAGGCAGGCAGGCAGTTCAGTCCAGCCAGCACAGTGCTTAGCACATAAAATACATTCAACAAATCCTAGTTTTTCTCCTTTACTCTATAAAATAACCACTGCCAGGCAGAATCTAATAGAAAGGGGGACTAGATAAGAACATGGATGGCTCAGTACAAACTCATTTATTTCTATGGGTTATTATATAATACATAAGAGTGAAACAGGAATTTCAATTCCAACTTCAATTTCAATTGTACCAGAATAGAGAACCTGTCAAACTATCTACATTTGTGGATGCTATAAGGATAACTGATTTTTCATAGGAGCACAACAGAGAAAACAGAACTCTGATGGGATGAGACCTCAGCCGCTATAATTTTGCATGAGGCTATGGAGTGCAAGTAGTAAATACTGGGACCTGGAATGAGGGAATTGTTTAGTAAAGACAGCCCATGCAGAGTAGCCAGGAGGACCCTTAATGCATTAGATTTTTGAGATGGGCCTGGGATGTGAAATGCTGCTCCTATAGAATGAGTTGTACAATAAAGCCAAATGTGGCTTTGGCCTTGGTTCTTGAGAAGACATTTAAGATGATATGGTTTTCAAAAGGACCAAACGGGTGGAGAGAAAAAGTACTGATCAAAATATTCCCTGGAGATTTTTAACAATATTACTTAATGGAAGGTATATTGAAATGAAATAGAATATTTACAGTTCAATTTAACCTTCACAATTAAGAAATCTCTCCATAGCTCCAGAAACTAAATAATTATTTGATTCCAGCTTTATTAAATAATACAAATTCAGCTCATTAGTAATGAAAATAATCATAAGTCACCGGAGGAAGATGAGAGATCTGACCTTTTAATTAAAGATCAGCAGTCTCTAGCAACAGGGTACTAAAATCATATAGGCAACATGACCTTTAAATATCTTCACAAAGGATGTAAATGGGGTAACGTGCATATTTGTGTGTGTGTATGCATAAAATATACTGTCCTACAGCATTTAGATTGAAGATGCACTGATCTCAAGAAATGTGGAAAAATCAGCATAATTCTTAGTAATGTTAAGGAAACAAGGAAACTGAACATCCATTTTAATAGTTTCCACAAAATGGTCATGCATAAAGGTCAGTTATTCATGTCAATCTAACATTACAAACACTAAGCAAATTTTCAGTATAAAATAACCATCTAGTATTCCAATGTCCACTTTGATTTTGCTTTTGTTTTTTACATGTAAACTAAGATTAAAATCAAGTGGCTCCTCTAGAGTTTATCTGAGAGTAAAATGCAAGGAGTAAAATGTCAATTAAACTACCAGAGACAGAAAGGGGTGGCAAAATGTATTGGAAGAACATAGGAGTATGTCACAGACCCTAGGTTAGGGAGCATAGGTAAGTTTCCTAAGGACCTGGAACCAGGAACTGCAAAGCTTGTCAGAACAAAGATAACCACTCCTACCTCTTTTTCTTTAGGGGCAAATGGAATGGTCTCTTATCTCTTAGTCTGTCTGTATCTCTGCTTCTCTTTCACTGTCTTCCCCTCTCTCACCCTCCTCCTCCCTCCCTTCCCCACTCCTCTCTCCCCCCACTCTCCCTCTCCCAATTCCCCTGGCTTTCCCTGTGCCAAAACAAAGCCACACCAGTCTCAGCCACATGATTTCCCAGTTTGAGTGTCCAAAAAGAAACCAGTTGGAATTTCTGGTCCTGATTCCAATTTCCCCAAAAAAGAAAATCAGTTTAACTTATTCTGCCCATACTATGGATGCTTTAGCAGATATCATGTAGAGTGCCAGCCCAGTCCATGGCCCATTCTCTAAAAACTGTTCTGCAAGAGGTGTACAGGTACAGTGTAGTTTATACTATCCACTGGGCTCAGTTGGTTGGGCAAAAACTAGGCATCTGAGCCTAGGAACATATTATAACATTTAACGTTATAGTTAACCATGTATAAGTATATTGCCTAGAAAAAATAATAAATCTGCCCCAAATGACCTTAATCTGTTATCTGGAGTTATGCTCATTTGAGTAAGTATGTCCCACATTTCACTCCAAGATACAACATAATATAACACCATTCACAGAGCTTAGTATACGTTGCAAGACACATTTCAAAATTCTATATCTAAAAGACATTATTAGACTTAACTGTAAGAGAAAAAATGTCTGTATCACATAGATGAAAACTAAGATTTTTTTTCAGCGTTGACTGGAAGAAAAAAGTGGCCTGCTTCACTTGGTGACATTGCACTTATCTGACACCTTTCTCAGAGAGGTCAGAAGTATGAATCAGTTATCATTTAATTAATCCTTAAAATAACTCTCTGAAAGAAAAGAAACATCATCTAGGTTCCTAACTCTAAAGACAGAAATCATAGGTGGCATGCTATTTAAATTGTACACAATAATCTAATTACTGTCATCAGACCTGTTTAAAGAAATCTGCTTTCTGGCATGGTCAAGGGATGGGGTTAATCTAAAATTCTACTTCATAAATATCATTCTGTATTAGACAACTTTCAAAGAATAAGAAGATAAAATGTATTCTATTTTGAAACAAGAACAAATAGAGCTTGAATTTTCTTTTGATGATTCAGAAGGTACTTCGTAAAGCCACAGGGTCTCAAGGCTCATGTTATGAACATCAGTTCTCTTTGTATAGTGACTCGAAAGGTACCGGTTAATGGAGAGTTGTTAGTGATAGGAGGCCAGGTAACTTGGTTTTTGCTTATATTATACGATGAAATATGACCATTGAAATGTTATATATGTATTTTTAACTTGTTTGACAAGAGGCTGAATTCTTAGGGATTTTGTTCCCAACTAGATAGCATATACTAATTCAGGAATCCCCAGAGGTTAAAGAACAAAGGGCTATAAAGAAAAATGTGTGCCTTGTAAGCAGTGGTTTCAGTAATTTAAGTTGTAAGTATACAGCCATGCTATATTGGCAACAAACTATGAAGACTGAGGAAACATGTAGAGATATTCCTGCTATAATCTAATAAAACTTTCAATGAAGTTGTCACGCCATGTACATTAAATATCCTACATAGTTATTACCATGCTACATGCAAACACATGTTTTTTTAAACATATATTTACTGACTATTTACCTCTGTCCTAAATGCCATGTTTAGTATTATGAGTACAAAGATAAATAAGACACCATCCTGTTCCTCTAGGAGCTCAAAGTCCAGAGGGAGAAGGCAAACTGATGAAATGATTTAAAAGTACAGTGGTACTAATATGCACAATATGTTTTCAGGGCCCAATCTGGTCTGGTGGATGGGGGGTAGAAGGCAGGTCAATTTCTCTGGAGGAAGTGATATATGACTTGATTCTTAATGGAGAAATAGAAGTGCCCTAAAAAGAGATGAGGGTCCAGTCGGTACAAACAGATTTCATGAGCAAAGATGTAGTGGCAGCAAAAACATTGTGGAGTGTATGTGTGTGTGAGGAAAAGGCAAGCAACTCATCACTGCTGGAGTATAAAGTGTAAAACGGGTACAGCTGGGAAACGAGGGAAGAGCAGATCAAGAAAGGACTCAAAAGCAGAGAGGGATGGCAATGCCTTCATCGCTTTCTCTTTGTAATTTTAGTTCTTGAGCATTAATTATTGTGAACATTTAATACTGACCCCATTTAATCATGATCCTCACTATGGAAACACAGTTCTAGGATTTTAGCTCCTCAAATATGAGGTCACCTTGCAACCAACTACACTTCCCTGCCTTGTTCTAGAACCAAGTTTCCCTGACTAACAGCCCAAGTGCCTGATTTTCTTTATACCCCAGCCCCAAATCCCAAAGCCTTCAGTTAAATAACCTGGATTCAGGCTGTCCTGGGTGACCTGATGCTCTGGACCATATAATTTTGAATTGTTGTCCAGGCCTGGTGTTTGTGAAGAGGTATAAACATAATTCTGGAAGCAATATTTCCCAACATAAGAATTGTGGAACAGAAGAATGGAAGAGGATAAGGTCAGTGTTAATAAATTCGAGGAAACAAATAGTAATAATGACAGTTTTGTATGACAATGGCATTTAATGAGCTTAGATAACAATCTGCTAGGGGATTAATATATGTCATCTTGTATAATCCTAAGAAGTACTTATTGTCTCCATTTCACAGAAAAAAGAAGAAAAAAACTCCTAAGACCCTGAGAGATATATGTCACTCAAAGTTTCACAAGCAGTATGTAGCAAAATTCAAATCCAGATTTTCTGACTTCTAAGTTGAAGCACTCTAAAACATTACACTCTAGCAGTTGAAAGAGCAAGGAAACTATAGGAATTGACTCATTCTTTGACCCAGATGCCTAAGCATAAAGGAGCTACCTTCAGAGATAACAAGAGAACAGGTGTTTAACTTTCTCAGGGACAAATTAAAAGTCTCTCTAACCTCTAACTATCTTCAATCACTCACCTTCCTCCCACCTAGTATTGCTTTAATAGTAAGGAAGACAACATACTTCATTCTACTGCTAAAGACTTAAAATTCATGGCATTTGGAGACAGTCAGACACAGGAGTTTGAATCCCAGCTACCCTTCAAACTCGCTATGAAACTTTAGCCAAGCTTTCTGAGCCACAGTTGCATTGTCTGTAAATTGGATGCTATAATAACAACCTCATCTTCCAGGGAGAACATGAAATTTAAATTAGAATATGCCAGAAAAGCATGTATCACAGTGAGTTTGGCTTAGAAGATGCTCAACAAACTTAAAATGTATATTCAATGATATTTGCTATCACCAGTACCCTCAATTCCCTCACTCCTTTGTCTCCTAAATTTATTGTTTTTACCAAACTCCAAAATTAAATTGTTTACTAAGATAATCCAAATGCCCATTTACTCTTTTCCTACTCTTGGGGAGCTGAGCATTGCTGGTGTTAGTTATGTGAATGTTACAGTTAATTCTTTTACAGAAACCCTTATTGTCTAACCTCAACTGGGCCTTTAGAGCTGATTAACAATGCTTTTATTTTCACTGGTCCATCCCACTCAGTGATGTTTTTAAGGGAACTATACCAGAGGTATTTCACTTTTCTCAAGGCCTCTAAGACTTAAACTTGAGCAGATGGCCTGTTCTATCCACTTCTCTGAAGGAGAAAAAAAGCCATTTCATATAAAATCTTTCAACATTGTATGATCCCACTTCAAAAGTTCTTCATACCTTTGTTCCCTTTCATTTTTACTTCTTGTTTCAGAGAAAGAAGTTTCTACCTCTTCTAAGACTAATCTCTGAATCTCTTCTGCCCTTTTCAGCTCTTCCAGCCTCCTCCAATAATACCTTATTCTGTCACTCTAGCTCTTCTGCCTCCTACATTTTCAGCTCTTTTCCTTACATTGATTCCTTATCTTTGGCATACAAACTTGTGCAAATCTTTGTTTAATTAAAACATTATAGCATCCAAAAAGTGTCTAGGAAATGGTAATCAATGGATATTAAATGTGTGAAACTTCTTGTGAAAAAATCTCTCAGTGAAAAAGAAAAACACATTTTATATATCTCATTCTCTTCACTCTAAATTGTTGTTGAAACAGTTTATACTAAGTTCTGCTTCTTCATGTACAATTCCAATTCATTACTAAATTAATCTGGTTTCTATACTCACCTCTCAACAGATACTGCTCTGACCAGATTACCAGTGAATGACCTCTTTTTCACCAACTTCAGTGTCATTCCCAGGTGCAATTCTATTCAACTCCAGACCACATTTGACTGCGTTTATCCTTTGTGGCAAGTCAAGTCTTCCCATTGGCTTCTGTGACATTATCCATTCATTTCACAAATATTTCCTTCTGAGAACCACAATGTATGCTTTTCCAGTTGCCTCTTCCACAGCTCTATCTGAATACCAAGTAACAATTTAACTTAACATGTTACAACCTGATCCCATCACCTATCTTTCTAACAAATTTCTCCAGTGATTCTAACTTGCATTATGAGCTACCATTCTCCTGCTTTATCAGGATTGACATTATGATATCATCTTTAAAGCCTACCTCCACTCCATCTATCACTTCTAATAAGTTGATAAAATTCTGTAGATTTTCTTCCTCCTGTATTTTTATCTTTCTCACCTTTCCATCTTCTCTGCCAGTAGAATGATTTAGAACATTATCACATATTCCCTATTCCCTAAACAATTACAGTAGCTTTTTAACTGCTTCCCAACCTTCAGCTTATCTCACATAAATCCAACATTCTTAAGAAGGTATGCTTTATTAGAGTTCCTCTCTAAAAAATTACTGATGGATTTCTATTCCATAAGGAATAAAATTTAAACCATTCTTCCTAATAATCAAAGTTTATTGGTATCATCTTCCATTGCATGCTCTTTACATACTCTACATTTTAGCCATTTAACATGCTCACTGTTCTTAAAATATGTCCTGCACCTTGCTTATAGTGTACCTTTCCCTTGCTGTTTCTTCTCTTCAGAATGTTTATCTAATATCCCAATTCATTGGTATTCAACTTGCAAGTCTCAGTGCAAGAATAATCCACTTCTAAGAATTCTTCTAAGAATAACTCACTTTTCGTATACATATATTCCTATAAAATTTTGTTTGGATTTTATTTGTAGCATGTTTTATAGTCTTGTCTCTGAGTTACCCTAGAGTTTGTCTTTTATCTCTTCCATTCAAATCTAAGTTTTTAACTTCTTAAGAATGTCACCATGACCCATTAGCCTTTATATCTTTCACATCTAGCCCAGTTAGTGTCTTGTATGCAGTAGATGTTCAATAGACATTGATTTGAAGTGAACTACAAACAACATCTGGCAGAAAAATCACTGTCACAGAAATGTAGTGAATGTAAAGTGGTCAAATTATTTCCTTGTTAATTAAAGGAGGCAGGCAAAAAGCAACAGGGTATTGAGAACTTGAAGGAGAAGGGTACTTTAAGGAGCAAAGGTAACAGAAAGGGAAGGCTAAAGCGTTCAAGAAAAACTTGACTGACTGCACAGTTTTGCCACAGCTCCCCCACTCCCGCCATACTCAGCTCAACTTACCTTCACTTCAACAGAGAAAAAATGAAGCACTGCACCAAGTTTGCCTGCCATCCCAAATGGGCAAGCACACGCATGTCTTAGAATGATAACTTAGGCCCAACTTCAATTCACATCTTTGGTTCTTCCTAATTGTAATTTATACTGCTTACTACTAAGGCATATTGTTAAGATGTAGTTATCATTAGAAAGTGGTCTCAATTCTTTTGAAACATGATCCATAATGTTGTTTCCATATGTACATCATATTTTACAATATAGCCATATTCCTGAAGTGTCTCATGCCAATCAAGCTTACATAAACGGCATCATACTTTAACTCCATTTGCCACTGTCACAGCACATTCTCTGCCATTTTGAAAACCTACTGTATATAATAAGATTTAGATACAGTACAGCCCTATGCTCTGCCCAGGAGAAAAGGCTCCCTTCTCTGCCCAGACAAAATACATGCCATCTTCTTCTTCTAACACACAAGTTAGAGAACCCTGTGTGGTTCTCTGCCTCCTATCACATTAACAAAATGCCAGAAGAGAAAAGATGAAGCACATGGTATACTATTTTTAACAGCTGCCGAGTTAAAGCTGAGTCTGTAGAATACAACTGGAACCCTTGCACATATATACATTCATCCATTTAACAAATATTCATCTAGTACCTAATATGACCTGGCACTGTGCTAGACAGTGAGGGTACTGGGTAGACATGGTCCTTGCCCCCCAGTTACTCAGTTATTTGTAGACAAAATAACCCCTGTAATTGAATCAGATGAACTTACTCTTAATGTCTTTCTATTGTTCATAAAATAATCATTTATTTATTCTGCATTAACTGAATGCCCACTATATGCCAAGTACTGGATAAGGAGACACCTTAATTTAGAAAAAGAGACAAAATAGGTAATTTAACCTCTACCAGGAATTGCCTGTCACACCAGCTTCTCACTCTCCATTCCAGTCTGCAGCTTTCAATTATTTCTATTCTACCTCAACACCTAGACTTAGGAAATGGGCTCTGCCTTCATAGAAAACATATGAAAGCTCTGAGGCTGACTTAATTTTTATTCTCATGGCATTGGTGCTTTGAATAGGGTCTTCTTTTACCTGACTTACTTATTTGGTTGCCTCTGATTCCTGGCTCCTAACTGGTTGGCTAACATTTCACTATCTGTTTTCCTCTGTTCTTCTAACTCCTGAAAATCACCTAATACCCACTTTGTGCAGGCTATGACCCTATCACTTTATTTAGCTCTCTGATGGTTCTATTACCTGATTTTTCTCTAGCTAGCTTCCTGCTCAGGACTTTCCTAACCCTTCACTTATCATGTCTATTCCAACACTGACTTTTTCACTTAATATTGATCTGTAGTCTGCCCTGAACTCTGACAACTGCCTGACCACGAGCCCCCTAAAAAGAACCCTGGTTCCTGCCTTGGTGCACCCAATCTGCTTCTACCATTTCTCTTACTTGTTTCATCTTCAGTCATTTTTTCTTTAGTTCTAAGCTGGTACTAGGCATAGGAAATACAGGCAACTACCTACTTAAAGTGATTCAAGGAACTTCCAAGGCCTTAAATATCTACAAATATCTCCTAAACTCATTTTTTCCTCAGTGCTATTCTATTCTATATAAAACTCCCCACTACCGTAGCTATTTTTAAGCTATGACTGACTCAATGGAAAGAACCCTCTGTATATAATTTACTTATAAATAAATTACCTATAACTTACTTATAAGGCACCCTACAGTAGCAAGATTCTCTTCCATTAGTATCTTTATCAGTTTAAGCTTAGGTCCTTGTTGTGATCAACTTTATCTGTTTTTTTTTTCTAGAATTATAGGACAGTAAGTCAATTTATGTTAGAATCTCAGGATTTATGAGAGACTTGTGGATGGTAATCTTGTAACATCCCTTACATAAAATTTATTTCTCTAGAAACAGGTAACCAAAGATATACTATAACCCCTTAAGGCCATATAAGAACTCATTCCAAACAAAGTGAGATCTAGCCCTCATAAGTCCTGTCTCAAGGTACTGTCATCCTCTTGGGAATGAAGTGGAGCCCTGAGTGGTGTCCTTGACAGGACTTTTCAGGACCAAGGTATGAGAGCTCTAAGGTATGAGAGCTTCAAAGCCTTACAACTTCTAGTAGTTAAAGAAGTATAGCCCACTGATGAAAAAACATGCAGTAGATCTCAATATAAAGTTAACTGGCTATGTAATCATCTGCAGTGATAACAGGGTTATGGATAGAGCATGGTGGTCCCAAAGGAGACTAGAGTAGCCTCCAGACAGGTCTGGCATGAAAAGTATTGGCTGTACTTCTGAGTTATGCTGAACACTTAGGCTAGGGAATTTAAAGATCAGAGTTTTCTCCTCAGTAAAGTGGACATTCCACTGCAGGGAAGCTATACCCTGGCACTAAGCATCCTATAGGGAAGGTAAGCCAAACTGCAGGAACTCATTATGGATGTAAACAGTATGACATGAAGTCCCTAAGCTACAGAGGAAAGACATATAGGGTAATCAGAAATCCTGGTGTGTCAAAGGTACCAAAGCAAGAAACAAAGTAAAATAAAAAGAGAACTTGTATATAGTTTCCAATTTGGAGGTAGCCTTTCTGATGATAATAATTTTAGTAGAACTATTAATATACTTAGTCCTTAAAGGGAAATCGAGGCCTGCTACAATCTTAATGTGTTAACTCGTATATTGAAATTTAATCACCAATGTGATAGTATTAACAAGTGGAGCCTTTAGGGGGTGATTAAGTCATGATGGCTCTGCACTCATGGATGGGATTAATTTTCTTATAAAATGACTTGAGGGCACTAGCTGGGCCCTTTTCCCCTTCTGTGCCTTCCACCATGTGAGGACACATGGTTCAAGGCACCATCTTGGAAGCAGAGAGTGAGCCCTCATTAGACACTGAACTTGCCAGCACCTTGACCTTGAACTTCTTATCCTCCAGAACTGTTAGAAATAAATTTCTACTCTTTATATTCTATCCAGTCACAGGTACTTTTTTAATAGCAGCCCAAATAAACTAACACAAGGTCATTCACTTTCCTGAGCACTTTCCCCATGTAACTCAAACATCTTATCACATCCCTACCAAGTCTCTGAAAACCACAACACAATAAGCCATTTTGTTGGTGGAGTTAAAACAATCTGAAAATCTTCTCAATGGCTGTGATCAGATCAACAAGTTCTTTGCCCTCCTTTAGCAAGTTGAGATTCTGAAATATTGACAAGGGAAGCTAAGGGAGGAAGGCTGTAGAAACGGGAAGAAAACAGAAAATGATTTCTGCTCCCAAGTCTCTGCTTGCCAGACTTTATCCACCTAAGGCCCAAAGTCAAAGAATGCATTTCCACATACTTTCCCACATTTGTTTCCCCTCCCCAGTCTCCCAGGGGCTCTCCAGTCTCAAATGGGAGATAATCTTCAGATCAATGAGGGCTGATGTCAAACTCTTACTAAGCCATGTTTTCCCAGCTGGGGGTAAATTCCGCTTGCCTAGATGTAAAACTTCCTAATTAGAAATGTCAAGTCTCTGTTTAAATAGCAAGGAAAGAACTGGGAGTGGGGAGCAACAGGCCATAAAAATGTTTAAATTAACTCTTCCTTCACTCTGCATTTCAAGGCTTTGGGTAGTAAAACATACAGAGTGAAACTCTAAGATTTCATTCATTTTTCTGCTTGATGGATCTTAGAGGGGTATAAAAGTGTGGGGTGACACACCAGGAGAGATAGGTAGGGAACCCCTGAAATAATTGACTCTTGAGTAGCTGCAGAAAATAGTGAAAAAATCCTTTGTCCCAGAATACTGCTATTCCTAAACCTTACTGCACTGACTAAAATTTAATCTCCAAATTTCTTACTCTTCTATGTTAAGGCATGGATGTCCCATCATAAAGGCAGAAAAATGACTGAGAATAGGAATGAACTGTCATTATATGCCATTAGCACCTTCATCCAAATGTGTTTATCATAGTAGCCAAGGGGGGTGTGGAGGAAATGAATGACAGGTGTCAAATATATCACCTCATTCTTGGGATGGAAGGAAATATTGGAAGAGCAGACCGAATGACACAAGTTTATCATATCACCCTATATTACCCCCATTCAAAAAGGGCTGGGTGTCTGGAGCTACCAACTTGCCTGTTAGGTTTTATAGTTCTCAGAATGACTGAGAAAGAGCTGGAGGCATTTCTCAAATTCAGAAGGTGGGGAACTTCTCTCCTCCCTATGTATCTCACCTCTGCAAATAGTTGTGAGCCCATGTCAGAGTGTGATATTTTTATAGGTTCAATTACCAGCTGGCTTTTACCATCCAAGTTGCTTGTTCATGGGGCATTAGACATCACAGGTCAAGCTAAAATGAATGAGAATTTTCTTTTCCAAAACAGTAAAGAAAGTTTTTGTCTTATGTTCTTTTTTTTTTTTTCAGAAATAAAAGAGAGTTTGCCAGGTGTAGTATCCAGGTTCTAATTGGGAGCTGGGTAACATTTATCATAATTAGCCCTGTCCCTCGTACCAGTCCAGAGCAGCTTTCCTGTTGAATTTCTGGCTAAGGCAAGCATGCCAAGCACAATGTGAAGCCACCAGCCATCATAAAACCTCATTTTATGCCAGGTCTACCTCATCTCCTCAGAAATATGTAAACCTACAATATTTTCAATGTAGGACAGGAACCTCATGCATCACTGCATTATATTAACTGGGCATCTTGACCAGCTCCCTCAAATCAGAAATATTAGAAATGTTAAAGGTGTGTTACCAGAAGCAAAATGGCTTGCTACTTTCTTCCTTTAATGTGACTGACTCAATACTGTCCCTAAATTTGGCTTTTTCCTTTGAAAGGTGTTCAGGATAATTAGTAGTTCGAGTGGATTTGTTAGCACTAGTGGCTCTTTTCAAATAAGTGACACATGGATTTTGCTACAACTGGGGACAAAGGACATTCAGCATGGCAAAAACTATGTTGAAATTATACTTTATGCTCAATATTAGGGATTTGGCTGTTTTCTGTTGTATTTTTGGTCCGTGTGTACACTTCTATTGGCTCTGAGTTGCAAGCTTTGACTTGCTTGGCTGAACCATAAGAAATCATAAAGAGACTCTGTTCTTCCCAAGTGAGTGATAAAGGTCTGGGGATGGGATTCACCAATATCAGAAAATGTTTCCAGAGACTGCATCTGTCAATGTGGGTAAGTAAGCCAATGTTATACCCTAAGAACCACATCTGGAAGCCACAAGTGGATTGTATGTTGACTTACACATTTGATAGTTAGGCTATGAGACCCTTACAAACACCAACATATTAACATGCAAAATGAGAGTTCAGTACCACATTTCAAGACCAAGGGATATTTTACATATAGACTAAAGGAGCAAATCATGCATTAGCTGATGCTGTTATATGGCTTTCCATAATCAACCACTGAGGACTTTTCTTTTTTCTTTCTTTCTCGTTTTTAGGACTTTTCAAATGCACAAAAGTCAATGTGAAAAAAATTCCTGTAATCAATGGGCAACAGAGGCCAGGAACTCAAGTGTGATTGAGGACTGAGAATCTAGGCTTCATTGGACCCCAGAGCTAGACTCTACACTTTGGTAACAACACTGATTGCTGAGAATAAAATTCATGCCTCTTAGAGGAATTTAGTCGCCACCTGTGGTCAGCTGCAGGAAATATTTGTGGAGAAAAATTTGAAGCAAGTCTCTCTAAAACAGCTACCCTGGCCCATCTTCACCAAAGAAAAAGTGACTTTGCACACTTTGAGGTGACAGAGCTCTGCAAATGACTATGCCCAAAGCTAGGCTTGTGATAGCATAACTGCTGTTGCTGGGTTGATTTATTCCAATATTTGGCCAGCCACTGGCCAGGAGAAAAATAGCATATCTTTGATGTCCTTAACTTCACCTAAGCCCACCCAGAACCAGAGGGCCAAATAATGCAAGGGTCTTAGCCAGAGTCAGGTAGTTTGTTTTTTAAAAATTAAGAGCTTCCACACCTTAGCAACTGTGAATTGTGCTGCTATAAACATTTGAGTGCAGATGTCTAAATTAAGAGCTGAGAATCTGAATTAATAACATTTTTCAAATTTAGGCTCCTTCACTAGTTTTGCTATTTGACACTAATTGTTAGATGTTGTAGCATTTCCTCATGCTAGGCTAAAAAAAAACATACCTAGAAAAGTCCTGCATTTCCCCACACTTATCAAAGTAAACTAGCAACAGAATGGCTATCATGCATATACTCCCTGTTTTTGGATGGAGCCAGTATGCTACACTTAAAATTACAAAAGCTTTTTGGCATCAGTCCCCTATAAATGATTCAGATCAAAAAATATCTATGAGGCCTTTCTGTAATAAACTGCCCCAAATAGCCAAAATAAATATTTTACTTAAATAGAGATGCACAGATTGTGGAAAGTTGTGTTAAGTTGTAAATGATAAATGATAAATGTTAAAGCATTTGAGAGGGAGGCCAATACATACTGGGGGGTTCTGTTCAATTATGCGATGCACAACTGTACTGTCAAAATGATAGAGCTTGTCTACTGGAAACATTTAACTGAAGGCCAGCTGTATTTAGGCCCTAGAACTTTAAAAGTTTACACATTCTGAGGTCCAGCCATTGAGAGTAACTTGGTGGTAGTGATCAGCATTGACCAGCATGACAGGCAGTGACCATGGATGAGTGGCCCAGACTGGACAAGACCAGTCAAGACCAACTGAAACTGGCTGTGACTAGAACAGACATGTCACAACTGGTTGAGACTAGCCCAGACCAGTCATGACTGGTTGTGACTAGTTGTGACCAGCTTAGACTAGATGAGACCAACCCAGTCTGAACCCAGAGATTTACCTATAGTATAGGTATAGGTTCTAGTATAGGTCCTATCCTAAAAGAGATATCTAGAAACTTTGACATTGGTGGATAAAACCTGCCATTGGTGCTAAAAACAACTCTTATGCTTCAAGGCAGATTGTGATTTAGAAATAGAATGATGTAAAAGGTGGTTCAGGGTTTTGGCCTTAAGTGAAAAATTAAAAAGATCACTATATATTTCTTTCCCTTATAGCGAATGGAAATTCTGATCCAGAATCTGTTCTTTTCCTTCAATAAACATCCAGATACCCTCTCAAAAAAGAAGAATAAATATCAAATTTCACCCACAAAGGTCATATCAAACATAATTTTAAAAATGCAAGACATAAGCTCTTAGGCAACAATTTTCTTAAAGATACTGAAAATTACAGTGGAAGATAAAATAAAGAATGCATTTTCTATAGCAGTGCTTTCCATATCAATAGACAAGCACATGTACACATACATACAGACACACACACACTCTCCTACATACTTGGCATAACTTTCTGGCTTTAACAACTCTAATAGGAAAAATAGAAAAATCGCTACTATAGAGATGGATGATTTCTCTTTGCCAGGAAGCCATTCATAAAAAGGTTCTAAATCCATCACAAAGTATTCAGGCCCTGACTCGAGCCAGAAAATCTATAATAAAGTCTGCTTTCATTAATTCCTTTTTTATCATGCTCAATTTCCATTATTGAAACTTTTATGATTGCACATCTACTCAGGACACAAAGCTTCCCATTGCAACCAATAGTAAAGTGTTGGTTAAGGCTGGTCTGCTACATTAGCCATATCAATTTAATAAACACTGAATGTGTACTATGTGTAGAGCACTATGCAAAGTGGTGTGCAAACTCAAAGAAGATAGTGAAAATTATAGGTTGAAAAAATCCTATCTAAAATAAACTGTTAAGAAGACTGGTCTCCAAATGCCTGGTAGGTAGGGCTGGTCAATGCTTTATATCAGAGTTCAGAATAAAAAGAGGATATACATTATAGCAGCTTCAGTCATGAAGAGCTTTTGAAAAGAGATGAGATGTCTCCATCAATGGGTCTGGCTTGATTAGGAAAAGAGAAAGGAAATGGACAGGCTATTGACAAGAAAGTGTATGGAGAAATACACTGAGATAGTAAATTAAAGGTTGTAGAAGTGAGTAGAAGAGATTGATGATGGTTAAAGGAGACCGAGCTTCTCAGAAAAACAACAAATAAACCTTCCACATAATTTCTAGGGATGGAGAGGGGTGTCAGGAATTTTTTTATAAAGACCCTATACATACCAGTTAATCTCAATTCAAAATAAATTTAGTCCACTACTTCTCTACACTTGTATCTTTGTTCTTATTGATGTCTCTTTTTGGATTGTCCTTTCCCTTTATTTTTGTCCATCCCTCAAGGCTCAGCTCAAGTGCAACCTCCTCCATAAAACCTTCCTTGATTTCATATTTTCACCCACAATAGGTAGATGAGATGAGTTCTTTACTATTGCTGCATGGTGGGAGATACAGGCAGATATGACAAGTAGGGAATAAGGGAACATTGGAACTTTAGGCACTCTACAAAGGGATAGAGATAGAAGGAAGAACCAGAGATTTGCACTTGGAGTTTTGTTCATTTGAGTCGACATTGCCATGTGAGTATAAAGCTGGGGGTAAACCAACGACAAAGTAAAATTGTCTAGGCCCAGACTACGATGGAACATCTATATTACATGTGTTGCAGTGCTCCAGACCAAAATGAGTAAATATCCCTGCTATTTCCTTAATGCCTGGTACACTGTAGGCATTCAATATTTATTTTTAAAAAAGTAAAGAATGAATGCATAATCAAGGACATATGCTGTTGGTGAAGTCACTGTGATGTCTAGCATTATGCTGGTGTGCAACAGACTATTTGAATAATATCTTAAATTTCATTTAAACAAACTTTCTTGGAAACCTGTGTGTGCCAGCCACTACTGGCAGGGTTAAAGACAGAGATCACTAAGTTATTGCCCTCACCTCAAGGAACTAACAATCCAATGGAAGAGATAGACAGGTACAATATTAATATAGGGCATAATGAGATTTCTGCTAAATAGAACTAAAAGCAAGTACTGAGGGAGGGTGAATTCTTATGGGAAAAAATAAAGAATTGAGTAGCACTCTTTGCATGTCAGTGTGGATTTGAGATGCATAGAAACTAGCGGTTATCTACCCTTGGTAGATTCTAATCTTTTAGGTCCCTTGTGGGTCAGAGAGAGCCTATGCTTTTTATTTCCCCACATACTGGTATGAATTTGTAAAGAAATAGAAGGAGAACTCTGGTGAAGCAGTACCTTTTGTACTATCCTGGATGGAGCTGGAGACCATTCTTCAAAGTGAAATGTCAAAGAATGGAGAAACAAGCACCACATGTACTCACCATCAAATTGGTATTAATTGATCAATGCTTATGTGCACATATAGTGGTAACATTCATTGGGCGTAGGGCAGGTGGGAGGGAGCAGGATGGTATGGGTATATTCATACCTAATGAGTGAGGTGCACACTGTCTGGTGGATGGGCATGCTTGTATTAATGCTCTGACTCAGGCATGGCAAAGGCAATACAGGCAACCTAAGCATTTGTATCCCTGTAATATTCTGAAATAGAAAAAACATTTTTCACTGCAGATTTTTTGTATAAATAAAGTGACTATAATCAACAATAAGTTGGGGTATACTTTAAAATAACTAAAAGAGCGGAATTGGAATGTTCTAATATCAAGAAATGTTAAATGCCTGAGGTGGTGGATATTCCAATTACCCTGATTTGATTAACTCACATTGTATGCCTGTATCAAAACATCACATTTACCCTATAAAGATATACTACTATTATGTATCCATAATAATTAAAAATAAACAAAATACATCTTTAAAAATTGAAAAAAATCCAATTTGGGAAAGGAGAAAGACTATGGATCTACCAACTGTGGCTGTGGAAAATAGAAGCAAGCAAGAGGAAGCCATTCTCTGATCGAAATCCAAACAGAAAAGTATAACATTGAATATGGGGTCTGTGGCTAGTTGTGGGAGAGATGGCAAAAAGAAATAAAAGTATTATGCTGATTAAAATTTAAAAAGACAGTTAAAGGGGATAAGATATTTCTCAGATTAATTTAGCTTGAACCACCTCCCCTCCAATTCCAAAACCAAATTTGAGCCTAACAGGAGGAGTGTGCCAACTATAGGAGATCTCATCTACAAAATGAAGGGTTAGATAAGCTGACCTTTTTAGCGTGTTCAAACTCCAATATGTTATAGTCCTGTAACATAAATTTTGCCTTTCCCAAGGCCTACCAAGAGAGTAAGGAACAATACTGACTGCCCCTGGAATTGTAAAGAAAAAACAAAGCAATAACCCAGTCACCTAGCAACCTTAGGCTACTCCCTGGAGAGGGCCATGAGAAAGAAAGGGGTAATTAGAAGTTTCAAAACATCTGCAAAATCTTAGTTCATGTCCTTGGAGCAGCTTAAGCCCCAGAGACCAATAATACAGACAGGAAATCAATTTTAAATACTCTTTGCACATCAACTCCTGAAAGTTCACTCTCAATTTCTAAAAAATGATCCTCTACAAAAGGCAGCTAAATCTTGGGCAGCCCTCACATAGCTTGCTGACACAGAGGCTGTAAGGTCTTCAGAGGACCCATGGAAAGCACAGGACCTATAGAAGATTTTTACAGTGTGTGTAATTGGGGTTCTATGAGGTGTTATTTAGCTCTCCATTTGCATACAATAACCACCCCAACTATATCCTCTATGAGAAGTACTCATTCACTGGAAAATCATGTGAGTCATCTTGCTGAAAGTTGAAGATGTGGTCTACAGGGAAGAAAGTGGAAAAGGCAATGGAGAATAAGGAAAGGTTTGAATCAGAGAGATGGTTCATATAAGAGGCCTTCCTCAATTCCCCCTAGGTATATAGATTCTTCTCCTAAGCAGCTGGTAGACTGCAAGGGAGTAGCACAGGAGGATATTCCTTCATACTGTTGATCGGACATTGAGCCACATTTTCTTGTCACTAGATCCCTACATCCCTTTCAGGCTGAGTTTGGCCACTGGGTGTTAATAATTTGCATGTGTGTCTACGCACATGCACATATGTGTGTGAGCTCTTATGCTTGTGAGAACATGTGTGAAAGTGTTATCATGTGTCTGAAATAATACAGGAAAAGAATTGAAGTGTAAGAGATCTCCCTGAGATTAATTTGACTTTAAGTCTTCCAAATCCTGAAGCCAAACTTGAGCCCCAAATGGCCCATATGCATTATAAGCTTATTTTTTGTAATGGAACTAATGGTCTCAAACAGTAATATACATAACCTTTTGTGGGGGCTGGGCCTAGAAGAAAGGATGGATGGATGGAAAGAATGTGAGCAGGGTGAATCAAGGGACAGGTGAAAACACCTGCCCAAGCTGCTTGTTTACTGTGTGCAAAGGTCAACTGAAAACAGCTGAAGTGTATGGATATCGTTAAAGAAATTAACAAATGACCCTGACCTTTTGCACGTGTCCTTGGAAATAAATATGGGAAGGAATTTAGCTGGGGAGGCCATTTTCTCCTTCAGACTTTGGTCTCTCCCCTTCTTTCTAAACACTCTGTGTTTCAAGTAATTATTCTTTAGCTACCGAGCATCAGAGCGAAAAGCTATAGCTACAACTTTTCACTTAGTTGTTATCAGCTAAAAACCGCTTTATTGCTATGGTAGGTGGATCATCCAGTTACCTGGCATCATATTCCCAGTGTTCACATTTGTTTAAAAACTAAAAAGGTGTCTCATAATTCAGAACAAAAGTGGGGAGAGGCCAACTTCCTATTCACCTTCTCCTCAAATCTATTTGTGTTTCTGCATTGTAAAATACTGACTGGTCTAGCTACCTGCGACAGGAAAAATGACTATATGGCAAAGCGTGCCTGCTAGGGTTAAAGTATGGAAGTAAAGTTTACTTACCAGTTTATGCCTAATCCTGGCTTCATTATTAGTGCCCCATTCCACTCTCCAAATTGTCCCAGTTTGAACAATGAATAATATGGTTACCTGAAATAAAGTGATTCCTTGGGTCAATTGTTTGCGTTTTTCTAACTTAATTAATATTTGGACTTCTCTGTATCTACCACTAGATATTTTCAAGGCCAGTAATTTTAAATGAAAGTGAGTGATGACTTTTAAGTATACAAAACTGCATTAAATGTCTTCAGGGCATCACTACAGCTTGGAACCTCTCCTTTATGAGATTATTATTTTTCAGCATCTCATTAGGCATGCTTTGCACATGACCTAGGGAGCCAGGGTGTGCTTCGAAGTAATGTTATTTTGCACCCTAACAGTACACTGACAACCTTTAGCCATTGCACTTGGGAATTGAAATCAATTTCCCTTTCCCAACTCTGCCTTTAGGGCCAGGTGTTTGTAAGGTTATTTCGGAGGCAAAAGTGTCTCCACAGTTCAATGGAGCTGATGAACTGAGATATAGAAAGCTACCCTACTGACAAGCCCATGCACTTGAGGCTGAAATGAGAAACCTGCTGTTAGTGAATGGGTTATATTCTGTCATTCGGATCTACTTATAGGGCCATCTTGTGCATGTGGGAGGCACTGTCCACACATTTTCTTCTTAACTACCCTTGCACTCCTCAGGGCATGGGTGATATACATTTGCTTTAATTACCTTGATGGCTTTAGAATATTACTCTTAAATGACTAGCTGCAGTTAACTCCTGGGTACATAAAAGATCTTCTTAAGCATCTCCTGGATACACTACACTGCTCTGGAAGTAGGAAACAATAAGATCAAAGAGGACTCAGGTGTTTGTCTGTAATGGATGAAGGAAAACAATTAGAGCAAGGGTTCTCTAACACCAGCGGGATAAGAATGCAGATTCCAAGGCCCAAATTTTTGAGTTCCAGAATCCTTAAGATTGAGATGGAACATAGGAGTCTGCATTTTAATAAGAATTGTGAGTGATTCTGATGCAGTGGTTTTATGATCACTCTTTTAGAAAGAACTAAATAGAGAAAGAGTTTTAATTCAGAAATCTTAGAAAAAGAGAAACTAAACTATCTGGAAAGGCTGACATCATTGACCCTGCTGGAGAATAGTAAGTAATTATAATAATTAATAATAATCATAATAAAAAGAAGAAGTAATAAACGGTGGCCCAACTTTGCAGACAAAGTAGCCAAACGAAGTTGGCAGAACCTACCTACATTAAATTAAATATCTATAAAGTCCTACTTTGGTAGAGATTAATGCCCCATTCTATTCTCCCCACCTGTAGTGCAGTAGTAAATGTAGCAATTACAAAGATAAAATTTGGTACACAGGGCTTGACACATAGCAGACAATCAGTAATAGGCAGACTCATGAATAGATAGTAGCATGAAATTTTTACATGGAGGAGCCTCAAGAGATAGAAGCTAGGCAGGGAGAAGATATGATTCATACTCTATAGCCACAAAACTCTGTCATCTTTTGATGGGACCACGAAGAGAAGTAATTGCACCATTATGTTCGCTCCTAAATTCCTTCACAATTTCTGACCCCTCCCTCCAATCCTACCTATTTCACATGCAGTGCAAATGAGAAAGATGGATTTCATCAAAATCAGGTATTTGCCTCACATATAAGGCTACATCGGTACACTGGCTACCTAGAAGGGAAATAAGTTGCAGTACATTTCATATGAAGGAAAGATGCTCTGATAAGTGCATAGGAAAATAACATCCCCTTCATAGGCTCCTAGAACTACAAAACACTGTGAAGGAAATAGAGGCAATAAACTCAGCAAAGCAGGGTCAGCAAAGCAAAACCAATGAGTATGTGAGATAAAACAAAAAAGGCCTAGATTTGAATCCAGGCACTGCTATGTGGAAACTGTTAAATCTTGGGAAGGGCAGGCAACTTCTCTGAATCTCAGTTTTCAGATTTGTAAATTGTGAATGACAATAATAATACTTTTCTCTTTTATAGGATTATGCTGAGGACTTATTAAATGTGATAAATGTAAAGAATGTAACACAATGCCTGGCACATAATAAGTATTCAACACAAGAAACCATCTCTATATCTGTATATGCCACAATCCATACCAATGTGAGGAGATCATGTTTATAAGGACAGGGAGAAGCTGCCTTACCTCTGTCCTGTCCACATTGCCTTGGTGATGAAGGAAGGTGGCTAAAGATTTGTGTACTGATGCTAATTATATAAATACCTCAGGTGGTTGCTTTTATTATTATTGCCAGCTGCTGAAGGCTCTGATTGCTAATGCCTTCCCTTCTCCCCAGGTGCTGCCTCTTCATTCTTCTAGCCCCTGTGGTAAGACTGGGCCTTCTGGAATGTGGCATCATTTTCTCTGTATCCTATATCCACATGGACTTTGGCCAAAATGCAAAAGGTAACTAATATCAGGCAAAATCTAGCTAATGCCAGGCAGTAACTAGAATAACCAGCAAATAAAAAAGTAATAACATAGATGACTCTCCCCAATACTTTTTAAAACGTGTTTTAAAAAGATTATTTTTTGAAAAAAAGGTTTACTGATGCTGGTTGGCTCCATTTCAGGCTCTTGTTAAACCTAAAGATGGTTAGCAGAGACTGTCGGGGTATTACTCTGGTATTTTTGGATTTTCACTAATAACTACTGGGGATTTGACACACTTTCAGAACTAGTAGTGATGCCACCTTACATTCATGTAAGGACAGTGGTTTGCAAAGCACTTTCAAATAGACAGTCCTCATAATAACTTTGTGGCAGAGACTGTATGGATATTACTACCCTTCCCTTTATTTTACAGTTGAGTAAACTGAGGGTAAGGAAAGAAAGGACTGTTTATTGGATATCTAACATCTGCTAGACATTTTACATACACTGTCCCACAGAAATTCATATCACTGTAAGGCAGGTGTTATTCCTCCCACCCCCATCACCCATTACAGATGTGGAAACAAAACTGAGGAAGCACCATGGCCAAAGTCACATTGCTAAGAAGCAGCAGATCAGGGTTTTTAACAGTGCACCCTTTCAATTCAAAGCATATGCTTATCTTACCACTGCATACTATATCCCAGGTGGATATACTCAAGGACACATGGTTAGGGACAGAACCAGTGTTCTTTTCCCCAAGATCAGTGTTTCTCAAACATCAGTGTATATGTGAATCACCTGTGATCTTGTAAAAGTGCAGATTCTGATTCACTAGGTGCACAGTGGAGCCTGACATTCTGCATTTCTAACATGCTCCTTGATTATGCCTATGTGGTTGGTGGCTGGTCTGTGGGCCACAGTTTGAACAGCAAGGTCCCAAATCATAGCAACAGCTCTCAGACAAAAGAGAAGGTAACACACATAAAACATACTATTTTCTGATTTTGAACAAAAAGGCAAAATAAATAGTATAGCCGTGTCTAAAATAGGGTTATTTTCTATGTCTATATGCATGCATGCTCAGCTAGGAATCTCTGGATTCAGATTCCTGATCTGTGCAATGTGTGCATTTTCAGCATTTTCCAAATTTGCCTGATCAAAAGAATCTGCTTGTTGAAAATGCAGATTAGTGTATCCACTTGAGATAAACTGAATGTATATCTTTAGTGATGGGTTCTAGAAATTTGCATTTTAACATTCTCCCCATGTAATTCTGATGCTCACGAATGCCCCATTGGTTAAGAAGGGAAGAAGCAAACATTTATATAAGGGGTAAGATAGTAAATATTTCACAAAACTTTAAAAAACAATAAGGACAGATTTGGCATGTGGGGCTCAGTTTGGCAACCCCTGAATTAAGAGATCTGGGAAGGCAAAGTACTAAGTAGGGACAACAGACAAGTAAAACTTCATGCTTTCTTCTTCTAGCCCACAAAGTAGCTGACATAACTGAGAAGCTGGGAGGAGGGGACATTTTTACACAAGGTTGTATATAGAAGCGTCGAAGAAACACAAAGAAAAAGAAAAGACCCAGAGAAAGACAGAAAGTTTACAAAAAGATAGAAATTGAGAGATTGAGACAGAGAGATCCCAATAAAGAGAAAGACAGAGACCAGCAGGCACAAAAGAAGACACAGACACTGTCTTCCTTCAGGTAACCTGAAGTCACCAAATACAGTATAACAGAACTCAGTAACTAACAGGAACAGATAAAAAGGCAGAGACAATCAAAGTCAAAAAAGGGCAGGAGTGAAAAGGCACACCTATGAATGAATAAAGCCTGAGCTCAGCTCTTAAAAAAGGCAAGGTCCTGTCAGACAAGGCATTCTTCTCTCCTTCTCCTATGCAGACATGGTGGATTCAAAGTGCCTTGCCAGTCATAGGGAAAATGCATGAGAGATAAAGCTGATTTTCTCAATCTGTTTTCAACTCTTAGCCCTTTTGATAACATAAAGCATAACTTTTCCATTTGTTGTGATAAATCCTCTCAGGGGTGCTTGCCACCCACTGGACCATTTGACGATCACTGATAGAAGGTAGCTAGTGTGTGTACTACTGATTTCCATCAGGCAAGAAAAATTTATCAAACTTTACTTTTATTATCATATTGAATACTTTTTCTAAACCCCACAAGCCCCCTACCCTATTTTGATATACTCTTGTTCTCATACCACTCCTCTGCCTCCTTGTCCCCCAAGCACACACAGAACAACAAATTTGCCTACTCCTCGAAATCCACTGGCCTAGTCACAAAAACCCACACAAGGTACAAGGTGCAAAATACAGGCTATATGGCAAGATACAAAGTCCCAGTGAAAAGAGAACACCATTTCTCTGTAAATAAAAGTTGATGGCAGCATATTTCCTAGGGCAGTCATGTCACACCCCTCACCTGTCTTCCTGGGATCGCCTTCTTCACAATGGATTTTCTTCTGCCATCAATATTCCAGATCTGAGACATTACATACTGCTGTGGCAGAAGCTATCATGAAGGAGATTTGATGCCTTTTTTAAGGTTTAAAAGACTGTGTATTTTTCTTCTATGAAAGCTCTGACCTTAATGTTGGTAGCGACTGCAAGAAGATACTGCTGCTACTTCATAAAACCAAAGCAGCGTGCCCATCTCAGCCCATCCTCAGCGGGTTAAGGGGTTCATTGACAGCTAAGTGCAGTTTTCCTAATGCCAAAGGAAAGTCATTAAAAAACAGAAGCAGGGGGCATGCAAAGAGCAGCTTCCAACTGAGCTCAGCTAAGTTCCCCTCCTGATTGGGCAGTATTTCTATGCTAGGGACAGGGAAAGGGATCTGTTTTTAACTTTGTTAAGCCTTGTGCAGATGTTACTAAATCACTTAGGTGATGACCTGGAGTGGGGGGTAAAAAGGATTTATATAGGACAGATTCCAACTGGCAAGTATCTGGGATGCCCTGCCCTTGCCTTATCTCAATGCACCAACAGGGAGTCACTGACTGCTGTGTGTAAAGGAAATAAAACGGGTTCATTTCACCACACACTTCACAGAGGGGTAGAAGTAGCAGGTAACTCACACATATGGCAGCAGGTGGGAACAGGAAAACCTGTACTGAGCAATTTTAATTGTATTGCAAATGGCAGTAAGACCAGAAAATTTAAGTCTCTGCTGCCTTGCCAGAAACTAGTTAAGGGGCAGTATAATTAAGATAAGGGTATAATCCCCCTGACTCAATGAGTTTGCTCTTTTCCTCATCACTGCCTCAGACCTTAATTGTGAACAAAACCGAGATGCTAAACCCTGATCATCGCCTGGTGCCTAATCTTGACCAGCTATTTAAAAAATCAAGGACTAGATGAAATAGAAAGCATCAGTTTGCTCTATCCCTACAGCAAGAGAACAATTCAAATTAACATTTAGGGACAGTGGGTTGGTTCCATTATCTTTGTATATGAAGAACAGCAAAGAAAAATCTGGGGTTGTATAAAAGAGAAGGAAGGCTTGCTTCAGTTACCTTCTACCAAAAGTTTCTCCTACAAGGCCCACGTGTTAGGCTGACTGCTACTTTTGACTAATTGTCTAGATGTGTAGAATGCAATGTTCAATGTGTATACTCTGAGACTCCACCTCTACAATGCAGCAAAGGGAGAGTGAGTTACTAATCTCTCCCACCTTGTCAGGGAGCCTCTTTTAAGGCAAAGGAAACCTTTACGTGTTGGCCTTATAAGCTAGCTCAAGTGTGACCCTGCTAGTATGACGATTACATTTTTGAGGAACCAAGTTCAGACAAACCTGGGTTCAAGTAGTGGCTGCCCTACTTCCTAGCCCTTGGGCAAGACAGTGCACACTCTCCGAGCCTCATGTTCCCCATCAATAACATAAGGATTCTTATTTCTATTAAATAAGTACCATTAGATAATGTATGTAAAGTACTTAGCACAAAATAATGGTAGTTATTATTATTACCACTAATAACTATAACTTGGTTATCTCCAGGGTTATCAATACAGTATATTATAGGATAGTGATTATTAAGACCTAAGTTTGGCAGCCAGGCTTGTGTTTCAGTGTGTGCCATATCACTCCTTTGTCCCTTTGGGCAATTTCCTTATTCCCTCTATACCTCAGTTTCCTCTGTGCTTCTATGATAATAGCCTTGTCTGTCTTACAGGATTATGAAGATTAAATAAGCTAACATATGTAAAACACTTAGAAATGGTGCCTGGCGCAGAGCAAGTGCCATGTAAATATTAGCTACTATTATTAATAATTTGGCAAATAATTTGGTAAACATCTTGAGGGCTTGGCTCACAGGTCCCAATGCTGCCTCTAGCACACAGCAGGCTCTCAGTCTGTGTTGTTAAACCTACTCTCCTCATTAAGAGCATAAATCCATCTAATAAAACTTCAGCCCACAAATGAAGGCTTAGAACTACATCTGGTCATTACAATTCTGTCAGCATGTGCCATCACACTTCTCCAGAATCCAACTCTCTGCCATCTCCCATTTATGAATCACTATGATACCATAGTTGCATCTGTCATAGTAGATTATGTTATGTCAACAGGACAATGCAACAACAGACACAACTGGTTGTGGCATGTAGGAAAATGACAAATTAGTCCCAAGAATTTCAAAAGACAGTTTTCTGAAAGGAGGGCAGGTGCTGAGCCTAAATGTGAAATGAAAATTGCTCACAAATTGAATGATAGAGGAAGGGTTCCTTCATTTCAGATTTGGTCCTTTGCCCAAGTTGGAGATCCACACAATTCATATTTAGAGTCTTCCTCCTAACTCTCTGTTAGGAGCCAATGCCTGGATTGGCTATCATAGCACCCCAGCTAGGCCCATATTCTCTAGAAGGAATCCCTTCTATAGAATGTCTTCCTTAGCTTCCTCCTATCTTTCTTCTAACCTCAAAATCCCACCTCCTCAGTATCTGACCTGGAATATACAAGGCTGATCAAAGTATAGGGCATTATACCCCCAGGTACGTATTTCATTTAAAAAGCCTCTAAAAGCATGGCAATTCTTTAGCCTAGGAAAATGTCTCTCTGAGAGAAAAAAATTCAGGGAATTTTAATAGATTGAGGGATATGAAGAGGTTACACTAGAGGAGACCTTTCGTAATGCCTATTAAATTCATTCATTTGTTCAGCAAATATGTATTGATACTATGTGTTAATTCTTTCCTAGACAATGGAACTTCAGCAATAAAAATAATATAAAGCCCCTGCACTTAGAGAGTTTACATTATAGTATGAAGAAAATAACCAAGAAAAACATAATTTTAGATTACATGAGCAATATGTGAGAAATTTATTTAGCAAGGTGATAGGATAAAAGTTAACGGGGAAGAGAGTGATTGAAAATTTATATAATATGGTAAGTAATGATTTCTTTGCGGTAATGACATTTGACCTAAGATTTGAATGATGAGAAGGAGCCTGCCACGCAGAAGTCAAGATCATGGTGAAAAACATCCCAGGCAAGGGACACAGCAAGTTGAAAGGGTATATAAAGGGAATTAACTTGATGGTTTAGAGCAGGGGTCCCTCAAAGTTTTTAAACAGAGGGCCAGTTCACGGTCCCTCAGAGGGCCGTTGGACAGTGTGGCACACATTCCACACATGTGCACTGTGGGCCCGGGACTAGTCGGCTGCTAAGCAGGACAGGCAGTGGCGGCAAAAACACCCAATGGGCCGGATAAATGTCCGCGGCGGGCCACGTGTGGCCGGTGGGCCATAGTTTGAGGATGCCTGGTTTAGAGGAAAAGAAAGAAAAGCAGTGTGGTTGAAGTATAGGGAACTGGAAGCAGAGTGATAGGAGATGAGATTAGAGAATAGTCTGGGGCCAGATAATATGATAGAGCATTTGGACTTAATTCTAATGAGAAACCTTTGGAGGGCTGTAAACAAAAGGGTGATATAGTCTGATTTACATTTTTGGAAGAATAAAGCAGAAATAATATGATAGTAGACATAAGCAGGGGGCAGATCAGATAGAGGCTTCTAGAGTGAGGTGAATCAACTGAATTTATATATATTCTCAACAACTAATCAGAATACAGATTTTTTAAGGTAGCATTTACAATGCACCAAAAAAAGAGAAAAAGACATCTAAATATTTAGGAATAAACCTAATGAAAGATATATTCTATATAGAAATACTACAAAGCATTATTGGCAGAAATTAAAGAATATTGAAATAAATGGAGAAATATACCAAGGTCATGGACTGGGACGTTGTTTCTTTCAAATTGGTCTGGCTACAGATTTATTATAATTCCAATTAAAATCCTAAATTTTTGGTGGAAGTTAGCAACATAATACTAACATTTAAAAAGACACAAAGGGCCAAGAATGATCAAGCCAATCTTCAAAAATGAGAATAGTTAGAACACTTATACTACCAGATAGCCACTACTTATTATAAAGCCACAATACTTAATATAGTGTGGTATTGGTACAAGTATAGACAAAGAAATCAATGAAACATAATATGAAGTCCAGATATAGACCAACGCATATATGTATATTTGATTAATGACAAATGTGGCACTGGAAAGCAATGGAAAAAGGAAATTCTAGATCACTTGTATATCTATAGGGAAAAAATGAAACATGACCCTTATCTCATACCATGCACAAAAATCATTTCAAGATCAACACATGAAAGATTAAAACAACAAAGCTTCCAAAAGCTAATATGGAACCATATCTTCAAGACTTTGGGATAGGGAAAGACTTCCAACCTAGAGGAAAATATAATAAATGGGAGTTTATTAAAGTTAATAACTTTTTAAAAAGAGATACTAATACAAAAGTGAAAATGCAAACCACAGAATGGCTTTTGCCACATATAACTGACAAAGAGTATGTATACAGAATTAAGAATATTCTTAATTTCATTTGTTGAATAATCTATATAAAAATATAGAGACTAAATGACACATATTTTATAAAATTCAAAATACACAAATTTAATCTATGGGGTAAGAAATCAGGATAGTGGTTTCCTTTGCAGAAGCAAATAGGGATAATGAATATGAGTAAAGTGGGTTTGAGGGTGCTTATGTTATCTTTATTGACCTGTGTAATAATTATAACATGTGTGTTCACTTTGTGGTCATTCCCTGTCATTTTTAAGTCTGGATCAGAGATTCAATTCCTATTACATTGTACCTTCCAATGGCTTCTTGGTTGACTCAGTCCCCTCACCACCATGCACATCTTTCTAGTACAATGTTGATATGATGACTGGCACAAAGCTTAGAATTCAAAAGGTGACTGACTTTTTTATTGACCTGAGAAAAAAAAGAGAAACTGGGAGTGCTGGTGAAGAGAATAATTTTAAAAAAATAAGGGTCTATGAAAAGCAGAGTATCCCTCAATACCAGACTATTTAGGAACAACATTGTCAAAATGTCTTCTGACCTATAATATATAGTCAGATACAAAAGAAGTAAAAAGTGTGTACATAAGAGCATTTTCTAGCTTTTTCATTATATATGTTAAGACTTTTATCTCTTTGTATATATAAATGTACACTAACATATGTTTACCACCATCACCATCTCTGCTCCTAATATGCCCTTCTTTCCCATCTCAATGTTAGTATCTCTGTTTCCTGACTGATAAAACAGTTAAAAAGGTTTAGGTCACAAGCTATGGTTCATGACATAAAAGCCAAGAAAAGATAAGCAAGAAAAAATATAGTCCAATGGTTCTCAAAAACTTTATTGTGAATTAAAATCATGGGGAAGAGTTTGTTAAAATGCAGATTCTTAGGCTGTTCCCATTGAGTATCTACATTTTAAAAGCACCATAGGAGATTCTGCTATAGGGGATTTATTGGGAGAAATACTGATCTAGCTTAACATCCTACCTCCCCCTTAGAATTACTATATTAGCATGCCTTAGATATTACCTTGAGTCTATTTTTAAAAATTTATTTTCAAGGAGGAGAAAATCCATAAAATTTACCAAGTATCATAATAATTGCTTATTTTCTGAAAACTTTCACTTGGATTTGATTGTTTTTTTTTGTAATAGAATACCATTGTATCATGCACTAAGGGAACTAGCTATTTAAAGGAACCCCATGGTGAATCCTTCTGTAAAGTGAAAATTTTTTCCCTTGATTTATTTGTTGCATAAATCTAGATTTTCATATCTGAGTTCACCTGCTGGGAAGAAATGTTCTCCCTGTTGTCTAGGTCCTCTTGGCTAGCCTTCTGTTCAATATGTGACCTTCTCACAATTCTGTGATTTATATGGAACTATTTAGAGAAGTAAATAAGTAGTGTTGCATGTTAACTAGAGCAATTGGATTGAAGGGCTGCCAGGAGCTAGCAGGACAAAAGATAAAAGGAGCTCAAACCTCTGTATAGAAGGAAAACAAAGTAAAAGGGAGGAGGCTAACACCAAAACAAGCATTCTGTAATGCTGAGAACTATAAAGTGATATAGCTATAAAGCTCAAGAGCCCTAAGCTTGAGATGTTGTTTTTCACAAGCTGGAAAAGGAATTAGGGGCAAGATAGAGTCACCACTTCCTTCAATGGCAAGGTAACCTCTAACCTGATGTAGGGTATAGAAACTAAGAAGTGAAGACTTGTAAGACAACCAAGAAGGGAAGGATGAGGGTCATAAGGGGCTATCTTTGAAGGCTATTTCAAGTCTATAGAACTAACTTTTATCTATATGTTTAATTTGCTTCCTGTTTAACACTCGGTGCCCTGTGATAGCCTCATACCTTCAGTAAATTAGATCTTAAACCCAATGAAAATAGCCATAAAGGGTGGTACCTAAATTCACTATTGAGGACTGAGAGGAAGTTGTATCCCTCGAGCCATAGCCCATAAAGGAGCCCTGATGATTAAGGTCATAGCAACGAAGGCAAATAGGATTTTTTGAATCATACAGTCTACTTGTTAGATTGGACAAGAATCCAAAAGTATGGCAAAAAGAGACTCAAAACACCTATCATGAAACCTGAGACATTGGTATATAAGCATAATAAATGAGAATACATAGACAAGATTTCAAAAACAATGCATAGCACATTGTAAATTTATGAAATTGTCAGTTTCCTTTCTCTTTAGTCCCTACCAATCTCAACTTATTTTCAATAACATACCCGTTTTTAAACATGAAATACAATGGTGGGCCATGATCTACTTTGGCACCAATTCAATTACTTCTGCATACCTATCACCTGTCTGGTACTGGGGAGGACACACAGATAAATCAAACACAACCTTGTCCTAACCAGAACAGCCTTTTCTTCTCAATGTGAAGTTATAAAATTACCTTCCCTACTGATCACATCCTTAGTCATATACCTTCAGAACTCCTACCTTAAAAGAGATGATAATCCACAAATGAAAAAAGATGTGCACAACTGACCTCAATTTGAAGAACAAGCCAAAATGCCACAGAATTTTGTTAAACCCAGGAAATTCACCAGTTATTTTTAATTAACCACAATAGTTAATCAGAAAAAGAAATGCATAATTCATAGAATTTTATTTTTCTTAAATTACAGCAGTATATATCAAACCAATCAATCTGAGAAACAGCTGGAGTTCTTTCTCACATTATCAGGCACAGTCAAAATCAGGGGAGTATTTGAAGCAAGGAAAGAATTTAGAATGGCATCAAATACTAAAATTATCCTAAACTCAAAAGCCACACTCATCATCATCCATACCCAGGGGGAAAATAAATGTAGGAAACTAAGAGCTGGGCTTCCAGAGTATAGTTCTATCTTTAATTTTCCCTTTACCAAGGCTTCCTGACCCAAACACTATATAGGAGAACTCCAAAGTCTACCATAAACAGAAAAGGCCTCTCTTCCCAGAAACACCATCATGCCCCACAGTCCATTTTACCAAGAATTTAGCCACCAAAGGTTTTGACTGTCATCATTTTTGTCAGCCTGGGAGATTTGCCATGATCCTAACTTGCCCTGAATCATTTCCAATGAATCTTGTAGGTCTCATATCTTTGATGTTCTTTTCTTCTCTTGAAACATATTTATATATCTCCAGTTCATATTATCTTTTAGAGCTAACAAGTTTCATCTGCTAAAGTAGTGGTTTTCGAATTTTATTTTAGGAATGGAAACTTTTTTTAACCTCAAATGGTCAAGAAATCAAATATGTAAGAGAGATGAAAGTGAAGCTGATCTGGTTGAAGTAGGGCTGTGGATACACAGAACCCTGCTGCCTGGGCCTCCCTTTTCTCCTCATCCCTTAGTGGCTCCTAAGGGGGCTTTGCAGAACTCCCAGGAAAAAAGTATCCTTTCATCTATTATTGTATCAGGGTGAAAATGTTATTTTAATAACTGGACAGATTTCCTCAGAAAAGGAGCAATATTATTTTTAACAAAATAACTTGACAGTCAATTGGGTATGAAAGGTGAGACCAGGAGAACCTGGAGCAGAAAGGAAAAAAAGCTTAAAATAGAGCAAGTTTAACTTTTCTGCATAAGAATTGAATAAGAGTTTGTGGCACAGGACAGAGGAAAAGGATATTTGTGATGCTGCGAAATAAACCTCCTCCATTTCCCCAAACACAAAAAGCTTATATGGGTGGGTATTTGTTGTGAAAATCAAAGAAATGTGACTAAATTCTCAATTTTGGGCTGGCACAAAACAAAGAAAAGAAGAGAACAATGGAGGGAGAAAGAGGCCAGTAATACCTCAATGAATGCAAAGTCTCAGAACTAGAAGTAATGATAAAAGACGAGTCCCTTTTAATTTATAGGAAAAAAAAAGGAAGAGCAATGAACTTCCAACAGAATATAGGATAGGCTTCTCTGACATAATTTTATCTAAATTTTAAAGAGTGCAACTTAGACTTATGTCCAAAATTCTTCTACTTGGTACATGAAAAGACTGTGATATTTCTGAGGTTGCAATGAAAATAACTGAAAAGATTACTTTCTTTTCCCTAAGCCATTTTCCAAGTCCTCAGCCATTACAAAGAGACACAGAGACAGAGACAGGAAAGGGCTTTTTTAACACTCCTGTAAAAATGGAATAAAGAAAGAAGAGGGTAAGAAAGAAAACAAAAGTAGAGGAGGAAAAAAGGGATAAAAACAGAAAAAGAGGTATGGCATAAACTGAGGTAAATAGGAGAAACTAGGAAAAGAGAAGAAAAAAGTAAGGCAAGGGTAAACTTTCTATTCAACTCAGGAAAGCCCCTTTTACAAATCAACTTATCTCCTCACCCAAATTGTAACTTAAAAAGTCCAAGGGCCTGAGAAAGCATGGCTTATCCTAATTCTCTCATTTCCTTTATCTCCCAATTTGCAATTTGGAGAAGAAGGGCTCTTCATTATTTTTCCCTCTGAGCATTTTCCTATGGGAATGGGAGTTGGAGGAAACCTTGAAAAAATAACTTACCCTTGAAAAGATCCATCCCTTACTATCAGCCTATCATGGCCTCTACAAATTACCATCCCATTCTTCTCTGCTTGGAATTTCACCTTCTCTTTAGTTCATGGAAGACTTTTTGCATCTCTTTCTTTAACTTGCCAAGATAATATTACCTTTTGAAAAACACCATGCTATTCTTCCTTTTGTGTTTGCTTAAGGTTAACTTGGTCATGAAAGCTCTGCCCTCTGAGATATTTTCTGTGACGAGCCATCCATGCTGCTACAATAGACATTTTTCCAACAATCATCTCTTCCACATATCTCATTATCAGGCCAGTGTCCATCACAGGGTCACACAGAACAATTATATGGAGAAAGCATTCATTTTCTGCTCCCTGAAAACCTGTGGTTTTCAATGATTTAGAAATCTAAAGATCTCTAACAACAGCATGTTTGTGGAACTATTCTGTCTCACAATAGCAGTTAATTGAGAACATCTATGCTGATAAATAGTGGTTGAATTGAATAATGTTTTCACTTCAATTTATACCCTATTAATCACAGAAGCAACACACATTTATTTGATCAATAGTAGCACATAAAGTTACCATAGATGTTACTTATTCAGTCCACAGAAAATGTTTAGTCCTCAAATACATCCTTGGCCCTTTGCAATAATGCAATGTTCTTCCTCCTCTCAAGAAGTCTGAGGCTCACAATTTGGAAATTACTGGACTTGTCTTAACTGTAACAGCCTTTTCCTTTCAATGTGAAATTGAAAAATTGCCTCCCCTACTGATCACACCCTTAGTCATAAACCATTAGAACTCAAATATCCAGTTGGGACCACATATGCATGCACTTGCTTGTGTGCCCTAGTTGTTATCATCTGCAGAAACAGACTATCACCTCAAAAATAAGGTTCTGCAGCAATTTCTTCTATCTCTCATCCCTCTTACAGATCATACTCCAGTGTCCTGCACAAATGATACTTGGTAAATTCTAGTTAAATGAAAACAAATCACTCCTTCATTCCCCCTGTGTATATGTCCAGGTACATTTCTTGCCGCCTCTATAACCCTCTCTCTAGCAGTACAGAACTACCTATAAATCCCTTAACAGAAAAAAACTATTTTGAATCTCTGTGACTTTGTACATTCTAGGTTTTCCTGCCAGAAATGTCCTTGCCCACTTTGTCTACCTGCCAAATTCCTAATTATTCACTTTATGCTCATTTCTATTGCTTATTTATCATCCAGTGCTTTTATTATCTATCTACATGTTTGCCTCACCAACTATACTTCAAGATTTAGGATCATAGATCTTATGTTTTTCTCAGCCACTGTAGTATTCCCAACACTTCATTCAACAAGTATTTGTTAATTATCAATATCTGTCTTCTTAGACAATCTGTGAACTCCTGGAGAACAACAACTATATAATTGACATCTCTAGATGACTAAAACTGTTCCTATCAAGAGTAGGTGCTCAGAATATGTTGGTTCAATTGATTTAACATGGCAATCCTAAAATACTACCAATCTTTGACTATAACTTGATTGTCTAGAAGACTAGCTAGTACAAAGATTTTGGAATAGTCTTTAGGCACAGACACTACTCCTGGAGCTTGTCATCTGGCTTAATAGAAAGATTATTTTCTGTTTCTGCATCTTGGTATTAAAATGTAAAAGATACATGCACTAGCATGTTTAATGCATTACTCACAATAGCAAATATATAGAATCAACCTAAGTGTCCATCAGTAGATGAATGGATTAATAAAATGTGGTATATATACACAAGGGAATACTATTCAGTCATAAAAAGAATGAAATTATGTCTTTTGCAGCAATTTGGATGGAACTAGAGGTCATTATCTTAAGTGAAATAAGCCAGGCACAAAAAGACAAATATTGTATACTCTCACTTATATGTTGGAGGTAAAAAATGTGAACACATGAAGGTAGATAATGGAAAAACAGATAACAGAGACTGGAAAGCATGAGTAGACGGAGAAGGGAGGATGACCAAGTAGTGGGTTAAAGGGTACAAACGTACAGTAAGATAGGAGGTATAAATTCAAAGTTTGATAGCAGGGTGATTATACTTAACAAAAATGTATTGTATTTGAGTGATAGACATCCCAAATAACCTGACTTGATTACTACACATTATATACATGCAACAAAATTTCTCATGTACCCCATACATTTGCACAAATAAATAATGTATTATCATATCACCCATTATTATAAAGGCAGGCTAGTGAAGTGGTTAAGGGGAAAGATACTAGAATCAGACAAATCTGGGTCCAAATTCTGACTCCATAACTTATTACTTGTGTGACCTTGGATAAGTCACCTGATATCTGAGTCTCAATTTCATTGCCTACAAAATGTGGAGAAAAAATAGTCCCTATTCCCCATGTTAAATATGTAAGAAAGAATTTGACAGTAAGTGATCAATTAATATTAGCTAACAATATTGAAAAATATTAAGGTTTAATATATATATATATATATATATATATATATATATATCTCCAAAAGAATGCCACAGGTCCTGAATACAGCACAGAGTTAAATGTAGCCCTTTAAATCTTCACCCACTCCTCTTCCCAAATCCTGCCCTAGTCAGGGGCCAGGATTGTGCAACTGCTTACACAAGGGACAAGAATATTCCTTTGAGCTTTCAGAGGCTTTAGGATAATTATCAGTATCATTAGGCCTACCTCTGCATTTAGTATAGAACATCCCACAGGTCACGAGGCAAATGAGGCACTTTGTCATCTGGAGATTGGCTTTCTGTGAAGCAGCAGCTTTTCTTCTCCGTTAATAGAAATTTGTAATAATTTGAATATCTGTGTTTTGTAAAATGTCTTCTGATAAAAAATGGATAAGAGGTCTTTAAAAAATCAGAGCCTGGGCAAAGAGTGAAGAGAAATCAGGCTAGTATCATTACTAAGGAGACCAATTGTATACAGATGGTCTGGCAAATGGTGGGTAGGAAGAGGCGTTAGCAGCCTGGAATGACTTGGAAGCTGGCGAGCAAGGAAAGGGCTAATTGGAAAAGGGCCATTTCAAGGATTCACTCTGATGGCAGGAAATCAGAAAACATGTCACAAACCTGAACCTCCCTTTTCTGTTACTTCTGAATTCATTGAGTGAGTGGTTAAAGGTTAGAGAAGGCATAGACTGCCTCTGTTCAGGTAAGGTAGAACAGACTTTAGGCTTCAGGTCAAGGGTTAGCAAAATTTTTCTGTAATCAGCCAGGTAGTAAATATTTTATGCTTTACAGACCATATGGTCTCTGTCACAATTACTCAATTTTGCTATTATAGTGCAGAAACAGCCATAGATAATAAGAAATGAACATCCATGGCTGTGTTCCAATAAAACTTTATTTACAAAAACAGCCTGCTAACTGTATTTGGCTCATGAGCCATAGTTTGGCTACCTCTGCTCCAGAAGAATTCATCTGAAGGTACCAAGAAAAGAAGCCCAAGAAGAGCATTTTTTGGAAATGGGAACAACATATACAGAACCAACAAAATGTGATTATAGCCATTGACTAGCTATATGACCTTGGGTAAACTACATAATCTGTTTATGCCTTAGTTTCCTCATCTATGAATGAGATGGTTGGAAATGATCTCCAAGATGCTTTCCAGTGCTAAAGTTATATAACTTTCTTGTTACAGTAGTGATTGTCAAACATTTTTAGCCCTGTGTTGAATCTTCTGTTTAACAGAGTTTTATATAAAAGCCCTGAAAGCATAATACATGTAGACGGAGTATTCTATCTGAAGCTCTGAAAGGGATACCTGAAGTCCTGCTTTCCCATTATCATTCCAAATTACTGGCCATTCCCAAACTCTTGATTCCCATCCACAGTTTTCAGAAACCTAAACCAATTCACAGTAAGGAGATTAATGATGGATAATGGCTTCATTATAAGTATTCTACCACTTAATTCTTTACAGTTTATAACTCTCTCTCTCTCTCGCTCTTCCATGTAAATTTTTCCCAAACCAAAACTTTCCAAGATAGCTTATCTGTACTTTAATGAAGGATTTAACCCAAAGAAATAACTATGGATATTTCAGGAAACATATCGAAAGAAAGATGAGTTTATTTCAACAAGGATGAACATTTTGGTTTATTTTCTCTAAGTATCTTAGAAGTAGAAAAGAGAGACTGGTAACATTTGCTCAAATATTTGAGCTAGTTTGGCAATATCAGTCAGCATTCTGAATGAATATGATACTTACTAGGTAGTCATTGCATCAGCTTGTCCTGAATAATTTTAAAATTTTTATTGAAATTGTCTATTGTTTATATTTATGGTATACAGCATGCGAGTTTAATATACATAATGAATGTATTATGATAGTCAAGCTAATTATCATATCTATCTCTTCACATAGTTACCATTTTTCATAGTGAGAACACTTAAGATCTGTTATCTTAGCAAATTGCAAGCATACAATACAGTATCATTAACTATAGACATCATGTACATTAGATTTCTAGAACTTATTTATTCTACATAACTAAAACTTGGTTCCTTTTGAATAATACCTCCTCCTTCCCTACCCTACCCCTGCTTGCCCCAGGTAGCCACCATTCTACTCTATGCTTTCATAGATTTGCCTTTTTTAGATTCCTCATGTAAGTGAGATCATCTACTATTTTTTCTTTCTGTGTCTGCCTTATTTCACTTAGCATAATGTCCTCCAGGTTAACATAGAGGCCCATTACACATTTCTACAATCTCCAATCTATAGGCGGGAAGTGTACCTTTTCTATTGTACCAAGGATGGCTTGAGATCTGTTCACTACCTATTATCATGATGTTTTACCTTGTTTCTTTGTGTGAGAGAGAGAGAATCAGGGAGAGTGAGAGAGGGAAAGATTTCAGCTGTCGAGAAAATGAAAGAAGAGAAGACGATGGGAGTGGAGTTCATTAGGGATAGAGCTGAGTCATAACAGCTTCTGCAAAATCATTGGAGTCAAATGCAGAAAAATTAAATCTAAACTGGGATTTTAAAAACCTACTATTATCTCATCTGTTATTCTGAAAACCATCAAAAAGCTGATAATATCATGGCTAGCTAGCATCTAGGGGGCAATTTTATTCAAGCCAGCTGGTTTTTCCTAACAGCACCTGCAAAATTAGACTAAATTAACTAAAAGACTATCCCGAATTATTAGCACTGCCCCAGGAGACTCAAGCAGTGGCGTAGGATGGTTTCAATGACCAATAAAGAGAGAATATGATCAAACCATTTCACTTCAATTAATTTTACCATTCATAGTGGCCACTAAAAGCCACATGAAAGGTTTTATGCTTTAGTGAGTATTTCCATTCTTTCTGAAATATTACAATCAGAGGCAGATAATACTGCACCATACTGGCTGTGTAGCAAATATAAAGAAAACAGAATACATATGTTGAGTATGAGGATTGAATTGAAAATAAAGAACATAATTTATTAGAATGGTATATCATGAAATGGAAGGAACTCAAAGAACCAGGACCAAAAGGGGCAGGAATCCAGTTAGTTCCAGGGATCACAATAACAGAAGGCAAAAAACAAGTCTTTTCAGAGTGGGCCAATGGATCCCATAAAAGAGGTGATTAGCTGCCCTACTTTTCATATGGACAATTGATGTGATTGCCTTCGTATGTAAAATGCAATGCAAACACAGTTTCATGCCTGTGTCATCAAACCTGATGACCACTCTTAAACTGTATAGTGCAAATATTAGTTACTGAAATGACCTCTAGAATAAATCATATGTTTCTGTCCTTGCACTAATGAGGACAAGAAAGTCCCAAGACAGAGAGAAAGAGAGATTAATTTAGCTTGGTTCTCAAACTCACCACTTGGCTAGAGCAGGCCAGGGCATCCTAACTCTTAGTCATACCAGCATTGCACAAGAGGAGAGGAAAGACCATTTCCTTAAAGGAAATTGGGAGCTAGTTTTCAAAAAGAAGGGGATATATACAGAGGGACTATAAAATAAAATTTACACATAGAAAGAAACATGACAAATCCTCCAAGACTGTGATCCCCAAGCCCTGGGCTGTGGACCAGCACCTGTCCATAGCCTGTTAGGATCCGGACCACATAGCAGGAGGTGAGCTGTGGGCAAGCAAGTGAAGCTTCATCTGTATTTACAGCTACTCCCCATTGCTCGCATCACCACCTGAGCACCACCTCCTGTCAGCTCAGTGGTGGCATTAGATTCTCATAAGAGCATGAACACTACTGTAAACTGCACATGTGAGGGATCTAGGTTTGCACGCTCCTTATGAGAATCTAATGCCTGATGATCTGAGGCGGAGCCAATGTGGTGAGGTTAGTAATGGGGAGTGGCTGCAAATATAGATAATCATTAGCAGAGAGGTTTGTCTACACAGAGACCATAATAAATCAACTGCTTTCAGATTCATATCAAAACCCTATCAGAGGGGGTGGAGCAAGATGGCGGACGAATAACACTGCCAGACAGAGTGTCTCTACAGAAAAGACAGATTCTAGCAGAAATTAGAGGAAAGAAGCAAGAAGACGAGAATACAGCAGACGAGGGCCGGAAGGAGGGGTACCTGAGACCCTGGGAGACTCCACGGGAGGAGGCTGCGGAGGAGAACTGGAGGCTGAGACCACCGGAGCAGCCCGGAGACCAGCGGCAAGGGGAGGTGGATTTGGTGTTTCCCCTCCCCTGCATTTGGGATTGCTGGCGGGCTCCCCAGCAAGTGGAGAGACGTGCGGACACCAGCCCAGAGACTGCCGCCGCCAGCCAGTGGTGAGCCTGTAGCAGACGTGGCACCAGGTTCCCAACTTCCTCCGGGCACCTCCGAGCCTCGCGGCAGGCACCATATTGCCTCCTCCTCCCCTCCGCCCACCCTACCCGCGGCTGCCCAGAGAGACAATACAGCCACCAGCCAGAGGCACCTCCAGAGAACGGGACCTTCCCTTTTGGGACCCTACAGCTGACTCAGGGGAATTCAGACTGTGAGCTCCCTACCCACCCACCCTCCCAGGTGCTGCTGGCACGGTGTTCCCAGGAGAACGGTGCCGACTCAGAGGCTGAGAGACATAGACCCAGCTTGGGCTCCCGGTGGGAGAATTGGGACCGGAAATACTCTCCCTAGTGGGGATACAGTTTGAACTCTGGGACCCAGAGGTCAGACCAGCAGACCAGATCCCCTGCACCAAGGGCTAGCATTGCCCGGGGCACAGAAGGGTTATACGTGAACAGCCTACTGAGGTGTGTGTGCCTGAAGGGGCAGATCGGAGTCCTAGAGGGCAACTCTCCTCCCAGGAGGATGCCGTGCACCCAACCCAGGTGGCATTCCTGTGCAGAGAACCTCCCCGCCGGTATCACAGTCTGGGAAGGCCTGGTGGCTTCTGGTCTGGCCTGCTGGCAAAGGCCCAGGAGTAGCTGCGGAGTTGGGGAGGGCAGAAAGAAGTGAGGCCCGCTCCAGACTGTGGGTCTCAGACAGCCCCACCCCCAAACCCACACCTTCTGGCTGAATGGGACCATTCCAGCCCCGCCCTGACAGCTTTCCCTGGAAGCAGAGAACAGAACTTTGACCCCTGCTAACTGCCTGAGGGCAGGCTTACCCAACCCAGCTCCACCCAGAACAAGAGCTGTTAACAGGACACAAAATCAACAGCAGAGCCTGTTCCTCCAAGCAAATGCCACCTACTGACAGGGACGGCATCTTGCACAGCCTTTCCACGGCACCCACTGACTCAATATACAGGGAGTGGTCCAATTTCACCCACAGACACCACCTAACACCTCAGTAACTAAACAAGGTGTGTGAATACCCAAACAATAACTTAAGGAAAGAAACAACAACTGATCGACATGGGAAGAAATCAGCGAAAGAACTCAGGAAATATGAAGAACCAAACGGAAAACACACCCCCAAAGAGGAGCACCAGCCCCCTAGAAATGGACACCAACCAAAATCAGGCAACCAATATGACAGAAGAGGAATTTCATATGTGGATCATAAGAACACTCACCCAGCTGCAACAACAACTCAATAACCAGCAAGAAGAAACCACAAAAAGCCTCCAGGATATGGGAAAAGAAATAGACACAATGAAGAAAAGTGTAACCAAACTCCTGGAAATGAAGAATCAATTCAAGGAACTACAAAATACAGTGGAAAGTCTCAAGAACAGGGTTGATCAAACAGAAGAAAGAATCTCAGAGCTTGAAGATAATACCCTACAGTTAAATAAATCAGTCACAGAAATAGAGCAGAGAAACAAGAGAAAAGAGCAAAGCCTACCAGAGCTGTGGGATTATGTGAAGAAACCTAATGTGAGGGTCATAGGCTTACCAGAAGGGGAAGAAGACAACACTCAAGGGTTGGACAAGCTGTTTGAAGATATAATAGAGGAAAATTTCCCAGGCCTTGCTCAAAATCTTGATATACAAGTTCAAGAAGCTCAGAGGACCCCTGGGAGATTCAATGCAAACAGGAAGACGTCACGACATGCAGTAATCAGACTGACAAAAGTATCAACTAAAGAGGCCCTTCTAAGAGCTGTAAGACAAAAGAAGCAAGTAACATACAAGGGAAAGCAAATTTGAATAACATCAGACTTCTCTAATGAGACTTTACAAGCAAGGAAAGACCGCAGCCCCATTCTCACCCTTTTGAAACAAAACAATGCCCAGCCTAGAATATTATTCCCTGCAAAACTAAGCTTCGTATATGAAGGAGAAATAAAAACATTCTCAGACAAGCAAAGGCTCAGAGAATTCACCAAGACAAGACCAGCCCTACAAGAAGTACTAAAAACAGCGTTATGCACGGAACATCATAATAATAACCCACGGATATAAAAACAACCAAAACTCAAAGATATTAAAGGCCAGATATTACAATGGCTCAAGACAGAAATCATAGCAACAACATCCAACCCAACAGAATGATCAGTAATCTACCTTACCTATCAGTTCTCTCAATAAATGTGAATGGCTTAAACTCTCCACTCAAGAGACATAGGCTGGCTGAATGGATAAGAAAATACAGGCCAAGTATATGCTGTCTTCAGGAAACACATCTAACCTGTAAGGATGCATATAGACTAAAAATAAAAGGGTGGAGATCAATATTTCAAGCAAATAGAAGCCAAAAGAAGGCTGGAGTGGCAGTTCTAATTTCAGACGATTTAGTTTTTAAACCAACAAAACTAGTGAAAGACAAAGAGGGTCATTATATAATGGTGAAGGGCACACTTCAACAAGAAGAGATTACAATTTTAAATATATATGCACCCAACTTAGGTGCACCCAGATTCATAAAGCAAACCTTACTGGAGCTAAGCAAATGGATTAATAGCAACTCCATAATCGTCGGTGATTTCAACACCCCACTGACGGCATGAGACAGATCCTCCAAACAGAAAATTAATAAAGAAATAATGGACTTAAACAAAACTCTAGAACAATTGGGTCTGACTGAAATTTACAGAACATTCTACCCAAAATCCACTGAATATACATTCTTCTCATCAGCTCACGGGACATTCTCTAAGATTGACCATATCCTAGGAAACAAAGAAAATCTCAAGAAATTTAAAAAAATAGAAATCATACCATGTACCTTAGCAGACCACAGTGGAATAAAACTAGAAATCAACCCTAACAGAAATTCACATTTCTACACAAAAACGTGGAAATTAAACAACCTCCTCCTAAATGATTACTTCATAAATGAAGAAATCAAGATAGAAATAAAAAAAATTCTATGAAGAAAACGACAATGGAGAGACAAGTTATCAACTCCTCTGGGACACAGCTAAAGCAATTCTGAGAGAAAAGTTTATCTCCATAAATGCCTATAACCAAAAGACAAGAAGATCACAAATAGACAATCTAACGAAACCACTCAAAGAGCTGGAAAAAGAAGAGCAGACCAACCCCAAACCCAGCAGAAGAAGTGAAATCAACAAGATCAAATCAGAACTAAAAGAAATTGAAAACAGGGAAGCTATGCAGGAGATTAATAAAACAAAAAGTTGGTTCCTTGAAAAAATAAACACAATTGACACACCATTGGCTAAGCTAACGAAAAGCAGAAAAGAGAAATCTCTAATAAGCTCCATCAGGAATAAAAAAGGAGATATCACAACTGATCCCAAAGAGATACAACATACAATTTATGAATACTACAAAAATCTTTATGCACACAAACTGGAAAATATGGAGGAAATGGACAAATTTCTAGAAACACACAGCCACCCTAGGCTTAACCAGGAAGAAATAGATTCCCTGAACAGACCAATCTCAACAGCTGAAATAGAAACAGCAATTAAAAATCTCCCTAAAAAGAAAAGTCCCGGTCCAGATGGCTTCACACCTGAATTTTACCACACTTACAAAGAACTAGTACCTATCTTGCAGAAACTATTCCACAACATGGAGAAGAATGGAAACCTCCCCGACACCTTTTATGAAGCGAATATTACTCTGATACCTAAACCAGGAAAGGATGCAACAAAAAAAGAAAACTACAGACCAATATCCCTAATGAATATAGATGCAAAAATTTTCAACAAAATCTTAGCCAACCGAATCCAGACACTTATCAAAAAAATTATCCACCACGACCAAGTGGGCTTCATCCCAGGGATACAGGGATGGTTCAACATACGTACATCTATAAATGCAATTCACCACATAAACAGAAGCAAAAACAAAGACCACATGATTCTTTCAATAGATGCAGAAAAAGCTTTTGACAAAATTCAACACCCTTTCATGATACGAACACTTAAGAAAATAGGCATAGAGGGAACATACCTAAAAATGATACAAGCCATTTATGACAGACCCATAGCCAACATCATACTGAATGGGGAAAAATTGAAATCATTCCCACTTAGAACTGGAACCAGACAAGGCTGCCCACTATCTCCACTTCTGTTCAACATAGTGCTGGAAGTCTTGGCTACAGCAATCAGACAGGAAAATGGAATCAAAGGTATCCAAATAGGGGCAGAAGAGATCAAACTTTCACTGTTTGATGATGATATGATATTGTATCTAGAAAACCCCAAAGATTCAACCAAGAAACTCCTGGAACTGATCAATGAATTTAGTAAAGTCTCAGGATACAAAATCAATACACAGAAATCAGAGGCATTCATATACGCCAACAACAAGCTAATTGAGAACCAAATCAAAGACTCAATTCCCTTCACAATAGCAACAAAGAAATTAAAGTACCTAGGAATATATTTAACCAAGGACGTAAAAGACCTCTACAGGGAGAACTATGAAACACTGAGGAAGGAAATAGCAGAGGATGTAAACAGATGGAAATCCATACCATGCTCGTGGATCGGCAGACTCAATATCATCAAAATGTCTATACTACCCAAACTGATCTACAGATTCAATGCAATACCTATTAAAATCCCATCAGCATTCTTCACAGATATAGAAAAAATAATTTTACGCTTTGTATGGAACCAAAGAAGACCCCGAATATCAAGAGCAATTCTAGGCAACAAAAACAAAATGGGAGGCATTAATATGCCAGATATCAAACTATACTACAAAGCTGTAGTAATTAAAACAATATGGTATTGGCACAAAAACAGGAATATTGACCAGTGGAACAGATGTGAAAATCCTGATATAAAACCATCCTCATATAGCCATCTCATCTTTGACAAAGCAGAGAAAAACATACGCTGGGGAAAAGAATCCCTTTTCAATAAATGGTGCTGGGAAAACTGGATAGCCACCTGTAGAAGGCTAAAACAGGACCCACACATTTCACCTCTCACAAAAACCAACTCACGCTGGATAACAGACTTAAACCTAAGGTATGAAACTATTAGAACTCTAGAGGAAAAAGTTGGAAATACTCTCCTAGACATCGGCCTGGGCAAAGAGTTTATGAAGAAGTCCCCAAAGGCAATCACAGCAGCAACAAAAATAAATAAATGGGACATGATCAAACCACAAAGCTTCTGCAGAGCTAAAGAAATAGTCATGAAAGTAAACAGACAACCTACAGAATGGGAGAAAATTTTTGCATCCTATGCATCCGATAAGGGACTGATAACTCGAAATACTTATAACTCACGAAAATCAGGAAGAAAAAATCAAATAACCCCATTACAAAGTGGGCAAAGAACTTGAACAGAAACTTTTCTAAAGAAGACAGAAGAATGGCCAACAAACATATGAAAAAATGCTCAACATCTCTAATCATCAGGGAAATGCACATCAAAACTACAGTGAGATATCACTTAACCCCAGTGAGAATGGCCTTTATCAAAAAATCTCCAAACAATAAATGCTGGTGTGGTTGCGGAGAGAGAGGAACACTCCTACACTGCTGGTGGGACTGCAAACTAGTTCAACCTCTGTGGAAAGCAATATGGAGATACCTTAAAGCGATACAAGTGAATCTACCATTTGATCCAGCAATCCCATTGCTGGGCAACTACCCAAATGATCCAGTGACACTCTACAAAAAAGACACCTGCACTCGAATGTTTATAGCAGCACAATTCATAATTGCAAGGCTGTGGAAACAGCCCAAGTGCCCATCAATCCAAGAATGGATTAATAAAATGTGGTATATGTATGCCATGGAGTACTATTCAGCTCTAAGAAACAATAGTGATATAGCATATCTTATATTTTTCTGGTTAGAGCTGTAACCCATACTACTAAGTGAAGTATCCCAAGAATGGAAAAACAAGCACCAGATATATTCTCCAGCAAACTGGTATTAACTGAGTAGCACCTAAGTGGACACATAGGTACTACAGTAATAGGGTATTGGGCAGGTGGGAGGGGGGAGGGGGGCGGGTATATACATAAATAATGAGTGAGATGTGCACCATCTGGGGGATGGTCATGATGGAGACTCAGACTTTTGGGGGGAGGGGGGGAAATAGACATTCATTGAAACCTTAAAATCTGTACCCCCATAATATGCCGAAATAAAAAAAAAAGCTGCCACTCAAAGGGTAACTTAGTAAAATGTTTAGCCAAGCCCTCTAAAAAAAAATCTGTACCCCCATAACATGCCGAAATAAAAAAAAAAAAAGGGAGGAGAAATTCAAATTATAAGAGGGCAGTAAGTCAACTGAAGGGATAAGTCCCATGACAATAAATACGAAAAAAAAATGTCTTTAAATCCTGTATAAAATTTAAAATCTGGATATATTTTAATGAAGTTCATAATTTAAAGCTTATTTGTCTTTGAGTTTCACAGCCTTTGTGGCTTTGAGAAGCTTTTACGTTGATGAGACTCTTCTGCATAAGTGTCTATTGGGACTTAATACAATACAATACAATACAATTCAATACAATCTATTGGGACATTCCATACTATACAATCTGGCTGTGCCTCTGGCCATTCTGTTCAGTCATATCCTCTGGCCCAGGAGAACCTTATTTCCCTAAGTAGACTGATTGAATTTCCCCAATCACCAATGGTCTGTACAGTCTTCTTTTTGAAAATATATTGCTGTTGTTTTAATCCTAAAAAAAACCCTATCAGAGAGTCCTAAGTAACAATGTAATAATAATAGAAATGAAAGTGCACAATAAATGTAATGCACTTGAATAATCTCAAAACCATGCACCCTCCAGCCCATGGAAAAATTGTCCTCCATGAAACCAGTTCCTCGTGCGAAGAATATTGGGGATCACTGCTCCAAGGGACTAAGAATCATTTCAGTGACAGGAAACTTGTACTTTCTCGAAGTAGTCTTTTATAAGTGTCTAATTCTTACAAATCCTTCCTTATCTTGTACTAAGTCATGTCTTTATAGATTTTGCCCATTGGCCCAAGTTCTACCCACTGTGCTCATCTAGAATAAATTGTTCCCTTTTTCTCCAGTCCTTCAGATATTTGAGTCAGTTTTCCTATTCCTTTTCCCTAACCCCTTTTCTTCTCTGAGCATCTTTCAGTCGTTGTTCAGAGTCTTTAGAGTTACTCCTCCCTTTGCCTATAACTCATGTTTTCTAGGTCTTCACATGCTTACTCTTTCACATTCTTCAAGTTTCAGTTCAAATGTCATCTTATAGAGACTGTCTCTGACTATCCATATACAGGAGCACCTTCTGAGTTAATTTTGTTTTAATTTTGAAATATTTATGCAAATAAGAAATATACAATCTATATGTAAGACACAAAGATAAAAAAATTAAATGCATATCACCTGAATTTACATTAAGAGAAAGACCATTACAAAAAATTTTAAAGACCTGTCTGATCCCCCACCCCCACATTGAGGTAACCACTATCTGAAAATGTTGATTATCATTTACTTCCTTTCCTTTCCTGTTTTACTAAATTTGTATGTAGCTCTAAAAATATATTTCTAATTTTACATATTTTAATATATATAAATGAAATAATATCATATGCATTCTTATATGACTTTGTTTTTTTATATATTATATTTGTGATATTCATTAATGCTGATATATTGACATAGTTGATTGTTTTTCACACCTGTATGGTATTTCATTGTATGAATACATCATATTTTATTTACCATTCTCCTGTCAATGGACATTTGGATTGTTTCCAGATGTTTGCTATTTAAAATGATGCCCTTAGAACAGCAGTCCCCAACCTTTTTGGCAACAGGGACCGGTTTCATGGAAGACAATTTTTCCACAGATGGGAGGGTGGGAGGAGGCAGAGCTCAGGTGATAATGTGAGAAAATGTAAGCAGTGGGGAGGGGAGCAGCTTAAATGCAGATGAAGCTTCGCTGGCTTGCCAGCTGCTCACTTCCTACCATGAGGAGACTACCCCTCCACTCTAACCCACCCCCATTCCTAAATTTCATAGAAGACAATTTGTCCACGGATGCAGGGTATGGGGGGAGGTGGAGCTCTCCAGCCTGGTCTTTAAGAGTGTTAGAGGAAGAAAGGATGGATAGAGCACCAAAAATATGTAAGGCAGTGGAACTACTCTATATGATATTATAATGATGGATATGAGTACATTTGTCCAAACCCATAGAATGTACAACACCAAGAATGGACCAGAGAAACATAGACTGTGGATTTTGGATTATGATGTGTCAGTGTAGTTTCATCAATTTAAACAAATGTAAAACTTTGTTGCAGGATATTAGTAGTAGGGGAGGCTGTGCATGTATAGGGGCAGAGACTATATGGGGACTCTGTACTTTCTGTGCAATTTTGCTGTGAACCTAAAACTTCTCTAAAAGTAAAGTCTATTTAAAAAGAAATGATGTTAAGAACATCTATGCATTCATTCAGCAGAGAGTCATTGATTTCCTACTACAGACCAGGTACTAATCTGGGTCCATGGATTTCAGTAGCAAAACAGCAGACAAAAATGTCTGGCTTTATGAAGTTTATATTGTAGGGGAGAGAAATGTGCAATAAACTAATAAGTAAAATATTCAGCATGCTGGATGGTGTTAAGTTCTATGGATAAAATTAGAGCAGGAAAAGGGGTTAGAGAGTGTTGTCAGGGTATAATTTTAAAATAGAGTGTCAGGGTAAGGGTTACTGAGAAAGTGATATTTAAGTACAATCCTGACATAGGTGAGGGAGCAAGCAATTCTCCTCTGGGTGAAGAGTGTTTCAAATAGTTATCAACAACAAATGCACAAGTCCTAAAATAGGAGCAATTCTGAGTGTTAAGGAAACAGCAAGGGAGGCTCTGAGGTCGGAGCTGAGTGAGCAAGGAAGAGAGTAAAAGAACATGACATCACATAGGTAATATGAACATGGGCAGAACAGATTCTGTAGAACCTTTTAGGTAATTGGTAGAATTTGGGGATTTATTCTGGGAGAGATTAAAAATTACTGAACATGAATCTCTAGAGTATATAGTGGTAGTATTTCTGAGTAATAGGGTATATTTATCTTCAACATCACTATTGAATACAAAATATTTTCAAATAAAACAATATCAATATACACTCCTACCAGCAGTACATAAAAAATGCCCATAGCTCCACAACCTCACCAACAATTGACACTATCAGGCTTAAATATTTTTGCAAATCTAGTGTATTGAAAATATCTCATTGAGGCTATAGTTTTAATTTCCCTGATGATTGAGATTGAGCTTTTATTCATTTTTTCCATGAAATAATCTTATTTCAACTTTTCACATCCATCAACATAAGTGCTTTTTTTTTTACCAAAATTAGAACCATCTTTTAAATCACATTACATTTTCTTGTAAGTTGATTAAGATAGTTTTTTTTTCAAAAAATCTCTGCATGATGCCACTGAAAATTTTATCCTAAGCTTCAAGTAACTTTCTGAATTTTTAAAATTTTCAAACTATAGTCACTTTTAGCACTTATGAGACTTTAAAATTGAGGAATAATTTACATGCAGTGAAATGCTTAGACCCTTAAGTATAGAGTACATTCATTTTTGGCAAATGTGTCCATCTGTGTAATCCTGATCTCTACCCAGACAGAAAACAGTCCATAGCCTCAGAAAGTTTCATTTTGTCCCTTCTTAGTTCACATCCAAGTCCCTGCACCCCAGACCAGAAGTAACCACTGACCTGATTTCTATCACAGATTAGTTTTGCATATTAGAGAAGTTAATATAAATAAAATCATATAGTATATATGCTCATGTGCCTCCATATTTTTACTCAATACATTTTTTTTCTTTTCTTTTCTTTTTTTTTTTTGAGACATTGTCTCACTCTGTCACCCAGGCTAGAGTGCCATGACGTCAGCCTCGCTCACAGCAACCTAAAACTCCTGGGCTCAAGCAATCCTTCTGCCTCAGCCTCTTGAGTAGCTGGGAGTCCTGGCACACATCACTATATCCTCACACCTGGCTAATTTTTCTATTTTTAGTAGAGATGGGGTCTCCCTCTTGCTCAGACTGTTTTCAAACTCCTGACCTTGAGCGATCCTCCTACCTCAGCCTCCCAGAGTGCTAGGATTACAGGCGTGAGCCACCGTGCCCAGCCTACTCGATACATTTTTGAGATACACCCATGTGTTGGATATATCAGTAGTATTTTATTTTTTAATTCTGAGTAGTATTCCATTTTATCAAGATACAGTTTGTTTATCCACTCTCCTATTGATGGACATCTGGATTATTTCTAGTTTGATATTTTTATTAATTAATCTGTTATGGAAAGAATGTTTGTGCCTCCCATTTATATGTAGAAATCCTATCCCCCAATGTTATGATATTAGGAGGTGGGGCCTTTGGAGCTCTTTTGGCTATATAAAGATGCAACTAGAAGTCATCAGTCTGCAAAAAAGAAGAGGGCCCTCATCAGAACCTGATCCAACAATGCTGCTACCCTGATCTCAGATTTCCAGCCTCTAGAATTGTGAGAAATTAATGTTTTATGTTTAAGCCACTCAGTCTGTATGGTAATTTGTTGTAGCAGCTCAAAAGGACTACAATAACTGCTATGAACATTCTTTTACAAAGTTTATTGTGGACAAATGTTTTCATTTTTCTTTGATAAGTACCAGGGAGTGTAATTGCTGAGTGATGAAGTAGAATCTGCCAAAAAAGTTTCTAAAGTGGTTTTATACTTTACACTTCTACCAGCAATGTATGAGTTACAGTTGCTCCAAAATATTGCCAACTTTTTATAGTGTCAGTCTTTTTCATTTTAGCCATATTAGTGATATTTCATTATGAAGTAGTATCTCATTGTGGTCTATTCATATTTTTATTTGACATTTGTGTTTACTGTTTTTGAAGTGCTTTTCCATGCCTTTAGCCCATTTTTCTATTGAGATATTCATCTTTTTCTTTATAATTAAGAATAATTATTTATATTTATATTTCTGGCTCCTGATACCTTTTCAGTTAAGTGTGTTGCATAAACTTCTTTTGTTTATGGCTTATCATCTGACTTTCATGAAGATATCTTTTGATGATCTACAATTCATTTTCCCCAAGTTTTACTGAGGTATAACTGGCAATAAAAATTGTATATATTTAAGGTATATCAGAACGTTTAAGATCTACTCTCTTAGAAAACTTCAAATATATAATACAGTATTAACTATAGTCACAATGATATACATTAGATCCCTAGTACTTATTCATCCTGCAAAACTGAAACTTTGTACCCTTTGACTAACATCTCCTCATTTTCCTCATTTTCTACCCCTCTAGACACTGGTAGCCACCATTCTACCCTTTGTTTTGGAGTTTAACTTTTTTAGATTTCACACATAAGTGAGATCATGCAATGTTTGCCTGTCTGTGCCTTGCTTATTTCATTCACTTAGCATAATGTCTTCCAGTTTCATCCATGTTGTTCCAAATGACAAGATTTCCTTCTTTTATAGGCTGAAAATACTCCAGAGTGTGTATGCATGTGTATGACATTTTCTTTTTCTACTCATCCATGGACATAGGTTGATTCCATATCTTGACTATTGTGAATAGTATATAATCCTATGTACAATAAAATTGGCATTAATTTTTCTATAAATGTTTGGCATAATTCATTCATAAAGCCATTGGGTAGTTGGTGTTTTTTGTTGGGAGCTTTTTTTTTTTTTTTTTTTTTTTTTTTTGAGACAGAGTTTCGCTTTGTTGTCTAGGCTAGAGTGAGTGCCGTGGCGTCAGCCTAGCTCACAGCAACCTCAAACCCCTGGGCTCAAGCGATCCTCCTGCCTCAGCCTCCCGAGTAGCTGGGATTACAGGCATGTGCCACCATGCCCGGCTAATTTTATATATATATATCAGTTGGCTAATTAATTTCTTTCTATTTATAGTAGAGACGGGGTCTCACTCTTGCTCAGGCTGGTTTTGAACTCCTGACCTTGAGCAATCCGCCCACCTCGGCCTCCCAAGAGCTAGGATTACAGGCGTGAGCCACAGCGCCCGGCCTTGTTGGGAGCTTTTTGATTACGGATCCAATCTTCTTACTCATTATTGGTGTGTTCAGATTTTCTATTTCTTCGTGATTCAGTCTTAGTAGGTTGTATATTTCTAGGAATTAATCCATTTATTCTAAGGTATTCAATTTTTTGGCTTGTAATTGTTCCTATTAGTAACTTATGATCCATTGTATTTCTCTGTTATCAATTCCAATGTTTCCTCTTTCATTTGTGATTTTATTTATTTGAGTCTTCTCTCTCTTTTTAGTTTATCTACCTAAAGATTTGCCCATTTTGTTTACCTTCTCAAAAATATCCTCTTAATTCCATTGATTTTTTTCCTATTGTTTTATTTTCTCTATTTCATTTATTTCTGCTCTGATCTTCTGCTCACTTGGGGCTTAGTTTGCTCTTGTTCTAGGTCTCTGAGGTGTAAAATTACATTGTTTATTTGAGATCCTTCTTTTTTCTTAACACACCTGTTTATCACTCTACAGACTTCCCTCTTAGAACTGCTATGCCACATCCCATAAAGTATGGTATGTTGTGTTTCTGCTTTGTCTTAGGTATTTCTAATTTCTCTTTTGATTTCTTCTTTGAAACATAGGTAGTTCAAGAGTGTGTTGCTTATTTTTCACATATTTATGAGTTTTTGAGTTTTCCTTCTGTTATTAATTTCTATTAATAATTTCATACCATTGTGGTTCCAGAAGATATTTGATATGATTTCAATCTTCATAAACTTGTCAAAACTTGTTTTGTGGCCAGCACATGATCTATCCTAAAGAATCTTCCATTGCACTTGAAAAGAATGTATATTCTGCTCTGTTGGATGGAATGTTCTGTATATTTCTGTTAGGTCCAGTTAGTTAGTCTATAGTCCTGTTCAAATCTGCTCTTTCCTTATGGATTTTGTCTTGATAGTCTATCCATTTCTGAAAGTAGAATACTGAAGTTCCCTACTATTATTGTACTGATGTCTATTTCTCCCTGCAATTCTGCTAATATTTGCTTTATATGTTTAGGTGCTCCACCGTTGGTTGATATATTTACAACTGTTATATCTTCTTGGTGAATTAATCCCTTTCCATAATGACCTTCTTTTACTCTTGTGTCAGTTTTTGACCGAAGGCCTATTTTGTTGATCTAAGTTTAGCCACCTCTACCTTTTTTTGGTTACCATTTGCATGAAATAGCTTTGTCTTTCTCTTCACTTTTGGCCTATACACCTTTAAAGATAAAGTAAGTCTCTTAGAGGCCGCATATTGTTTATGTATATACTCAACCACTCTATGTCTTATGATTAAAGAATTTAATGTATTTACATGTAAGATAATCATTGATAGGTAAGGACTTATTACTCTCATTTTGTTGATTATTTTCTGGCCATTTTGTAGTACTTTTGTTCCTTTATTCCTCTCCTGTGTCCATGGTGGTGCTGAGGTAGCCCTGGAGCCTTGGTCTGCAAGGGTGGGCCTGACATTAAGGTTAACTGGGATGGGCTCAGTGCTGGGGTCCTTAGAGAAGCTGGGTACTCACTCCACTCTTTCATCCATAAGGAAGATATCTTTCTCTGTACTTGTCCAAGCTTGGGAAAGGGGAAATGTGGGTAATATGAAACTGTCCTTCCTTCTCTCTTCAACGCATCATTTCTTTGACTTATGAGTTAAATAACAATATACTTTTAAATTATATGCATTAAATTATAGTCATAATTCAATGGCTAACATAAGTCTTATTTTTCATAAATATATTACACATTTTAACTAGATTCAATCTAAGATTTTGTCACCATTTTAAGTCATAGCTTTATTTTAATTAATTGCATTTTTCTAAATTTTGGTGGTGTCTGGAAATGCAGGTGTCTAGATTTTTTTATATTGATCTCATGTCTAACAATCCAGCTAACCTCTTATTAATTCTAATAAATAGAATCTTTTTCAAATGACTGAGTAAATAATCATTTTACTTGCAAATAATGACATTTTTGTTTTTATTTTTTCAAGTCATATAACTTTATTTTTGTGGTGATCATGTCATCAAATTGGTTTAAACTGATCAGCACCTAAGTACACATATAGGAATAACATTCATCAGGCGTCGGGCAGGTTGGAGGGTGGAGGAGGGGATGGGTATACACACACCTAATGGGTGCAGTGCACACTGTCTGCCGTCTGAGGGATGGACATACTTGAAGTTCTGACTCGGGTGGGGCAAGGGCAATATACATAACCTAAACATTTGTACCCCCATAATATGCTGAAATAAAAAATAGAGTGGTAATCATGAGCACCATTTGTCTTGTTCTTGATTTTAAATGAATGCTTCTAATGGTTCATGATTATGAGTTTTGCTAAAGGTGTTTGTAGATACTCATTATCAGGTGAAGGAAGTATTCTTATATTCCTAGTTTGTTGAGAACTTTTTTTATGTTAAGAGTTTTTATTATAAATAGATGTCAAATTTAATCTAATTCTTTTCTGCATATATTTAGATGATTGATCATATGGCTTTAATTCTTTAAACTGATAGTGGTAAATTGCCTTTAAAAAACTAACATTGAATTTCTAGAAAAAACTTAAGGTAGTTATGATGTATTATCCTGTTTATACATTGTTTGATTTGGTTTGCTGATATTTTTTGATTTTTGTATCTATGTTGATGAGTGATAAATTCTATAATTTTCCTTCTTTAGATCATCCTTATCTGTTTTTCTGACAATGTTATAAATAGCCTCATAAAATGAGTTTGGGGCATTCCTTATTTTTCTATTTTCTATGTAAGATTAGAATTATATGGTGCTTAAATACTTCATATATTACAACTTTAAGTCATGTGGGCATAGGCATTTTGAGGGGGGGAAGATTTTAGCTAATAATTCAGATTTCTATTTCTATTTAGGTTTGTTTTGATAAGTTTTATTTTATAGAAAATTCTGCTTTTCATCTATATTTCAAATTTGTCATGAAGTAATTCACAATGTAATTTAATTTCATTTTAATATCTGCTGAATCTGTAGTTTTGCCTAATTTTTTAAATTGCTATCACATTTTACACCCATCTTTTTTTTAATAAGTATTGCCAAAGATTTGATGATATTTTTAGTTTTTTTAAAAAGATACTTTTGTCTCTGTTTATCCTCTTCAGTGGTCCTCAACCCTACCCACATACTAGAATCTACTTAGGAAGCTTTAAAAAAAATAATGATGCCTGAGGGCCTAAATATCCGTGTTTTTGAAAACTCTCAAAGTAACCCTAACATAAAATAAGTACTGAAAACTATCGCTTGAACTTTAAAGTTTTTGCTCTTACACTTATTATTTCCCTATATATACTATATTTTCTCTTATTATATTATTTTTAATTCTTAATTTGGAAATTTAACTTGTTTTTGGCCTTTTTAAATTTTCTATTATAAACAGTTTTTACTGTATATTTATCTTTAACTATCTGTAATACTCCACTATACATTGATATGCAGTATTTTCTTTATTATTAAGTTCTGATGCATTCTAATTTCTATCATTTCTTCTTTGACTCATGAGTTAAATAGCAAGGCTTTTAAATTTCTAAATATATGGGAGTTGTTTAAATTGTTGTTACTTCTTTCTTACCTAAATGCATTCTAGTTAAAGAATACAATGTGTATGATACTGATTCTTAGCAATTTGTTATACTTTGTTTTATGACATAAGACACAATCAATTTGTTGTGCTTGAGAAGAATCTCTCTTCTCTAACAGTTGGGAACAGTATTCTAATTATATGTATCTACTATATCAAGCATATCAATGTATAGTATTCAGTCAGTGCTATTTGAAATAAGTAACTTCCTTTCTTTTTCAGATGCTACAAACAATCCAAGAGATAAAAATAGACAAAAACTAAACCAAAGAAACCAAGGTGACACTGATGAAGAAATCTAAAAATTCATCAGGACCAAAATAACCAGGGTGATTGGTGATTTCCATAAAGTAAAGATAGAATGCTTTTTGCACGTGTGTGTCAAGACATCACCTCAAACATCAGGCACTCCAGTTTTGATGATACATTTAACTACTGACAGTCTCAAATTAAGTACAAGCTGCTCATCCCAAAGAAACATCCCATTTTAAAGGACAAGTTCTAAAACTCATGGAGGAACTAAGGAGACAAAGATGGAACTATGGCTTGTGCTGATGCTGGGTGTGTGTGCTGACCCATAAATCTTCACCCCTCCTTCCTCAACCTCAACTTTTGACTTCCCCTCCCCCTCTACATACCTCTCTCAGGCTTCATGTGCCATATTATGCATGATGTTGAGGCATATATGCTGTGATGTATGAGAGCAGCAGAGAAAACCCTATGCCCCAGCCACATTCCTCCCTGAAACCAAGTTTAAAGGTAAAAAATTTAGCATTTACTACTTTTCCTGGAGGAAAATCAATTATTTTTCACCCTTTCCCAATACAGTTCAGCCACTGTTAATAGAATTGGCTTTTTGACTCCACTTGATAAAAAGAATACACTGACAACAAACCTCTCCCCATCCTCCTCTCCTGTCTATTCTTCCCGGCCTCTAATACCCACAATTCTACTCTCTATATCCATAAGCCCAAAATTATTTCCTCAGATCCCACATGGGTGAGACCATGCAGTATTTATATTTCTGTGCCTTATTTATCTCATTTATCTCCTCCAAGCTCATCCATGTTGCTATGAATGACACTTCTTATACACATATGGAAATATCACTCTATATACTATAAATATGCACAATTATGACATGTCAACTAAAAATAAAAGGGAAAAATGTAAATAAAAAGAAAAACAAAAAACAACAACAACAGGATAAGAACCCAGAAATTGTAATAAAAAAAGAACTCAGTGGTGAAACATTTAGCACCTGAGAAAACATGTGATATGCCAGCAAGTTTCCTTTTACCCTTCTGGGGAAAATAAAAATGCAGAATTGAGAGGCTGAATGTCCAGTATGCAAAAGACTTGATTTTGTCTCCATATGGGGGGAAAAAGAGTAGAACGAGGCAGCCAGGGAGTAAATGTTGCTGTTACAGAGAAAGGAAGAGTCACACAGCCTGAGAGGCCTCACTAATAGAGCTCTTCTTAAGCTAATGTGTCGTCCTTTTTCTGGAAGTATAATCAGTGTGGATTAGTTCCTCCTAATATCCCAATTTCTAATTTATGTAGATCTTATTTTTCACTCATCAAACATTTACTGAGTAACTACTACATACATACATTATGTGAATCAGAGCAGTGAATGAATTAGATATGAGCTTCACCCTCAAGGTGTTTACTAAGAAAGAGAAATAAAAGTCCATGAGAATTCAGAAAAGGAACAGATGATGGGATCTGTGTTTAAAGTGGGGAAGAAAAAGGAACCATGATAGCATATATAATAACTACTTCCTAGGTAAAACACAAAATGTCCAGTCAAATTTGAATTTCAGATGAATAATTATTTTTAGTATAAGTATGCCATATGTATTATCCAGTACAATTTATACTAAAAGAAATTGACTATTTATATGAAATTCAAATGTAACTGGGCATCCTATATTTTTATGTGTTAAATCTCACAACTCTACTCCTTGCCATTTCTCTTCATGATCATCCCAGCAAAGATTTCACTGAATAAAGAGTTTGGAAGGAAGGGCAGAAAACCAGTATGTGGGGCTTCTTTTGAACTTTATTAGCACCAATATTCCTAGTCTGAGTCATCTTTTAAAGCAGTGGTCTCCAACCTTTTGGCACCAGGGAATGGTTTTATAGAAGACATTTTTTCCATGGACTAAGGGATTGGGGGAATGGTTTGGGGATGTTTAAAACACATTACATTTATTGTTCACTTTATTGCTATTATCATTACATTGTAATATGTAATGAAATAATTATATGACTCACCATAATGCAGAATCTGATGCCATGGCTGATCTGACAGGAGGCTGAGCACAGATGGTGATGGGCTGATGCAAGCGATGGGGAACAGCTATCAACATAGATGAAGCTTCTGCTTGCTCACTTGCCACTCACCTCCTGCTGTGTAGCCCATTTCCTAACAGGCCAGTCTATGGCTCCGGAGTCAGGGACTGCAGTTTTAAAGCATCTATCAAACCACATCATTATTATGCTTGAAACACTCCCTTGAATTCCTATCACAGATAATAAAATCCAAACTCCTTACCAAAACCTGTGGGGCAGTACATGACCTGACCCCTGCTTGCTTCTCTAAATTTCACAAGAGCCCTATGAAGAGGAAACCCTTATTAGTCCCATTCTACAGGTGAGAAGGTAGAGAGAAGGAGGCCATGCTCTACTTGATATCAAAACTAGCTATCTTATTTTAAAACAGTTATAGTATTAATGCATGGAGCAGAAAAATAGATTAGAAAAAATTAAAAATCATAATATCCAATGTTGGTAAGGATGCAGAGCAATAGGCACTTGTATACAACACAGCATAAATTGGTCATGCTGTTTTGAAGGGAAATTTGGCATGTTTATAACCATTTAAAAATATATATCTTCTGACCTAGCATTCATATTCCAGGTATTATCCTACTTACTTGTGCACATATATTCACCTATATAGGGTAAATATATAAAGTAAGATCAATGAGGATGCAAACCATCTTCTTTTCAGTGGTCTCCTCTAGGGTAAAGGAAGGGCAGTGAGGCAAGGTGGGGTCAATTAGTATTTTCATTTTTCACCTTATTCTTTATTAAAAAATTATGGCTAGAATGTATTTGTGATTTTCTTGTGCAATTTAAATGAATTTTTAAAATAAAGACACAGGCTAGACAAACACACTCCCAAAGTCCTTAGTGATATCAGAATTATTAATAACTTTTATTTCTTTTTCTTCTTGAAATAGGGTACGTTTACCATGACTGAAAACTGGTTCTAAAATTTTAGAAATCTTTGGGCGTATAGTGTTTTATAGTAATCAAATATAATGTTTTGTATTTCTGTGGTGTCTGTTGTGATCTCTCCTTTTTCATTTTTTATTGAATTTATTAGAGTCCTTTCCCTTTGAGTCCTTGTCAATCTAGCAAGAGGGCTATCAATTTTCTTTATCTTTTCAAAAAACCAGCTTCTGGTTTTGTTGATCTTTAGTATAGTTCTCTTGTTCTCCATTTCATTCAGTTCTGCTTTGAACTTCATTATTTCTTTTCTTCTACTAGGATTGGAAGTTGTTTGCTCTTCTTTTTCCAGTTCCTTGAGCTTATTCATTAGGTTGTCAGAATCTAAGCTTTGTGTTTTTTGGATGTCAGCACTAATTGCTGTTAGTTTTCCTCTCAGGTAAGCTTTTGCAGTATCCCACAGGTTTTAGTAACAAGTATGACCATTATAATTTTGTTCAAAGAAACTCTTGTTTCCCTCTGAATTTCTTCCTTGACCCAGTAATTTTTCAATAATAGATTGTTTAATTTCCATGATTTTGTGAGGTATTGAGTGTTTCTATTGGAATTGAACTGTAATTTTATACCATTATGGTCATAAAAGATACAAGGTATAATTTCTATCTTCTTGAATTTTTTCAGATCTGATTTGCAGCCTTGGATGTGGTCAATTTTGGATAAGGATCCATGGGCTGCTGAGAAGAATGTAAATTCAAGTTTATTTGGGTGGCATGTTCTATAGAGATCTGTTTAGACCTTTTTGATCAAGGCCTCTGTTCAGATCCATTATTTCCTTGCTTATTTTCTGTTTGGAGGATTTATCCAGATCATTCAGTGGAGTGTTGAAGTCCCCGCTACTATGGCAGTGTCCCTCATGAATACAGATGCAAAAATCCTAAATAAAATTCTAGCAAATATAATTCAGCAACACATCAAAAAAATAATTCACCATGACCAGGCAGACTGGTCCAGGGATGCAAGGCTGGTTCAACATATGCAAGTCTATAAATGCAATTCACTTCATAAGTAAAATCAAGAACAAAGACCATATGATTCAGGCAATAGATGCAGAAAAGGCATTTGACAAACTCCAACACACCTTTATGATAAAAACTCTTAACAAAATAGGCATAGATGGTTCATACCTTAAACTTATCAAATTCCTTTATGACAAACCCACTGCTAATATCATTCTAAATGGGGAAAAATTGAAATCATTCCCTCTTCGATCCGGAACTAGACAAGGATGCCCACTGTCTCCCCTTCTATTCAACATAGTGCTCGAAGTCCTAGCTATAGCAATCAGACAAGACAGGGGTATTAAGGGCATCCAAGTGAGGGCAGACGAGATCAAACTCTCACTCTTCACTGATGTTATGATATTATACCTAGAAAACCCCATGGATTCATCTAAGAGACTCCTAGATTTAATAAATAAATTTGGTAAAGTTTCAGGTTATAAAATCAATATACACAAATCAGAAGCATTCATATATGTCAAGAACCATCAAGAAGAAACTCAAATCAAAAATACAATACCCTTTACTATAGCCCCAAGGAAAATTAAATATCTAGTTGTATACTTAATGAAAGATACGAGATTTATACAAGGAGAACTACAAAACAATAAAAAAAGAAATTGCAGATGATGTGAACAGATGGAAAAATCTACCTTGATCATGGATTGGTAGAATCAATATTGTTAAAATGTCAATATTACCTAAAGTGATCTACAGAATTAATGCAATCCCCATCAAAATACCACTAGCATTCTTTACAGATCTAGAAAAAATAATTCTGTACTTTGTATGGAACCAGAAGAAACCTTGTATAGCCAAAGCAATTTTAAGTAAAAAGAACAAACTGGGAGGCATCAGTCTTCCTGACTTCAAGCTATACTATAAAGCAATAATAGTTAAATCAGCCTGGGACTAGCACAAGAACAGAAGCATCAATATCTGGAATAGATCTGGGATACCAGAGATGAAACCATCAGTATACAGCAACCTAATCTTTGATAAAGCAGACAAAAATATACAATGGGAAAGGAATCTCTCTTCAATAAGTGGTGCTGGGAAAACTGGTTAGCTACATACAGAAGATTGAAACAGGATCCCTACCTCTCACCTCTCACAAAAATCCACTCAAGATGGATAACAGACTTAAACCTAAGGCATGAAACCTTAAGAATCCTAGAAGATGATGTTGGGAAAACCCTCTCAGACATTGGTCTAGGCAAAGAATTTTTGAGGAAGAACCCCAAGGCAATCAACCCTGCATCAAAAATAAACAAATGGGATCTCATCAAATTAAAAAGTTTCTGCACAGCTAAGGAAACCATCATTACAACAAATAGACAACCCACAGAGTGGGAGAAAATATTTGCTCTCTACACTTCTGATAAAGGTTTAATAACAAGAATCTATCTAAAACTTAAAAGAATAAACAAGAAAAAATCAAACAACTCCATCAAGAAATGGGCAATGGAAATGAACAGAAACTTCTCCAAAGAAGACAGAATAATGGCCTGCAAACATATAAAAAATGCTCAACATCTCTAATCATCAGAGAAATGCAAATCAAAACCACAATGAGATACCATCTAACACCAGTGAATTGAAATCATTCCCTCTTCGATCCAGAACTAGACAAGGATGCCCACTGTCTCCTCTTCTATTCAACATAGTGCTCGAAGTCCTAGCTATAGTAATCAGACAAGACAGGGGTATTAAGGGCATCCAAGTGAGGGCTTGTATCAAGAAATCCCAAAACAACAAATGCTGGCGAGGATGTGGAGAGACAGGAACACTCTTACACTGCTGGTGGGACTGCAAATTGGTGCAACCTCTGTGGAAAAGAATTTGGAGATACCTCAAACAGCTAGATATAGAAATACCATTCGACCCAGCAATAGCATTGTTGGGCATCTACCCAAAAGAGCATAAGACATTCTATTACAAAGACATCTGCATCTGAATGTTTATGGCAGCACAATTCACTATTGCAAGATCATGGAAACAACCCAAGTGTCCGTCAATTCATGAGTGGATAATTAAAATTTGGTATATGCTCACAATGGAATACTACTCAATTCTAAGAAATGACAGTGAGCTTGCACAGTTTATGCTATCTTGGATTAAGCTTAAGCCCGTTATCCAAAGTGAGGTGACATAAGATCAAGAAAATGGGCTCCACATGTACTTGCTATCAAATTGGTACTGACTGATTAAAAATACGGTCCTTAAATGGTGGTAGTGTTCACCAGGGTTTGGGGGAGGGGGAAATACACATCTTAGGGTTGTGGCGAGCATTGTGGGGGCAGGGGGAGGAAATACCTGTAACCCTTCCTAGGGAAAGCCAAAGATGTACAATGTAACCAAAAGGTCAAAAAAGGAAAAAAAAGAAAGAAAGAAAGAAAGAAAACTTTTATCGGGTGGTGGGCAGATGGGAGGGGCGAGGAGGGGAAAGATATATACTTACAAAATAGTGCGATGAGCACCACCTGGGGGTTGGACACGCTTGATGTTTTGACAAGGCAGGGGGGAGGAATGGCAGGGGCAATATATGTAACTCTAACAATATTTGTATCCCCATAATATGATAAAATAAAAGGAAAATATATATATATATATAAATTCAAAAAAAAAGATTTTTGAAATCTTGACGGACATAAGAGGAAAAAATGGTCATTTAAAACTGCAAGCCATTTTCTTTCTCTCAAGTGGCAAGAACTCTAATCACCTTTGGGGCAGCCTGCTCTTCTGCTTTGGGGAAAGTGCCCTGAATGGCCCTTGTTGCATAAATAAAAAAACATCCTAAAATATTCGGGTGCAGATGTCTTTATAATAGAATGTCTTATGCTCTTCTGGGTAGATGCTATTGCTGGGTCGGATGGTATTTCTATTTTTAGCAATTTGAGATATCTCCAAATTCTTTTCCACAAAGGTTGCACTAATTTGCAGTCCCACCAGCAGTGTAAGAGTCTTCCTGTCTCTCCACATCCTCGCCAGCATTTGTTGTTTTGGGATTTCTTGATACAGGCAATTCTCACTGGGGTTCGGTGGTATCTCATTGTGGTTTTGATTTGCATTTCTCTGATGGTGAAAGATGTTGAGCATTTTTTCATATGTTTGCAGGCCATTATTCTGTCTTCTTTGGAAAAGTTTCTATTCATTTCCATTGCCCATTTCTTGATGGGGTTGTTTGATTTTTTTTCTTGTTAACTCTTTTGAGTTCTAGATAGATTCTTGTTATTAGACCTTTATCAGAAGTGTAGGGAGCAAATATTTTCTCCCATTCTGTAGGTTGTCTATTTGCTGTAATGATAGTTTCCTTGACTGTGCAGAAGCTTTTTAATTTGATCATATCTCATTTGTTTATTTTTGTTGCTGTGGTGATTGCCTTGGGGGTCTTCCTCAAGAGTTTTTTGCCTAGGCCAATGTCTGATAGGGTTTTCCCAACATCTTCTTTTAGGATTCTTAAGGTTTCTTTCATGCCTTAGGTTTAAATTTGTTATCCATCTTGTGTGGATTTTTGTGAGAGGTAGGGATCCTGATTCATTCTTCCAAGATGTATGTAGATACCCAGTTTTCCCAGCACCATTTATTGAAAAGACATTCTTTTCTCCATTGTATATTTTTGTCTGCTTTATAAAAGATTAGGTTACCGTATGCAGAGCATAAGACATTCTATTATAAAGACATCTGCACCCGAATGTTTATGGTAGCACATTTCACTATTGCAAGGACACGGAAACAACCCAAGTGCACGTCAATTCAGGAGTGGATTATTAAAATTTGGTATATGTTCACAGTGAAATATTACTCAATTCTAAGAAACGATAGTGAGCTAGCACCGCTTATACTATCCTGGATTAAGCTTAAGCCCATTATCCAAAGTCAGGCGACACAAGATCAGGAAAATGTGCTCCACATGTACTCGCCATCAAATTGGTACTGACTGATTAACACTACGGTGCTCAAATGGTGGTAGTATTCCCCAGGGATTCGGGGGTGGGGGTAGGCCTACATCTTAGGGGTGTGGTGGGCATTGTGGAAGGGAAGGGCATACCTCTAACCCTTGCTAGGGAGAGGCAAATATATAAAATGTAACCAAAATGTGAAAAAATATCAAACATTTATCGGATGTCGTGCAGGTGGGAGGGGGAGGAGGAGATGGGTGTATACTTACATAATGAGTGTGCTGCGCACCATCTGGAGGATGGACATGCTTGAAGCTCTGGCTCTGGGGAGTGGGAAGGGGTGGCAAGGGCAATATATCTAACCTTAACAACATTTGTACCCCTAGAATATGATGAAAAAAAAAACATCAATTTTTCTCGGGTAAATATTTACTACTATAAAGTAATCTGAATGTAGATGTTTTAGACTCAGATATAACTATTCTCTTTGGGAATGTAAATTGTTATGTACAATTGAGTCGGGGCTGTATCTGCAGATTTTATTGCTTTGGGGTGGTGAGATGACGGTTTTCTATGGATTTAGACTATTCTGTGCTTGAATTGTTGCTTGTTCACTTGCAGTTGTGGGAGTGTTTAGCAATTTCTTACTGAATAGTTTTAGCTGAGACCTAGAGAACTACAGAAAAGATGCACAGGCATGATTTTTACCTGCTGCATAATTTTAACTGTTACAAAAGGAAAACTAAAATATGTTTATGTGGCTTAAATTTGACTGGATTGGTAGTGTTCTATACATTGTACTTTTTTATTGGAAAGCAAATGAACCCAAACATTGGGAAATGTACTACTTCTGAGTAAACCCCCTTCTGCTGTCACTGTATTTAGGGTTGACAGGTACAGGTACAGTTACACAAGGCTACAGTCAAGAGGGTGTAGAAGTTGTCTTCTCAGAGGAGTTGACATTCCCATTAGTAATCATCCTTAAAAATGACAGGGCTTGGGTAAAAAATGACATGGAAATTGGTCCTCATTTGGGGGTGAGGAGAAACTTTTCCTCTCTCTGGGAATGGGAAGAGCTGGAGCTTGATGTGGAACCTATTGTGTAAACATGATTTTACAATTTGTTGGTTTCAGCAGGAAGTAGTAATCGGCTAGCTCCTGGACATACACAATCAAGCTAAGAGCTAGGCAGAGAGATGCCTTTTTTGAAATACTGGTTATAAATTTGGGTATAAGAGCAGCCACATTTACTACTAGTGGTAGCAGTAAAGTATCCTCAGTGTTGTATTTATTTTCCATGATCCCCAAACTGTCAATAAAGTGTTGTGAAAAGAAGGGTTGGCCTCATGGGTGTGCAACATGTGCAGCTGCACAGAGCTCCACACTTAAAAGGATCTTGTGCATGTTTTAATGCTCTGTGGTCACCACTTTGAACTTCTTATAATAACTTTTTAAACAATGGGATCATATTTTCTTCTTTGTTAAGCCCTAAAAGTTATATAGCCAGTCCTACTTAATGATTTCAGCCTTTTATCAGCTGTGAAGCACAAGATCATCTCTCAGAGTCTTTACTCCATTGTTGAAGTAGTGGTAGCAATGGTGGATATGAGTAGAAAAATGCCACAAGGACAACTCTAGAGCACCCTTGAAAATTCTCATAAAGTGAGAACAGTTTTGACAGTACATAGGCTTGTAAAGATCTCAGAGTCTCCATAATTTAATCAAAGGATATGTCACTTCACTAAAATTCCATTATCTGGAATTATTAGTTATACCCCTCCTATTTGTTTGCATTTTTTTTACTTTTTCTACATGAGCATACATTAATCATGTAAAAAGTTAGAGATAAAGAACCATCGACTGTAGGAGTTAGAAGGAATTTTAATATATATTTAGTCCAGCAGTTCTCATCCTATGTATTGAAATCCTTGAGGTAGGGTGCTGTCACAGGAATCTACAGGCACCGGGACCACTGGTAGTCAGAATAAATAACATACCTTGCTGTCTCCTCAGCCTAAAATGACTTTCTCCCCCTCTTACCACACTAATGTCTTCTAATGCTTTGGGCCTCAGTTTAGACATGACCTCCAATGGAAAGCCCTCTCTGATGACCTCAGGCTGCATTAGGTGCTTCTCCTCTTAGCTGACAGAGCACACTGTACTTCCTCTACTTCAGTACTTATCACTCTACAACTGTCTGATAACTTACCTATCTCCCCTACATATCATAAGTCATTGAAATAGAGACCTTGGCTCATTCATCTATATATCCTTGTGGGGCGCGGTGTTAACGCCATTGCAAGATGGCGCCGGCTTCCTGGTCACACCCATACTACAAGACTGATAAACAGGGTGAACCGCGCAGGTGTAGGGGCTTTTCCTGTCTCTCATCAAGTATGCTAATAAGGGCTCTTGCGTGAGCCAATCAGATTCTGCCTAATGAACTTACTGCCTTTATAAGCAGCCGCTGAGAACGCCTCGGCGTCTTCCGCATGTAACCAGTTAAGCAATCCCCATTAAAGAGCTGTCAGAAGAACTCCGGTTGCCGCGTCTTCCTTGCTGGCGAGGCGGGCGCGACAAGTGGTGCTGAAACCTGGGAACCGAAACAACTTTAAGGCACCAGCGGAAGACGACCTCGATAGAGGAGAGTTCAGAACTGACGCGTGGGACGGAACCGAATTCGGACCTTTGCTGACCAAGGTAGACTGTTATTGAGAGCCCGTGAGTTCCCTGCTTTCATTACAGGCAGGGCAAAAGGTGCTCTTTGACCATCAAGACAGTACTTCAGAGTCAGACAAGAAAGAAGACCAAGGCAGGTGCGAAAGCGAGAGCCAGAGCCAGAGCCAGAGTGCCAGGAGAAAAGGGAGAGAAAGAAGAAAAGGGAGAGAAAGAAGAAAAGGGAGAGAAAGAAGAAAAGGGAGAGAAAGAAGAAAAGGGAGAGAAAGAAGAAAAGGGAGAGAAAGAAGAAAAGGGAGAGAAAGAAGAAAAGGGAGAGAAAGAAGAAAAGGGAGAGAAAGAAAAGAGAAAAGGGAGAGAAAGAAAAGAGAAAAGGGAGAGAAAGAAAAGAGAAAAGGGAGAGAAAGAAAAGAGAAAAGGGAGAGAAAGAAAAGAGAAAAGGGAGAGAAAGAAAAGAGAAAAGGGAGAGAAAGAGACGTAAAGGTACCAAAAATAAAAATGATAGAGGAAACGACGGGACAGAAGACACAGAGGACAGAGGAGATGGCCTTTTTTCGGTCAGAATTTAAGAAATTAGATATTTCTGAGGATGGTTCCTCTTCTTCCTCTTCTCTTACTTCCTCAAGTTCAGGGGAGGAGGTGAGGGAGGAGCTAGATTCAGAGGAGGAAGCTACTTTGGAGAACATTGTATCTGAGACACCTGCTACTTCACTGCTTAATTGTACATCATCCACTTGTAACTGTACGTTGTGTTGGAATGCCACTTCGCATCCTGTTGCTGTTGCTCGTTTACCCAGATATATTCATGTTCCTGTAGACGCTCCTAATTCCTTAACATTGTTCAGGACTCGCAGGAACTTCGGAATCACGGCTGCAATTGTTGCAGCTATCGCTACGGCTGCCGCAGCGTCGGCTGTAGCTTTGAGCACAACCCTGCAGACCGCATATGCGCTTAATAACAGCCGGCGTAGCTACGGCCCTTGCAACGTGGATTCATCAAGCCACTCAGCACCTGAAAGAGTGGGCTGGCCTTGGGACCATGACCATCTTGCTGGTCGTCACTTCCTTCGGAGGCCTATGGTGTCTCCTTGGGATGCGAGCCCAGAGACGGAGAGACAATGTTATAGTGGCGCGGGCCTTTGCTGCTATGGAACTGGGACTGTCAACACAGGTGTGGTTGACCATGCTTGGCCGGTAGCCTCTGTGTGGGTTGCACTCGCCCTCGTTCCTCGTTTCTTAGACATGGCCTTTGCACTCTGAGGGATCTCTCCCATTGCACCAGATAAGGCATGTCTCCAATCCCACAGCCAGCCTTTGCACACCTCGGAGTTTTCCTCATTGCACGAGATAAGGTGGCCGTTGGGTAGATGAGACTCTGCGACTTTGATCTTGGTTGCTCAGTTCTCATTAATTAATAAAACAGGGGGAGATGTGGGGCGCGGTGTTAACGCCATTGCAAGATGGCGCTGGCTTCCTGGTCACACCCATACTACAAGACTGATAAACAGGGTGAACCGCGCAGGTGTAGGGGCTTTTCCTGTCTCAAGTATGCTAATAGGGGCTCTTGCGTGAGCCAATCAGATTCTGCCTAATGAACTTACTGCCTTTATAAGCAGCCGCCGAGAACGCCTCGGCGTCTTCCGCATGTAACCAGTTAAGCAATCCCCATTAAAGCGCTGTCAGAAGAACTCCGGTTGCCGCGTTTTCCTTGCTGGCGAGGCGGGCGCGACATATCCTCACCATTTAGCAAGGCTTCTGACACATCTTAGATGCTTAGTAAATAGTGGGTGAATAAATAACTGAATGAATAAACAAAGTATTGTGCTTTTCAAACCACACAGATGATGCCGTAATCATTAAAGAATATATTCATTTTGTAATTGTACTATCAGTAAGTAGGTATTCAATTCAAAAATGCATTAAGGACACATTATCATGATAGTCTGTGAAACTCTTTGATAATAAAAAAGGATCCTTCATAATTGAAAATAAGGAGAACCACTTATCTAGTTAAACTCTTTTATTATACAAATGAAGGTACAGAGGACAGACTATTCACTTGCCCAATGTCTCAAACTTTACCAAAGCCAATGGGGCCTACACTCAGAATTTGAGCCTGCATTTTCCTGACTTTCCTAATTCTTTATTGTATTTCCTTCCCAAATCTGGCAATGTAGCCTGCACAAAAAACACTGATGCAAAATAGCTTTCTTGTACTAGTGTCTCCCCTAGGTCTGCAAAGCAGTAATAGCAAGTGGCCCATGTCTGAGACCCAGGAGGCTAAATGCCAGAATGAGGTAAGCCAGTGACCATGCAGGCTGAGTGGGTCAGTACAAAGCCAAGTCACAGGGAAGAGAAAAGTTGTCAAGTCATTTGTCCAACACATGGTTTGGCAACATCAGATGTTGGGCTAAGGCACAAATACATAAGAAACCTCTGCAGCCAAAATTTCCAATAGTATATGCCCTTCATATAGGTATTGTCAGTGTTGTCCATGCTATATTTCTAGTGCCTAGCATAGTGCCTGGAACATAGCTGTTGCTTAATATTTACCAACATAATGACTAAACAAAAATCAGAATAGATCACCTCCAGGTATAGAAGGAACTGCTCCAAAAGCCATCTAAGACAGCAAGCCTTGCAGATCCACATGTCTGAATCTAAATGGGCACTGATCTGAATGTAATAGGCATCAATCATTCTCACTTGGTATCCAAATTATCAGGCAAGGGAACCCTTTAAAGAATGAAAAGAATACTCAAGGGGAGATATACCTCAAGGATATAGCTTAGGAGAGAAGATGGATCCCATCTGATGCTAAAATAAAGAAAACAAAGTCAGAAGCTCATAAGCATAAAATAGGCCCTTAAAGCTCATCACACAAAAACAGTGAAGGGACTACTTCGACTCCCTGGAGCTGCACCCATAGCACCAGCTTTTTGTAAAGATTTTATTTTGTTTTCCTTTTAACTTTTTATTTTATGATTCTTATAATCTGGTTCCCTTGGATAAATTGGAGGAGGAATATTAGTAGAATATGACAGGCAGATAGTAGTGTGATTGTTCCTAGGCTCCACAAACCCCAGAAATGGACCCTGAGCTCCGTGTACCTTTGAGAGGTCCTTACAAATCTTATAAATTTATCTTTCTCCATGATGGGATTGGTGACCTTGAGATTTTAAAACAATTACTTCTACTCTCCCTTTCCCTTTGCTTGTTTAGACACAGATTTAGCGGCCACTTCAAGATAGGAATTTTCTGATCTCTTCCACCTGCTTGGCTGCCATTTCATGAAACCTTTTATGCAATTTTCGTGTCATTAATCCCCCCTCTTAATTCTATTAGAAGTCAGTGTCCTTTAATGTCATCCATTGAATTTTCAAGAGTGAACACTTTTTTTCTCATCTTGCAAACATCTCCTAATTAATGGTCACCATCACCTTCTCATTAATGCTCAATACAGGAGGCAATTAATGATCACTCATGCACCAGATGAGATTTTCGGCACGACTCACTCCAATAGTGCTGTACCCTTTGTGACCTCAGTCAAAATTTCATTTCTATGTCCTTTCTGTAAAGGGAGGGATGCCACCTCCTCACTTTCTCAACCTCTCCCAAGCAACAGACTCCTTCCCTTAGTCAATAAACATGTTCAAGTCTTCTCCATATATGTTTTAAAAGTCCAAAAGCAATAAAAAAGGAACCACCACACCCTCAATTCTCTATCTCCCTTCAGTTATTATCTTCTCTCTTCACCTCTTCATAGCCAAGAATCTTCAATGCGTAATCTGCACCCATAGTCCCCACTTCTATTTTAACTCAGTATAACCTGGCTACTGAAATATTCTTGCTATTGAAATTATCTCAGTAAACTCAGCAATTACCTCTAAATGCAAAATAATTGATTTATATGTGCCATTTATTCCACTGACCACCAAGTATTTCTAATGCTTCTGGTGATGTTTTTAGCACCATTTTTTTCCTTGACTCTCATCAAATTACTTATTATATAATGTTTCTCCTCATTCTCCTTCACTGGCTCATTTTATTTCATCTATTACTTAGATATTAATATGCTCCAGGCTTCTTCTTTGGCTCTCTTTCCTAAAATCATCCTAAGAAATACCATCTACTTTTCTACCTTTTGATAATCATTTTACAAATTGATGTCTTCTGCTTTATTATATTTCCTGAGCTTCAGATTCCTTATCTAGCTTCCTGTTGAAAATCTCCACTTGGACGACCCACTGGTAACTCATAGGCAACATTTCCCAAAATAGAGTTATCATATATCCCTCCTCAAATTTATTTCTCCTCCAGTGCTCCCAGTGAATGACACCACTATCCATATAATTGTTCATGTTGGAAATGTGGGAGTCATTCTTAATTCCTTCATATTTCTCACCCTTTCAACACAAGCATGTTTTACCAACTTTCCCTCATAATTATCTCTTAAAATCCTCTCATTCTTTCCAACTCACCATGAATAGTTTGCCACCAACAGTATAAAATACAAAATACTTATCAAAATCACCCAATGCTCATTTATTTTCCAAACATTTATTGTGTTTCCAACTCTGTTCTAAGTATGCTGAAACATGCTTTTCATCATTAAGGTCCTGGGTACCACTTCAGTGTCATCTCTTTTGACACTATCCAACCTCCTTGCCATTTTCTATGCTTGAATCATAACAATTTAATTATATTTCACTAAATACATAATGCTTTCTTGCTTCTCTATCTTTGCATAGACTGTTTGCAATAACTGAGCTTTTTCTTAGTATTCAGTGGAGATAATTATATACCAAGTGACTCTATATGTGACCAAACCAGGGTATCCATATATATATATATATATATATATATATATATATATATTTTTTTTTTTTTTTTTTTTTTTTTTTGAGACAGAGTCTCGCTTTCTTGCCTAGGCTAGAGTGAGTGCCGTGGCGTCAGCCTAGCTCACAGCAACCTCAAACTCCTGGGCTCAAGCAATCCTCTTGCCTTAGCCTCCCGAGTAGCTGGGACTACAGGCACGAGCCACCATGCTCGGCTGATTTTTATATATATATATATATTAGTTGGCCAATTAATTTCTTTCTATTTTTATGGTAGAGACGGGGTCTGGCTCAGGCTGGTTTTGAACTCCTGACCTTGAGCAATCCGCCCTCCTCGGCCTCCCAGAGTGCTAGGATTACAGGCGTGAGCCACCACGCCCGGCCAGATATATTATTTGATTGTTCTCCTGAGCACAGGCCATCTGCATTTTATCAGTCTGACCCATTGCCACTTAGAGCTATGAGGAAGTGACTAAGTTGGCATGAGCTTTTGTCAGGTTAAGGAATGGTAAGATAGATGGTCTTGAGGTGAGGAAGGAAACCAAGAGTAATGTGTCTGCCCAGGATGTCTTCCAGCCCAACCAACAAAAGCTAGACTAGATTAGGCTTGAGTTATTCAAATGTTTTTGGAGTAACTTGCTCAATAGTTTAACCCAACGAAATTCTTCTATAATACAGAATCCAAATCTTGAGTTAGGCCAGTAAGAGAAAGATTGTGAGGCTCAAAGGTTTTGACCTTCATCATGTCATGGGGATGGGCCTCTGGTCTAAATGAGTAGTGTTTTACCACTGAAAGCGAGAGGGAAAAGAGGAAGGGATTCTAAAACTTCTTTGTACTATACATGTTTTGTGCTTCTTTAAGCTTCTCATTGCCTAACACTACCCCAGCTCATTCCCTTTACTAAAACTCAGCTTGTTTTCTCAATGTTTCTTTCAGTGTTTCCTACCTACTGCAACTATCTTTACAGAGATTATTTTTCAATCTAATTTTCTAGCCTAATACTTTCCTCTGACTATTATTGACTCTCTTGCTGTTTTTTTCCACACAGCAAGGATATGTCCCCAGGATTTGAAACTTAACATGGAAATAAAACAAACCATTTCCTCCTCCCCAGGGAAAACCAGACCCAGTCCCAAGTATAAGACATGAAATTTGAATTTTGTCTCTTCTCCTTAACATATCACAGGTATTCAAATCACCACCAAATATTTGTGTCTTAAACCACTGTTCTACTATTCATAATTTATCATAAACTGCATTGTTTGTGGAAAATTTCCCTAAAATCCAGTTTCCCAAATACTCTCTATTTTATAACAACATACACACACACACATACACATATATATGACTTGCTTTGCACCAGACACTGTTCTAAATTATACATATAATCTCCTCTAATTCTCACATTAAATTTCCCATGAGATAGGCTCACCTATTACCCAAACTTTACTGATAGAGAAACAGGAATCAAAAATGAAAAACCCAACTTACCTCAAAGTCACACAGCTAGTAAATGTCATAGGCATGATTTTAACCCAGGCCATCTGGCTCTCAAGTCCATGCCCTTAACCACTATATTATACTTGCCCCTCTTGACTATTAGGCCAGAGATAAAATTCATCTGACATTTCACATTTTTCCCCCAGCAGACTTTGTCTGCTATAATTAAAGACATCTTATAATGTCCTAGTCTAGACCCCATATTTTAGCTTCCCTATAATAGTAGCCACTAGCCACATGTGGCTATTGTACTCTTAAAATAAGGCTAGGACAACTGAGAAACTGAATTTATAATATGATTTAGTTTTAATTAATTTAAATTTAAATATCTATATGTGGCAGTGACTACTACCTTGGACTGTGCAGTACATTGGCAGTGTCTTTTCTGTAGTGATCAGAAAATGGATGTTAACTGAACATTTACTTGCTATTAAGAAGAACAACAAATGCAGAAGAGAATAGTCTTTTTTTCATAACAGAAAAGGATACAATTGGGAATCTAAGACACAAGGAAAAGTAAATAGCAATTCAATGTTTGTGTTGAATTGAAGGTGATACTAGGACAAGGCAGGCCAAGAGGAAAATCATATACCATAGTGTTGATTGTTAAACAAGAAGGAACATATCAGCTATGCTATCCAAGCTGGGACAAGTCAAGGGCTCAGTCATAGCACAGACTGAGTGTATATGGACTTATTTGTTCAAACTGGTCACCAGGCAACAAAGAATAGAGTTCAAATAGGAAGAAAGATAACTCATTCAAAAAGAAGACAAGTATAAGCAAGTGGATACACCCTACAGACGGACCAGATAGGGACTTTTGATTCTAATAATATCAAGTTCCACTTGCTATGAGCTAGGCATCCCTCTAGGTGGTTTATACATACATAATTTAATCTTGCGAGGTAGGCACTATTATTTTCTTCATTTTATGGGTGAGAAAAGTGAGCCTCAGTGAGCTTCAGTTATCTTCCCAAAATTGCAATTATTAATTGGAAGAACCAGGACTTTAACCAAAGTCTGTATAATTCCAAAGGGCATGTAATTTGCATTACTCTATCAGACGTCTATAAGGAAGATATCTGTAGGCCTAGGCAGAGGGAAAGGTTGTTCAGGGGAATCTCTCAGGCCTAACAGGGAAAGGAAGATAGTTGATAGTTCTCTATAAGTTTAAAGTATGTATATATATATATATATATATATATATATATGAAATTGAAGAGGAAAGGAGAGTTTTCATTAGGTGAAGGCTGATAATATGAGCAGGTGCAGAAACATGTAAGTGTAGGAGCTATTCTGCCAGCAATAGCAGGTAGAGCAATGTTAATATTAGCTTTCATTTACCCATGTACAGATCACTGAAATTATTTCCCACAGAACTACATTATTTACATCTGTTGCCTATAATCCTCACTTCAATTGTTCATTAGAGATACTATGAGCTCTATTTCACAAATGCAGGCTTGAGTACCTAAAAAGGCATGGCTTTTACTAACCCAGAACCTGTCTGGTTCTGAAGCCATACTCTTTCCTTACTAACAAATGGCTTCCATGAAAAGTCATATGGAAGGCATTGATCTCTCAATACCTGTCAAATTTTCACTTCTGAGAATTCCTTCTATTCATTAGACTCTCCTTTAGACTGGGTACATATTTCAATGCCCAAATATCCAGACCATTTTGGGATCTCTTGGCCTCTAAAGTTCATATACTCCTCTTGGCAGTTAATGTCCATGGGAGTCAAACCAGTGGCAACTTCAGAGTTTCTGTAGGGTAAAGAGCTTTAGCTATTATGATCTGGGTGGGGACTTACCTAGGGAACTTGTCTCAAAGCTGTATCTCCATATCAAGCTAAACACATGGCTTTCACTTTTATTATACATTAAAGGTTATATTTCCTAATGATTGGCCTATTTTTTGTTTTTATTGAGATAAAATGTATGTACAGAGAAACACACATGTATTAAGGTTACAATATAATGAGTTCTGACAAATATACATACCCCTGTAACTAACATCCAAATCAAGATATGCAATATTTTCATTATCCTAGAAGAACGACCCCTTGTGACCCCTTCTCAGTCAACTCCTCATCACAACCCCTGGCCCAGGCAACTACCATTTTGATTCTTTTGCCTGTTCTTGACATTCATTTAAATGGAATAATACCATATGTGGTCTTCTGTGTCTGGTTTCTTTCACTTAACCTTGTATATGTAACATTGATCTATGTTGTAGTACACATTTCAATGAATGGAAATAGCATAATTCATTTATCCATTCTCCTTCTGAGGAACATATAGGATGTTTCCATCTTGAAAGTATTAATAATATAAATAAAGTGGCTTAAATTATTATTGTGAAAGTTTTTGTGGACATATGCTTTCATTTCTCGTGGGAAAAGTGACTAAGAGTCAACTTCTAGGTCACAAGGTAGGTGTATGTTTAATCAGAAGAAAATACCAGTTTTCCAAAGTGGTTGTAACATTTTATATTCTTGTCAACAAAGTATAAGAGTCTCATTTTGTTTCACATACTCACAGAGACTTGGTCTTGTCAGTCTATTTAATTTTAGCCATTCTGGTGGGTGTATAGTGGCATCTCACTATGGTTTTAATTTACATTTAAGTGATGACTAATGACATTGAACATAATTTCATGTGCTTAGTAAGGTTGGTCTATTTTTATAGTGGTAGACTACACATTTCTTCTACCAATTAAGCTGAGACACTCTTAGCTTGAAGTGCTTTTGCATTGGACAGGGCAGAGCTAATGGAGATTATGGGATGACCTAATGCCCATCTGTCAAGCAACCCCTTGCCATGGTCACTGTGTCTACCCCAGGCAAAGAATCTATTTGCTGCTACTGTTGCTGCTATCAATGCCTTAAAAACTGCAAAATAATAGTCTTTTTTCTTGAACAATTCCTTTCTTAGGAATCAAAACTGTCATTCTATTTTTTCAAATATTTTAGAAATCTACCTAAAAGTTACCATTCCTTCTTCCAAGACTTAAACTTTAGTTTCCAGACAGGAAGAAACATTTTGAAACCCACGATTCAAAAAGATTTATGTCCCCATAGTCACCCCACAATGCTGGAGATGGTCTTAATACTGTATAACTGTTTTGCAATTTAGGTATCAACAAGTTTAAATAAAGGCATCTCCAAAAACATTTAAAAATTAGAGGAGAAGGAGAGAGCAACAAAGGTAGAAAGAAAAATCAAACAGATGAACAAAAAGCAACATGGTGACCAGAATAGTGCAGAAATGCCTATATTTGGTGTGAAGAAATAAAGCTTAAATTGACTTGATATGATTTTGTTCTATTCCAGACAAATGAATTTTGTATTTGAAATTCATTTGGGAAGCTGAGGTGAGAGAAGGATTAACAATCATCTGGATACATTTCAGAAGCTTGAATGTTGTAACTTGAAGGGATCTGCAAGGTCATCTAATACAACTCCCTATGGAGTGTAGGAATCAGCTCATAGAACACATACATGTTTCTATCTTTTAAACTCTATTGGTCATAGTGAGAGCCTCTGGAGCCAGACAAAATAAATTTATTGTCATCAATATGTCAGCATGTCATAAGTTATAAAAGGGCTGTATGCTTTCTATCTTCAACTCAGTTTTTTTTTTTTTTTTTTTATTTCGGCATATTATGGGGGTACAGATTTTAAGGTTTCAATAAATGCCCTTCCCCCCTCCCCCCACAAGTCTGAGTTTCCAGCATGACCATCCCTCAGATGGTGCGCATATCACTCGTTATGTATTTCAACTCAGTTTTGATACCTTCAGTTCCTTCAACTATTGCTTATTGAAACTATTAGCCATTCTGGTCATCTTTATTTATCACAACCATTTGCCAATATTCTCCCTAAAATGCCCCCTTCTTCTCCAAAAAAACCCCCACAGTATTATATAAAGTGACTAAAGGACACAAAGAATAGTGGAACAGTAAGCTTCTAGAAAAGATACAATTTACTCTCAGATTACATTCACTTTTTGGTTGCAACATCAGCATTGACTGGTTTTACCATTACAGTCAACTAAAATCTTTATGCTTTTTCACAAGCAGTCAATTCAACCTTAGCTTCCTCACCTGAGCCTTTTTTTGGTGGGGTTAAGGGGGAGTAGAAAACTTTTCATTACTCATTATTATACTTCATCTTGTTATTTTCAGTCCATTGTTCTACCCTTCTAAAATTCTGTCATTCTTGTGAAAATCCTTTGTAATTCACCTTTTATTTTGGTTGGAAATTCTTTCCATAATATGTTAGCATACTTCTTTGTCTTAGAAAATAGAATCTAAACGATAAAACTGCATCACGAAGAAGGTCATAAAGACAAAAAATAAATAAATAAAATAAAGGATAAAACTGAATCATTCCTTGTTGCCTCGGGCTCTTAAAGGATCATCATTCTGAATTTCAGTATTTACTGCCCTGGACCTTAGGAAAATAGATGAAGATACAGAAAATATAGGACACAGAGTTGCAATTGTATTGAAGCCAAGACATCCTATGGAGATACTTTTGTTTCACTTAATACCTGATATGACATAATTTTACTTATTTTTCTTCTTTCTTCCTGAAGGGACAAGCAATAATAGCACACCATAATTTGATATAACTAAGGGTCTAAGTTAGTTACATTTAACTTAGTTGAGATTTTATTGGAATGTAACATAAGTTACTATGCATGTAACTTATTTGAATTTCAACTGATAATATTATCTACTTACTAAGAAAAAATAATGGTTAAAAAGTCCCATCGAAGCCAATGTCCTCACCTTATCCTTGTAAGAAGGAGAGTGGTGTAACTTTGCTCTTGGATTAGTTTCATCACTCACTTAACATCGGAACTTTCTAAAAGGGTAATTTTGTACTGAATGCTTACTAGAATAAGGCAGGAAAGAGGGCTTACTGAAAAGGCATCTATTCAGAAAAGATTTAAAATGTTATAATGCAAGTGTTCTTCATGGAGATTTGACGTCTCTCACATTGCCATTCTAGAGACTTCATTAACAAAAGAGAATTCATGATGAATATGTCAACACTCCACAGCTGTTTTTCACAAAAGATATAATGTGTCCCTTCCCCACTTGCCTTTAAATCTAAATTTTCACTGTTTTTCTAGAACTCTCATTGCCAGAAACTAATCAGAAATTTCTCTGAATTTTAGTTCATATCTATTTTATGTGCCCCACTTTAATCTTATCTTTATCCAAACTATTGTTTAAAGATAAGAGTTATGTGGTTACATGCACTCAACCAAGGAGTGCATGTGTGATTGGTTACATGTCTCAACCAAAGGAGATTTAAATCCTGGAAAAATAATGCTGCTCTCTGATGAATATTAATAAGGATAAAATCTCATTCTTTGATTCGAAATAAAGAAAAACCTAGGACAAGCTCATTAAAAGCAAATTCTGGCTTAGCTTAAATATGTTGCTTTCCTCAAATTTTACTCATTATCTATAATATTTGTCATTTATCAAAATAGTTTAAAAATAATTGAACTGTTTGTATTTTTTGCCCAAAGATTTTGGAAAGTTCCAGTGCCCATGCCCCACTCCAATGGGTCAGAACCTAAATAGAATATTTCAAAGTGGTTATTATTGTGATATTGTAGGAGCATGGGGTTACGAGTCAGATAGATCTTATTTCTAATACCATCTCACTCTCAGTTATCTTATTGTTAATATTGGGATAATACAGATCTTACAAGATTGTTGTAAGGATAATTTATATAGAGTTTTTGGTATACAACAGGTACTCAATAACAATTGGTTTCTTTATCACTTACCCCCAGTCTTTTTCCTGTGTCAAGGATAAATACTAAATAATAACAGTATATAAAGGAAATTCAAGAATAAGTTTCAATTTGTACCCCTACTGTCAGCTGAACATTTGTTTTAAGTGGAATGATCTGCCATCATCAAAATTATCAGCATCCACATCAGATGAGAACAATATCTTAACTTAAATACACCCTACATTATGTAGGAGAAACTCAAGTGCAACTAGCCTCCTCATTTAACTAGGTGTATAGGTTCACTTAAAGACTTAATACTTTTTGAAATAACAATATAAAACCCCAATTCATAGATTTACTCATTGCTGTTCTTTGTTGTATATACGTAACAATTTGATGCATGTATATGTGACTGTGATATATTTGTCTCTGTGTACATTTTTTATATATGTTTATGTTTTCTGTTTTTCCTAAATCAAGCTAGGAACCTTTTGAGGCGAAGGACTGTATCACTATTATAGTAAGACTCCTGTCATGAGTAACATGTATCTCTTCCCCATTAGACTGAGCTTTCCTGGCAAACAAGGACCAAGATTCCTCCAACTCAGTTCTAAGTCTTACCCGCAAATGTTGCTGCCAATGCCTTGCTGATTAATTATGTGAGCATATAGCAGAGCCTGGAGATTACCGATAGATGCTGAGAGCAGCTGAATATGTATCTCAGAGAACTGTTTCACACAACATTGGCCCTTAGATTTAGGATATCCATAATGAAGTCATTCCCAGGTTAGGTGCTTAAATGGCTAAAGAAACTGCAGATGTTCCCTTTTCATTAATAGCATCACAGCCAAATGGCCAATAAAATGCAGCAACACAGAAGTACACTGAGAATGTGACTGATGAGGAAGTTTTTTGGAATGTAAATAAATAACACTGGACTGTAAATCAGAGACCGCCTGGGTTCCTGCCCTGACTCCACTACTGACTTTTCTGACTGTGGCTAATTTATTTCATCTCTATGAGGGTCAGATATTGGATATTTATGAAATGAGTAGATGAGACTCCAATTTCCTTCACAAGTCCAACAGTGTAAAGCTCAACATTAAATAAAAATTGGCACTTCTATCTTATAATTGATGCTAAAATTAGAATCAATATGATCCAGCTTAGCATTTGATTAATTGCTGCTTTGGTCTTCAGTTGTTTCTTATACATTCGGCTTCTATCTCTGATGCAGGAATCATGGCCCACATATCTGTATTTTCGGCCCAAACCTAGGTTATGGGTGCTTAAACTAGTATATGTTTTAAAAATATCCGTGTTGATTGATTGACCTGGAAAATGAGAAATCTGACTACTGATGTGTCCTCACAGCTGTGATGTTGAGATTAGCAAGGTAGTATACATTAACAATGGCACTGCTTTGAGCTTGCTAAATAAGAGATGGTATAAGTCCACGGTGAATGCACAGATCAGGATCAATTTTCTATTTCCTTCCAAATATTTCCAGTGCTCAGCAAATATGAAGTAACATGATGGGGTTTGCTAGCTCCTTTGAAACTTATTTTTTCAAGAAATCTGGCATTTCTATGTCTGACCATAAAGGGATAGTTAAAAAGCTTTTCTCAGAAACCTAGCTTAGTAGTAGCCACTGAGATCAGTCCTATGTTTAGCAGAAAAGTGGCTTCCACATGGTTTACTGTGAGGGATTCCAGAGATGCTCTTAGCCCCAAACCCTACTCAATAGCTTCCCCTTACACCTTTGCAAGGTCACTGAGATTCTCACCTTGGAGTCACCTCTGTAGACAGAGGAGGCAAGACTTGGGTAGTTTGGATGATTGGAGGGAGGAATGAAAACTATGTGAAGGGCATTGAGGGAGAGTAATCCCAGGAAAAGGACAAGAGGAGAGTACTTCAAAAGAAAAGAGATGCTGATTTTTTTTTTTTTTACATTTGCACCAGAGTTAGAATCAAAGTAGGTGAGCAGAAGAGAAAACATACTTTCTCTCCTTCACATGAAGCAAAATGACAATTTAAATATGACTTGTAAAGGTAACAGCTGTCATTTTATTAGATCCTGGGCATATCGCTTTATTATTTAGTTTTCAACTTCCTCAATGGAATCTAAACACTTTCCACCATCTCTACTGCTACAACCTTAGTCCAAGCCATCATCATCCCTCACCTGGATCTTTTATCAGCTTCCTTATTGGTTTCTTTCCTTCCATGCTTGTCTCTTACATCCATTGCACAGTGGCTATAGTGATCCTTTCTTTCAAAGCATAAATTAAATATTGTGACACTCCTCCTTAAAACTCTTTAACAGCTCTCCATTGAAGTAGAACAAAATCCTATGTTTTTTTCATGATTCCTTGCCTATCACTCTGACCTTAAATCCTATCATTCTTCCTCTCCCTTTCCAGTCTACCTACACTAACCTTCATTCAATCCTTTGAACATCTTGAGTTTATCCTTACCTAAGGACATTTGCACTTACTCTTCTGCATGCAATTTACCCCAATATGAAATTTTCTATTTAAAAACATGTTTATTTTCCACCTTCCTTCACTAAATGATAAACGCTGTGATGGAAAGGACGTTGTCAGTCTTCATCACCATTGTATCTTCAGTGCCTTGGCCATAGTTGAAATGCAATAATTGCTGGAATAAAAGTTTATCAAAGAATAAATGAATGGCAAAGGAAGCCAGCAAGTAATAAAAGAAGTGTAGATGAGCATCTAAAAAGTCCCAGCTGGAATTAGCTAGCAGGGCTATAGGCGCAAGCGTCCTCAAACTACGGCCTGGAAGCCACATGCGGGCCGCCTAGCACATTTTGTTTTTGCCACCACTGCCTGTCCTGCTTAGCAGTAGACTCATCCCGGGCCCACAGTGCACACTCTCCAATGGTCTGAGGGACAGTGAACTGGCCCCCTGTCTAAAAAGTTTGAGGACCCCTGCATAGGGAATCAAATCATCATGGTTTTCCTTACAAACACTAAGCACCTAGGAAGCAAGCAAATTTATTAATAGAAGTTACACAGGGCTTGCATTGGGAAGCCAAAAAATTTTGACAAGAGTTTTCAGTGAGTGGGTTAAGGAATCACAGGGTGTTAGTGAGTGTCATCAAAATGGCTTCCCATAGAGCCCAGTGAATATGAAGGAAAACCACAGTAGGAGATAATGGGTAAGGACAATTGAGACTAATTAAGGGGTTGAAGGTGATGATGGGACCATTCAGTGAGAGCTAAGGGATAGGAAGCCATAGAAGCACAGGAGATTGTGATTAGAGAGGAGGATCAGAGTACAGGATCATGGATCAGGGTACATTATGACTGAGATTTAGGGAATATGGAGTTGGGGGAATGAATTTAGGACCAAAATGGAAAGAATCTTTAATTACTTAGCAATGTCTTTCTTAGCTACAAAATGTCTTCCTTGACAACATTATGAAACTAATGGGCCATTCAGCTTTACAATGGACTTTCTATCCCTTCTCCTAGTCTACCTTATTATACAGAGCCTATCTGGAAAAGTACCTGATAGCATTTGATCACTGACTTTGGAGAACTCAGGCCAAAATTAAGGATAGAGGAACTTCTCTGCAGCTGTTTTTTCGTCTAGCTTTTCTCCAGCTCTTAGGCCCTATGCCTAGTTCTAAATATCTACTTTTCTATATCAAAAAGGACCCAACTTCTGTCAAAGGGCCCTGAGTTGGTAACTAATTTACTTCACAGGAAAATAAGAATGGCTTAGAGTCTTCCCAATCCTGGGTTGCATGAACATTTTGACAGTGCCCTTCCTGTCTTGAATCAATGAGTAGTAAATAAGGTAAAATTTAGGGCTATTGGCATGGCCCATTCTTGCTAGGTTTAAGGTCATCTCTAGCAAGCAACATCCCCAGGCAGGTTCCTCTGCTGTGCCATTGAATATTCATGTGGATTTAGGATCTGTTGGCAGCACTGCCATCTATTTAGATTAACCCTATACTACAGGCTCTCTGACTGCATGGGATCAAGAAGAGCAATAAAATCTCAGAGCAAAGAAAGTGACTCTAATCCCCACATATCTATTTGGCTATTGACATGCCCTCCAAGGAGAAAGCATCTCTCCCTGGAGCATGAGGACCTTAGGGACAGATTTCCCAGTGCGTCAGTTTTAGATCCATTATGACTAATATGCATGATGGTTGATAGAATGCTATATATAAATCAGGAAAGAAAACATCACATAATGGTAGGTGCAGAAAGGCAGGCGCTGGCCTGTTTTGCAGACTACATACTGGGCTGTTACTTATTAGCATCATTATTAGGATCATTTCCAACTGCTCCTGTCTATTTTCCTTCTGGAAGCTAGGATGCTATTGCATTTCAATTGGTAAAGAGTGTTTATAATTCATATTTTTCAAGTAGTAATTGAATTTGTGAAAGTTGAGCCTCATAATTGCTACTGAGGAATCTATTAATGAGTAAGAAGGAGGTTGGGATGTGCATGTGTGTGTTTTTTCCCTGACTATTAAATGGTAACTTCAATTTGGGAATGAAATCACCCTCCATTGATTTCCAGTGTATTCTGCCATCGTCCAGATAGCACTTTCAAAGAGTTCTGTAAATGAGATTTGTAGCTGAGGTAATTGCTGCTGCAAAAGCATGCAATAGAAGGCAAGCTTTATAACTGCCACATTCTTCATGTTGTAATTTAACTACCTCCTTTCCAAATCAAAGCTGAGTGGAATAGAAGATGAAGTTCTGTTTGATTTAGACCTTGCCTCTTATCTCCTATAGGAAAGAGACACTCTATAGACTCTTTGATCTTAATCTCACTTTATGATGTTAATTACTTAACAGAAAATTAAAAATTAAAAAATAAACCTTTGAACAAATTGCTTGTTGTTAATGATCACAGCTTGATTACTCTGAGATTTGGGGATTTTCCCTTAAATCTAACAAATAGTAACAAATCCTTTTGTGATAATTTTTCAGTAGTGTTGACCAAAGGTAAGTAGCTCCATCCCAGAGGAGACTTATTACTTCCAAGTCCAGTGCCTTGGTAAGCGTGGAGGTGGGGGTAGACTAAAAATCATCTCCATTGCCTGACCATGCCTATGTCTGCGGCCTGAGTGATAGTCATTGGCAATGGCCACCCTCAACCTGGGACAGTGCTTTAAAAGTAGGCCTCTCCATCAACCGCCAGTCCCTGTATCTGAATGCCTGACAAGGACTCATTAAGAGAATATTATGCACCTGGGACAGGCCCCTCTTTGCTACCAACATAATAATTAAAACTCTGGGATAGACTGGTACCATGCTGGGTCTATATCCTGCTTCCTTCAGCATTCACTCACTTCAGTTATAGCAATTAATACCTATCTGTCTCCCTCTGTATTTCCTATGTCTCATTCCAGTTTGAAATTTTTTTTGGAGGGGAGGGCATAGATTATGGTTTGAATGTGACCCCCAAAGTTTAGGTGTTGAAAACAATCTCCACTGCAACAGTGCGAGGAGGTAGGGCCTAATAAAAGGTGATTAGGTCAGGAAGGCTTAGTCTTCATGAATGGATTAATTTTGTTATCACAGAAGTGGGTTAGTTTTCATGAGAGTGGTTTTGTTATAAAAGGAAGTTTAGCTCTCTCTGGCTTTCTCATTTTTTTGCCTTTCTGCTTTCTACTCTGGGATAATACAGCAAGAAGGCCCTCACTATACGTGGGCCCCTTTGACTTTGCAGTCTCCAGATCCATGGACCAAAATAAACTTCTATTGTTTATAGATTACCCAGTCTGTGGTATTCTGTTATAGCAACACAAAATGAACTAAGACAGCACATATTCTTTATTTCTTCAGCTCCCCAAATTCCCTATAGATTTTTGCACCTAGTAAGTGCTTAATTATTGTTTGTTTAAATAAAAAGATTTTGTCACTCTAATAAATGTTAAGAATCAGGTAAAAGTGTTATAAACGTCTTTGTTATAATTTGACTATGGTTGTAGGAGTTGAGAGCTCCTATAATCCAAAATTAAAAATCTGCCAGCTTTCAAATCTTTGCTATTTCTTTTATAAATAGGAAGAGGAAGACAAAAGGCTTTTAAAAATAAATTTTAAACTCTTCAAAGATAAGATTCTAATGATGATGTTAAAAGAATGACATGAATGATGACTAAAGACTTTCTGTCAACTTTCCAGACACAGATTCCCTTCCCACATAGACTCTTTGCTTGATGTAACTTAAGGTCCTAGCATAACCTGTACAGTGTCAGAATTAACTGGGTCAGATTCCCTACAAAATGTAATCTCCATATTACTTAACAGGGAACTGCTCCCGAGAAAATTGTGCAGGCAGAGTGAGCAGCCATAAGAAATGGAACAGAAATGTCAGCTTTGCGTTTATTTGTCATACTAAGCTATCTATTATGAAGCTTGCCTGAGGGAAGAGGAAAGACTTGGCTCACTTTTTCATTTGTTTTTTCTATTATTGCTACTAGCTACTTAGAATGACTAAACACTTCCAATCCCTGAAAATCATAGGAAATGATCATTGATTGTCAAGTATTTATAAATGATTCCACCCACCTTTACCCAAGAATGGAAGAGCATCCTGACCAAAGGATTTGCTTCCCTGTAAGTGACCAAGAAGGGATATTTACGATCTCTATCTTGTCATTTGTGTTAATGTTTATTTCTTCCTCCAAACCATCACTGACCATTCCCCAAATTTGCTTTGCAAACTTCAAGTGAAGAAGAGAGTTAAATTAGCAGATAACTACAAGCTTGACCTGGCTGAATCAGGAATCCATGGGTCATAAGAAGAAACTCATGTTGCAAGAAAACAAGGGAGGAAATTAACACTGAATCAGGGAGTTCATATCTTGGGGACTTTTGCAACTCAGTTTTGCTGCTGTTGTTGTCATTGTTATGCTTTGTTTTGTTTCTGGAAATGCAAATGGTATCTGGACATGGGCATAGGCAGCCTAGAGAACCAAATTTGTAAATTTATAAGCAAGGGAATCAGGTGGCTGCAGAACAGTGATTATCTGACACATAGGTGAGAGCTAAGATTTTAGAAAAGCATAATTGTTTCCAAATAGGAAAAGAATGAAACAAATGCTTTTTGTTTGCAGCAGTTTTTGAAGTGTCACCCATGGACAATTGGTGGTCCCTGAGATTTTTTTCATGGAGTCTGTAAGATCAAGACTATCTTCATAGTATTACTAAGATATTCTTTGTCTTTTTCTCTACATTGACATTGACATTTTCACTCATGGTGAAAAAGAAATGGTGGAAAAATTACTGGCCCCTTAGCATGAATTAAGACAGTAGCAACAAACTGTATTAGTACTATATTAATATGGACTGTCTACAATACTAATAATGAATATTATTTATTCAAGTTCATCAATACACTTTTTTTTCCAAGATATATATTAGTCATTATTCAAATTTTTTATGCCCATGAAAAAATGTTTCTGAGTTTGTTAAGCATGTTTAAATTTCATGCATCTTTCATGTCACAACAGAAATCTCAGATTTAATCTTTTTTTTTTTTTTTTTTTTTTTTTTTTTTTTTTAGGAGACAGAGTCTCACTTTGTTGCCCAGGCTACAGTGAGTGCCGTGGCATCAGCCTAGCTCACAGCAACCTCAGACTCCTGGGCTCAAGTGATCCTACTGCCTCAACCTCCCGAGTAGCTGGGACTACAGGCATGTGCCACCATGCCCGGCTTATTTTTTATATATATATTTTTAGTTGGTCAATTAATTTCTTTCTATTTTTAGTAGAGACGGGGTCTTGCTCAGGCTGGTTTCAAACTCCTGACCTCGAGCAGTCCGCCCGCCTCAGCCTCCCAGACTGATAGGATTACAGGCGTGAGCCACCGCGCCCGGCCACATTTAATCTTTATATTGACACTTATATTAAAGAACAATTATTATATAGTCACAGTAATGCTAACAGAGTTATTCCTCATAATCCAGCTATTAGCATACATACATACTATGGATAATGACCAAATAAGACCCAACCAAGGAACATCCATTTTAAATTCCTTACATGGAGGCAGAAAAACTTAGTAGTTCAACAACAGACTCTGCTCTCAGACTCTGTCAGTCTGAGTTTGAATCTCAGCTTTGCCACCTCCTTCCAGAGTAACTTTGTGCTTCAGTTTCCCCATCTTTCTCAAAGGGTTAGGAGAATTAAATAAGTTAATATATGTAATATGGTTATAACAGTACCTGGCACATAGTGCCATAGTGTTAATTATGAATATGATTGGTGAATTCTTTGAAATTGGAGATAATGTATGAGGACCATATGTACCAAGCATTGTTTTAGATATTTGATGTGAGTTTGTGGAAGCCAAGTGCATGTCTTGTACTTCAGCATATATCAGTACAATCTAATTAGCCCATGTCTAGAACTAAGAAAGTGTTACTTTCTGTTGGCCTGTGACATTTCTGCTGAGCTTTCTCCAGTTTGAAACTGAGCCTTTGTTATTCTATTGGGGAGTGCAGAGAAGGGGCAAGTTAAACACTCAGTGATATACAAGATTTTTCTCTGTCACCAGACTTATGTTTCCAAGGTTAGTCTCTGATTCCTACTTCTATAATATACTATTTTCTACATCTTGTTTAGAAACATCCTCATTTCTCACCAAAATATCTTTATTTATAGAATTGTCATGAAATAATTTAAACAAAATTAATTTCAACACACTCTTTAAAAATACAAGGGAAGGATGGGCTCTGGGATTTTGTCAATGTTCTATTTTTGAGCTGGGTGGTAGCTACATGGGTGTTTGCTTTGTGACAACTCATTGAGTTGTATATTCATGTTTTGTGTGCTTCTCTGTAAGAGTTCTACTTCACAATAAAATGAGATTTAAAGGAAACATGAAAGAAACAATAAGAAGGGAAAAGTCACATTTTTTTAGGTGGACATCCAATGAGGTTACAGTATTTTTAATTCTTAAATTATGAATTATGTTAGGATATTGATTTCAAAAATACTAGGTATTCCTGCTTCTCCCTCTGACACACCTCTAAATTTGTCACATAAAAGGCTCCACTTCAATGGAGAGTGAGTTGTTTCCATTGCTTTAAACTCCATTCCAATGGGTAGCTCATTTCCAGAAGCCAGTCTCAATACAAGGCACAGAGAGAAGCACCACATTGTTTCAAACTGTTCCAGCAGCAGCTGAGGCTGACAATCTTTTTCCTCCATGTATTGCCCATGATCACTGAGAAAGGTGGCTCTGGTCTGAGCTGAATACCTAGGATTAACACCATCTGGTTGGGGGATTGTTGGTTTTGAATCTCCATGGCTTGCTTAAGCCCCCCTGAAATGCTAACTTTGAAGTCCAATAAGATGATGTGTAAATAGCAAATGACAGCTGGCATTTGCCTAGTATACTTCCATGTAAATCCATTAAGAAATTCATTTAATACTTCAATAATTTTACCATCTTCTTTGATCATGTTTTCTATTTCATCCTGCAATATTCTAACTTCTGCCTTGACTGATCTTTGGCTTTTTACAGTTCTGAGAAAGTATATATTTGAGTGATGCTAGCTGTTTTAGAGGTAACTATATATTTTTTTCAATATTCTTTCTTCCTTATCTTTGCTCACTTGCCTTGATGTCCTTGACTTCTGTTTTTGAGAAAGAAGTTTTGGGTAGAACTTGTGACCCTTGTTCTTTCATAATCAGAGTTTTATGTATCATATTTCCTGATACCCCTCAATATGCAACATACTTCCACTTGCAATCAATGTTCTCAGTCATGTATTTTTTAATAGTTTGAATAGTAACCATGCTATATAAACAAGAACCTGTATATAGATTGGCCCAGATAAGTAGAATAACAAAATAAGCAGATTATATCAGCAGGAATGGCAAAGTTAAGTACCTACAAAAATCCTCTTCTCTACAAAAGCAATGAGAGCACTGGCAAAATCTGTAAAAATAAACTTTTTTTGGAAGTCTGGAGATTGATCAAATGACTACAATAATCTTATGAGCATTTATTTAAGAAAAATAGTTGAATATTTGTAAGAGTAGCAAGCTTTGTGGCATTTTAACTTGATCTATTCCCATACTCTTTCCCCAGCTCTACAGTAGCCTGGAAAACCAGCAGTATGCAATCACAATAAAAACTAGCAACCTGGCAGCCACTGAGGTAAAATGGGGCCAGACCTCCTTCAAAGCCCCATTCCCAGAGAATTGTTACTATTTGACCTGCCCAGACATTTTCTGGAATATCCCACTTAGAAGTCTTGTCTCTAATTGACCTGACTTACTATAAATAGCCTTTCCATAGAGGAGATTTTTTAGCAACTATTATTGGTAACTGTTTAACACTGAGACTGCCTGATGCAGTGGATAACAGTTGGGCAAATGATAAGCTGACTAAAAAGCTTAAAAAGAAAAACCAGGAAATTAGATATTCACAGAAGAATTTGGAAAGTTCCTATATATTTCCAGATATATACAAGCCCAAGCTCATGCAGAAACCTGTGCACATGCTCAAGATTATGCAAATACTCAGAAAATCAACCATCACCTCTGGCTGACCTTGAGGCTCTGCACAAGCAGGAAGTAAATGCTAAGGCAGAGTAATGAACTGCCTAGGTAAGTGTTGAAGATTTGTCCCAACAGTCACAAGGGTCACTCAGAAAAGACTAGGTGTCTTACTGGTTCTAGGCATTTAAGGAAATCTTTGTCCAATCATTAGCTGACCAGTAATCTAACTGGGCAGAGACTTCAGCAGCCCCACGCAATAAAGAAAACAGACTTTACAGAATTAGTTCAGAAAAGTAACTAAATAAACAAACAACAATCAGTAATAATAATAAACCCTGGGATAGGAGTGGAGGGATATGATTTCAATAGTTTCCATACTCTACTATTGACAGTATGGGAGTAAAACCTTACATTTATGGTCAAATTATTTTTGAGAAGAGTGCCAAGGCAATTCAATGGGAGAAAGAACAGTCTCTTCAACAAATGGTACTGGTACAACTGGATATACACATGCAAAAAATATGAATTTGGACCCTTATTTCATATCATAGGATGAAATTAACTCAAAATTCATCAGAGACCTAAATGTAAAAGCTAAAACTATAAAACCCTTAGGAAAAAATGGAGGAGTAAATCTTTGTGACTTTGAGTTAGTAAAAGCTTTCTTAGATATGACATCAAAAGCACAAGTGACCAGAGAAAAAAATGAACTCCATAAAAATTAAAAATCTTTTGTGCCTCAAAAAATACCACCAATAACACAAAAAGATAACTTATAGAATTACATAAAATATTTACAAATCACATATCTGTTAAGTGATTTATACTTAGAATATATATAAAGAATGCTGACAACTTAATAAAAAAACAAAAAGAATTAAAATACGCAAATGATCTGAATAAACATTTCTCCTAAGAAGATATGGAAATGACCAATAAGCACATGAAAAGATACTCAGCATCATTAGCCATTAAAGAAATGCAAAACAATGCCACAATAAGATACCGTTTCACATACACTAGGATGGCTATTATCAGAAAGATAATAACAAGTGTTAGTCAATGTGTGAAGAAATTGGAACTCTTATACATTGCTATTGGGAATGGAAAATTGTAAACTGCTTTGAAAAATGGTTAAGTGTTACTCAAAAAGTTAAACATAGAGTTATCATATGACCCAGCAATTCCATTCCTGGGTATATACCCAAGAGAATTAAAAACATATGTCCACACAAAAACTTGTACACAAACATTCATAGCTGCATTATTCATAAAAGCCAAAAGTGGAAACAACCCAAATGTTTATCAGCTAACAAATGGATAACCACACTGTGGTATATACATAAAATGTAATATTATTCAGCCATTAAAAAGAATTGAAAGAAATGAAGTACTGTTACATGTTGCAAGATAGATGTACCTCTAGAACAGTATGCTAAGTGAAAGAAGCCAATTCCAAATGAAAACATATTCTATGATTCAATTTAAATGAAATGTTCAGAATAGGCAAATATATAGAGACTGAAAGTAGATTAATAGCTTCCAAAGGCTAAGGAGAATAGTGGGGTACAATGGGGAATAACTTCTTTTTTGTATGTTATTTACTTTTTGGTTGATGTAAATGTTCTTAAGCTGGATTCAGTTGCACAGCTCTGTGAATTACTAAAAGCCACTGAATTTAAATTTTAAATGGGTAAATTTATGGTATGTGAATTATATCTCAATATAGCTGTTTAAAAAGTATATTGGATAAGCAGCCTACACATTACTAAATGCAAAATCAATGAAGATAAAAATAAGTCCACATAATTTTAAGTAGCAGAGCTAATATGCAAACTCATATATGTCTCGTTCTAATGTTTATGTTAATAACCAATGTGATGTAACACCAAAGCCAGGTAAAGCCATAGGACTCACTTAATTATTTAGCACAGGAAGGGTTATGACTTAAAGGTATCTACAGAAAGTTTTTCATGCAGGTACCAGAAGATTAAAATTCCATTATTAACACACATTTGGGTTAAGCATACCTCTCTCCAAAGGGGGCTCTTTGAGTATAATCACTTTCATTGAAGCAGTTACTTATAATAGTTTAGTAAACTCTAACTTCTTAGTGTAAAAATCCCAAAAATGATGATAGTGAGATCTTGTTTTAGTCTCAGTTCTGCCATTAATTTACAGTACTTTGTAGGCTAACTCATGTCACTTCTTTGTATCAATTTCTTTACCTCTAAATGAAAGTTGTACTCAATGACTTCTAGAGTCCCAAGTCTTTCTAGCTCTAATATTCTATTTATTAATTCATTTATTCAACAAATATTTATTGACCACAATCTATTTGCCAGACAGCATGATATATTCTGGGGATATGGTAAGACAAAGACCCTTCCCTCATAAAAGTTACATTCTAATAACGGGAGACAGATAATGCTATGCTGTGAAATAGATAAAATGCAATAACTGGATGGAGAGTAACTTGGTGCTATTCTACATTGGTGGAGGGGTGTCAGAGAAATCTTCTCTAAAGAGATAACATTTGGCTGAGATCTGAACAATAAGGAAGAATCATCCACATGAAAAATTTGGAGGAAGAGAAAAGGTTGTTTCTGACAGAGGAAATAGCAACTGTAAAGACCCCGAGGTGTGAAGATACTTGGAGCACTATGGGAAGCCAAGCAGAAAAAGATGGACAATATAACTGTTGAAGGGTAAGAGTGGGGCTAGAGAAAGATTAGAGAGCCAGATCATGTAGAGTCTTGTAAGTCACAGGTACATAGTTATATTATTTAAGTTACAATGAGAAACCATTAAGAAGTTATAAGTAGGAATGTGACAAGATCAGTTTTGTATTTTTAAAAACTTTACTCAGGCTACCATATAAAAAATGGATTGTAGGTAGGAACAAGTGGGAGAGGAACACCCAATATGGAGAATGTTACCTGTAATACACTAACTTTAGGATATCACTTGCTAATCTGATAATCAAAACAAGTTACTATAACTTTCTAGAGGGTGTAACTTTTCAAGATGGCATGTGTAATTGATGTGCATCCAGCTGATGTAACACATAGTAAAATTTCAACCCAAATGAAAAGAAAAAAAATTTATATTATGTACTTTATAAAGAACTTTATCAGTCCATTGGACTGACTTTTAGAATGCGTATATACAGCTGAACTCTAGTCAAAATTACAAAGTCAGAATATTTTGATGACATACATGTTTCTGTTTCTAAAATAGTGTTAAATCATAGACTTGGGGAAAAAAGAATCAGCAGTGATATAATTTATCAGTCATTTAGTAATATATTAACATCCCTGACTAAAGACTAGAGCCCTCCTGGTATTTATTGCTTCAATAAACATGCAATTAGTTTGGGGAGAAAAGATAAGCCCAGCTGGCATCTATAGATATAGTAGTCCTCAATTGTCATCAGCCAGAATTTCACCTGCTGTCAAAAAACTCTTCCAGGGGTAAATTTCAATTGCCTAGAAGATTCACTTTTATGTAATAACTCATATCCTAAGAATGCTTTGCATTCTTAGCCTGATAGGAAGAAGAAGAAAAAAAAGAAACTAAAATACCATTGACAGTTAAAATATTGACTAACAATCTTAGGCATAATTTATCTCCACAGAAAGAAAAAAGATAATAGTAGTTCTTATTTTGTTTATCTCTCTCAATGTGGGGTGAAAGTAAAATCCGAAAAACAACAGAAGGAACCCTAGTAAGACTCTACCCCACAGATTTAATATAATACAATGAAGAGAAAAGCCTTAGTAGCAACCAAGCAGCATGCTGCATGTACTTACTTTGGAAAGAGAAACTGATATTATTAAAGATTATAAATTCTGAAATTAATCCTCATAATTTTCCAATCATTTTGTATTTTTAAATGAAAGATTTTAGTTAAAAATCAAGATAATATGGATACGAATCTGAGACAAGTTACCCATTTTGTTGTAACCGTATAATATAGCTCAGTGGAAAAGCATTCCATAAAGGCTGTTGGGCACAAAGCTAAATTTGGTTTTCACCAGGAGTGAAAAGGCCCACTGAACTTCAGTTGGGAATTCAAAGAATGAAACAGCATGTTTGCATATATCCAAAGGGCAACAAAACAGCTTGCTGCTTTTGAGAATAGTTGCACTAAATGTATGTTTTTGCTAGAATGTTGCCAACAATTCTATTTGTGAGAGTTAAGATGATTGTCAATAAGTGTCTGACAAAAAAAAAAAAAAAAGTCAAGCCAAGAGAAGGGTTCATTATTGAATTTCCCAATTTGTGGAAATTGCACCATGTTAAGGCTATTTATTTTTGTGAAGCTGCCCACAGGGATATGCTCTTGAACATTTTATACACATCCTGGAAATTATTGGTGATACCCTAAGGTTCCACAAAACAGAGATTTATACCCTTATATGTCCTTCTTTGCTTCTGCTGTTTTGTCAGCCTGGTGATTGCCTCTATCTCAAGGCCCAGCTCAAACGTAATCCCTTTTTCTGAAAGTGATTGTCCTGATTCACCTGATCCTGCTTCTCCACAGGCAAACAAATTGTCAATTTATATGTTTACATAGACTTTATGCTTACCTTGACTACCAAACTGCTCAAAGGAGTAGTATAGCTTAGTGGTTAAGAACATCAACTTTGGCGATAGGCAAACCTGGACCCAAATTCTAGCTCCACCATTTAGTATGTGTAACATAGTAAATTTCCTCTTTTTTCAAAAGTTAAGTGTAACTTTCCCCAGGGAGTTTTCCATTATCACTCTTCTCCCTCAAATATATTCTCCACACCATGTTCCAAGAATATTGTTTAAAATACTATAATAATTTGTATAACAAAATCTTATAAAAGTCATCCATGTTTTTTCATGTATTTAGTTCATTTTCATTAGTGTACATCATTTTATTTTGTGAATATACTACAATTTATTTAGAATGGTCTACTATTGGTGTATATTTGGCCAATTTTCAGCTTTTGATCATTATCCATAGTGCTGCTGTGAACAATCTAGTGCATATATTTTGATAAACATGTTCACATTTCTTTTGTGGATATACATACTTAGGAATAGAATTGCTAGGTCATAGAATTTATAAATGTTCAAACTGGTAGCTATTGCCAAAAGTTTTCCAAAATGGTTGTACTAATTTACCCTCATACCAGCAATGTAGGTTCATTTCAGTGTTTCTACATCCTCATTAATATTATAAGGTTTTTTCTTTTAGCCATCCTAATAGGTGGGCTGTACTTTAATAAATGGAATGTAATCAAAAAATGTGGGATATGTCCAAGATGCCATAAGAGAACAAGAATGGGAATCCAACAGCACATAGTTGAAGGTAGTTATTAGGGAAAAGTAAAACTATTTTATGTTTGTGTTCTCACTGAATTCACACTGTTTCATAAATCAGTTACATTTCTCTAGGTGCTAGACTTCCTCTTATATTTATCATGCTCAGACATCAGAAACCATACACTGTCCCTTGGTGACTTACACAGGGACTGACAAATATTAGGCATTCAAACAGTATTTGGTGAATAAGAAAATAAATGCCTAAATACTTCCTGTTAGGAGAGACCGACTACATCCCAAGGCTTGAGAAAGGAAATAATGGAAGGACTTCATGGAGTAATAGAGTCTTAAAGGGTATAGGAAGAAGAGAAGACACAGTGGACACAAAGATGAAAATGAGAGACATGTGAAGGAGAACTAGGTTGGAAAAAGTTGCCCACAGAGTCTGTATTTAATAGCATGACAGAGAGATCTCTGTTGAGAAAGAGGGAGCAAGTGAGAGAGAGACAGAGAAGGAGAGAGAAAAGTGGGAAGGGAGGGAGGGAGGGAGGAGAGAGAGAGATGTCAACTTTCTTCAAGATACTAAAAATCTTGGAAGAAGAGAGAAGTTGGGGAAAAACACCACCCTAGACAAAGCCTTCAAAGTAGCCAGTCTTGTGGCATTATCTACTTGAAATATGCATGGCATTAGCAAGGCCCAAGTTTCAGCCAAAGATGGGTTCCAAGCCTAATATTAGATTCAAACTGAAGATTTTCCCGTTCCACTTGCTAAGGAACCATTTGTCATTTTTCCCTTTAAGCCAACAGCTCAGAGTTGCAGGCATCACAGGCCCACCCGGTCTAAGCCAGCTGAGTCATATCAACAAGCAGCGTTTGGCACTGACCTTTTCATATTCAGTATTTGACTGGCTGGTCCATCATTGGGTTTCATGCCTCTCTGTTTACAACTTCACTAAACTGTAAAGAGGGGACCGTCAGTTAAAATACCAAGTGCTGAAAGGTCACAGCAGACAGCTTACTATTTGCCAATGATTTTTAATCATTCACTATGCAATACACCCGAAACTCTATGGTTAATTCCATTTGTTATTGACAGAAAGAATTTCACCCAGCTCTCATTTCTAGGGTTTAACGAAAACCAGAAACAAATACAATAGAATCCCAGTATATTGTTAGGATTGTGGATGATTCAATTCAACAGGCTTTTCTTCAATATCTTTTACATGGCCAGCAATGTGTTGATGACTATAGGAACACAAAAGAAGCAAAAATCATACCTCTTTCTTTACTGAGTTTTGGGAAAAATTTAGAGAGACAAGACATACCCATAAAACCCATATGTTCTCAAGCCCTTCATAGTCTGTGGATATTAAATGAAATCATCAAAAGCACATGGAATAAAATGGAATAAATCTAACATGCCTTAGAATGGAACAGAAGGTATCCTTCTAAAACAGGGTTTCCCAGCCTCAGCACTATTGACATTTGGGGCCAGATAATTCTTTGCTGAATTGGCTGTCCTGTACATTGCACAATGTTTAGCAGCATCCCTGGGTTCTACCCAATAGTTATTAGTAGCACCTTCCCTGGGTATGACAACAAAAAGACTTCAAGTATTGCCAAAGGTCTGCTATGGAACAAAATGACCCCTGATTAAGAACCACTGCTCTAAAAATGAAATAGATGTATATTTGTTGATATAAGTGAAATGTATAAGATGCAGAAGATTCCCTCATATAATCTGAGGCAAAATCTTCTATATTTTTTACTTTTAACTAATAATATATATTTTAATATATAATATTGTGTGTGTGTGTGTGTGTGTATATATATATATATATATATATTAGAAAGCCTAAACCAGTGATTCTCACTCAACCCTGGTTACATATTATAATTACTGAAGGAGCTTAAAAAAATCTCTGGAGGTAGGACCTGGGCTCTAGTATTTATTTTTTCAAAGTTCCATTGGTGAATCTATTATTATTTAGCTAGGGTTGATAACCACCCAGATGGCTTGTTAAAACACATATTGCTCAGCCTCATCTCCAGTGTTTTTAAACCAATAGGTCTGGAGAGCAAGATAATTTGCATTTCTAACAAGTTCCCAGATGATGTCCATGGTGTTGGCCTAGGGAACACACTTTAAGAATTTGCAAAAAGATGTACCCCAAATTATTGACAGTGCTGCTTTCCTCTCAAGTAAAATTGCAGAGCAGAGGAAAAGGGAAAGTTCTAATTTTAATCTTATATTCTTCAGTATTATTTGAGTGTTTTGATAGGGAATATATTGCTTTTATAATAGTTTTTAAATTATCAAAACTAAAGAGCATATTGCCAATATTTGAAGTGCCTTTTATGTCCCTTCCTTCCAATTGCCTCCCTATCCTTTCACCAAAGATATTTGCTATCCTAAATATTTTGTTAATCATTCTCTAGCTTTTTAATAGTAGTTCCATCACCTATTCCCATATCTCTGAACAATGTATTATTTGGTATTGTCTACTTTTTTTAAATGTTATACCATTGCAATAATATTATTTGTATTTATTTATGTCATAATTGTTGTTTCGTAGATGCCATGTTTTTATCTAAAATTTACCTATGTTGATGTGTATAGCTGTGGCTTACTTATTTTTATCCATTGCATGATATTCCCCAATATACTTATATTATTATATATGTACACTGATGTTATTTCCATTTTTCCCCTTACAAACAACCACTGCTATGAATATTCATGTACATGCATAGATTTGTCTTTACTGGGTATAAAGATTATACCAATTCACACTCCCAACAGCAGTATGTGAGAGTACCCATTACACTATTACACTATTACACTGATGTTATTTCCATTTTTCCCCTTACAAACAACCATTGCTATGAATATTCATGTACATACATAGATTTGTCTTTACTGGGTATAAAGATTATACCAATTCACACTCCCAACAGCAGTATGTGAGAGTCCCCATTACACTATATCCATACCAACACTTGGTATTGACAGATTTTTATGTTTTTCCCATTTGTTTGCTGTGAAATGATATCTCTTTTTAGTTTTAATTTGTATCTCCATGTTTCAAATTAGTTTCCAAAGGAACTAATTTCATGCCTCAATTAGACATGTATAATATCAGAGGCAAAAATATTTAAGGTACCTGACAAACTCCTTGGGGCATTCTTCACAAACACCCATAAGTGGGAAAGAATGAATCTTGTGTTTGCTGACCAAGGCCTTAACGAATTTGATTAGATAAAAATGATCCTGACCACAGGTCTGCATGCGGGTAATTTAAAGTATTTTCACATTCATTTAGATTCTCATAAAAGGAGGTGCTTGAGGTTGGCCAGACAAGTTTTCCGATCCCAAACTCACATAAGAGACCATGGAAACTTTGAGTATATCAAACCTTCCCCAGTCATACCACTGGCTTTTGACAAAGCTGGGGCCACTAAAAGGCAAAACTAAAAGCAACCTTGAGATTTACCTCTCCCATCCCTTAACTTTCTAGTGGAGAAAGTGGATGACAGGGCAGAAGTGACTTATTTAAGGTCATATAGCCAGTTTGTAGCTGAGCCAAGAATATAATGCAAATCCAGTCCTTCTTCCAGTGAACCTGCTGATCCTCTGAAAAGAGGCCTGTGAAAGAGATTAGGATGGCAATCTCTGATATGGGGGGCAGGGGATACAGGAATGGGCCTTTGGCACAGGAAATTAGCCAGGAGTGCTCAGGCCAAAAAGGCCATGCCTTCTAGGGCTTTTGGCATCATTTAGGGATGGTCTCAATGCTACCATTCATAGTTTGGGCAATCAGCCCTCAGGACGGTGCCAAGCTAAATTTGTCAGCACTGGTAGTACTTTCTAATGGGGAAGTCCCTAGCTATTTTAGTAATCTGCCAGCTACATTCATGTGGGCTTCCAGAAGTCATCGTTTTAAAGCAGGCACCATTGCACTGGCTGAAAATACCTCAGTCAGATTATCATGCCCTTAATTAGCCGTGCATGATGGCAATCAATTAAGGATGGCATAAAAGCCAATAGAAATAATGCAACTCTCATTAGGGATTTCTCATTTGTTATATGAGTGTGTCTACTGGGTGAGTTCCCATTAAAGCAAACTGGGGCCTATTATTTAATCCATTTTAGGACAGTGCTGGGTTATCTTTCCTTTTGACATTTATTGTACCTTCCATAAGGTTAAAAACAATTTTTTTCACTTGGAATATTTATTATCTTGTGAGATTCAAGCAGGGCTATTATGTTTATTTTCTTTTCTTTATCAAAGCTGGTCAAGGGGAGACTTTTTAATGAGCTTGAACTAAATATTAAGGAAATTTTTCCTTCCCTGAACTCAGGGAGATAAACCTGAAAATAGTGATACTCTGTGAGAGCAATAGCTCTGAGACTTGTTGTTCATCATTTGCACACTGCTGCTGCTGCAGATGCTTTAGGCCAGCTTCCATTGTCTGAGTCATATCAGCATCCCCAGAAAGACCACAATCATACTAGTGGAAAGAACACTGGATTAGGGGTTAGAGGGACCTGGTTCAAGACCTCAATTTTCCACCAACCTCCTGTATGACTTTGACAACTCCATTCTTCCAGTTACTCAAGCCAAAAACCTTGAGTCCTCTCTCTCTCTTATAACCAGCATCCAAACTTTTAGCAAATGCTATTAGTTGTACCTTCAAAATAAATCTTGAATTTAATCATTTCTTACCTCTTCCACTGTACTGAAAATGGTCCAAGCCAACATGATTGCTAGACCAGATTACTAGCATATCATTGTAACTGGTGTCCTGCTCTCACCCTCACTCTCCTAACAGTCTATCTTCAACAGTGGAGCTATAAATGTCCTTTTAAAATCTAAGGCAGATGATGGCACTCCTCAAAATCTTTAGTGGTTAACCATTTCACTCATAGTCTTTCCAATGGCTTTACAAGCCCTATGGCATCTGGTACCCTATTACCTCTCCTCCTTCATCTACTACTACCCTCCTTGTCACTCACTTTACTCCAGACAAACTGGTCTTCTGGAGCATGTTTGCCTCAGAGCTTTGCTTAAATGTTTCCCTCTGCCTGGAAAGGTAGTCTTCCAGGTGTCTCCAAGACGCAACTCCACCTTTTTAAGTTTTTTCTCAAAGCTTAAATTCTCAGCCTACACTCATCAACTATTTAAAATTTCAACTCCCCCCTCATCCCACACTCCTGATTTCCCTTTAATTCACTATCCTTTTCTTAGTCTTTTTCCATGGCACTATTAATTGCTAACATTACTATAACACTAACATAGTCTAACATCTTTTAATCTGTTCTGTTCACTAGTATATCTCAAGTGTCTTTAATAGTGTCCAGCACAGAGTGGGGACTCAATAGATATTTGGTAAGTTAATACAATTTTTTCTAATTTGGGCTTCAATTTCTCCATCTGCATAATGAACTAATCCAGAGATCAGCGAACTTTTTTTCTAGGTCTGATAGTGTTCTTACAGCCATATGGTCTCTGTCGCAACTATTCAACTCCCCTATTTGTAGCATGAAAGCAGCCATAGACAATTCATAAACAAATGGACATAGTTCTGTTTCAATAAAACTTTATTTATAAAACAGGCAGAAATCCATATTTGGCCTCCAGGTCATAGTTTGTTAACCCCTGAACTAGATGATCTTTAATATATTATTTGGATCTGGTGTTCTGTGGTCCGGTCCCAGGGTATGAAGGAACAGGTTTGTTGTTAAAGAATTATTTTACTCTCTCTCTCATGTCACACCACATAAGAACTACTTTTTTTATTTGTGCTTAGGCGTGGATAGCCCTGCAGAGAAAGAAGAGTAGGCCAAACTGCCTGGCTGCTAGGATCTCAGACCACTGAACATTGTTCTATGTGCTTATCACTACCTCCCTTCTAAAACATAAAACATAGCATTAGTTTCCTTCACAGCTCACCACATGCTGGTAGAGAATCGTCAAGGGGAGATCTCCACTAGACAAGGTACATGTACATTAAAGAATTTAACCTTGCTCAGAAAGAAGTCTGGCTTTTGATTTTGGCTTCTGAAAAGTAATCTCTAAGCCTTTGGAATGTCATGCCTGATAGGAGTGCCTTTGTTTATCCAGGGGCCTTGACCTCTGGACAGTCTAACAATATGACTTATGGCAAGGGCTTTGGGCCATGCAGTGTTCACTTTTACTTAAGAGGGGTTAGAGACTACAGGCCAGCCACGTGGTATCAGCTATACTTCTAGAGGGTCTGGAAACTAAGGGTCAATAATGTGAGTAGTCAACCATGAAGCTCTAATAAAAACTTTAGACACCAAGGCTAAGGTGAGCTTCCCTGGTTGGTAATACACTGTATGTATTATGACACATTGAAGCTGATGAAATAATGCTGCTCATGACTCCATAGGAAAGGACATCAAGAAGCTCTGCATTCACAACTTTCCTTGACTATGCCCCATGCATGTCTTCCCTCGAATGATTTCAATATGTATCCCTTTCCTGTAATAAATCATAATCATGGGTATAACAGCTGTCAGTGAGTTCCATGAGTCCTTCTAGTAAATCATTGAACCTAAAGATGGTTTTAAAAAGCCCTTTCCAAAAATTTGAAGTTGTGTCAGAAGTGAGGGCAGTCTTCTGGCCTGTGCTCCCTGTGCAATAACCATCATCTCCTAGCTAAGGAAGGGGAAAGATGTTTTTAGGTTCCCCTGCCCCGTTACCTGCTTACTAAAATTCCCAGGTTTTCTTAATGCTTAACAGCGATTCTGTGGTATATCAGACCCCACAAAAGGTAAATTTCCAAATGCTATGAAAACTTAATACAAAGCAAAGGGGAAAGACTATGCCTCTAACATCAGCCATCAATATTCATGATGCTCTTTTATTGAGGTCACTATATATTAATAGTTATGTAGAAACTCTGATTTACAGGTGGTCACCAGAGGGACATGTATCAAGCCTTTTATCACAGAAGCATACTTAACCAGATCTAGAATCTCTCTCTCCCTCCCTTTCGCCCTTGCTCCTGCCTTCCCTCTTTCTTTCCTGTCTCCCTCCTTTTCTCCCCCTGTGTTTTTCATGCAGTCAATTAGGTCTTAAAAGAACCACCTTAATATATCCAAACCCAATTGTCTGTCTATTCAAACTATTTCAAAAATATTTACTATTTTAAGTGTCTGTCAATTGGGGAATGGTTGATATATGCACAAATGAATGTTATTCAACCATTAAAATGTTTATGGTATTTTATTATTTTAACAATATTATGAGTGTACAAACATGTTAGTTACATGATTTGCTTTTGTGCAGTTTGACTCAAAGGTATAAGTTTGCCCATCACAAAATAGTGTGCTTTTTCCCCTTAGGTGAATATTGACCTGTGCCCTCCACTTCCCCTCCCATCTACTTGGTTTCTATTGAGTTTTACTAAGGGATGGAAAATAAAATTCCATGCAAACAGAAACAAAAATAAACCTTGTGTAGCAGTTCTCATATCAGATAACATAGACTTCAAATCAACAAAAATAAAGAAAGACAAAGATGGTAATTATATAATGATAAAATGAAAATTTCAACAAGAAGACCTAACTATTCTAAATATGTACATGCCTAACACAGGAGCACCCAGATTCATAAAGCAAACCCTACTTGATCTAAACAAAATGATAAATAGCAGCATCATAATAGCTGGGGACTTCAACACTCTGCTGACAGAATGAGACAGATCCACCAAACAGAAAATAAAGAAACAATGGAGTTAAACAGAACTCTAGAACAAATGGGTGTAACAGAGATTTACAGAACATTCTACCCAAAAACTACTGAATATATGTTCTTCTCATCAGTTCATGGGACATTCTCTAAGATTGATCATATCCTAGGCCACAAAACATGTCTCAACAAATTTAAAAAAATAAAAATTATACCATTTATCTTCTAAGACCTTAGTGGAATTAAATTAGAAATCAACTCCAACAGAAACACTCATCCAAACACAAAGTCATGGAAACTAAACATCCTACTGCTAAATGATAGCTGGGTCAAGGAGGGAATTAAGATGGAAATCAAAAGATTCTTTGAACCTAATGATTAAGGGGGCACAAGTCACCAAAATCTATGGGATACAGGTAAAGCAGTCCTGAGAGGAAAATTCATATTCTTAAATGCCTACATCCAAATGATGGAAAGATCACGAATCAACAATTTAATGAAGCATCTTGAAGAACTTGGAAAGGAAGAACAAACCAATTCCAAAGCCAGCAGAAGAAAAGAAATAACCAAGATCAGGGCAGAACTAAATTAAATCAATAACAAAAGAATTATACAGAAGATTATAGTGTTTTAATGATATAAAAAATGATTTTAATTTATTGTAAAAAAGCAGGATTGAAAATCTCTCTCTCTCTCTCTCTCTCTATATATATATATATATACACACACACACACACACACAGAGTACATCAACTATATGTTTATGTACATTTATATAATATAAATAAAAATGGATGAAATGCATGAAATATTAAGTTATTATCTCTGGTTGTGGGATTAGGAATGTTTTCCTTTGTTATATTGCCTATATTTTCCAAATTTTGAGGTCATGTCACTTTTAGAGACAAAAAATATCATTTTACAAAGTAGAGAGTTTACTGACTACCACAAGGGAAATAGTACCTCTCAGTGCAACAGACTCTTCCCCCTTGAAGAGACACATATCATAGTGTGATGTGTTGTGGTCAGTCATTTGTGTGTCTGCTTTTTAGGGGTCAGAGGCCACCTTTTTCTTCCACTGTTGAATCTCTATCACAAAACACAGAGCACAGTATAGAGTCAGTACTTCCTCAATAAATGTCTACTGTTAATTTACAAAGGACAATATATAGGTTTTCTCTTTCATCCACAATGAAACTCCTCCAAGAACCTCTCTACTGCTCTTCTGGCCAGAAGAGACACAAGATGACTATTTATCAATCTATTTGGTGAGAAATGTGGCATAGCACAAAGAGAAATGCACTACTTTTTACCATATAACTTAGTGTAGTCCAAATTTTCTTATCATGTTAAAAGCCTGTGTCTCTGTGGGCTGCCCAGTTACCTTCTTCCCCACGATCCAATTAACAGCATGTTAAACACCATTCCTGTAACAGCTTTAACCTCAATCACTGACAGCCCTGTGGCTTTCAAATCCTTTCCACTTACACAAATGCCAAGTCATATTGCTGTATTTATTGGAGCTACTCAAGTAGAACAGAATTTGTTTACTATTATGGGAGCCAATTCTCAACATTTCCTATAACCCTTTGTGGTTTCTGTCTCAGACTTATATACAGAGGTATATACTTACATATACTTATATACTTATAAGTATATGCTTATATACCTCACACTTATATACAATGTTGCTCATTTGCAAGGTCTTCTGGTACCCAAACAGATCTCCTGTGCTAGTCAGCCATGTAACAGAAACAGGCACTATTTTTTAGGGGCCTTTTGAATAATTTTGAGAAACTGTCCAGCAAATTCTTGGTCCTTAGTTCTCCTTCTTCTAGAGAAGCAGCAGGAAGTACAAGGACTGTTTTTGCAGCTTTCCTTGAAGAATCTGGCAATACTCTAGGTATATAATGAAATGGTTGGTTAATCATTGAACTTGCCCTGAATGACCACTGTGTGAAAAGTCAATTTTAAGTACTTTAGAGGGGACAAAAAGAAAATAAAAGATGGAAAGTTCTTTTATCCATATCCCTCAGAATCTGACAATCTAATTATTGTTCAAGCATATAAATATAAGAAAAATATTTATTATCCCTTTCAAACAACTAGAAAAATGTAAATTACAAAGTCAACTGAATAATATTTTCTAAGCCAATAAGAAAGAAGAATAAGCATGGAACAAATTAAGATAGGTTTCCTGGAGATGTGATTCTATAGACAGAGCTTGAAAGAGAGAAAGGATATGGTATACTGGTATAGTTAGTAGTATATGGCTTGGTACCTAATAGTCATGTAGAAAAAAAAAATGTCAAATTGAGAATGTTACTGCCCAGAGAGCTCTGGTGGAATGGCATAGGTAGAGACATGGGCCTAGCATAGAACAGCAGCAATTCTAGATATTTTCTAGAATTTACAACTTAACACTAAGGCCTAAACATGATTGCATGGGACTACCATGGCTCCCCTAAGGCTAAAAGAAAGGCTACTATATTGGCCAATATTCTAAAGGTTTACAGATAACCACTGCCCTCTGTAATTGCTAATTCTGTATGAACACTTGCCTATCCCAATCCACACGGTTCTTAACTGTATTTACTTCTCATGCCTATGATTCCTCACAGATTAACCTGTGCTCTGCTTGTCAACATGCTGCTACTATTATTATTAATTATATTAATACTTCCAACTCCAGAGAAAGAACTTTACACTTATCTTTTCATTGACTCTTAACAACAATGCTTTGAGGCTCTAATCATTACACAACTTCATAAGGTCACACAGCCAGAGGTAGAAGAACTGGAACTTTAATCCAAGTCTTTCTTACATCAAAGTCCATTCTCATCTCCATTATTCTATAAGCTTTCAATTTGTACATGAAAAAGTCGTAATTTCAACATCTTGTCATTTCTCCTTCTAGAAATCATATAAAATGAAAACAAAACAAAACAAAATCTTTATAAACCCCATTTTTAGAGAAACTAGTGTGGCAGAGACTACAATCCGTTCACTAAAATCTATTTCCTTGCCTTTATGGAAAGAAGCTATACTATATTTTTAAGACTAACTTGCAATTAGATATGAGCACATGATTGAGTCTGGACATTGAAATGTGGGTAGAATTAATATGTACTACTTCTAGTTTTGAGCCACAAAATCCTCCCATGTGCCCTCTTTCTTTCTTCCCATATTGCCAGTAGGAGCCAGATGATCTGTTAGATGATTCAGAGGCCCTTGTACATGGCAAGGCCACATAATAGAATGGATCTGTTTACCTAATTTATGTTGTTTGGTCTTCCCATAGATAATAATTCCTGATATCATGGGTGGCACTAAGCACTGCATCAATGAAAACACACACACATATGCATACACAGGTGTGGGCATAGGCATTGAAAAATTGTATCAATGTGCCTCTTAATATATACACATTTAGGTATCTGCCAAGAAAAAATTGCAAACCACATTGTTTTATTTGAGCTGGGCCAGACAGCTCATTTGGTTAGAAATCAATATTAACAAAACCAAGGTAGAAGGTTGACATATATAGAAAAAAACTGTTCAAGCAGCTACGGCAGGAGCTCTAACTCAGGCCACAGACTGAATCCTAACCTTAGCTCAGTGAGTCACCATGCCAAGGGAGATTTTGGCTCAAGTGAGATTATGAGAATGGCTCAGTGCAAATCCACCCTGACTACTGGAGAAAAACTAAAAGAATACTGCTATTGGGTCCAATGTATATCATTTTTGTATACAAAGGACAGTTGGCCCATTCTTTTCTTTGTTCAGCTAAATGTAAACATCTCCAGATCCCTCCTTACTTCTGGCAGCTCAATCTGTGCTCTCTGCTCATAATGACCTTGGCTCTAGGGATTAGCACAGCTTTAAGGCTACCGAGTTGGTTTATTTCTGTTTTATTTCCCCTGGAACCAAGCAGAATGTGCACACAGAGCACAGTCCTGACCTTTGAGCTACATAATGCCTTTATAATCAATATCACAGGAAATGCATGGATTTATCAGTTCTAACATTTAAAAAATTACTATACATGCCATTAGTAATGTTGCTGTCATCCTGCCCAACAATTTTCAGATCTGTAACATGACTATGCAGATGAAAGAATTGAGGATATGAATATCAGGACTATCTGCAACCATCCTCTGGTATTTTGGGGGGGGGGGAACATTACTTCTAGATAGTGGTGATAGAGCTTAAATTCCTAGAAGCTGAGCCAAGTAACCTGACAGAAGCTTATGTAATCATAGTTTTCAGTGCCAGCTCATTTGATCTTCACAAGCAACTTTGAGGCATTCATGGAAGAGTTTAATTGTCTTCATTTCAGAGGAAAGGAAAAAGAAACAGAGAGAGGAAGTAACTTGCCGAAGGCCACACAGCTGCTTGTTGATAGAGCCAAGACTCTGTCCTGGGTTTTATGGTTCCCACATGTTGCTCATTTCAGCATATATTTGTCTGGCCTATTTGGAGCAGTTGCTCAAATAAGATGGGCTCTCATTCAAAATTAGTCAACTGTACTGACCTTGCATTTGCGATGAATGCATCTTTAAGGATAGCCAGGTTCTTGTCTGTGTCAAGATTGTTGGAAACGGTTTAATTGAGTCAACAGAATTTACCTTGATGAGAACTTTGAAATCAGAAGGCTTGATGGGACTTTTTCACCCCAATATGTCCATTTCCTTAATTTTCATTTCCTCTGTTTAATTGTTCCCTGGTTTGCCAATAAACATGTGTATTTCCATTGAAAATTAAATACAATATTCACCCTGTAGGAACTTTAGGAAAAAGGCCTAAGCAAAATGGACCTGAAACCATATGTAAAACTGAAAAACAGAAAGGAAAGACCTTCAGAGCTAGGGGGGAGGCCAATATGTGAACAAAATGGAAAACAAAATACTATCCCTCACCTATGCCCTCCTTCCAATCAGAAACACAAAAGAAGATTCTTAACCTATATCCTATTATCTGAAACTTCAGATAAAAAGATAATCACAATAAGAATCCATCAAAATTATCAAGCACTTCCCAAAACATACTAAGTCTATGACCAGTTAAAATAGAGCCCTAAACTGGAGAGGGCCCCCTTGTCTATCTCCTGATATTCACACAGTTCATTCCTATGTATTTCAGAATTTTCCACTTTCAAAGATATTCAGAAAGGGCCATTATGCAACTTTTCTCTGGGGTTGTGTGAGATTGAGCAAAGATATCAAAGTTGTCTTAAATCATATCAACTTTGTGACATAAATCTTTTCCAGACTGTTGAAAAATTAGTTTTAGAAATAGAATATGTTTATTTGTTGAGTTATGGGCTCAGTTATAGGACCCAGAAGTAATAAAGAGAATCAAAACAAATCTTTATTCCTGGGGGCTTACAATCTATTTGGGGAGATCCATACTAACAGTTTGATAGGCATTGCCAGAATAATTTGCATGAACTTCTATGAGAACAAAAAGGAAAGAAGGATCAAATCTGAATAAGGGAGTGGAGAAGGATTTGTGTCTGGATCTTGATGGCTGCCCAACCAGTTCACTAAATAGAAAAGTAGAAGAAGATGCACTATGATTCAGAGGAACCTAAGATTATGGTGTGTTTGGGGAACAAGCACATCTATGTGACATAATTTTATGGATTATTTTAGTGGCAGAGATAAGGTTTGAATTTAATGGTAGGAGCCATACTGTGAATGGCCTTTTATTCCATGATGAGGATTTAGAATTATATACTATAGGCATGTTTGTGAGCAATCACATAGTAATATGTGCAATTTAGAAAAATCACTCTAACTTCCAGATGGAGGAAGGGCTAGGGGGAAGAGATTAAAGGATGTGTCACAGAGTTCAAATTGTCAAGTATCTGCCTGGAGCTATCCAGTTGCTGAGACAAACTGGCAGTGCTGAAGAGGGGAGTTCAATACTGATGAAAATAAGAGGCAGGGAAAAATAATAAGAACATGTAAGGAAGGAAAAAAAACTTGAATAAAGAAGGAAAGGAGATTAATATGAATGCTAAATGTGATTAAGTGTTTACTCCATTCTAGGCACAGCACTAAATATTTTATGTATATCTGATTTCATGTTTACAACAACCTGATGAAGTCAGTACAATTGTCCAAGTTTATAGATGGAGAATCTACAGCAGAAAGACATTGTCTGCCTATGGTCATACAAAAGTGAGTGATGAAAGCAGGATTCCATTCTCCACTCTTAACTACTTCTCCAGAGAAAGCAAGAGCAAGAATAAGAGAAGGAGCACAAAAAGAGAGCAACAGAATAGAAGAAAGGCAAAGAAACAAAAGAGATGGTAAGAGAAAAAAAGTGTAAGGAAGAAAATGGAGAGAGGGAGGTGTGTTTAATTATAGATAACACTGTTTTGCAAAAACACTAGGAAAGAGTTCATTGAACTTTGCCTTTAAGTCCCTGTCCAAAGAATAGTGCACAATGGCATGAATGAACATTTCCCTGACAACTACTAGCCAGTGACATATATCAGGACCCAGGATTAACTATTATTAGGTTAACTCACACAGCATGATAAATATTTGACCATTTTGAACTCATAAAAACAGCATCCTAATAGTTCCCCAGCCCACTATCTTTCACTATCTTTCAAGTTAAATATATTCTCAACCTAATGTCACTTTCTTACCTTCAAGTCTTGTCACTCCAAATTGTCCTCCCACTTTACACAGGGAAGCTGGACCTATGCCAAGCTGGAGTGACTGTCAATCAGCCTTTATGGGCCCTTAGGAAATGGTTCACAAGTGGAGCGGCCTGGTTTGAAAAGCCAAGGAGAGGTAAACACTAGGGAAATGTATATACCTTTTTAACTTTATTTTTGCTATGGTGGGTGGAGATGGTGAAAAGACAGAGAGTTGTCAGAGTACTAACTAAACCGAAAATAGGACCTGGGAATAGGGAATAGGGAATATTCCCTCAATAGGGAATCATTGAGATGTGCATGTTTCTCTCATCAGAACTGATAACAGGATGTTATTAAATTCTTGTAAATGGTAACTGCATTCAAGCTCACTTCAATCTTGTTTTACAGGTCTTAAAAAGAAAGTTATTTTAAAACTTCATATCAATTAACGGGTCAGTTAATAAAAGCTTTCTCTCTAAAAAAAGATTGCTATCTCCTTGGGTAGATTGCATTTTTAATTACATGAAATGATCTCCAAGTAAAACTGCACAGAGTACCAGACAAATCACCTCTGCTGTATTGCAACCAGTGGCTTTTAAAGATCCTTATTTTTGAGGGCTTTCATTTTCTTGAAGACTGGTGAAATGGTGACTGGAAGACAGATGGAAAATCAAGAGAGGAAGCATAAAAATGAACTGCTACACATTTGATTTTTTTTCTGATTATCAGAAGCCAATGAAAAGAGGAGAGGAAAAATATGTCTTGGCAGATACAAATTACATTCTTTTCTCTTTTTTTTCTTTTTTAATAAAGCATCTCCTACTGGGGAAGGAGCTTGTATTCAATATTGAACACTGGCATTTTAGAGCTGGAAGGAATTTTAGATATTATTTAGTTCTACAGTTCATAGTTAAGAAACCAAGAATCTGAGAGGCTACATGTGCTGGCTAAGGTGAGTGAGTAGCAATCAGTATAGAACACAGGCCTTCTGATCCCCCAGCTTTTGTTCATTATACCAGGTCATCCTATCTTATTTTGTGCTCTTATGTTATAATATTATAATAACTGACATTTGTAAGCACTTACTAAACACTCTCTATATAGCAGCTCATTTAACCCTTATAATTCTTTGAGTTAGCTAATATTTTTATGCCCTTTTGCATATGAGCAATTTAAATCCCAAAGAAGTAAAATAAATTTTCCAGGGTCACTCAGCTAGTAAAGAGTGCAGCGATAATTCAAAACAAGCCCGTGTGGCTTCAGAGTCTTTTTTCTTAACTCTTATGCTATATATTATGGTATCTATCTTCCTTCATGCGTATTCTGACTCCCCAACTAGACGTAAGTAACAGCACCACTAATAATACAAGTAGAAAGCATGGAATATGTTTGATCTTGAGGAAGGTAATAATGAAGATAAAAACAAAATGAAACTTGGCAGGTGACAAGGTCAATTTATGTCATAAAAACCTGACTGACTAGATCTGCAGGCTCCTACTGCCTGTTATTGGCTTTTCCCCCTAGCAGTGATGGACATACACTTTGACCTAAGTTCTCCCCAAAACTCCTTTTTCAATATTATAAGCTGCTCTTATAACTTGGTAATAAATGATGCCTGATGGCTTCATGGAGAAATGTTAATATGCATTCAACAACTTGGGTTGTTCAGCCTAATTGCTTCAATACAAGAAGGGAGTACGTACCATCTGAGGGATGGTCATGCTGGAGACTCAGACTTGTGGGGGGAGGGGGGGAAGGGCATTTATTGAAACTTTAAAATCTGTACCCCCATAATATGCCAAAATAAAAAAAAAAGTTACAGAAAAAAAAAAAAAAGAAGGGAGCAGTTTGACCCTCTGTCCCTGACCCCACCAGCAAAAATGTGGTCAGTGCCCAAAATAAGCAAGCTATCACCACTGGTATCATGGGGAAAACTGGAGAATCTATCAATTCAAGTCACCAAGGATCCATTGTGTACCTCTGCTCAAGCAGTCACTGTGCCACGTCCTGTGGAAAATACAGAGAAGAAAAAGACACAGCCCTTATCTTTGAGTGTCCTGTGGAAAATACAGAGAAGAAAAAGACACAGCCCTTATCTTTGAGTGTTCTTCACAAACTAGTGGTGTAGTACTTATAAATAACAAACTAACACCTGAGGCAGAATAACAAAAATGTCAAAAATGAGTACCAGCAATATGCTATGGGCACACATAGAAGTAATTTCTTTTCACTTGGAGAGCCAAGGAAGTTTCAAAATATAGGTACAATTTGAGCTGAGACTTGAAGAATGAGTAGATTTCACAGACAGTGATTAGGAAGAGGGGGAATAAATAGCATTCTGAAGAGAGCAGTAAGATAAAAGGCCTGAAGGTAAGACATTTCAGGACATATTTCTGATTAGACTTCAGCTGGTTATTTTGAGGGGCAGATAGGTAAAACAGAAAAGGCAATTAGAGGCCCAAACATGGAGGGCCTTAAATATGCAGCTAAGGAATTTGGCTTAAAAAAATTTAGAACTGAGGAGTGACAGGAGTCCAGCTGTGCTTTAACACAGGTAATCTGGCATTATTGCATACAGTGGATTAAAAAGGAGAGGCTAAAAGCAGTAAAACTATTTGGAACATTTTTATAATGGAAAATAAAATTATAATACCTGGGAAGAGTGGTGATAAATTAAGTCTATCTTTGAAGAACTTCTACAGATATCCTGACCTTCATCTGCTCCCACCAACAGCTTTCTCACTCTCTGCCTTATTGCTCAAACATCCCTCTAGGTGAACAGGAGGGGGTGAATGAGTTGATCACTGAAGTTCCAAACCTAAGCATCCAAGAAAACACTCTTCCTCACTACTGCACAGTATATTCTTGAAATATATCTCATAAAGACTGGATGTCTATGATTACCATGATCCAAACTAAAACTATGGCATCTCAACTTCATAGCAAGTAAGTTGCCAGGCATAGACAAAGACCAATTGTGACAGACATATGTTAGGCTTTAGATGATTCACCAGAATGCAGGCCAATCAGAAAGCAGCAGCAAATTATTTTTGAATTGTGCTTCTGTCTTTTCTCCTTATCCTAAAGTGAGCAGTTATTTAAAATATTCCACTGGGATTAAGGACATTCTAAGGAAGAAAATGTTTCTACAATATGCATGTGTGCTTGGATTTGTCCATTCTTATATTTAAGAGTGAGGAACCAGGCCAGAAACCACCCTTGTCACCTCCAGAAAGTAAAGTAAACTGATTTACACATATTTCTATACTCTCCTCATGCTCTTCTATTATAGATGTGACCAATTCCAGTTATTTTGAGGCCAGAGGAAAGGTCAGAGTTTCAATAATATTAGGGGTGGAATTATTTCATTAACATTGCCACAGGCTCTCCTCCTTCTGAATGTGAAGGAAGGAAAAAACTTGAGACAGCTGCCTTCAGGAAGTATTATGCATCACAGTGGCTTGCATTGCTCATGTGGGGCATTAGAAGAATGATGGCAGTTAAAATTTGTTTGCAAATCTGTTGTTTCCTGGTTTGCTTCTAAGAAAACATACCACCATCTGTCTCACTGGTCTTAAATCAAATCCTGTCATTGTAGCTCTAGTGCTTTCTGCCTCTTTGTATTCTGCTTTGTGGTTTAGTCTTTGAAGAAGCCTAGGGGTTGTGCTTTGAGCATTTATACTCTCCAAGAATCCCAAGCAACCCAAATCATTTTTTAAGACAAAGACATATGCTTGTGCTCCAGAAGAGGCCATCTATATAAGACTATAATGTCTACATAAATGTTCCAGGTGAACAGTGCCACCTGGAGTTGGGTAAAACTGCAACCCTGCTATGACCTATGCCCTCCCAGACCTTGATCTGAGAACGAAAAGGAATTAAGGAATGGTTACTATGGGAAGCCCTTTGTCACCTTATTCATTCTGCCTTCTCTCTACCTTCTGTTTTCTTCTATGCCAGAGACAATACTCTGTGCCCACCAAAATCTATGTTCTTTTCTTGTTTCTGAGTATATCACTAGACTATTCTTTCCAAGTCTCTTGCATCTAGGTGGGACCATGTAACTAATTCTTAGCAATAAGCAGAAGTGATTTGGGTCACCCTTGGACCAAACAGCTTAAGTGTAGATATGTCAAGAATTCTAGGAGAAAACGTTGGAAAACCTCTTATAGACATGGGCCTAGGCAAAGAATTTATGAAGAAGTTACCAAAAGCAACTATAATATCAAAAAATAAATAAATGGGACCTGATCAAATTAAAAAGCTTCTGCATAGCCAAAGAAACTATCACTAGAGTGAATAGACAACCTGCAGAGCAAGAGAAAACATTTTCATGTTACATATCTGATAAAGGCTGATAACTAGAATCTACTAAAACTCAGGAAAATCAGCAAGAAAAAAATCAAACAACCCTATCAAAAAGTGAACAAAGGACATGAACAGAAACTTTTCAAAAGAAGATAAACTAATGGCCAAGAAGCATATCAAAAAAATGCTCAGCATCTCTAATCATCAGGGAAATTCAAATCAAAGCCACAATGAGGTATCATTTAACTTCAGTGAGAATGGTTTTTATCAAAAGGTCCCAAAACAATAAATGTTGGCATGGATGCAGAGAGATAGGAACACTCATACACTGCTGGTGGGGCTGCAAAATACTACAACCTGTGTGGAAAGTAATATGGAGATACCTCAAAGAACTAAAAGTAGACCTACCATTTGATCCAGCAATCCCATTACTGGGCATCTACCCAAAGAAAAAAAAGACATTCTATAATAAAGACATCTGCACTTGAATGTTTATAGCAGCACAATTTCAAAGATGTGGAAACAACACAAGTGCCCATCCATACATGAGTGGATTAATAAAATGTGGTATATATATACCATGGAGTACTATTCAGCCACAAAAAACAATAGTGAACTAACACCTCTTGTATTACCCTGGATGGACCTGGAGCCTGTTGTCCTGAGTGAAGTATCACAAGAATGGAAAAGCAAGCACCACATCTACCCACCATCAAATTTATACTAATTGATCAACACTTATGTGCACACATGGAAGTAACATTCATCGGGTGTTGGGCAGGTGGGAGGAGGTGGAGGGGATGGGTAAATTCACACCTTATGGGAGTAGTGAGCACCGTCTGGGGGATGGGCATGCTTGTAGCTCTGACTTGCATAGTGCAAAGTCAATATATGTAACCTAAACACTTATACCCCCATAATATTCTGAAATTTAAAATAAAAGAGTAGATGTCTTCTGTGTCTCCTCCAGCAGAAGATACTGAGGCCTTAAAATATGGCAGAGCTACTATATAGAAGGCTGAGACTGCGATTACTGAGTGTACCAGTACTCTCCTACAGTTCAGCACTGGATAAAGACAAGAAAAAGACATATACTTTTGATGTGTAATGCCAGCACGATGTGGAAATTGTTTGTTATAGCAGTTACCATAAACTGGCTTATATAATATACCTGTCCAATGTTCTCAGACTTAACCTTGTCCCCACTGCTCAGGGCACTCCATTAGAGATCCTCACCCAAGATTGATTCCCCATCTCTTAATGAAAGTCTCTGTGTTCCTCACTGTATTCAATCAGGACTCTGTTCTCTGTGACCTAAGATTTTGATCAAGTAACCCAGAATCTCATGTATTGGCCATTAATGGGTTAGTGGATGCTGGCTCCCTTGGATATAAGGGAATCTGGATGAGGACAGAGCTGGATGGCTCATGTCTGTCACAGTGCCACTGGTATCCAGTAAAGATCATCAAACTAGAAATAAAGAGAGGATCTAATGGATACACTAGGCTAACCAGGAACTGGATCTGTCTTTAAAATCAGTGAAGAGTGAGTTTAAACCCCAACTTTGCCATCTACCAGCCTATGATCTTAAGTAATTTACTCTCTGAAGTGAAGTTTCCTCATTTTAAGATGGAGATCGAAGGTAATATTAGCTTCTTCAGTGGATTGTTTAAGGATTAAATGAGATTAGGTATGCAAAGTGTTTAGCATACTGTCTAGCACATAATCACTCAGTAAGTGGTAGCTATTATAATGGCATACATATCATGTGATAACTAGTCAGTATCTTGAAGATTATTTCATCCACTCCATGTACAGATGGTGAACTAGAGGCCCGGACAGGATTTTTTTTCCTTCTCTGAAAACTCAGCCCCAAATAAACTATTTCCATTACACCTCCAGAGATTGGCTGCATCTTCATTTCCTTAGCCCTCAGATATGGGATTTGGATAGTGTTTTTGGATTTGTCCCTTCGTTGAGATATTACTGTAGCAATGTCTTCTGGGTATTTTATTGGAGGTGGATGGGGAGCAGACTTGCCCTACTTTTAACTCTCTCAACAGAACTACAAGTAGCCCAAGGGAGTATAGCTCCTCTGCCTCTAGCACCCTAGTGCTCCAGAAGGGAGCAGTGGGCTTTCGAGCCATGTTCTCTAGTGGCTAGACTAGTGGTCTTAGGAGAACATTCAAAAGTATCTAGTTTGACTTTTATTTATGAAGAAAACTAGTCATGGTATACTTCATAACTCAAGCCTTAATGAACTGCTTAGTTACCATCAGAGAGTCAGTGGATATGACATATGAATCTGACCTTTTTTCCCTCACCTCAAGGTTCTCAATTTTTCAGGTTCATACTCAGGATCCAGATTAGTCATGGCAACTAGTTCCTAATCTAACAGTGGTACAAGAAGCTTTCCTACCCCTTTCCTTCCTAGAGCTGTAATAAAATCAATAGCCACAACTCTGGCTTCCTGGCCTAGGGCTGAGCCAGCCACAGCAAGAAAAATGGCAATACTGAGGGCTTTGTTATTTTTCATAGAAAGAGATCTCACTATTGATCACTAAAGCAAAGAAAAGCTGGTGGCAGGATGGGGGAGCTAATGGAAAGAGATGAGATAAAATCCAGCTGGGTGTCCCTGAGGTCATTCTGTGGATAACTGAAGGAAGTTTGAGTGAGAATCTGAAAAAGCAAATAAAAGAACCCCAATTCTGCAAGCACCGCACGGAGTTTCTGACAGCCTTTGCTGTCTTGCTGTATGTTATCTTTTTTCCAGCTGAACCACCTAATGATCAAACATGACACACCTCATGCTTACTAGCCTTTGTTCAGGAAATATTCTGAAATTTGCTACCCAGCTGGAGGCTAAGACTGTGTACATTCTTTCCACTTTACTATAAGACACTTTTTTTTTTTTTTTTTTTTTTTTTTTAGCAAAAATGCCTCTGTCCTATTACTGCTGTGCAGATGTGCCTTGCCTTATGCAGGTAGATTTGAGAAGACTTCCCTCAATTGAATTCTTGTAAATCAAATTATATTTCCTCCCTGCAACACAATACAATCACAGAGAAGCTTTATTCTCATTTGGGCTCTACCCTCAACTGATAGAGGCTTGAAGAATTTTGCTGGCTTCTGTTCCCTAGTCCAATAGTTAATGATGTGAAAACAAAGGTTTCTAGCACAAGAGAAGCTATTTCAGAGGACTCCTTTAGAAATAACGACAATGTCAACAGCTGCAGCTGTCATTTGGTGATCACTGCCTATGCATCACACTGAGTTTACATGTGTTATCACATTTAATCCCAGAAGCACCTTTTGAGGTAGGTATCTTAATCCCTATTTAACAAGTGCAGAAACTGAATCTCTGACAGATTAAGAATTTTAATCAAGTTCCATAGCTACTTAGCAGTAGAACAGGGCTACTATCCCATAGAAGCCTGTCTGACTTCAAAGCTTTGCTCTTTTAACTACTGCCTCTCTAATTTTGGGTTAGCATTGTGAAATTTGCCACCAACCTATCTATAGTTATAAAACAGGGGAGAGATATATAAATGAAATGCTTTAATGATTACCTGGAGTTTAGTCATGACTCCACACTGAATTGCTGTATGAATTTGAGCAAGCAGCTTCTCTTCTCTAGTTCTGTTAGTCCTGTCATCTATAAATTTAGGAGATTGATTCAGGTAATCTCTAATGTCCTTTTCACCTCTAAAAATTCATTGCTACATTCTTTTAAGTTCCTAAGAGAAGCACAAAAGTCCTTAAAATCCACTTAGGTGCCATTTGCTGCCACAGTCTCTCACAGTTCTTCCAAAATGGGTATTTTTCTGCATACTCATTTTGAAAGTCAACACATGCAAAACTTTTTGGCCTGATACTTCAAGCTAGCATATTTTATTCTGGTCTCAGTAAAGCCAAATGAACAGTTTGAATTTTCTACTTTTCGGTAGATCATTTTGACTTCCTTATCTAAATGTTCTATCTTTGCCAATACACCCTACCTGGAAGATGACTTTCTTGTTTCCAACTGGCCTTTTTGAAAGCAACAAAGAGGCTCTGGTAGGCTTCCCGTTAACTCCGAAGTAGTTAAAAGCAGGATGCCAGTTGCATCTCAAGTACCACAGACACACTGCACCCTGGGTTTGGTTTTCTCCTGGCTCTGCTGCACTTTCAGGAAATGATCTGGAGCACCAACCTCTAAAAGGAGCTGTGCTCTTGCATAGTCAAATGTGGTTCAAAAGCCATGTAAATAAATATACATGAACTGAGCTGAAACAGCTGGGGAGTTCTCAGCAGGGACCTCTAATGACCTCTGAATTGGAAGGGCCACAGCTGATCAAGGAATCATTACTAAGATTAAAGGCTTATACCAAAACCACTGTGAGTCTTAAGCTACTGAATTTACAATATTGATAGCATAAACTGGAAAGCACTAACTAGCCATATTAATGTGCTGCTTGAAAGTCAGAGGAAGCAGAGAAAGCTGAATTATTTCTCTACCCTTTTCTGCACTTGCAGTGGAAACTTGACAGTTGAGCGTTAGGAGGTAAATTGTTTTGTTTCACAGCCTCCATTGTTGTTGATGCAGGAGAGCCTTCTTGCCCTTTAGGTAAGTTGTTTATCGCACAGTGCTAGAGAAATGAGTGAGTGAGTTCAACCGACAGTGTCTATTCCAACAGTATTGGCCAAAAGGCATGCCAGGATCTCAGGGAGAAAGCAAAGAAGGCTAGAATAAGGGGAGTTTGGGGACAAAGAAAATTACTATTTGGCTTGGCCTGTAATTGGTAGTTGTGGAGTAGGAAGGTGTTCACTAGTCTAAGAAATTCTCAAACTTCAGTTTGATTTGGGCTGGAGTTATCCATCCTTGGAAAGGATGAGAGGTCTAAGGTCTAAGATTTGCCTTTGTTTTTATAGAACTGATAGGTCTATTGAGATCTTAAGGGTCCCCCTAATCCCTCCAAAATCTCCATATTTGCCTGCTGAGGCCTGAAATCGCTTTATAAAAATCAATATTCATTGTGGAATAAAAGGCTTAAGAAGCAAATGTCTACAGGCAAGGAAACACTTTGGGGTAGGTGAACTTCTCAATCAATCTTACATTCTAAAGAATGACATTAGTTCTTTTCCTATTTGGGTAAAGGGGAAGTTTGTGATATAGTAAAATGGCAAAGGTACCCTATAGAGTCAGGTTGCATAGGGAGGCAAGTCTGCCTCTGAATGAAAGAATGAAATGGTCCAGATGGACACATCCCCACCTGGCTGTGTCACAAAGTGTCCTTCAGATAAAGAAGAACATGAAGTAGAGAGTAGAAGATGCAAAAAGAAAGGCTGTGCACCAAGATATTTTTGTGATAAGATTGAAAAGCAAACTGTTTTGCATGCCTTATGAAGCTTTTGGTATTTTGACTTTTAATCAGCAGCCTTCATATAATGGAGATTTATTGCCACAGGTTTTCTTGATAGAAGTATCCCTGAGGATACAAAGAAAAACTATCACAGCCTCCATGGCATTCAGAGCACTACTAAAATGTAGACCTTGAATCCTGATAAGGCTTTCTTCTGCATATACAAGACTCATGTTGTTTAAAACATAATGTATGAGTTTGAAGACAAGCATCTCACCTCTGGTGGTCAGCAGGAACAGAGCACATGAGGTGAATGCTGAAAAGGGGCTCTACCCCTGCAAGCCACTGGTGATTCAGCTGACTGATGGTGGGACAAAAAGAGCAAGACCCCCTAATAGGCAGACATGAGACTGCAGGACTGTGATTGATGCAGAAGTGACAGCTGGCAGCCTGTTAATTCAGCCCACTGGACCAGCATCTGCCAACTCTTGAGTGGTCATCCCCAACACTAGCTCTCCAGGAGCAGGTGTCCACCATCGTTGGAGTCTCCAGCCCAGAGATGCTGCAGTGTGCAGTGGCTTAGGGCACCACCCCTCCCAGGGACTTTCGTGCTGGGCACAGCACACTACGCCCTTGGAGGTGGGGAAAAGCAAGAAAAGCTGCTTTCTCTGTATGGATAGTGTGAACCTGTGGCACTTTGGTGCTGGAAAATAGTCAACGATCTGTTGATTTGGCTTGCCAGACCAGTATCAGTTGGCAACTCTTGAGTGCTCACCCCCAACACTACATCTTCAGGGGCAGGCAGCCACCATTTTGGGAGACTCCAGCTGGGAGATGCTGCCTCATGTGGTGGTTTCAGGCAACACCCCTCCCGCAGCCTGGGGACTTCTGTGTCAGGCCTGGCAGGATCAGCCCTTGAAGGAGAGGAGAAGTGAGAAAAGATACTTTCTCTGTGCAACTGGCGTGAATTTGCAGGACTCGGTGATAAAGAATAGTCAGAAGCCTGATGATTCAGCCCACCAGACTGGATTAGGTCATCTAATAAGAACATAACTCCAGGGCTTGCTCACCAGATCCAGGAGGCTGCCAGCATTCAGCTTTGTGGATAGGGAAGGAAAACTCTGGCCAGAGACTTCAGCAATTATACTAATTGAACCACCCACCAGGAGCAACTTCCCAAGTGTGGTGAAAGAGCCCTGAATAACATATTAGCAGCTCCCACTAGCACCAGATCAAGCAACCATAGAAGCACACAAACCCAGATTGAGCTCACCAGCTGCGATCTATCTTGCCCCAACCCCACCTTAAGGGGGAACAGGTTCCAAGTAACCTTTGTGAGTGACAAGGCCCCTCCCAAAGATTGGGGCATTCATATACCCCATCCAGGGGACCATAGCCTACCCCAGAGACACCAGATTACCTTGATAACTGGCTCCTCCATCCAAACTACAATCAAGAACAGAGAGAACCCTATAGCTTACCGCATTGCCTTCCATATCAAGCTATGAGAGGGCAGTGGAGTCATACCCACAAGTGCAATCTACCAGCTGGGAGCTTAAGCTGGTTGACCAAACTCACTAGGCTCCATTAGCAAGAGGTGAAGACAACAGATCACAGATGACCCAACTTGCTAAAATAACCTTAAGGCAATATAAATGCCAAAATCCTCAACAAAATCTTAGCAAACCAAATTCAACAGCACATCAAAAATATAATTCATCATGACCAGGTGGGCTTTATCCCAGAGCTGCAAAGATGGTTTAATATATGCAAATCTATAAATGCAGTTTACCACATAAATAAAAGCAAAAAGAAAGACCATGTGATTCCTTCAATATACGCAGAAAAAAGCATTTGACAAAATCCGGCACACATTTATGATAAAAACTCTTAACAAAATAGGCATAGATAGGACATACCTTAAAATTATTAAAGCCATACATGATAAACCCACAGCCAATATCATACTGAATGGAGAAAAATTGAAAGCATTCCCGCTTAGAACTGGAACCAGACAAAGTTGCCCACTTTCTCTATTTCTATACATCATACTGTTCAAAGTTCTTCACAGAGCAATCAGAAAAGAGAAGGGAATTAAGTGTGTCCAAATGGGGGCAGAAGAAATCAAACTCTCATTCTTTGCTGACGATAGGATATTATATTTAGAAAATCCCAAGGATTCAACCAAGAGACTCCTGGAATTGATAAATGAATTCAGTAAAGTATCAGGATACAAAATCAATGAACACAAATCAATGGAATTCATATACAGAAAGAACAGCCAAGCTGAAAATAAAATCAAAGATGCAACACCTTTCACAATAGTATCAAAGAAAATTAAATATTTAGGGATATATTTAACTAAGGAAGTGAGAGACATATATAGGGAGAACTACGAAACACTGAGAAAAGAAATTGTAGAAGATGTAAACACATTTAAAACCCTACCATGCTCATGGATTGGCAGAATGAATATTGTTAAAATGTCCATACTAACCTAAAGTGATCTACAAAATTAAGGCGATCCCTATCAAAATACCATCATCATTCTTTAAATATCTAGAAAATATAATTCTATATTTCTTATGGAACCAGAGAAGACCTCACATAGCCAAAGCAATATTAAGGAAAAATAATAAATTAGGAGACATTAGTCTACCAGACTTTAAACTTTACTACAAGGCTATAGTAACCAAAACATCATAGGACTGGCACAAGAACAGAGATATAGACCTTTGGTACAGGACTGAGAACCCAGATATAAAACCATCCTCATATTGTCATCTAATCTTTGACAAAGCAGACAAAAATATACATTGGGGAAAAGAAACTCTATTCAATAAATGATACTGGGAAAACTGGATAGCCACATGCAGAATATGGAATCTGGATCCCCACCTCTCACTTCTCCCAAAAAACAACTCACGATTGATAACAGACTTAAACCTAAGGCATGAAACCTTAAGAAGTCTAGGATTGAATGTTGGGGGAACTCTTATAGACATCAGCCTAGATAAAGAATTTATGAACAAGACCCCCAAAGCAATCACAGCAGCAACAAAAATAAATAAATAGGACCTGATCAGATTAAAAATCTTCTGCACAGCCAAGGAAATTATCATTAGAGTAAATAGACAACCTACACAATAGGAGAAAATATTTGCATGCTACACATCTGATAAAGGTCTGATAACAAGAATCTATATAGAACTTAAGAAAATTAAAAGAAAAAAATCAAACAACCCCATCAAAAAATGGGCAAGGTACATGAACACTTTTCTAAAGAAGACAGAATAATGGCCAGCAAACATATAAAAAAATGATCAACATCTCTAATCATCAGGGAAATGCAAATCAAAACCACAATGAGATATCACCTAACTCCAGTGATAATGGCCTTTATCAAAAAGTCCTAAAACAACAAATGCTGGTGTGGATGTGGAGAGACTAGAACACTCTTACTCTGCTGGTGGGACTGAAAATTACTACAACCCCTGTGGAAAGCAATTTGTAGATATCTCAAAGAGGTAAAAATAGGAACACCATTTGATCCAACTATACCACTACTGGGCATCTACCCAAAGGACAAAAAGACATTCTATAATAAAGACATCTGGATTTGAATGTTTATAGCAGAAATTCACCATTGCAAAGATGTGTAAACAACCCAAGTGCCCATAAATACATGAGTGGATTAATAAAATGTGGTATATGTATACCATGAAATACTACTCAACTACAAATAACAATGGTGAACTAGCACTTCTTATATTATTCTGGGTAGAGCTTGAGGCCATCCTTCAATGTGAAATATCACAAGAATGGAAAAACAAGCACCGCATGTACTCACCATCAAATTGGTACTAACTGATTAACACTAAGGTGCTCACATGGAAGTAATATTCATTGGGTGCCTGTCAGGGAGGGGTGGGATGGGTAAACTCACACCTAATGTGTGTGGAGCACACTGTATGTAGGAAAGGCATGCTTGTAGCTCTGGCTTGGGTGAGGCAAAGGCATTATATGTAACAAAAATGTTTGTACCCCCATAATATTCTTAAATTAAAAATAAAAGAGCTGACAGAACTATAGATGTAGGAGAGATTTAAAAAATTGTACATGAAATATTCTGTGAAACTGTTTGGGAACATCATATTTGAAAATCTAGAGGAAATCAATGATTTCTAAGCAAAATATAAATTACTAAAAGCTATCCAAGAAGAAGCAGAAAGATGCACAGATCAATTACCACACAAGTCTTTGAAAGTATAATTCAATATTTGCCAACGCATCATGGGTTCACAATTGAGCTATCTAACCCTCAAAGAATAGGTAATTTCAGGCCATAGAAGAGGAAGATCTTCAATTCAGTATAGAAAATGATATAAACCTAATACCAAAGCTAGATGAAGACAGATCAAAGAAGGTAAACTGCTGACTAATCTCACTTATTCATTATATTTGTCAGAATTCTAAAAAAATATTCATAAATAAAATACAGGAATAAAATTTAAAAATCTAGAAAAAAATAAAATATAAATAAAACATAATATATGAGTCTTTGAAATCTGTGAAAGCTTTGGCTGAGTTCAATAAGCCTGGTGTCCTTTCTATTCCTAGTGTTGGGAGGCCCAAGAAACAAAACATAAGGTTCTAGCATATTCATCCCAGTCATTTCCCTCTGAAGACCAACCCAAACCAAGTAAAATCAAAATCTTAAATTAGGAAGTTCCCCTTGAAAAAAAAAAAAAGAAAGAAAGAAAGTTCCCCTTAAGGGAAACACAATAATGCTGGAACCCAAAGCCATCAGTGGACACATACTGGCAATGACATGTCCCTCCTCATACGTTTTTGTTACTACAGGAAACATTTGCCTACCTACTTAATAGAAATTCCTGGTTACAGAAGTGCTTTGAGCTCTGGCTCAGTTATACCATATATAAAATGAAAATAATAGTAGTATCTATCACAAAGAGTGGGGAGAAATGTATAAGACAATGTGGTACTGATAATAATGATGACAATAGTTAACATTTATTGAATTTCTGCAAAATGTTAAACATTGGAGATATATGGCAAATAAGGTAGTCATAATTACTGGTATATGATAAGCAGACACTAATGTTAGTCTCTTCCACTTGTCCTCCCTCTTAGGTCCTTTTCAAACTCAATATTTCATGATTCAAGGGGGACTAAAACTATGGTGAATGCAGATCTATCATTCTAAGGATCTCAGGCCCATGTCAGGCACTCAATTACTTGGTGGGTTTGGAAGCTGTTACAGTGAACAATGAGATATCAGTGAGAGCAGACAATCTTGGTTGGTGCTGCAGGAAAGACCACAGTAAGAGAAGCTTAATCATGGCAAGAGTAAATGAAAGAGGGCTTTACGGAGTCAGGATCATCTGTAGCAGGAACTTGACCATATCACTATACTGCTTAAAACATTCCAACAGGTCCCCATTGCCCCTGAGAGAAAACTCAAGGACCTTAAAATATCCTGTAAGCCCCTCCTTGTTATGGCTCCTTCTTCCCCCTCCAGCCTCATCGCAGTCACTTCCATTCAGGTACCCTATAGAGTAAACACACCATGCCATGGCCATTTCACCAATACACCAAGAATGTTCATCCTCCATGACTTTGTTCATGTTGATATCTTTAACAGAAATGCCTTTCTCAGTGTTTAAGCCCAACAAACTCAAAATATTTCTTCAAGACCTGGCTGCAAGAACATGTTGCCCATTGAGTTTTCACTGGCATTGTCACCTCCAGGAGAGCCTGCGCACTTATGTTTTGCATTCCTATGGCACTTGTCGCCACACCTCCATTAAAGCTATTATCTAGTATTGCAAATGTTTATTTCCATGACTTTCTCTCACAATAGACAATGCTTTATTATTATAGACAAAGAGATGATATCTGACTTAAGTATCATTGCCTCCTTGACAAGATATCTGGCTTGGAGTAGGTGCTCAGTTAATGTCTGTTGTGTGAATAGGCATGGATAATTGTGGCTGGCAAAGGATGAAAGGAGCCTATTATAACCTGCAATAAAGAAAATGAATCTATTGTTACTTTTTTGTTTTCTGTCTTCCTCATTGTAAATCCTATGAGAGCAGACACCATGTCTCTTACTCATCACCGTGTCCCCAGCACCCAGAACAACACCTGCAACACAGTAGTTGCTCTGAATGACTTAATGCATGAATAACCTAAGGCAAGATTTCCCAACCTCAACATTATTGACATCTTGGTCTGGATAATTCCTTGTTAAGGGGTGTCTGTCCTGTGCATTGTAGGATGTTTAGTAGCATTCATAGCCTCTACCCAGTAGAAGCAGTAACACCACCACCATATATACCCCAAATTGTGACAACCATAAAGTTCTCCAATCATTGTAAAATGTCCCCTGGGGAACAAAATTGCCCCTGCCTGAGAACCACTGACCTGGAGAGAAAATCATTAAAGGAGAGCAAAGATAAATTCTACCTATCTCTCAAGAAGGTGGGACTTTTTAGCATTTAAACTAGTGAATCACTTCCCTCTTGTATCTTCCCACAGCAAAAAGGAGAAGAAAGAGGAAGGTAAGAAACTAAGCCTGAAATCATGCAGTTTTCCTGGGAGCTAGGCATGCCTGTTTCCATTCTCTTTCCTATCTTGCCAGCCAACTGTAACCCCCTTTGATCAGCACAGTTTCTTTAGTTCACCTTCCACCCATTTCACATTGGCTACAAAGACAATTCCATGGGGCTTTGAATATTAATCTTTATTCCAGGTAGTTACCTAGCATGCATCCAGTTCTCCATGGGACATTTGATTAACATTATGTTTGGTAAGCATCTACTGCATTCATTAAGAAATGACCTGTTAAAGGCAGAAGATATTCTGTGGATAAAAAACCAACAAATCATCACAAGGGTTTCCTTCCATTGCTTTATGAAGCCTCTGATAGCTGTGGCTTTAATTCAGGCTTTCCTGGTCTCTCATTTCTGAGCCTAAAATTCTTGGGACTTACTCCTTCAAAGGATACTTAGAAAATGAAAGCCATAACATGAATTGCTTTTGCTCATGCTCTTTACTTTATCTTCAATGTGTCTCCCTATCAAATCTGATATTCAGTGAATGAATGAATGAATGATGGTCAAAGAGTAATTTAACCAGAAGTTAATCAAACTGGAAAAAAAATACACTAGTGGTTACCTAGTCTAAGCCTCTTCTGTATCAGGGAAGAAAAATAACCCATAGAAGATATATGATTACAGAAGATAATAGCCAGTGAGTGGTAAAGTCGAAACAAGAGCCCAGATCCCCTGATCCCTGCCTAGTACTGAGTCAGCCTCCTGGGATATACAGAAAAGAGTGTATAGGTGCCTCTGTAGGAAATCAGTGAGATTTACCTGCTGAGATCAGGCTGAGATCTTTGTTACAGGCCAAACAAGCAGGATGTTGATACCTAGCACAGTCCTTTGTACATAACAGGTACTCAGTAAACATTTGTGGATTAAATAGTCAAATGAGATATGATGTGCTTTGGTGTTAGGAGGCCTGCTAAAAAGCTCCATGTTGCAGGCCTTGCTTTCTCCACTGCTGAAACTCAGCCTGCTAACTTCCTGAAGGCAGTATGGTCTAAGGCAGTGTCACATTAGGAATGCTCACCTTATCAGGGAGTAGGATCTGGAATTAATCTGACGACAAGGACCCTGGTGTCTAGGATGCTTAAAGTAAGGTGAAGCCATATCTTAAAAATTTAAGCACAATTTACAAAACTACTCTTATGCCTTGTTTTATGTTTAAATTGCAATTCTCCTTTGGGACTGTACTCCTGTCTGAACCTCAGACCATTTGGCTGAGGCCCTGATTGACTCCTACCCTTGTTAGCCCCTTTCCATGAAAGACAGACCCCCATCTTCCATGGATCCAATAACTGGCCTGGGTAGTATTCCAGCATTGATTGATGTCTGTGAACTATGACTACATCCTTGAGACTCCTGCTGTTCTTCTTCACGCATCAGCATCCCTTTATCCCCCATTTGGATATGAATGCTGCTTCCTAGATTGGACTTGACTTAGTATTAGCTTCCTTTCGTTTTCCCCATGAAGCTAAAACTTCAACATGCTTTACAAACAGGCTTGCTCATTCAAGTTACAATACCTTGGCTCTAGAATACTGCATCAGATACAAACAAGAGCCAAATATTTTGGTGAATAATTTGGTGGATTTTTAGAAAACCTCCTTTGAAATGAAGATATTAAAAGAGGGAAAGCTATACATTAAGTCAATCTTACCCAAAGACTTCCAAAATAAATGAGCTTCCCCAAAGCTAGGGCCATGAAAGCAGAGAACCTCCTGATACATGGAAGTTCTGATATATGAGAAAGCAAGAAAGAATGGATAGAGATTGAACATGAAGAGTTGTGTAAAAAGGCAAAGTATGGAGATATCCATTTTGAGAAGCCAAAGGCAACTCCTGAGAGAGAATTAAGAAAAAGCTTCCTTGAGTTAGAAGCCCAAGAAGATCAAGTTTTGTGGGTGGCCTGGAGACAAAAATTTTGCTCCCTCACAATTCAGCAAAAGGTTAATCCTATCCCTGGTAACGGGAAAAGTGCTCACTTGGTCATGATGAAGTTACAAAGTATGCGTCTCAGGCAGAATTTACCAGTAGTTCTACATGGGAGTCTGTATCTGTGTTTGTGTATGCCTTTCTCTCCCTCTCCACCAGAATGTTTTTTGTTCTTCTTCAGCTCTCCTCCAGTACCCACAATTATCAGATTTAAGATGATGCCTAAAAAACACGAAAGGTCTTTATTCTGCTTATGGTGTGGTCATTCTGTTCTTGGGGGCCATTTTGTCTACTCTCTGGCATATATGCTTTTAAAGGAAGTGAGGCTCATAACAAAAGCATATTACTAGATAATATGCATGCGCGAGCGCACACACACACACACAGCCTTCACTAAATCAGTGAGTAAGAAAATTTATTACATTACTCTTGAAAGATAGCCTCATTAAGTTTTCATAAAGTATCTACATCAATAAAATCACTACTTTCTCCACAAGGGAAATAGTGATAGTGGTCATGGTGGCACAGGTTTGGGCAATGTACCCATTTAATGAAACATACTGTGCTAAGTTCCATTTTTAAAGAGGGAGAGGAGTAATGAGGCAGGTGACATGTTTTGAAAACAGCACACAGCCAGAGATCAAGCAGACAGCCCTTACTTAGATCATTGTCCCCTGGCTGATCTTCAGTTCTGTTCCTCCTGTGTCTACAGGTGTTTGTTGCTTGGTTGCTTCATCCCTAAAACATTATTTTTGTCTTGAAGCAGACAGCCCTAGACTAAATCAGATGTTGGTAAAATTTGTGGGTTTGTTGATCTTCTATTCTAGCACCTGACACTCAGTGACCTCATGTTTTGGGTGCTCAATGCCCCACATTGTAGTGCTCCATCTAGATCTGTTCAGTACCCTAATGTCTACAGTCTGGACTTTTTCCTTAAGCCCATTAAAAGTTTTCACTCCTATGTCATATTATCTCTGCACCAGTTTTCCCTAAAGGCTCTATTTGTATAACTGGTATAAACAAACTTTTTCAGGTGGCAGAGTACCTGAAAGTCATAGCTCTCTTTATGGAATGTTATGGAATGCTGATGCATTAAACCTAAATGTAGGATTTTGTGCCAAATATATGTTGGTTACCAAATAATTACAGCATTTTCTGCACATTCTGTCTATATATGGTTAGCCTCAGGTCACAGGAATTTTTACATCCTCTCTCCCCTTCAGAATTGCCTGGAGTCTAGAGTAATGACAATTGCCCAGAAGAGAATGATCCACAGAAAACAGTATTTCTTCCTCTGGTACTCATTCTACTTGAGCTCCAGCTAAGATAGGTTTTCTTTCCTATATGTGGGCAAAAGCAAAGAGGTTGAGTTTCTAAGCATCCTTTCTTTAGTATATAATGACTTTAGGACTGAAAAAAATTGTTATTTTTTGAGACAAAAGTACAAAAGACAAACTAGGGTCTGACCAATGGGTGAAATAGCAAAAAGAACATATATGGAATAGCAAGAAATACTTTGTACAGTAGGAGGAGGGTATGGCCAGAGCCAGAGAGATGCCTTGAAAATTTAGACCCCCAACTTCCGCACTGTGCAAGGACTAAAGTAAAAGTCTTTGGGTCATTCCAGTGGCAGTGGCAGTGGGAGTTAAAAGGAAAAGGCCCAAGAGTTAAAAGTGAAAGAGGCATTGGAGTAAGTGGCCATGAGGGAAAACTGCCTGTTCACTTGTGCGTATGTATGTGTGTGTGTGTGTGTGTGTGTGTGTGTGTGTGTGCGTGTGTTTTCATTTTATATAGAACAACAATAGAAGTAGTGGAGGGAAAATAGTATTTATCCAAAGCACAAATAATGGCTAATATTCACAATACAGAAAACCAATCAATTAAATAGCAATTTACATAGGTCTCATACTAAGTAGGAAGATTTATAGCTATTATAGCTTCGGGAACATTATTTAACCATTAACTTTCCTTGTCTGTAAAACAGTCATTATAACTATGCCTTGTTTCTAGGTGAGGATTAAATAAGGTAATGTATATAAAGCTTCTAGTGAAGTTCTATGGTCTTTATGTGTCCCCCAGAATTCATGTGTTAGAAACTTAATCCCCAGTGCAACAGCATTGGACAGTAGGGCCTAATGGGAGGTATGGTAATGAGAGTTTTTCCCTCATGAATGGATTAATGTCATTATAAAGGGGCTTGCCGGAATGAGTTCACTCTTCCCTGTTCTTCTACTATGTGATGAATAGCATTCCTTCCCTACCAAGAACTCAGCATTCAAAGCATCATCCTGGAAGCAGAGACCTGGCTCTCACCGGACACCAAACCTGCCAGTGCTTCAGTCTTACGCTTCCCAGCTTTCAGAGCTATGAGAAATAAATTTCTCTTCTCTACAAATTACCCAATCTGTGGTATTCTGCTATTGCAACACAAATAGACTAAGACACACAGTCTAGTACATCAGAGATGTTCAATATATAGATGTCTATTATTACTATATTTGTATATAATGAGTTTAAATAGATTGATGAATTTAATGAAACCTCAGTACAAAGAACCATATGTCCAGCCTGAAACACTGGTAATACCATATATAAAAATCAAATGTATCTTTGAGGAGTCAAGTATTTTCATTTATTCAGGGGCAATTATTGATTTAAGAAAGGGAGGTAAACTTACTTAAAAAAATTTGCCTCAGCAAAATAAGTTTGGATAAGACTCCAAATTTATCTTGAAAACAGTCACTTCATGTGTGTACTGATTCACAGGGTTCTCTCTACTGTTTATCATAACCCCCTCTCCCCCAAAAAAATTTCTTCAAAACTCAGTCTAATTGATGACTTAGAATCAGAAGACCAACTTAAGAAAAAAAGAAAGAAATAATAAAAGCTACATTTACCTAAATTTAAACATTTAGGGTTGGTTTGTGTGAATTAAATTTACTCACATTGTGTGCAAAGCCATAGCCATAGCAAACCCCAGAGTCTGAAAAGAGGGCTGTTAAAAGTCCAAATTAGATAAAAGCTGAAATAATTCAGCAATCTCTGAAGCATCAAAAATGTTGTTGATAAGCAACAGTACTAAGTGACTGTTAAAAAAAAATTAGAAATCAGTGAACTATGTGGGGGACAAGGTTAAATACCATCAAAGAGAAGGATTGAAAGGAGGTCAATAATTGCCTGGACAGGAAAAGAAGATGAATAGAATTTTCTTTTCCTGGCCCACACCACCACAGACCTCTGCCAGATGGAAAGGTATTGATGGAATTTGAAGTGACCAGGAAAAATGCAGAAGGTGTGCCCTCAGCTTCACAACTTGAACCATGAAACCTAAAAAGTAATGATAGAGGATGGGGGCTATCACTCTTAGCTCCCTAGTCTGAGCATAGCCAATTGAAAGTACAGAGCTCCTAAACACAACACATGATTGATGCACATGAGACTTGTATATAACATGAGAGTTCCAATCATCATAAAAAGGTTTGTTAAAACATAAGGGACAGATGTTGAGTTTCATTAACTGTGCTGGATAATTGATGTTTAAACCTAAAAGCATGCTGAAAATCCTTCAAAAATTTGTCAGTTTTCTGTATGTGTGTGTTTCACAATAAAACAGGTCAAAAAACTGAAAATCACATACATATATATATATATATATATACTTGTGTGTATGTATATATTGGCAATACATTAGTCCTATAGTCCATTACCTTGTCTTTGTAAGTTGTTAAATAAAGCTTGTTGCACCTTTGTTGCTAGAGAATTTTGTGGAGTTTCAGAGTCATCACTCTGAGGATCACTTTCTATACAGGCATCTGTGTGAAAATTAGAGTACAGTAGTTACCTCTTATCCACAGTTTCACTTTCCATGGCTTCAGTCTCCTGCAGTCAGACACAGTCCAAAAATACTACATGGGAAATTCCTAAAATAATCAATTCATAAGTTTTAAAGTACATGCTGTTCTGAGTAGCATGATGAAATCTCTTGCCTACCAACTCCACCCCATCCACAGTGTAAATCCTCCCACTAGCATATCCTCATTATAGATATTCCCACCCATTAGTCACTTAGTAGCCATCTAGGTTGTTATATCCACCAGCACAGTATTGTAGTGCTTGTGTTCAACTCACTCTTATTTTATTTAATAATGGCTCCAAACCACAAGAATAGTGATGCTGGCATATTGTGGTAATTTTTCTATTTTATTATTGTTGTTAATCTCTTACTATGCCTAATTTATAAATTAAACTTTATTGTAGATATGTATGTATAGAAATAAACATTGTACATATAAGGTTCAGTATTATCCAAGGTTTCAGGCATCTTCTGGGGGTCTTGGAACATATCTCTGGAGGATAGGGGGAACTACTTCATTAAGGAGACCAGTACCTCCCTGATAGTAATTGTGCAACTTTCTCCTAAAAGTCAGAAAGTAAAAAAATAAATAAATAAAACCATAAACCAAATATTAGAAAGACATACAAATAAAACCAAACAACTGCTGTGTAAAATTTATTGTTGTGGACAATAGTTGACCCATCTTTTACCGCCCTTTCCTTCTTTTGCTAAAACTGTAATTTTTATTACCCCATGGACAAAAAACAAACATAATTCATATAGCATATATATATACTGAGTGCCTACTTCCTTCTAGACACTCTGCTAGGTGTCACAATGACTACAAACATGAATAAGTCACTATTCCAGCCTTCAATGAACTCAGAAACTCTTAGGTGAGTCATTAGAACCCATTATACTAGCTAATACAAAAGACTAATGGGGTTATAGTAACAATACCTAACACTTATTAGGTGCTTAATATATGTTGAGTTTAAGTAGTACATATACAATAACTAATTTAATCTTCTCAATAACTATGACATAGATATAATTAATGTCCCCATTTTACAGGAGAAGAAACTGACACACAGAATAGTTTAATAAAATACCCAAGTTCACCTAGTAAGTGGTGGAAGTGGAAATTGAACAGAGCACGGATCCAAAGCCTATGCTTTTTCAATTTTATACTCTACTGCCTTCCATTGAAAAAATTACTTTGATTCAGAGAAAGGAGGGCCTTGTTTTGTCTACAAGCTCAGGGAAGGTGACTATTGAATAGCATTCAGGGAAGCACCCATGTTTGGATGGCTCTCACACTGCACAAATCATATTCTGCTATACCACAGATCAGCCTTCATTTCAAGCCTGCCTTCTTTTGACCTGTCTTAGGCAAGGTCCTTCCTTTGTCACCTTTTGGCAATCTCCTGGGCTATGTCAAATATATAAACTTTAGGTTCTAAAGTAACCTTCCTTCTTTTATTTCTAAACATTTTACTTATATTCTTTTATACTGAACTTCACAAGCACTCTTCACAATTATACAATGTGACCATCAAAGCCAAAAGAAAAGAAAACATGTATCCAGATCCTCATAAAATTGTAACTAAATGAATCTTCAGTATCCTCATAGGAACCAAATCCCTGATCTACCAAGATGGAGCCTTAAATTGATATCACTACATAACATGCTGTTTTTATAAAACATGCCACAACTATTCAGTCCCTTTGGGCTAAATTAGGATGGGATTTTGAGCCCCTTTCTATAAATTACTACTGTCAATCTCACTTTCCCCGTGACCACACATTTTCCAATGCTTATTAGTTGCCCCTTCTTTGTATAAGGATATTTCATACAAGTCAGGGTTTTCTGGCAGCCACAAATAGCTACCACCAATGCTATGGGAACAATATTACAGAAACCACATAGCTAATTAACAGGATGTTCATAAAACAGGAGAGTCCTAAAATGTTGAAATAGGATATTGGTTGCTAAACTAAGAAACATGTGCCAAGGGTGGGGGAAGGAAGGAATTCTTATGTGGTGCCTGCTCCTCTCACTGTATTATCTGAGTTTATCGATTCTATTAAATATTTTTTGGAAATCCTTTTTAAAATTGTTTTAAAATCTCTTTGGCTATAATTAAGCTGCAACAACTCTTTTCTGGCTTTCTTCTAAGACAGAATTTTTTTTAATGTGAACCACTAGTAACTGAACTTCAAAAGATCTATAAACCTCTAAGTTGTAAGCAAAGTCCTGCATGTCTATGTGTGGAAAGCAGGTTCAGGGCTGGCTTTTCTTAGATTTTCAGCATGGTCATGCCCCAAACCAATGCTCTGAGAGAAGGACTGTGAAGCCTAGTGAGAGAACATTTCCCAGATAACATTCGTGACCACAGTCAAGCTAGCAATTCAAATTTCTTCTGTTGACATCATTACTACTTGCATTTGCTGGAATGTAATTTCAGAGTCATGTTAAACATGGGAAGTTTTATTATAATACATTTTGTTACAGTCGAATTTCACTTCTGCTATTTCAGTCATTATGACCAAAACTAGGAAAAACTATCAACAAACCATCAAAATTGTCTTTAAAACATCAGAGGAAAATGAAAGCCCTGGAATGAATACTGGGTCAAATAAACATTGTTCTCTTTGATTGGAGTCTTCTTTTTTCCATGGTTTTCCACATATTTTGGGGCTCTATCCTAGAACTCATGAAAGGACACTCAGATGGAAAGGTCAACTCAAGATATTTGCAAAGATTAAGGGAGCTCAGAATTTGTTTACAGGGCATTATTTGTACCACACTGTATATTCACTGTCATGAAAGCAGAAAATAGTTGAGCTAATCTTCACAAAGCAAATTAACACAATATTGTGCTGGGTCACGTTTGTGGATTATCAGATTTCCATCCATCAATCTTAAGCAATTGCTCTGCAAACACTCAAAACCTAATTTGATACTCTACATAAAATTGGGACAAAGCCATTTGAATTCACTCTGAATTGTCAGAATTGTACTATTCTTAACAAAAAATTAATTAATTAATTAAAATATTTATATGATTTAATGCTTATAATTATGACTCAATGACTGACTTTATTTTTATATGCAATCTTTCCTGGGTTATTCATGTGTAAAGAAGTGCTAAGGGAAAAATACCATAGTTTCTTTGGCTAGAGGAGGACTGTATTCAGTTCTCCCTGAAACACAGCATGGTTGTCATCAATTTTATCTCAGGAGGAGGATATACCACCAGTTTGCACATTGATTGCAGCCACTCTTCTAGAGAGATAATTAAACCCATTGTAGCTGGTCACAATAGAAGCTCAGATCACAGAACTGCCTTCTGGTAAAACTGACCAGGCAGTCAAAAATCAATATTGAGTGCCTACTGTGTGCAAAGCATTAGTACTAAAGAAAAATATAGACAGTCCTATTTGTGAGGGTATGGTCATTGATATTGACAATTGACTCCAACTTCACATGAGTGAAAGCAGAGCACATGATTTAAGTCATCCTCTCTCCATTCTCGTCCAAGGGTGGTATCTGTCATTGTGTTCCTTCCACTCGATCCCTCCCCTGAGTTTCTCAAGCCTGCTTATTTGAACATAGTTACTTCCCCAACATTAGAAATGACAGCACTTTAATAAGGTGGGTGTGATTTTTCCACATGCAGGCAGATAAATAAAGTGCCTGCCATCTGGGATCTGAATAGAGTGTGGGCCCCAAGAAATAGAAACTGACTGGAAAGATAAGTCATCTAGTTGTACAAAGCAATGTGGTAAAGCTCATTGGGATTCACCTGCCTTTTCATTTTTCTACCTCTTTCCCACATAATTCCCCGCTCCTCCTGGCCTCCAAGAATCACCATCATCAACACTTTCTCTGAACCTGGAGAGTCAAAATACTTTCCAATCATGTCATGGGGTGATCTCCACCCCTTCCCTATTATACACAGCTTGGTCAGGGACAAGGAGGAGAGTAGTTATTTTTAACATTCTGTCTTTCCATTTCAGCCATTTCAGAAAATGCTAAGGAAGCAGGCCAGGATTTACATAATTCTCTAGAGAGTTAAGTCAGGCCTGAATAAAGAGGAAAAAAGTATGGGGAATCTTAGTTTATCTAAATATATGCAACTAAATATACAATTACTTCATATTTATTCTAAGTATTTCTCTATGTGCACAAACATGATATGAATTAAGAGTTTTCTATGAAATAGTAAGCATATTAACAAAAAAGCAAGTAGATAATTAAGACTACAACACAGCAATATTAACTAGCCTGGAGATAAGATTCTCAACCATAGCTAACTCAGTGAGAAGTGTTACACTGTTGTTTGAATACCTTTAGGATTTTATTTTTCTTATATGCAAAAGAGGTGGTCTTTCCCCATTCTTTCTCAAAGATGCTGAGAGTACATGTCTAATTTCTTACATACAATGTCGTGATTACAGATATTGTCCTTCAAAAAAATAAAAGGAGAAGAAGGAGATGATGTGTCCTTTCTTTCATGTATCTTGCATTCATTCAGCAAACATTTATTGAGTGCCTACTCTGCAGGCAAACTTCACATAGCGATACAACATAAGTTTCTCAACCTCAAGGAAAGCTTGCTCAGGATGGAAGATGTAAAAAAGAAATTACAAATCAGTATGAGATAAATCTCCTCAGAGTGGTACAAAGATATTTAGGAACTCAGAGGGGCACTATATCTTCTCTGTCTGGGGTAATAAAAATTGCTACCTATTATTAACTGGTTAATATATTCCAGGCATGTGATAAGTCTTTCATACATTACACTTTATTTTCTCCTCACAGTAGTTATTTCACAGATCTGTCACCATTTTACAGATTAGGAAACTGAGGTTCTGAGAGGTTAGAAAACTTGCCCAAGGTCACACAGCATGTGAGATAATTCATCCTAGAATAGTACAGCCATGGTTTGACCCTAGGCTATCTGACTCCAGAGCTCATATGTGGGGAGATGCCATTTGAGGTTAGGATGGGAAGGTTATTGTTGGATGAGGATATGGAATAAAAGCATTGAATAAAGCCATAGAGATAGAAAAGAACAAGATGTATTCTGAAAAGAGTGAAAAAGAGGATTTCGACTAAAGCCAATAGGGGATCAGCAGGGCAGATAAGATTTGGAACAGATTGTGGAAGGCTTGAATGCCAGTGTATGACCCATTCAATTGGCAACTGGGAGCCACCAAAGCTTCTGAGCTGGGATGAACAGCAGTGGTTTAGGCAGATTAATCCAGAGAGGTAACAGGATGCATTGAGGTAACAGAGGCTAAAGGAGGGGAGGTCAGCTAGTAGATTCTAAAGCATATAAACAGATAACAAGGGTATGAAGTTGTGCCTTTTGAGAGGAGGAAATACATATATAAGACACCATCAGATAACAGTCAGCAGACTTGGTGACTAGGAAGGAAGGGAAAGGTGGAAGCAAAAGGCACCTGAAAAACTGGGGGACGCAGCAATAAGGAAACAAAGAAGAGGAGCTGGTTTGAGGAGAAGGTGATGAGCTTATTTTCAGATAGGTTAGGCTTGAACCATCTGGCACAACTAAGAAATTCAAAGCAGCAAATACATTTCCACTGGCTGTTGGACTAGACTTGCAGATTTTTTAAGTAAGTAAATTAGATGACACAGCCCAATCTCCTTCAGAGGTTTTTGAAAAAATTATTTATATTTCAGAAAGTGATGCCTAAGTGGGAAATGAATCATCTTCCCACAAGTCCACATTGAATCAATTCACTGTGCAGCCATTTTAAGCAATGCCTCTAACAAAGAATCAAAAAAAGGATGCCTGCCTCACAGAAACATTCTCTTTTGTAAGCCTGTTAACAATGAATCATTACTTATTTCCAACTTTTCTTTGTCAGGATACAGTGTAAAGTTGGCTTCTCATCTTTGCAGCAGTACCTTTCTGATTAGACTTATATGGTTTCCTTAGTATTGTGGCTGTTACTGAATATCTTTAATCTTATCTGAAACATCAAATAATAACAAAACTCACAAATATAATTTGTATAGTGCATTAAATTTAACAAAGAACATTCACATATGTATGATCTCATTTGATTTTCACAGCGATCTTATCGATACAGATATTATCCTTATTTTATTAATGTAGAAATTGAGGATCAGGAAGTTTTATGATTTCCCCAAGGTCACAATATTTAGTAAATTACAGAGCAGGGACTTGAACTCAAGTCCTCTAATCTGCTCTTCTTCCTTCTATGCCACAAATCATCCTCCTTTATAACCAAATGTAATTAGTTTTTATCAAAAGAATGACTTTCAACCACCACCACAATCCCTGGAAGCTACTGCAAAATCAATAGAGCTCTAGTTTATCCTCAGTGAAGTTAACTACAATGGTTCATTTGAATTATCCTTAATGTGTCATTAAAATAAAGGATTGATTTTGAGCAAACATTGGAAATCATTAATTACCAGCAGTTTATTATCAAAGCTTTCATAACTCAATGCTAATATTAGCTTATAGTTATTCATTCATCCATTAGACAAACACTGAATGAGCACCTGCTATGTCCATGCACTATATTAGATGCTGGGGATGAGATGGTGCCTATGGTCGAATAGAGAACACTGAATTAAGAGTTAGGAACTATAACTTATAGTCTGGCTCAACCACTAATTATTTAGGTCGCTTTGGGTAAGACATTAAATGTCTTCTAAGCCTCATTTATTTACATGACTACTATATAATTCAAATAAGAAGATGTGTCTGTAATAATTCAAAAATCTGAAAATATGTGAACTTCAATAAAGGAAATAAAGAACCACAAACTTGCAGACTAAGACAAATAGGGATGGGATGGCAAATCTAATTAACAGGCAATTTAAACAATAAAGTGCTTTTAAAGAATTTCTGTGTCATTACTGTTGGGTACACACAGTAATGCTAATAGTGACTGACTAAACTCAAACACTGACTACACACACACACACACACACACACACACACACGAACACACACTGAACTGAGTCACATAAGATATATTTAATTTCTCACTAGTGCTTTCAAAATAGCCTCTTAATTGAATGACTTCAACAGATGCATTTTTTTCTAACTAATTTTTATGCAGACATAGACACTGCCAAAGGTTCATGACATGGTCCAACCAGGACTATTTTAGTGAACTTCTGAACATTTTGAAAGCAGAATATTAATTCTTTTTTCTACATAATCTCAAATTTAACCCCTCTTCTCCAGCATCATTATACATAACTTGATTCAAGTACATGTTACCTTTGCCCTGAGCTACCAAAATAGCATGGGCTTCAAAGTCAAACAGACTTCCATTTGAAGTAATGGCTCTTCCATTTACTAGCTAATAACCGTGTGAGTTATTTAATAACTGGTGAGGTATTTAACCTCACTGAACCTCAGTTTCCTCTCTGTCAAATGGATGGGCTCACTAATACAGGCATGCCACACTTTCTTGTGCTTTGCTTCATTGTGCTTCACAAGTATTGTTTTTTTTACAGATTGAAAGTTTATAGCCAGGTGCGGTGGCTCATGCCTGTAATCCTAGCACTCTGGGAGCCTGAGGTAGGAGGATCATTTGAGCTAAGGAGTTCAAGACCAGCCTGAGCAAGAGCAAGACCTCATCTCTACTAAAAATAGAAAGAAATTAGCTGGACAGCTAAAAATATATAGAAAAATTACCCAGGCATGGTGGCTCATGACTGTAGTCCCAGCTACTCGGGAGGTTGAGGCAGAAGGATTGCTTAAGCACAGGAGTTTGAGGTTGCTGTGAGCTAGGCTGACACCACGGCACTCTAGCCAGTGCAATAGAGTGAGACTCTGTTTCAAAATAAAAAAGTGCTAGCAAGTCTATCAGAACCATTTTTCCAAAAGTATGTGCTCATTTTGTGTCTCTGTGTCATGCTTTAGTAATTTTCACAATCGTTCAAATATTTGTATTAATATTACATCTTGTATGGTGATCTGTGATCAGTGATCTTTGATGTTACAACTATAATTTTTTTTTAGGGGGGGCCATAAACCACACCCATATAAAATGGCAAACTTAATGAATAAATATTATGTGTGTTTTGACTGCTCCACTGACCAGCTGTTCCCTGTCTCTCTTCCTCTCCTCAGGCCTTCTTATTCTCTGAGATACAACAATATTAAATTTAGGCCAATTAACAACCCTACAATGCCCTCTAAGTGTTCAAGTGAAAGGAAGAGTCACGTATCTCCTCTCACTTTAAATCAAAAGCTAAAAATGATTACATTTAGTGAGGAAGGTATATCCAAAGCTGAGCTAGGCCAAAAGCTAGCCCTCTTGTGCCAAAAAGCCAAGTTATGAATGCAAAGGAAAAGTCCTTGAAAGAAATTAAAAATGCTTCTCTAGTGAACAGTCAATTGATAAGAAGGCAAAACAGCCTTCTTGCAGATATGGATAGAAGATCCAACTAGTTACAACATTCCCTTAAACCAAAGCTTAATCCACAACAAAGCCACAACTCCCTTCAATTCTGTAAAGGCTGAGATAGGTGAGGAAGTTGCAGAAGGAAAATTTGAAGCTAAAAGAGGTTGTTTTCTGAGGTTTAAGGAAAGAAATCATCTTTATCACATAAAAATACAAGATGAAGCAGCAAGTGCTGATGTAGAAGCTGAAGCAAGTGATCTAGAAGTTCTAGCTAAAACAATTTATGAAGGTGACAATAATAAACAACAGATTTCCAGAATAGACAAAACAGCCTTCTCTTGGAAGAAGATACTACCTAGGACTTTCATAGCTACAGAGGAAAAGTCAATGCCTGGCTTCAAAGCTTCAAAGGGCAGGCTGACTCTTGTTATGGGCTAGTGCAGCTGGTGACTTTAAGTTGAAGCCAATAGTCAACTCAATTACGGTATGTACATTAGGGTTTTTTAGACATAATGCTATTTCACACTTATTAGATTACAGTGTTATGTAAACATAATTTATTTATTTCAATATATTTAGGGGGTAAAAGTGGTTTTTTTGCTACATGATCAATTGTATAATGTTGAAGTCAGAGCTTTTAGTGTACCCATCACAAGAATAGTGTATGTTATATGTGATAGGTAGATTTTTATCCCTAACTCCCCTCCTACCCTAGCCCCTTGTCAGTTTTCAATATCCATTGCACCACTTTATGAATATATATGCCCCTTGTTTTGCTCCCACTTATAAGTGAGAAAATGTGGTGTTTGTTCTTCCATTCCTGAGATACTTCACTTAGATAGTGGTCTCCAGTTCCATTCAAGTTGCTAAAAAAGACATTATTTCATTCCTTTTATGGCTTGTTAGTACTCCATGTTGTGTGTGTGTGTGTGTGTGTGTGTGTGTGTGTGTGTGTGTGTGTGAATATATACATACACCACATTTTCTTTGTCCTCTCACCAGTTGATGGACACTTAGGTTGATTCTATATCTGTGATACTGTGAATTGTGCTGCAATAAACATGTAAGTACAGGTGTCCTTTTTGTAAAATGACATCTTTTCTTTTGGGTAGATACCCAGTAGTGGCACTGCTAGATCAAATGTTAGGTCTACTTTTAGTTCTTTGAAGACTCTCCATACTGTTTTCCATAGCAGTTGTATTAGTTTACATTCCCATCGACACTGTATAAGTGTTCCCTTTTCACTCCATCTGCACCAACATCTATTATTTTTTGACTTTTGACTTTTTAATAATGGCAATTCTAACAAGAGGAAGGTGATATTGCAATGTAGTTTTAATTTGCATTTCCCTCATGATTAATTATGTTGAGCATATTTTCATACATTTTTTGGCTATTTGTCTATCTTCTTTTGGGAAAAACTCTGTTCATTTCTTTTACCTACTTTTTTTTTCATTTCAAGAAAATATGAGAGTACAAACATTTTGGTTGCATTTAATATCTTTGCCTCTCCCTAGCAAGGGTTAGAGGTATCCCTTTCCTCTCCACAATGCTCACCACATCCCTAAGATGTGGCTCTACCCCTCCAAACCTCAAATCCTTGGTGAACACCACCACCATTTGCGCACCATAATGTTAATCAGTCAGTACCAATTTGATGGTGAATACATGTGGAGCCCATTTTTCTGAACTTGTGTCACCTCACTTTGGATAATGGGCTTAAGCTCAATCCAGGATAATATAAGCTGTGCTAGCTCGCTGTCGTTTCTTAGAATTGAGTAATATTCCATCGTAAACATATACCACATTTTAATATTCCACTCATGAATTGACGGGCACTTGGGTTGTTTCCATGTCCTTGCAATAATGAATTGTGCTGCCATAAACATTTGGGTGCAGATGTCTTTATTATCGAATGTCTTATGCTCTTTGGGGTAGATGCATAATAATGCTATTGCTGGTTCGAATGGTATTTCTATTTTTAGCTCTTTGAAGTATCTCCACATTCTTTTCCATAAAGGTTGCACTAATTTGCAGTCCTATCAGCAGTGTAAGAGTGTTCCTGTCTCTCCACATCCTCGCCAGCATTTGTTGTTTTGGGACTTTTTTTTTTTATTATTTCGGCATATTATGGGGGTACACATTTTAAGGTTTCAAATAATGCCCTTTCCCCCCCTCGCCCCACAAGTCTGAGTTTCCAGCGTGACCATCCTCCAGATGGTGCACATCTCATTCATTATGTATGTATATACCCGCCCCCCTCCCACTCAATACCCAATTACTGTAGTTCCTATGTGTCCTCTTAGGTGATGCTCAGTTAAAACCAGTTTGCTGGTGAGTATATGTGGTGCTTGTTTTTCCATTCTTGGGAAACTTCACTTAGTAGTATGGGTTCCAGCTCTAACCAGGAAAATATAAGATGTGCTATATCACAGTTGTTTCTTAGAGCTGAATAGTACTCCATGGTATACATATACCACATTTTATTAATCCATTCTTGGATTGATGGGCACTTGGGCTATTTCCACAGCCTTGCAATTATGAATTGTGCTGCTATAAACATTTGAGTGCAGGTGTCTTTTTTGTAGAGTGTCATTGGGTATTTTGGGTAGATGCCTAGTAATGGGATTGCTGGATCAAATGGTAGATCCATTTGTATTGCTTTAAGGTATCTCCATATTGCTTTCCACAGAGGTTGAACTAGTTTGCAGTCCCACCAGCAGTGTAGGAGTGTTCCTCTCTCTCCACATCCACGCCAGAATTTATTGTTTTGGGACTTTTTGATAAAGGCCATTCTCACTGGAGTTAAGTGATATCTCATTGTGGTTTTGATTTGCATTTCCCTGATGATTAGAGATGTTGAGCATTTTTTCATACGTTTGTTGGCCATTCTTCTGTCTTCTTTAGAAAATTTCGGGATTTTTTGATAGAGGCCAATCTCACTGGGGTTAGATAAAATTAAATATCTAGGAATACATTTAATGAAAGATACAAAAGACTTATACAAGGAGAACTATGGAATGCTAAAATGGAAAAATCTACCTTGTTTATGGATTGGTAGAATCAATATCATTAAAATGTCAATATTACCTAAAGTGATCTCTATAGAATAAATGTAATCCCCATCAAAGTACCATCATCATTCTTTACAGATCTAGAAAAAATAATTCTTCACTTTGTATGAAACCAGAAAAGACCCTGTATAGCCAAAGCAATCTTAAGGAAAAAGAACAATCAGTCTTCCTGACTTCAAGCTATACTATAAAGCAATGATAATTAAATCAGCCTGGCACTGGCACAAGAACAGAGGCATCAATCTTTGGAATAGGACTGAGATTCCAGAGATGAAACCATCTGCATATGGTAACCTAATCTTTGATAAAGAAGACAAAAAATATAAATAGGGAAAAGAGTCTATTTTCAATAAATGGTGCTGGGAAAACTGCATAGCTACACGCAGAAGAATGAATCTGGATCCCTACCTCTCACCTCTCACAAAAATCCACTCAAGATTGTTAACAGACTTAAACCTAAGGCATGAAACCTTAAGAATCCTAGAAGAATATGTTGGGAAGACCCTTTCAGACATTGGCCTAGGCAAAGAATTCTTGAAGACCCCCAAAGCAATCACTGCAGCAACAAAAATAAATAAATGGGATCTGATCAAATTTAAAAGCTTCTGCTCAGCCAAGGAAACTATCATTAGAGCAAATAGACAACCTACAGAATGGGAGAAAATATTTGCTCTTTACACTTCCGATAAAGGTCTGATAACAAGAATCTTCTAGAACTCAAAAGAATTAACAAGAAGAAAATCAAACAACCCCATCAAGAAATGGGCAAGGGAAATGAACAAATACTTTTCCAAAGAAGACAGAATAACGGCCAGCAAACATATAAAAAAGTGCTCAACATCTCTAATCATTAGGGAAATGCAAATCTTTTACCCACTTTTTGATGGGATTATTATTTTCTTGCTGATTTGGGTTCTTTGTAGATTCTAGATATTAGTCATTTGTCAGATATACAGTTTGTAAATAATTTTCTCCCATTCTGTAGGCCGTCTCTTTACTCTGTTATTTTCCTCATGTACAGAAAGTTTTTAGTTTAATCTTATTTATTTATTGCCATTTATTTATTTTTGCTGTTGCTATATTTGCTTTTGGGGTATTAATCATAAATCCTTTGTCTAGACTGATGTCCAGAAGAGTTTTTCTTAGGTTTTCTTCTAGAATTTTTATGGTTTTCGGTCTTAATGTTTAAGTCCTTACAATCCATCTTGAGTTAGTTTTTGTATGTGGTAAGAGATAGGGATCCAGTTTCATTCTTCTGTGTGAGGCTATCCAGTTTTCCCCTTCTATGTGTGGCAATTCTCTTCATCACTCAAAACCCAGATAAAAATGTTATTTTCTTGGTTAAGCCTTTCTCTACAAAAGAGTACTATAATTACCAATTATAATAATAAACTGAATCACCAAGAAATGATATATATTTATGTTTGATATATTCAGTTTAATAAGGTAGTATCACATTATTCTAATTTCTTAATTGGAAAAATTATCTCCCAAAATGTTAAAGTTACAAGTTTTGCATTTCAAATGAGTAAGTCTCAGTTGTCTTGGAATTCATTTGTGTGTACCCCTGACTCTCTGATTACTGAAAATAAATATGACATTAATATACCTTCCTTTCTTAAGTTTCAAACAGAAAACTCAGTCTCTCTCTTTTTCTTTCTCTCTCCAAACATATATATTAATATATATAATATTCTAGAGCTTTATATATTCATTCAACAGACAGAAAAATTATAGTCTCTTATTCCACATCTGTGGTTCCCAAAGAACCGCAAAAATTTAACATGTTTGTTGCATACGCCAGTTTCAAATGCTACTCTTCCTTCCACTATTGGAATTCTGTTCCAGCATTACGTTACAGAGCTTCCTAATGCCTGCCTATGGGGATGCTGGTAATAGTGCCATCTGACACTTATCATAATTTCATTCAAACTCATATTGCTTTTACATTGTATTTCCCTTTGCCATTCTGGCTCCTAACTGCCAGCAGCAGGCTCAAATTTTACCTAAATGGGAGCATTTTGACTTGGGAGAGACATTGCTCAGTGCCATTTGCTTAATAGTATACATTACTGCAGAGAGAGTGTTCTGACCCAGGGCCAAGTCCCCTGCATCCAGAGCATAGGCAGTTTCAAGGGCAAGACAGCAGCCCCTGCAGAGATGTGAAAATCCTTGCTGAGCAGTGAAAGTGAGGGTAGAAGAGAGTCTCAGTGGTACCCGTCACCCCAAATCAAGGCTGGGCCTAATGCATTTGGTTATAATGAAGGGATAAAGAAAACAGGTGTCCCCTCAGTTGCCAGATAAATGCATAATAACTGTTCCTCCTTTTGTATGTCCTCTGCACATGTAATGCTAAGTAAGTTCTAAGTGCTAATCAAAGAGACAGCATGAAATAAGGTTTTAAAGAAGGCAGGTGATACATGCAGGATAACAAGAGCCAAGGGGCCAATAAACAGTTTTAATTCACCGGAAGATATGTTCTAAATAGAGCCTGGAAACAGAGATGTCTATATAATGAGGGAGACAATAAGCCAGTGCTATGAGGAGGTGTAAATGAAAATGTAGAAGTAATAATGAAACAACCTGAGGTAAGGAAGAAAGGGTATTAAACTGTGAATTGTCAGGAAGCATTTAGGCTTCCTGCTATCAAAGAAATCTAGGATATTTTCAATCCTGGCATAAAAAGGCAAGAAATCAAGTCTGCAGAAAAAATAATTTATTGGTAGGGCCAATGAGAGTTGTGCAGGGAATAGAGTGAAGGAGAAGATAAAACAGAATATTCTTACATGTGGAAGAAGTGTGGTCTCAGGTCACACAGTGGCCCTCTATTTTTTTTCAGAGCCTGTCCATATCCCAATCAATAGTCATCTCCTTTGTTTTCTACTCCTTCAGATCCACATAACTCTGTACTGCCTTCGACTTCTCAGGGCTCCCACTGACTGTCCCACCACAGTTGGCTCTATCCTATGAGACCAAAATTCTGAAACATTCCCTCTCGACCAATATCACAGTCCTTTATAGAGAGGTTTTTAGGTGACTGGAAGTAAGCTGTTCTCCTAAAAACTCTTGGGTTTCACAGGGTGCTTCCTAAGAGTGAGTGGGCTCTGAGCTCCCCTTCTTTAACAGAAAGCTGCACTTCTATTCATTTTACTAATATATATTAATATTAAGGTTCAGAATAACTTTTTGCAAAAGGATGTCACCATTAATACTCTGATAAATACACAAGTCACTCTTGCTGGGATCTACTTCTTGAATGAAACATTTGACTAGCTGGCCAACCTCTTGACCAGAACTCACATGGAGGATGATAGCTTTTGTCAGAAAGACATTTCAGGCCCTTTTCCATACCATTCTACAGGCAACTGTATAAAGCTCATACTAACTCCAGATATAGGGCTGCCAAGATCAGAGGAGGCCCTGGTTAAAAAACAAAAACAAACAAACAAACAAAAAGCACTGTTCAGAGCCTTTACAAGGACAGATTGGCTAAAGACTTACACACAAAATCTTCTCATGAACCCCCTCCAGATTTCCAGGCATTCCAACATAATTTATAATCTTTTCTTCTATATTTCTCTGAGGTTATATATTCCTACTTTCACCACAGCTTTTTACAGTCTTTCTTATATCTTGAATAAGCATCTATATTAACTTTAAATCTCCAAGGCTGCAAGCTGAAACCATCCAAACATACAGTATGTATCTCTGAACACTTTGAATTCTAAATGTAGGCCCCTTACAACTGCCAAGTACGTAGTTGCTCCAAAATTCAGGAGATTAACATCTCTCTTTTCATGGCTTTAACATTTTATTCTTTCATTGAGCTAGCACCAAAAGACCAATCCAACAAAAACTGAATGAAGTATTATGTAATAGATTGATACAACAGGCATCTCCATATCTCTTAAATGGTCATCATTTATTTATCAAGAATGCCTATTATTTCCTCCCAAAATCCAAACTCCCTACTACCACATTCAAGGTCCTCCATGATTTTGATGCATTAAAATCTCCAGTCTTCATATTCCATGGCATCCATCTACTTAGTCTCTGTCCCAAACACCTTGGATTACTTATCAGTTCTTAAACTTTCACATCACTCTTCCTTTGCTCATGTCATTCCCTCTGATCAGAATGCCCATTCCTATATGCTATGCTTACAAAAATGATAATCATTTTTTTAAAGCTCAGGCCAAATGCCACTTCTTCATAAAATTTACCTGATCCCTCCAGTGATACTTAACACATCCTTTCTCTGTACCACTATGGTATTTTTTGCTTATAGCTCTACTTAGCACTTACCATACTCTACCTCCCAGTTATGTACTTATCTAGATCCTGCCTCCCATTGAGGAGGATTATACACTTGATTATATATATATAATCAGTATTTTTCAAGATATATATATATCTTGAAAAATACTGTTGCCACTTAAGCCTTATTTATTTGAGAAAACTGGGAACATCCTTTCGTCATCCTAGAACCTGACTGTAATGTATGCACCATTGGTGGAGGCCTAGAAATCACTTATGTGGAAAAGGTTATAATGGAAGTTGATATATAGTGTGAAATTCATCTTTTCTTTGTGTTATTTTCAGGGGGTGCCTCAAAAGTTGATAGGATCAAGGAATAAATTGCTTTGTTCTATTCCCTAGTGCTTTAAAAACAAAAGATTTTAATTTTGGAAATTCCATTTCATTAGCTGATATAGCTATATACACAGAGTGTTAAAAAAATCCCCACAGATTCAGTTCATTATACTGAGATGCACTTAAAATATAAAGTATTTTCCCAATTCAACATTTCCATATAGTTATGTTATTTATTTATTCATTTGCTTATATCCTACCTCATTCCATAAAGGTCATTTAACAATAAGAATACATTCAGTAAACTAATGATAAATATAAATAAGGAATCAGGATAAGCCAAACACAAATTACACATATGTATTTGTTTACCCATTTATTGTCTGAATCTCCCATTAAACTATAATCTCCTTGAAGGCAGTGTTTATGACTGTTTCATTTATCACTTTATATTCAGCCCCTGGCATATAGTGGTATTCAATAAATATGTGCTGAATTAATGAATTTTAAAATAACATTCTATATATACCATAAATTAATTCAATTTGCTGTAATTGAGCTGCAAATTGAATATGAACTTCCCGATAGAAAAAGCAAAAATGAAGGTGGATGCAATTCTCAAAAAGAATTCATATCAATTTTTCAGGTGAAACAAACCTTTCTCTAGAATTCATTTCTAAATAAATTGCTCACATGGGGTTTATAAGAGGCACTAGATGATATACGGTATGATATCCTTAACAGTATTTCTACAGCAAATATAAAAATAGCTTTCCTTTGGATGTTTCTTGTTACATTCTTTGATAAAAACAGAAGCCAGAACCTCAAAACACAAGTTGTGAAGAAGGGGTGGCTCCTGTGAGAGACTAAAAAATAGAGATATCTTGACATATAGCCTGCTGGAGGTCTGGCTTGATTCAAGCATACAATTTTATATTTCTTTAGATCATCTGTACTGTCAACACAATATCTTGTGTATATCATATGCTTACTGCCAACTGATTAATCATTTTTTAAACATTCAATTGCATTTAGTGAGTCCTACTCATACTTCTTTTCCACCTGTGTGTCATTGCTTTTGTTGCTCCTTGTATCTGGGAAGTCTTTTCTACCTTATCTCTATTTCTCAAAATATAACCTATCTTTCCAGATTAACTAGAAATGATACTTATGTTTGTAAACACTTCCCGATCTGATCAATCAGCTATGACCCCTTGAAACCATAGGTACAATTTACCTCCTTTCTTTTCTATTTATTTTATTTTGCTTTATATTAAAAACATAGAATTTTTCTCTTTATGACAGGAATCCTGTCTTGCTCATGTCTAAATTCTCCACAGGGCCTACCACCCTACTTCACACTAACTAGGTATTTTTCTAATTTATTTTTTTATTTCAAAGTATTAAGGGGGTACAAATATTTTTGGTTACATGAATTGCTTTTGTAATGTTTGAGTCATGACTATAAGTGTGTCCATCACCCAAGTAGTGTTGATTGTACCTATTAGGTAGCTTTTTGCCCCTCATCTCCTCCCCCTGCCTGCTGCTTGATTTTCCAATAAGTTTTACATTCCTCTGTGTACCTGTGTGCTCATTAGTTAGTTCCAGTTTAATAGCGAGTACATATGGTATTTATTATTTAATTCTTGTGATGCTTCACTTAGGATAATGGCCTCCAGATCCATCCAAATTGTTTCAAAAGGCATTAACTCATCCTTTTTCATGTCTGAATAGTACTACATGGTATACATATACACATTTTGCTGATCCACACATGAATTGATTAGAATTGATGAAATGATGTGGGTTGCCTTCACATCTTTGAAATTGTGAATTGTGCTGTAATAAACATTCAAGTGCAGGGACTTTTTTGAAAAATGACTTCTTTTTTCATTGGGTATATACTCAGTAGTAGCATTGCTGGATTGAATGGTAAGTCTACTTTTAGGTCTTTGAGGAATCTCCACACTGTTTTCTATACCTGTTATACAAGTTGACATTCCCATCAACAGTATACAAGTGTTTTTTTCACTGCAACTGCGTGAACATCTATTGTTTTTTCACTTTTTAATAATGGCTATTCTGACAGGGGTTAGGTGATACCTCACTGTAGTTTTAATTTGTATTTCCCTGATTATTAGTAATGTTGAGCCTTTTCCATATGTTTATTGGCCATTTGTCTATCTTCTTTTGAAAAGCTTCTGTTCATGTCTTTTGCCCACTTTTTAATGGAGTTTTGTTTCTTGCTGATTCTCTTGAGTTCTTTGTATATTCTGGATATTGGCCATTTATCAGATATATAGCTTGAAAATATTTTCTTTAATTCTGTAGGAGATCAATTTGCTATGCTGATTATTCCCTTAGCCATGAAGAAGCTTTTTGATTTAATTTGCAGTGATGGCCATTTGGTCTTAGTAATAAATGTTTGCCTAGGCCTATATCTAAAAGAGTTTTTCCTACATTTTCCTCTAAAATCCTTATGGTTTCATGCCTTATATTTAAGTCTTTTATCCATCTTGAATTAATTTTTGTGAGTAGTGAGAAATAGGGGTCCTATTTCTTTCTCCTGCATGTGGCTATCCAGTTTTCCTGGCACCATTTACTGAATAGGGCTTCATTTCCCTAGCATGCACTGTTCTCTGTTTTGTTGAAGATCAGTTGATTGTAGGTAAATGATTTTATACCTGGGTTCTCTATTCTGTTCCATTGGCCTATGTCTCTATTTTTGTACCAATAACATGCTCTTTTTGTTACTATAGCCTTGTAGTATCATTTGAAGTCTGGTACTGTGATGCTTCCAGCTTTGTTCATTTTGCTTAGGATTGCTTTGGATACTCGGGCTCTTTTTTGGTTTCAAATGAAGTGCAGAATTAATTTTTCTAGATCTGTAAAATATAATGTTGGTATTTGGATGAGGATTGCATTGAATCTGTAAATCACTTTGGGTAGTATGGGCCTTTTAACAATGTTAATTCTACCAAACCATAGGCAAGATATGTCCTTCCCTTTGTGTCCTCTGCAAAATCTTCCTCGGTGTTTCATAGTTCTCCTTGCAGAGATTTTTCACCATCTTGGTTAAGTATATTCCTAAGTATTTTATTTTCTTTGTAGCTATTGTGAATGGCACTGAGTCTTCTATTTCACTCTTAGGTTGACTGTTATTGGTCTATAGAAATGCTACTGATTTATGTACTTTGATTTTGTAACCTGAGACTTTGCTGAATTTAGTTTTCAATTCTAGGAGTCTGTTAGTGGAGTCTTTGGGATTTTCTAGGTATGGTATCATATCATCAGCAAAAAGCAATAGTTTGACCTCCTCCTTCCTGATTTGGATGCCCTTTATTTCTTTTCTTGCCTGATTATTTTGGCTAGGATTTCCAGTACTATGTTGAATAGAAGTGGTGATAGTGGATATTCTTGTCTCATTCCAGTACTTAGGGAGAATGTTTTCAACTTTTCCCCATTCAGCATTATGTTGACTGTGGGTTTGTCATATATAGCTGTTATAATTTTGAGATATGTTACTTCTATGACTAGTTTGTTGAGGGTTTTTTATTATGAAAGGGTGCTGAATTTTGTCAGATGCTTTTTCTGCATCTATTGAGATGATCACATGGTCTTTGCTTTTGCTTCTGTTTCTGTGGTGAATCACATTTATCGATTTACATATGTTGAACCATCCTTGCATACCTAGGATGAATCCTAATTGGTCATGATAGATTATCATTTTTGATGTACTGTTGAATTTGGTTTGCTATTGAGGATTTATATATCTGTATTCATAAGGGATAATTGTCTGTAGTTTCCTTTTTTGTGTGTTTCCTTTCCTGGCTTTGGTATCAAAGTGATACTGGCTTCATAGAATGAGTTGGGGAGAGTTCCCTCCTCTCAATGCTATCGAATAATTTCTGTAGTATTGGTTCCATCTCTTCTTTATAGTTCTGATATAATTTAGCTATAAATCCATGTAATCCAGGCCTTTTTTGCTGCTGTTGAAAGAATTTTTTATTACTGCTTTGATTTTGTTGTTCATTATTGGTCTGTTCAGGAGTTCTATTTCTTCCTGATTTAGTCTTGTGATGTTGTGTGTTTCCAGGAATTTGTCCATTTCCTCTATGTTTTCTAACTTAGTGAATAAATATTTTCATTATATTCATGGATGATGTTTTGTATTGCTGTGGTATCAGTTGTAATGTATCTTTTTTTCATTTCTGATTGAGCTTTCTTGGGTCCTTTCTCTTTTATTCCTGGTTAATCTAGCATGTGATCAGTTGATTGTGTTTATCTTTTCAAAGAACCAAATTTTTTTCCATTTATCTTTTGTATTATTTTTTTTTCCATTTCATTTAGTTCTGTTCTGACCTTTGTTATTTCTTTTCATCTGCTAGCTTTGGGTTTCATTTTCTCTTCCTTTTCTAGTTCCTTGAGATGTAACAATTGATTATTAATATGTGATCTTTCTGCCTTTTTTATGTAGGCTTTTAAGGCTATGAATTTCCCCTGAGCAATGCTTTTGCTTAATCCCATAGGTTATGATAGCTGTTGTCCCTTTTGTCATTCAGTCCAAAGAATCTTTTTATTTCCATCTTAATTTCATTCTTGACCCAATAATCATTCAGCAGGAAGCTATTTAACTTCCATGACTTTTTGTAGGTTTGAGTGTTTCTATTATGATTAATTTCCAGTTTTATTCTACTGTAGTCTTAGAGGATACATGCTATGATACATGGTATGATTTTTTTGAATTTCTTGAGGTCAGTTTTATGCCTAAGATATGATTGATCTTGGAGAATGTCCCATGTGCTGCTGAGAAGAATGTTATTTAGTAGTTTTAGGGGACAATGTTCTGTATATGTGTTAGGTCCATTTGATTTAGAGTCTAGTTTAGGTCCAGTATTTTTTTATTTATTTCTGCTTTGATAATTTGTCCAGCTCTGACACTGGGGTATTGAAGTCCCTAAAAATTATGATGCTGCTATTTATTTCTTTCCTTAGCTCTGGTAAAATTTGCTTTATGTATCTGGGAGCTGCTGTGTTAGGTGCATATATATTTAGGATTGTTGTGTTTTCTTCTTGAATTGCTCCCTTTACCATTATATAATGACCCTATTTGTATTTATTTACCTTTGTTGATTTAAAGTCAATTGTATCTGATATGAGAATGGCTACACCTGCTCTCTTTTGGTTTCCATCTGTGTGGATTTTTTCCCCATCCTTTCACATTGAGTCTGTGTACATCGCTGTGGTTTAGATGTATTTCCTGGAGACAGCAGATGTTTGAGTTGTGTTTTTTCATCCATTCAGCCAGCCTATATCTTTTGAATGGTGCGTTTAAACCATTAACATTAAGAGATAGAATTGATATGTGGGTTGCTGTTATGCTCATGGTATTGGGTAGCAACTTGTTTTGTTTGTACCCCTCTTGTACTATTGTTTTATAAGAGTTGTGAGCTTTAGATTGGGGGATAATTTTACACTGGTGGGTGTCTATTATGCTGGTTCATGTATAATGCAATTCTGAGTACTTCCTGCAGTGTAGGTCTGGTCATGGCATATTATCTCAGTGTTTGTTTGTCTGAAAAAGATTTGATTTCTCCATCAAACATGAAACTTAGCTTTGCAGGATACAGAATTCTAGGCTGACAGTTGTTCTGTTTAAGAAGATTGAAAATGGAGTCCTAATCTCTTCTGGTTTGTAAGGTTTCTATTGAGAAGTCTACTGTTAGGATGATGGATTTTCCTTTGTAGGTCAGCTGTTGCTTACATCTAGCTTCTTGTAGAATAGTCTCCTTTATTTTGACTTAGGCCAGTTTTATTACTATGTGTTCTGGTGATATTCTGTTTGCCATGAATCTTCCCAGAGTTCAATGTCTATCTGGTATCTGGAGTCTGGATCTCTGGTGATACCAGGGAAGTTTTTGTCAGTAATTCTCTCCAATAGATTTTCCATGCTTTAGCTTTTCCTTTGTTTCCTGCAGGGATACCTACAATTCTTATATTAGTTGGTTTCACATAGTCCCATGTCTCTCTAAGTGGTTGCTTCACCTTCCTTGTTCTCTTCTCTGCCTTGTTAAAGGACTGGGTTATTTTGAGAACCTTGTCTTTAAGCTCTGGGATTCTTTCTTCTTCCTGGTTTAGTCTGTTGCTGAAGCTTTCTGCTATGTTTTGAAATTTCCTAAATGACTGTTTCATTTCTTTATGTTCCATTATATCTTTCTTCTGTTGTCTAGCTCTTTAGTGACTTTCTCATTAACTTCCTGAAATACTTTTTGGCTTCTTTTTGTTGGATTTCAACTTTCTCTTAAATTCCATTCAGTTTATTTGCCACCCATATTCTGAATTCTATTTCTGTCATTTCAGCAATATCCTTGTGCATGGAGTCCACTACTGTAGCTCCATAGTGATCCCTTGGGGTTGTTGAGCTAATTTGTTTTTTCTTGTTACCAGGGTTCTTTTGCTGTTTTCCTCTCATCTCGCTCATCTTCTCTCAGCTCTGGGTTAATAGGATTGTGGAGTACTTGCTCTCCTTTGCTGGGGACTCTCTACCTTCACTGGGCTCAGAATTTCTCCAGGGTAGATTTCTGTCACTATCTTTTCTTTTTATTATTATACCTTGTGATTTCTTTCCATGAAGTCTCTGGAAAGCTCTCACACCTTTCTCCCTGAAACTATATCTGAGCTGTTCCCATTTTCCTCTCTCCTCTACCTGAAACCCTCCTTCCCTCTGAGACAATATGGCAACTAATGTCTCTAGTCAGCCACTGTCCAGAAATCTTCTGTTATTTATAAAATATTGAATTGAATAATAATGAGTTGATAATTGTCATATTTGATTAATCTCATTCAGTTAATTTCATTTAGTTAATCACCTTGGCAATTTTGTGTTAATCCATAAGTCATAAGGATTCTTTAAAAATATATTTTTAAAGTAAGAGTAATTGGCATGTTAGGTCTAAACACGGAAGAACATTTATTAGTATGAGAGTTCTAATGTACAGGACAAAATTCTAGGGTCCATCAAGCTTGAATTTATTCATTTCATGAAACAATAAAACTGACCCTGTTTTGTGGTTACAAATTATAATTCTGATCCTAACCCTGGTAATTTACCATATTTGGGAGATAAAAGTGCTATCTATATAAAATATATAAATATTGCAATGAGATATGTTATTCATTTTCCTCAGTCCATAGTTTGGCATTGGCTTTGGTGAACCTAATGACCAGATGGATTGCTCTTTGTAGAACAACTTTCAATTTATTGGAAGAAACATTGTATGCAATCTTACCACAGGAAAATTTGTTGCATATAATCATCAATAATCTCAGCTCCTTGACTATGTGCACAGGGACTTCCAGAAGCTCAGTTTTCATGTTGCTCCTACAACCAATGTTGAACATCAAGATCTGACCATTGCATCTCATACTCATCTTACCACCAGTGCCTCTAGGTTTCTTCCAGGGAGGCTTAATTTTGACATAAGTTGTAGACTGCTATGAACTGAATGTTTTGATCCTCTTTTTATGTAGTGTTAGGTTTCATGCGGAGTTTGAGAGTGGCCATGAGGCCAATCAGAAGATGCTGCTACCTCTGGAGGTAGGGCTGATGAAGAAAAGGAAGAGTAAGGATTGCAGGGGTTTAGGCACCCAACTGTGTGTGTGTGTGTGTGTGTGTGTGTGTGTGTGTGTGTGTGTGTGTTTAATTCTGTGTTTTAAAAAATTAACAGCTTTATTGAGATATATTTCACATATCATAAAATTCACCCTTTAAAAGTGTACAGTTCATTGGTTTTTAGTATATTCACAGAGTTGTGCAACCATAACCACAATATAATTTTAGAACATTCCCAACTGCCTTTTGATAAATGCTTTTGATCATAAATGAGACTGGGAAAAATAGCATCTAATGTGAGCCTAGCCCCACTGTAGGATATACAACTTGAAGTATGAATGATTGTGAACATCAACATGTATGAAAGCAGCAATTTATACACTAGTCCTAAATTATGTCCCTTTTGATTTGTATTAAGGTGACATGCCATACTTTTTAATACCTGAAAAAATGTAATTATGCAGTACTGATACATTCAGTTATCTCAGTGTAATTAAAACCACAAAGAAGATGAGCTTAATGTGGATGCTAAATATAGTAGGTGAATATTGGATTTGTGTTGGGTGCCACCTATACCATTTTATATCAATCAGAAAAATAAAGATATATGGATGGGATCATTTTATTTTCTGATCATCATTCAAAATTATCACATGCACTATTTTTACTAATAAGCATCTTATTTTTTTCAATGTTAAGGATTCTAGATTTTATCTCTAGCTTAAAAAATCCAGAGTTCCTATGGTTGCTAGGGAAATAAGAAATATAATTTTTCAAGCTATTATAATATAAAGGTGTAATTATATACTTGTTTTCAGAGAAAAAGACATCCAAAGACTATTTTTCCCTGAAATGAGATTAACTAATGAAATCATTTCTATATGAGAAATAAATAAAATCAAACAAATAGCAGTAAACATAATAATAGGGGAATCATCTGAACTTCCTATTGTTCTCTGCTACCCACCACGTCTTCAAATCTACTCTTTGTGATGAAACAATTTTTTTTTGTCCCCCAATGCAAAAATAATAGTCTTATTTTTCTTCCTTCAATAATATTTCATTTAGCTCCCCTCCAAAATTAGAAACAAGAAGCTCCTTATAGTGGGTTATAAAATTTACTCCTGATAGCTTCTCAAATTTGTTATTAATATTTCATTATTGTGATTACTGATGGTCTCAGGTTAAGGGGGAAGCTTTTCTGGGATAATCAATCTCCTGTCTTTATGAGAAACATTATTCATAAAGTTATATAAAAGGTCTGCTCTTTCAATATAGTATAATCAGCTAACAATCTATCTGTGTGTGCCCATCTGACCTTGCAATTACTGGCTTATCTCTATGATACATGGTGATGGAGTTATTAATTTCACTTCTTTAAGACTTTTATTCTTTTGCTCTGCAGGTCAGCCAGGGAGAATGATAGAAATCCCATTAATAACAATTATTAGCAACTTAGGAGGCATATGGAAAACATTCTTTCAAAAGATGAGAGTTTGCTTCTGAAGAAAAGCAAATGTAGATGTCTTCAATCCCAGAAAAACCCTCTGTCTAACTCAGGAACATAAACTCAACGGTAGCAATTATTGACTGAGAACATGAGAGCAAGAAAATTCAACAGCACTCTAGACTCTCAGCTCTAAATGGACTGATTTGCTTCTCATAAGTCTTCTGGCAAAATCTCCAACTATTATCTTTGTCCAGTTCACAATGGTCCTACTTACTGCATAATTAGTAACTGTTACTCTGCTAGTATGAGAGGGAAGGGAGGCATGTCTCCACACTGCCCCAAAGTGTCAGCCTTACAAACACAAAAGTCCTCTGTTCTAACAGTGATAGAACTATATTTATGCAACTTTATTTACAGTCTATTTATCTCAATCAAAAATGTTCTTAGAATTTCTCCTCCTTCAGGGAAGTATGCTTTCTTTGGAAGTTGGGGATAGTGAAATCACAGTATTATAGTATCATATTCTTGAAAGGGACTCATAAAAGATCATCTTACCCAATATACTCTTATAAGGTTAGTTGTTGAAACAATTCTGAGTTAATTATTCCCATGTTCTCTTACATCTTCTTGGTCAAGGAGTAATATCCTACAAAAATGATGGTGGGATCAGACCAAGGACTCCAAATTTTCATTTTTCTCTCCGTTTATTCCTGTTACCATCCTGTCTCTATTTGTCACATGACAGAATTACTGCAAGAGTTCCCTTAGTGGCCTCACTCATTCTGACTATCACCATGACTATCAAAATAATCTGTGCTTTCATACTATTTCATTTTGTTACTACTCAGTAATCTAGATCAATTACCTCTCTAGTTCTCAATATAATTATTATTTTCAAGAACAAGCATTTATTAGACATCTACTATTACCAAGCACCATTCTAGGCACTTAGCACAGACAAAACAGAAAAAAATACTGACCCTATTAGAACTCATATTCTAATTAGGAAAATAATATAATAAACACAATAAACAAGTAAATATATAGTATATCAGCTGCTGGTCGAGGCTATGGATGAGAATAACATAAAGAAGATAACAATTGCTAGGGCAGAGATGAGGGGAGAAAAAAGGAACAGTTACAATTATCTCACATTTTCTTAAAATGGTTTTAGATTTCTCTTCCAAAATTTTCCTTTATGGTCCTGTTGTGTGTGTTCAGTTAAATGCTTTTTGGAGATAACTGGTCAGGATATATAGTAGATAAATAAGTATACTTATTCTGTCATAATAATTCAAAATTCCTCTGCCTTGTTTTCAGGGCATTGTGTTATTATTAATTTTAGGTGTCAACTTGATTGGATTAAGGCAAACCCAGATAGCTTGTAAGGCATTATTTCTGGCTATGTCTGTTGATGGTGTTTCTGGAAGAACATGATTTTGAATCAGTGGACTAAGAAAGGAAGATTCACCTTCACCCAATGCTTGTGGGCACCATCCAATCAGCTGAGGGCCCAGATAGAAGAAAAAGGCAGAAGAAAGGTGAATTGTGCATTCTCCTCTCTTTTTTGGAGATTAGACACTCTTCTTTTCTTGCCCTTAAACATTAGAATGCTAAGTTCTCTAGCCTTTGGATTCTGAGACTTGCACCACCATTCTCAGGCATTAGGGTTTGGAATGAAAATTAAAATTACTACATTGACTTCCCTGCTTCTGAGGCCTTTGGACTTGGACTGAGCCACCTACCAGCTTCCCTGATTCTCCACCTTGCAGACAGCCTATCATGGGACCCCTGAGCCTTCACAATTGTACAAGCCAATTCCCCCAATAAATCCCCTCTTGTGTGTGTGTGTGTGTGTGTACACATATATTAGAGATAGTATATACACACACTTATGTATGCGTGTGTGTATATATATCTCCTATTGGTTCTGTTTCTCTGAAGAACCCTAATTAATAAATCCTCCAAATGCTTATCAAAATATATCTTTAAAAATTTCACTCTCTCATTACATATTGAAAAGACTAAGTCTACTGGGAAGGGGGCCAAGATGGTAGACCAGAAGCAGCCTGCACTCATCACTCTCAAGGAGAGGATCAAAGATTGCAGGTAGAGGTAGGCCTACAGATGGACCATCTCAGAGAATACATTGTGAATCATCAGAGAAGAACTGGGGACACTCAAAGTGGGGAAGAGAAAGGCGGGGTGATCCACTTAGCAAGACCAAAAGGTACCTGGGCCAAGTGTCCACATGTGGTGAAGGGTCAGGGAAAGATCCCTGGGGCTCCGCACTCCCCCAGTGGACACTGCCACCCCAGCTGCAAGGAGGCTACTCAACTTCAGCAGGCATCTGAACTGATCAGTGAGCTGCTTGGAGACTGTGCAGCAGCATCGCACCAGAGAGCAGACACAGTGGGGTCCCACCAGCTTCTCCTCCCAGGTCACTGAAACAGACACTATTCTATGCTATCAGAACCAGACCACCCAGTCTGCATTGGTGTCAGCTCCACTGCAGCCACCCACCCATTATTTCTGCCAGGCCAGGGAAGGAATAGGGTGGTGGGCACCCTCACATGCACTGTGACTGGGTGCCATGCAGCCCCCAAGCTGTCCCCGCAACAGACTGTCTCCCAGGGATCTAAACAGCCTTCATCATCTGCTGTCACCATCTCATGATCATGAGAGGGTTGCTGCTGCCACCTGAGTACCACCACAGCAGTTGCTACAGTTGGACCTGGGAAGAGGGAGAGCCTCAGCCACTGCAACTCCCTGTTGGGGCACTGCACCACTCCCTGACCCCACTGGCCATAGGTGGCCTAGCCATTGCAGCCTGACAACCCAGTGCCAGCTGTGATTCTGTGACCTATCCAGGTGCTTGGCAAGGCCCTCTGACCTATCTAGGCACTCGCCAAGGTCCTGTGCCCTGCATAGTTACCCACCAAGGTCCTACACCCTGCAAAGGTGCCCACCAAGGTCCCACAACGTGCCCCAACACCAGCCACAGTCCCAGACACATGCCCAGACACCCATCAAAGTCTCAATACCTGTCCAGTTGCCCACTTATGTCCCGCAAAACACCCAGGCATTGGCAAAGGTCCCCCCGACCCAACCACGAGACCGCCAATGTCCTACAACCTGCCCAGGCACTGGCCAAGGTCCCACAATGTGCCCAGATAACTGGCAAGTCCCCACATACAATTGGCTCTGCCACTGGCTATAGTCCCATGACTGCCCAGGCACCTACCAAGGACCAACAGCCTACCCAGGTACCACCTAAAGTCCTGAGACCAGCCCACATACCCATCAAGGTCCTGCAATCTGTTCAGTTTCCCAGCAAGGACCTGCGATCCACCCAGGCACTGGCCAAGGTTCCTGATCCCACCAAGGCATAGGTCAAAGTCATGCCACAAGCCTCCATGGGGAGGAACTCACCCAGCCCCCTGCCAGAAGTTCCAACAGTGGCCTGGGGTCCAATGGGTCTTAATGTATATTCCCAAGCACCACTTTGGACTGTGACAACTGTAGGAGAACCTAATGACATAGGAAAATGGCTGTGTTACAGGATTTCAGTGTATGCATACCCATCTCCCACAGGGTCGATCTCCAGAGTGGGATACAAAATTACTATCTAGGGACCCTTTCTTCTTCTCATTAAGTAGGAGAGCTCCCATCAAAGGTGAATGGTGTGCTGCAATCCTCTCAGCCCTGAGCTGAGAGAAGAGATTTAACAGATGAGAAGAAACTAGCTAAAGAAATATGGCAACATGAAAAAACAAGTGGCTCTGACACCCCCAAAGTATCACAACAGATACACAGCAATGGACCCCAAGCAAAATGAAATTGTTGAAATTTCAAAAATGTAATTCAGAATATGGATGGCAAATAAGATGCATGGAATTGAAGACAAACTTGAAAACCAACACAAAGAATTCAAAAAAATATTTCAGGACATGAATGAAAAATATGAAAAACTCACTAAAGAGATAGACAATATGAGAAAGGATACAATAGAACTTAAAGAAATGGAAGTGTTACTTCAGGAATCATAAAATACACCAGGAAACTTCAGCAACAGGCTAAATCAAGCAGAAGAAAGAATATCAGAGCTTAAAGGCAAGGCTTTGAACTAACCCAGTCAGTCAAGGATGCAGAAAAAATAATAAAGAAGAATAAACAATCACTCAGAGAAATATGGGACTATGTAAAATGAGCCAATATGAATTATAGGTATCCCAGAGGGGGGAGAATGAAAGCAAAAAGCACAGAAAACCTATTCAAAAGAATTACTGAGGAGAATGTCCCTGGTATCAGCAAAGATTCAGATATACAGATACCAGGTGGTCACTGAACACCAAGAAGATTCATAGGAAACAGCACATCTAAAAAGACACATAGTCATCAACCTAGCCAAAGTCAAAATGAAAGAGAAAATTTTATAATCTCTGAGACGAAAGCAACAAGACGAAATCATACATGGTATGATTTAGATTTTTGAATTTATTGAGACATATTTTGTGGCCTAAGATATAATTAGTATGATCAACCTACAAAGAAAAGCCTATCAGGCTAACAGCAAACCTCTCAGCAGAGACCTTAAAAGCCAAAAGGATTTGGGGCCCCATTTTTACTTTTCTTAACAGAAGAACTGACAGCAAATAATTTTGTATCCTGTAAAACTAAAGTGATGGAGAAATAAAGACTTACAGACAGGCAAACACTATGGGAATTTGTCACTACCAGACCTGTCCTACAGGAAATATTTAGAACCAAATTATACATGGACCATCACAATAGATACCCACCAGTGTAAAATCACCCAAAAGTTAAAGCCACAGCATTTATTTAAAAAAAATAGCACAAGAGGGCAAAAAAAACACAAAACAATAAGATATCATACAACATGATGAACAGAACAGCATCTCACATATCAATACTATCACTCAATATAAAGAGTCTGAATGTGCCACTTAAAAGACATAAACTGGCTGGCTGGATGAGAAAAGACAACCTAAGTATTTGTTGCCTTCATGAAATGCATCTAAACCAAAAGGATTCACATAGACTCAAGGTAATGGGTCAGAAGGATATATTCCATGCAAACGAAAACCAAAAGCAAGAAGGTATAGCAATTCTCATATCAGATAAAATAGACTTTAAATCAATAATGGTAAAAAAAAAAAAAGGATAAAGATGGTAATCAAATAATGGTATAATGGTAAAGGGAGCAACTAAACGAGAAGACATAACAATCCTAAATATATATGCACCTAACACAGGAGCTCAAAGATACATAAAGCCAATTCTACCAGATCTAAGCAAAGAAATAAACAGTAGCATCTTAATTTCCAGGGACTTCAACACCCCTCTAATAGAACTAGACAGATCATCAAAGCAGAAAATGAATAAAGAAACACTGATTTAAATGGGACTCTAGAATAAATGGACCTACAGGCATTTATAGAACATTCTACCCAAAAACTACTAAGTGTGCATTCATCTCTTCAGTACATGAGACATTTTCCAAGAATGAACATATGTTAGGCCACAAAATATATCTCAACAAACTAAAAAATCTAAATCACACTATGCATTTTATGAGAACACTGGAAGAAAACTAGAAATCAATTCCAAGACAAACACTCAAATCTACACAATGTCATGGAAATCGAACAACCTACTGCTGAATGATCCTTGGGTCAATTATGAAATTAAGATGGAAGTTCCTCAAAACTTAATGACAAAGGGGACACAAGCTTTGAAAAATATTATGATGATATATGGGATACAGCAAAAGTAGTCTTAATGTGAACATTCATAGCCTTATATGCCTACATCAAAAAGACAGAAAGATCACAAATTAACAACCTTATATCACATCTCCAGAAATAGAAAAAGAAGAATAAACCAAACCTAAAGGCAGAAGAGGACAAGAGATAACAAAGCTCAGAGCAGAACTAAATAAAATGGAACCCCCCCCGCAAAAAAAATCCAATGAATCAATGAAACAAAAAATTGGGTCTAAGAAAAAATAAACAAAATTGATAGATCACTAGCCATATTAACCAGAAATAGAAGGGAAAGGACTCAAATATGTTCAATCAGAAATGAAAAGAGACATTACAACTCATATCACAGAAATACAAATCATCACCCATGAATTCTATGAAAATCTCTACACTTAAAAACTAGAAAACCTACAGGAAATGAATCAACTTTGGAAAACACACAACCTACCAATTCTGAATCAGGAAGAAATAGAGATCCAGAATGGACCAATAATAAGCACTGAGATTGAAGCAATAATAAAAAATCTGCCAACAAAAACATGCCTCATTCTGTAGGTTGTCTATTCATTCTGAATAAATAATAAATAAAGCCTCAGACCAGACAGATTCACAGCCAGATTCAATCAGACCTACAAAGAGGAACTGGTACCTGACCTACAGAAATTATTCCATAACATTGAGTAGAAGGAAATCCTTCGTAACACATTTTATGAAGCCAATATCACCTTGATACCGAAGCCCAGAATGGATAAAACAAATAAAGAAAACTATAGACCAATATCCCTTATGAACATAGATGTAAAAATCTTCAATAAAATACTAGCAAACTGAATTCAACAACACAGCAAAAAGATAATAAACCGTGATCAAGTGGGTTTCATCCTCGGGATACAAGAATGGTTCAATGTACACAAATCAATAAACGTGAGTCACCACATAAACAGAAGCAAAACCAAAGACCACATGATCATCTCAATAGATGTAGAAAAAGCATTAGATAAAATCCAGTATCCTTGAATGACAAAACCTTCAACAAACTAGGCATAGAAGTAACATTCCTTATATCTATAAAAGTCATATGTGACAAGCCAATAGCCTACATCATACTGAATGGGGAAAAGTTGAAAGCATTCTAAGAACTAGAACAAAACAAGTGTGGCCACTGTCACCACTTCTATTCAACATAGTACTGGAAACCCTAGCCAGAGCAATCAGCCAAGAGGAAGAAATAATGGCATCCAAGTTGGGAAAGAGGAGGTCAAATTATCCCTGTTTGCTGATGATATGATCTTATATCTAGAACACCCTATGGACTCTACCAAAAGACTCTTAGAATCTATAAATAAATTCAGTAAAGTCTCAGGTTATAAAATCAATACACACAAATCAGTAACATTTCTAAATAGTAATTCCAGTCAAGCTGAGAGTCAAATCTAGAACTCAATACCATTTACACTAGCTACAAAGAAAATAGAATACCTACAATTATACTTAACCAAGGAAGTGAAAGATCTTTTTTTTTCTTTATTTTTCTATTTCAGCATACTATGGGGGTACAAATTTTAAGGTTTCAAATAATGCCCTTGCCCCCCTCCCCCCACAAGTCTGAGCTTCAAGTGTGACCATCCCCCAGATGGTGCACATCTCACTCATTATGTATGTATATACCCACACCCTCCTCCCCCCTCCCACCCGCCCTATACCCAATTAATGTAGTTCCTGTGTGTCCACTTAGGTGCTGCTCAGGTAATACCAGTTTGCTGGTGAGTATATGTGGTGCTTGTTTTTCCATTCTTGGGATACTTCACTTAGTAGTATGGGTTCCAGCTCTATCCAGAAATATACAAGATGTACTATATCACCATTGTTTCTTAGAGCTGAATAGTAAGTACTCCATGGTGTGTGTGTGTGTGTGTGTGTGTGTGTGTGTGTATCACATTTTATTAATCCACTCATGAATTGATGGGCACTTGGGTTGTTTCCACAGCTTTGCAATTGTGAATTATGCTGCTATAAGCATTTGAGTGCAGATGTCTTTTTGTAAAGTGTCATTGGATCTTTTGGGTAGATGCCCAGTAATGGGATTGCTGGATCAAATGGTAGATCTACTTTATTGCTTTAAGGTATCTCCATATTGCTTTCCATAGAGGTTGGACTAGTTTGCAGTCCGATCAGCAGTGTAGGAGTGTTCCTATCTCTTCACATCCATGCCAACATCTATTGAAGTGAAAGATCTTTACAAGGAGAACAACATAACACCGATGAAATTGTAGATGACACAAACAAATGGAAAAAGATCCACTGCTCATGAATTGGCAGAACCAACATTGTTAAAAAGTCCATACTACCCAAACTTATTCAAAGTTTTGACACAATTCCCATCAAACACCAACATCATTTTTCACAGATCTAGAAAAAATAATCCTATATTTCATATGAAACTGAAAAGGAGCCCAAATAGCCAAAGTAATCCTAAGCAAAAGGAACAAATTTGGAGGCATCATTTTACCTGACTTCAAATTACGCTACAAGGCTACGGTAATCAAAACACCATATTTCTGGTATAAAAGTAGAGACATAAGCCAATGGAACAGAATATGAGAACCTAGAAATAAAGCCATATAGCTATGATCAATTTATCTTTGACAAAGCAGACAAAAACATACTCTTGCCATATACAAAAATTAATTTAAGTTGGATAAAAAATTTAAATGTAAGGCATGAATCCATAAAAATTTAAGAAGAAAACTTAGGAAAAACTCTTCTAGACATCAGCAAAGAATGTATGACTAAGATGCCAAAGGCAAATACTACAACAATACAAATAAATAAATGGGATTTTATTAAATTCAAAAGCTTCTGCACAGCAAAGGAAATACTCAACAGAGTGAACAGACAGGCTATATAGTGGGAGAAAATATTCACACTTATATAACCAACAAAGAACTCATATCCAGAATCTACAAATAACCCAAACAAATTAGCAAGAAATAAACAGACAATCACATTAAAAATGGGCAAAAGACATGAATGGAAGTTTTTCAAAAGAAGATAGACAAATGGCCAACAAATACATGAAAAAATGTTCAGCATCACTAATCATCCGAGAATTGCAAATTAAAACCACTATTAGATACCACCTTACTCATGTCAGAATGGCCATTATTAAAAACTCAAATTACAATAGATGCTGCCATGGATGCCGAGAGAAAGGAACATTTATACACTTTTAGTGGGACTGCAAATTAGTACAACCTCTATGGAAAACAGTATGGAGATTCCTCAAAGAAATAAATGTAGACCTTCTATTTTATTCAGCTATCCCATTGCTGGTCATCTACCCATAGGAAAAGAAGTCATTTTATAAAATAGACACTTGCACTGAATGATTATCACAGCACAATTCACAATTGTAAAGATGTGGAATGAACCTAAGTGCCTATCAATTCACAAGTGGGTGAAGAAAATGTGGTATGTGTATGTGCATGTATATGTGTTCACATACTATGTGTGTGTGTGTATATAGTACCCAACATGGAGTACTACTTAGCCATAAAAAGGAATGAAATAATGTTATTTGCAGCAACTTCAATGGTCCTGGGACCATTCTTCTAAGTGAAGTATCTCAGGAATGGAAAATCAAATACCATATGTTCTCACTAATAAGTATTATCTAAATGATGGGTACATGTGAGCACAAAGAGATATAAATAATATTGGAAACCCAGAAGGAAAGAGAGTAGGAGGAGGGTGAATGATCAAAACTTACCTATTGGGCACAATGAAATCTATTTTGGTGATAGGCCCACGAAAAGCCCTGACTTAAGCATTATGCAAGATACCCTTATGACAAAAACATTTGTACCCCTTTATATTTTGAAATTAAAAAAACCCATAAATCTATTATATCACACTTGCTGATGTGTCTTGGCCAATTTGTCATGAACTTCTCTCTTAAAATTCCCTAACATGATTCTCCCATAGTAATATAACAGAATGAATAGAATGGGTCCGGTGCATTCTGATATTTTATATGAAGATGCCCCATATAAAGACCGGCCCATAAGGCTGTGGAAGATTCAGGTGAAGGGGATAAGAGATCCATCTCTGTTATAAGAACAGTCTGACAGGATAAGACTTAAGTTGGATAGAAGAGGCTGGAAAATCTATAGGCTAATAGCAATATAACTAGAAAAGGATGCATGTTGTTTGCAGCAACTTCAATGGACCTGGGACCATTATCCTAATTAAAGTATCTCAGGAATCGAAAACCAAACACCATATGTTCTCAATAATAAGTGTGAGCTAAATTATGGGTACACATGAGCACAAAGATATATAAAGAACATTGGAAACCAGGAAGCAGGCAGGGTAGGAGGAGGGTGCATGACTCTGGAGATCAGCAAGCATTGGCATTAAGGTAATAGTGGGAAGAATGCTCAGGATGGTATATTTCACTTTATGCAACATATTGCCAGAATGTACCAAAATTTAGACCCCAGTCATCATACACTATGTAAGTTGAACTGAGAGTATACAAAGTTAAGGTTAGAAGAAAAATACAGTTATGTGAGAGCTGCTGATAATTAAGCCTGCCCTCTATTGGAAACCCACAAATAATAAGGGCCACAGCAAAGGGAAAAGGTACACTTACAACCATAAATCATTTTCCTCTTTCTGATCTATACCCTAGAAAAGGACATCAAAGTGCCCAGATAGAAAAAACATTTTATAAACAAAATATCACAGCCTGTATGAGAAAGAAGAGTCAGAGCTTGACTTACCAAATTCAAGATTAGTAAGTTAGTTAAGGGAAAGGATTTCATATCACTTCAAGTCTAGAAATACACACACACACACATATACACATACACAAACCACATTTCATAAAGATTTCCTGGTGAAACTGCAAGAAAAATACCTGAATATACATGGCCTAGCAGATATGGATGAAGAAAGATACATCAGAAAGGTGTTGTCAAGCACAGAATGTATGATGCTTGCTATGATTTAAATGTGTACCCCAAAGTTCATGGTTTGGGAACTTGATCTCTGATGCAGGAATGCTGGGAGGTGTTTGGGTCATAAAGGCACTGCCCTTATGAATGGATTAATGCCTTCATAGCAGGAGTGGATTTATTATGGCAAGAGCAGGCTCTTTATTGTGGGAGCGAGTTCCTTATAAAAGGGGAAGTTCAGCTCACCCTTGCTCTTTGATGCTCTCTTAACTTCTGCTTTCTACCATGGGATGATGCAACAATAATGCCCTCACCAAATGTCAGCCCTTTGATCTTGGAATTTATGGCCTCCATAACCATGAGGAAATAAATTTTTGTTCTTATAAATTACCCAGTCTCAGGTATCCTGTTATTGCAGCATGAATGGACTAGCATGATGTTCTCTTTTTCTAGGACTGATAGAATAGTTAGAAGGAAAGAAGAAAAATTGTTGTTGTGATATGTTTGTATGCAATCATAATTGTATAATGATTAGGTTGCCAGTACAGTTTGGAGTATGAGAAGGTGGCATCGTATTTCTTCAGCATAGGAGAAAATTAATAAGGGTCAATTGATCAAGGGCAATAAACACGCTCCACTTAACCCAATATGTCACAGGGGAACTCTGTATGGAATAAAGAGTGGGAGTTTGTATTAATTTCCTAGGATTGCCATAACAAATTACAGCTTATTGGCTTAAAACAACAAATTTTTCCTCTCATGTTTTTGGAGACCAGAAGTCTGAAAGCAAGGTGTTGGCTGGGATGGCTCCTTCTGGAGGCTCTGAGAAAAAATCCATTCCATGTCTGTCTTCTAGATTTTGGTTAGCGTTATTGGCATTCCTTGGCTTGTAGCAGCATCACATCAATTTCTGTGTCTGTCTTCACATGGCCTTTCCCTCTGTCTTTCTGTATCTTATTTCTTTTTGCTTTTATAAAGATACCAGCCATTAGATTTTGGGCCCCTCCTAAATTGAGGATGCTCTCATCTCAAGATTCTTAAATTAATTACATCTATAAGGACTCTATTTCTAAATAAGGTTACATTTACAAGTACCAGGGGTTAGGTCTTAGACGTATATTTTGGGAGGACACAATTCAATCCACTACAGAGTTTCTATCAGGAAAAGAGTGGTAAACCTTCAATTGCTGCTTGCAGAAGGCAATTCAACAACTGAATTTCCTCCTTATCAAAGGGCCATAGACCCCTGGGGTGTGGGGAAAGTTCATTTCTCAGGGGCTTGACTTTTCCAAGAACTTATTGAAAAGAGAGAGCTGCTAACTCCAAAATTTCAATTTATCAAGAGCTCTGTCTCTGAGGTTGTTACATCTGCCTCATCTGTCTGGTTCGAATAGGTGGAAATCACTTTTTCTTTTTTTGCCAAGGCTCATATTTTACTTCATAAAACTTAAAACAAAAACCCTAATGGGTACATACAACATGATGTTCTGGAAAGAAATAAATGTATGGTGGTTATATTATCACCTCAAATAAAAGTAAAGATGATGAGACAATGAGTTCAATAATATGTCCACTTTCTTTCAATACTAAGTTGCTTGTCATATAGTAGGTTCTCAATAAACACATATTAACATTTTGAATGAAACACAGATTATTGAGTTTAAGCTCACATTCATAATGTATTTATGAAAGTGGAGCACCAATGAGGCCAGAGCTATAAATCAGCTTACCAGGCAGACAGGGTAGTTATGCTCAGAAAAGTTGTACCCTACTAGCAAACAACTTCTTTCCCATGCCCTAGTTCTAAGAAGAACACAGTCAAGGATGTCAATGATTGCACATAAGAACCAATACAGCAGAATGGTACTTTTGGCTACTAAGCTGTAGAAACTTCAGGAATATAGCAAAAGAAAAAGCATATCCCAGAATATAGCAGAAAGCCAGGTATAGACTTCCATGGCTACTAGGAATATATTCCCTTTACATTACATTTCACATTGGGAAGGCGCACCCATTTACCCCACTGCCAATGATATGCATTATCTATGAACCTAGCACATAAAGACATTTCACTGTCGGATAAAAGTATTAAAGAGAAATAGCCAACAGTTCTCATGTTTCCTATTATACTAATGCAGGCGTCCTCATACTATGGCCCGTGAGCCACATGCGGGTGTTTTTGCCCATTTGTTTTTTACTTTAAAATAAGATATGTGCAGTGTGCATAGGAATTTCTTCATAGTTTTTTTTTTAAAACTAATATCCAGCCCTCCAATGGTCTGAGGGACAGTGAACTGGCCCCCTGTGTAAAAAGTTTCAGGACCCCTGTACTAAAGCCTCAAGAGATATATTGCCTTTTCAGATAGGATGGCTATAATAGAACACAAAAGCAAATAGCCCATTAGCCCTTTTGTATAACATTATATGACATAAACCAAAACATTCTCTATCCTATACGCTGCAAGTCTTAAATGCAGGAAAAACTCCACAGAGTCTCTTATCAAACACCTGTCACTTTCTCTTGGGTATACACAAAAATAATGAAGAAGACCTAATCTCCCTTTCATAACTATATGATTTATGGGATTACTCTGTTTATGGCTTCCATGTAAGTTAAAATGTGTAAAAAAAAAAAAAAAATTAAGTGAGCCCAAGTTGACCTGATGGAGAAAATTGGTTGCCTAGTATTGAAAATTGCCCTTCTGTATTACCCAGGCAGCACTGTAAAAATATGGACTTTTCCTTTGGAATGCTTGCCGGTCAGAATGGGCCCGACTAGAAAAGTCACTGATCCATAGCTAGAAGGCAACAAAATGTAACCAAATGTTCCCATGTCCAAGAAAAGTGTGTGTGTTGGGGGGTAGTATTTGATTGAGCCCTATAGATCTTGCAGAGAAAGTGTTGTAATGAAACATAAATTATCCTGCCTTTGAGCAATAAACCAGAGGGCTGACACCTTAACTTGCCTGTTTCTAGGTGTGTGCCTCTTTCTAGCAATTAACCATGATAGTTTTATTATGGTCCATGGAACAGCTAATCAATAGGGTGGGATGCTAGTTACAATCCACAGCCGGTTCTGTGTGCCTGCATAATGCCCACGATTTCACTCCCAGCTGTTCAGTCTAATCCATTTATGGTTGTTTATGGTTCACAGTCAGAGAAAACTTCTATTTACAGCTCATTCATCATTCTTAACATTTTCACAAATCCAGGCCGAATGCTCTGAGAGTGGGGAATAAACCCAGACTTTCCCAGTCCCCTTTGCTATCTCAGCACATCAAACTTCCTTCTTCCTCTGAAAGGCTCACAAACCGTATTTTGTTACACTCCAAATTTACATTAAGCTGGTTTAACCTGACCCATGAGATTATGCTACTAGAAGTTTAAAAGGCAAAAAGGCAAATGTGTAATTCTAATTTCTTTTCTGCTTCACATGAAGCTATATTGTTCTAAAGTGATGGTCCTAGTTCTTTGGAAACGGAGTAGAGTGGGCATAGGTGAAAGTCAATAATCATTTGTAAATATTGTTATAATGCTAATGGAAAACCAGACTACAGAATGGATAACAGAATGGATAAGAGTGTCACCAATATGGTATCAACTAAGTCTCCAAAGTTAGTCCAAGTAAAAACCTTTCCCGTTTTTGTTGAAGATAGAATACCATCACATTCCCATTTCTGTGTGTATCATATTGACAATAAGTCATAGGATTTTCAGATACATTCCTTTTTAAGCAAGTGCTCTCAAAATATGTTGAGAAATTTTGATAAGATTTATAAACATAATTTGTTTATTTTTTTTTGTTTACCTTTTATTTATTTATTTATTTTTATTTTTTTTTATTATTTTACTTTTTTTTTAATTATTTTTTTTATTTTGGTATATTATGGGGGTACAGATTTTAAGGTTTCAATAAATGCCCATTTCCCCCCCTCCCCCCAAAAGTCTGAGTCTCCATCATGACCATCCCCCAGATGGTGCACATCTCACTCATTATGTATGTATATACCCGCCCCCCTCCCCCCTCCCACCTGCCCAATACCCTATTACTGTAGCACCTATGTGTCCACTTAGGTGCTACTCAGTTAATACCAGTTTGCTGGAGAATATATCTGGTGCTTGTTTTTCCATTCTTGGGATACTTCACTTAGTAGTATGGGTTCCAGCTCTAACCAGGAAAATATAAGGTGTGCTATATCACCATTGTTTCTTAGAGCTGAATAGTACTCCATGGTATACATATACCACATTTTATTAATCCATTCTTGGATTGATGGGCACTTGGGCTGTTTCCACAGCCTTGCAATTATGAATTGTGCTGCTATAAACATTCGAGTGCAGGTGTCTTTTTTGTAGAGTGTCACTGGATCATTTGGGTAGATGCCCAGCAATGGGATTGCTGGATCAAATGGTAGATTCACTTGTATCGCTTTAAGGTATCTCCATATTGCTTTCCACAGAGGTTGAACTAGTTTGCAGTCCCACCAGCAGTGTAGGAGTGTTCCTCTCTCTCCGCAACCACGCCAGCATTTATTGTTTGGAGATTTTTTGATAAAGGCCATTCTCACTGGGGTGAAGTGATATCTCATTGTGGTTTTGATTTGCATTTCCCTGATGATTAGAGATGTTGAGCATTTCTTCATATGATTGTTGGCCATTCTTCTGTCTTCTTTAGAAAAATTTCTGTTCAAGTCCTTTGCCCACTTTTTAATGGGGTTATTTGATTTTTTCTTCCTAATTTTCGTGAGTTCTAAGTATATTCTAGTTATCAGTCCCTTATCGGATGCATAGGATGCAAAAATTTTCTCCCATTCTGTAGGTTGTCTGTTTACTTTCATGACTATTTCTTTGGCTGTGCAGAAGCTTTGTAGTTTGATCATGTCCCATTTATTTATTTTTGTTGCTGCTGTGATTGCCTTTGGGGATTTCTTCATAAACTCTTTGCCCAGGCCGATGTCTAGGAGAGTGTTTCCAACTTTTTCCTCTAGAGTTCTAATAGTTTCATATCTTAGGTTTAAGTCTGTTATCCAGCGTGAGTTGGTTTTTGTGAGAGGTGAAAGGTGTGGGTCCTGTTTTAGCCTTCTACAGGTGGCTATCCAGTTTTCCCAGCACCATTTATTGAAGAGGGATTCTTTTCCCCAGCGTATGTTTTTGTCTGCTTTGTCAAAGATGAGATGGCTATATGAGGATGGTTTTATATCAGGATTCTCACATCTGTTCCACTGGTCAATATTCCTGTTTTTGTGCCAATACCATATTGTTTTAATTACTACAGCTTTGTAGTATAGTTTGATATCTGGCATATTAATGCCTCCCATTTTGTTTTTGTTGCCTAGAATTGCTCTTGATATTCGGGGTCTTCTTTGGTTCCATACGAAGCGTAAAAGTATTTTTTCTATATCTGTGAAGAATGCTGATGGGATTTTAATAGGTATTGCATTGAATCTGTAGATCAGTTTGGGTAGTATAGACATTTTGATGATATTGAGTCTGCCGATCCACGAGCATGGTATGGATTTCCATCTGTTAACATCCTCTGCTATTTCCTTCCTCAGTGTTTCATAGTTCTCCCTGTAGAGGTCTTTTACCTCTTTGGTTAAATATATTCCTAGGTACTTTAATTTCTTTGTTGCTATTGTGAAGGGAATTGAGTCTTTGATTTGGTTCTCAATTAGATTGTTGTTGGCGTATATGAATGCCTCTGATTTCTGTGTATTAATTTTGTATCCTGAGACTTTACTAAATTCATTGATCAGTTCCAGGAGTTTCTTGGTTGAATCCTTGGGGTTTTCTAGATACAATATCATATCATCAGCAAACAGTGAAAGTTTGATCTCTTCTGCCCCTATTTGGATACCTTTGATTCCATTTTCCTGTCTGATTGCTGTAGCCAAGACTTCTAGCACTATGTTGAACAGAAGTGGAGATAGTGGGCAGCCTTGTCTGGTTCCAGTTCTAAGTGGGAATGATTTCAATCTTTCCCCATTCAGTATGATGTTGGCTATGGGTCTGTCATATATGGCTTGTATCATTTTTAGGTATGTCCCTTCTATGCCTATTTTCTTAAGTGTTCGTATCATGAAAGGGTGTTGAATTTTGTCAAAAGCTTTTTCTGCATCTATTGAAAGGATCATGTGGTCTTTGTTTTTGCTTCTGTTTATGTGGTGAATTGCATTTATAGATTTACGTATGTTGAACCATCCCTGCATCCCTGGGATGAAGCCCACTTGGTCGTGGTGGATTATTTTTTTGATAAGTGTCTGGATTCGGTTAGCTAAGATTTTGTTGAAAATTTTTGCATCTATATTCATTAGGGATATTGGTCTGTAGTTTTCTTTTTTTGTTGCATCCTTTCCTGGTTTTGGTATCAGAGTAATATTCGCTTCATAAAAGGTGTCGGGGAGGTTTCCATTCTTCTCGATGTTGTGGAATAGTTTCTGGAAGATAGGTACTAGTTCTTCTTTGTAAGTATGGTAAAATTCAGGTGTGAAGCCATCTGGACCGGGACTTTTCTTTTTAGGGAGATTTTTAATTGCTGTTTCTATTTCAGCTGTTGAGATTGGTCTGTTCAGGGAATCTATTTCTTCCTGGTTGAGCCTAGGGAGGCTGTGTGTTTCTAGAAATTTGTCCATTTCCTCCACATTTTCCAGTTTGTGTGCATAAAGATTTTTGTAGTATTCATAAATTGTATCTTGTATCTCTTTGGGATCAGTTGTGATATCTCCTTTTTTATTCCTGATGGAGCTTATTAGAGATTTCTCTTTTCTGCTTTTCGTTAGCTTAGCCAACGGCGTGTCAATCTTGTTTATTTTTTCAAAGAACCAACTTTTTGTTTTATTAATCTCCTGAATAGCTTTCCTGTTTTCAATTTCGTTTAGTTCTGATTTGATCTTGTTGATTTCACTTCTTCTGCTGGGTTTGGGGTTGGTCTGTTCTTCTTTTTCCAGCTCTTTGAGTCGTTTCATTAGATTGTCTATTTGTGATCTTCTTGCCTTTTGGTTATAGGCATTTATGGAGATAAACTTTCCTCTCAGAACTGCTTTAGCTGTGTCCCAGAGGAGTTGATAACTTGTCCCTCCATTGTCGTTTTCTTCATAGAACTTTTTTATTTCCGTCTTGATTTCTTCATTTACGAAGTAATCGTTTAGTAGGAGGTTGTTTAATTTCCACGTTTTTGTGTAGAAATGTGAGTTTCTATTAGGGTTGATTTCTAGTTTTATTCCACTTTGATCTGAGAAGGTACATGGTATGATTTCTATTTTTTTAAATTTCTTGAGATTTTCTTTGTGTCCTAGGATATGGTCAATCTTAGAGAATGTCCCGTGAGCTGATGAGAAGAACGTATATTCAGTGGATTTTGGGTAGAATGTTCTGTAGATGTCTGTCAGACCCAATTGTTCTAGAGTTTTGTTTAAGTCCATTATTTCTTTATTAATTTTCTGTTTGGAGGATCTGTCTCGTGCCATCAGTGGGGTGTTGAAATCCCCGGCGATTATGGAGTTGCTATTAATCCATTTGCTTAGCTCTAGTAAGGTTTGCTTTATGAATCTGGGTGCACCTAAGTTGGGTGCATATATATTTAAAATTGTTATCTCTTCTTGTTGGACTGTGCCCTTCACCATTATATAATGACCCTCTTTGTCTTTTACTACTTTTGTTGGGTTAAAAACTAAATCGTCTGAAATTAGAACTGCCACACCAGCCTTCTTTTGGCTTCTATTTGCTCGGAATATTGATCTCCACCCTTTTATTTTTAGTCTATGTGCATCCTTGCAGGTTAAGTGTGTTTCCTGAAGACAGCATATACTTGGCCTGTATTTTCTTATCCATTCAGCCAGCCTATGTCTCTTGAGTGGAGAGTTTTAGCCATTCACATTTATTGAGAGAACTGATAGGTAAGGTAGATTACTGATCATTCTGTTGGGCTGGATGTTGTTGCTATGATTTCTGTCTTGAGCCATTGTAATATCTGGCATTTAATATCTTTGGGTTTTGGTTGTTTTTATATCCGTGGATTATTATTATGATGTTCCATGCATAACGCTGTTTTAAGTACTTCTTGTAGGGCTGGTCTTGTCTTGGTGAATTCTCTGAGCCTTTGCTTGTCTGAGAATGTTTTTATTTCTCCTTCATATATGAAGCTTAGTTTTGCAGGGAATAATATTCTAGGCTGGGCATTGTTTTGTTTCAAAAGAGTGAGAATGGGGCCCCAGTCTCTCCTTGCTTGTAAAGTCTCATTAGAGAAGTCTGATGTTATTCGAATTGGCTTTCCCTTGTATGTCACTTGCTTCTTTTGTCTTACAGCTCTTAGAAGGGCCTCTTTAGTTGATACTTTGGTCAGTCTGATGACTGCATGACGCGACGTCTTCCTGTTTGCATTGAATCTCCCAGGGGTCCTCTGGGCTTCTTGAACTTGTATATCGAGATTTTGAGCAAGGCCTGGGAAATTTTCCTCTATTATATCTTCAAAAAGCTTGTCCAGCCCTTGAGTGTTGTCTTCCTCCCCTTCGGCTAAACCTATGACCCTCACGTTAGGTTTTTTCACATAATCCCACAGCTCTTGTAGACTTTGCTCTTTTCTCTTGTTTCTCTGCTCTATTTCTGTGACTGATTTATTTAATTGGAGGGTGTTATCTTCAAGCTCTGAGATTCTTTCTTCTGCTTCATCTACCCTGTTCTTGAGACTTTCCACTGTATTTTGTAGTTCCTTGAATTGATTCTTCATTTCCAGGAGTTCGGTTACACTTTTCTTCAATGTGTCTATTTCTTTTCTCATATCCTGGAGACTTTTTGTGGTTTCTTGGTGTTGGTTGTTGAGTTGTTGTTGCAGCTGGGTGAGTGTTCTTATGTTCCACATACGAAATTCCTCTTCTGTCATATTGGTTGCCTGATTTTGGTCGGTGTCCGTTTCTAGGGGGCTGGTGCTCCTCTTTGGGGGTGTGTTTTCCGTTTGGTTCTTCATATTTCCTGAGTTCTTTCGCTGATTTCTTCCCATGTCGATCAGTTGTTGTTTCTTTCCTTAGGTTATTGTTTGGGTATTCACACACCTTGTTTAGTTTCTGAGGCGTTAGGTGGTGCCTGTGGGTGAAATTGGACCACTCCCTGTATATTGAGTCACTGGGTGCCATGGAAAGGCTGTGCAAGATGCCGTCCCTGTCAGTAGGTGGCGTTTGCTTGGAGGAACAGGCTATGGTGTTGATATTGAGTCCTGTTATCAGCTCTCGTTCTGGGCGGAGCTGGGTTGGGTAAGCCTGCCCTCAGGCCTTTAGCAGGGGTCAAAGTTCTGTTCTCTGCTGTCAGGGCGGGGCTGGAATGGTCCCGCTCAGCCAGAAAGTCTGGGTGTGGGGGTGGGGCTGTCTGAGACCCACAGTCTGCAGCAGGCCTCGCTTCTTTCCACCCTCCCCAACTCCGCAGCTACTCCTGGGCCTCTGCCAGCAGGCCAGACCACAAGCCACCAGGCCTCCCCAGACTGTGATGCCGGCGGGGAGGTTCCCTGCACAGGAACGCCACCTGGGTTGGGTGCAAGGCCTCCTCCTGGGAGGCGGGTTGCCCTCTAGGACGCCGATCCGCCCCTGGAGGCACACAGACCTCAGTAGGCTGTTCAGGTATAACCCTTCTGTGCCCCGGGCAATGCTAGCCCTCGGTGCAGGGGATCTGGTCTGCAGGTCCAACCTCTGGGTCCCAGAGTTCAAACTGTATTCCCACCAGGGAGAGGATTTCTGGTCCTAATTTACCCACAGGGAGCCCAAGCTGGGTCTATGTCTCTCAGCCTCTGAGTCGGCACCGTTTTCCTGGGAACACGGTGCCAGCAGCACCTGGGAGGGCGGGCGGGGTCCCAAATGGGAAGGTCCCGTTCCCTGGAGGTGCCTCTGGCTGGTGGCTGTATTGTCTCTCTGGGCAGCGGCGGGTAGGGTCGGCGGAGGGGAGGAGGAGGCAATATGGCGCCTGCCGCGCGGCTCTCCGTGCACACGGAGGTGCCCGGAGGAAGTTGGGAACCTGGTGCCACGTCTGCTACAGGCTCACCGTTGGCAGGCGGCGGCAGTCTCTGGGCTGATGTCCGCAGGTCTCTCCACCCGCTGGGGAGCCCACCAGCAGTCCCGAATGCAGGGGAGGGGAAAAAGCAGATCCACCTACCCTTGCCGCTGGTCTCCGGGCTGCTCTGGTGGTCTCAGCCTCCAGTTCTCCTCCGCAGCCTCCTCCCGAGGAGTCTCCCGGGGTCTCAGGTACCCCTCCTTCCGGCCCTTGTCCGCTGTATGCTCGTCTTCTTGCTTCTTTCCTCTAGTTTCTGCTAGAATCGGTCTTTTCTGCAGAGACCCTCTGTCTGGCGGTGTTATTCGTCCGCCATCTTGCTCCGCCCCCTGCATAATTTGTTTATTAAAGAAACACAATTCTATGTCACCCAGGAGGCAGTGCCCTCCAGACAAAAACCAGCAGAAACACACCTGTAGTGGAAAAAATTTATGTTTATTGTTTCTTTGCAATGAGGAAACAACACACCATGGGGAACATATGGATGTTTTAGTGAAAGGAGCTTGTTACAAGATTTGTGCTTGTGTTGGGTTATTCTGAGGAGAGTTTAAGTAAGTACAGTTTTGCTATGGATTAGGTTCACTCAGGAAGCAGTGAAAATTCTATGATTGAGTATTGATAATTTTTATGTCAGAGACACAAGAAATGCAGTAAGGTTAAACTATAATTGATGAAGAAGTAACAGCTACTCATATTCACCAGGATAGGGGTGCATTTGGTCATTTTTATGGCTTGGAAAGTATTCTCGCTTTTGTCTGCATTCAGACAGGATTACAAAGTAGTCTTGTTTTATCTTGCTCTCTCATGGTAATAGAGTGACCTTGTCAGATATTAGTGTTCTGAGAAAATTTTTATTTTCAACAGAACACCCAGGTCAAGGGCCACATTTTTCTTTCTCAAAAGTTTCACACAGGGAAGGGAACTGTTGTGAAATCTCAAAAGCAATGATAAAGTCAAGGACCACCCCCTCAAAAAAAAATAGTTATACACCACAGTACCTGGTACCAAGTATATCTAATGCTTTCTGGAGAAAATTTGTCCTGTTTTCATTGGTGCTGAAAATTTGACACAGTTGTTTCTAGTTTTTATTGGTTTGATTTCTCAGGACTTGTTTCTGGTTGCTTTTAGGAGTTTACATTTATTTTATCTCTTTTCTTGTAGAAATCAAGCCAATAAGTAAAAATATAAAGAATAAAAATATATATCTTTAAAAGAAATCATATTTTAAAATTAAGAACAGTGAAGTTCTTTTCCTCCATTCTTATTGTACTCCAAAGAACTCCATAATTTGATAAGTATTTTAAAACTATACACAACATTTCTTTCTAAACCTATAGGCATGAGGATTATATGGATACTTAAGAGTAAGCATTTCAGTGAAAAATACTGAAAAAAGAAATAAGAATTTCTACCCTGGATATAACCATCCCAAGATTCTGATACAGAGCTCTAAGGGCCAATTTAGAAGAAAATTCCTCATCTTCCCTGGCATAATTATTTTATTCAGTAAGTATTATTTGTTGAATAACAAATACACACAATACACACAAGAATAGACTCTACTTCCATCAGTATGGAAGAATAGATAATCTAGAAAACCTCCTTTAAAACACCTACATTGTAGATATGCTGCAATAAGTATAGTTTTAAATGCACGGCTGAGCTTATGAGAAATAAGGAAAATCCCTAAGGAGAGAGGTCAGAGACAGTGAAAAAAAAGTAGAAAGCAAGAGAGAGAGAGAAAGAAAGAGAGGCTAAAACCAAAGTAGTAAGAAAAAGCAAAAACCACAGTTGGTTCAGTGGCTATGCCAACACCAGAACCTAGATTTAGAGGATAGGATATGCCCTAGGTAATAAGATTGGGCCCTGGTTGGAGTAAGAGAAAATTGGGCACCTAAACTGAAACCCCTGCTGGAGCCAGAGGAAGAGGAAGATCACGCCCACAGGAAGATCACACCCTTAGTGAACACTAGGGGAAAAAAATCTGCCTGATGGCAAAGGGAGCCCATGAGAAAAACTTCTTTCTTCTGTAGCTCTAGATGGAGATAAATGATCTCTCCTGAGGATTGGTAGCAATAGGCCCACCTTCAGTTATGTCTGGTGGTTATATTTATACTATCCCCAAGAAACTCCAAAACAAGAAATTAAATTAAAGCGGTTTCAGGTTGGTAACAACTCTTTGTACCTGGAAGAAGCAAAAACAAAACCCTCTGGAATAAAGCATCATTAACTGTAGGCCCTCAGAATTTATGCAAAATAAATTTAGCCAGAGGAAAACCATATAGAGGATTAGTGGAAACAAGAAAAAGACTTAGTCTCTCAGAGACTTTAGATACTAAAATTTTACAATAGAGGATAAAATAGACCAATATGAAATAAAAGAAAATAGAATATCTAGAACTAAAAATGTGATTGAAATTAAAAACTCAGTAGAAGGCTAGATAAAGCTGAAGAGATTAAGTGAACTGTAAAATTAAACAAATAAATACTCAGAATAAAATTAAAAGATAAAATATGGAAATATGAAATGGAAATTAAAAGATATAGAAGATATAATAGGAAGGCTTAATGTATGTCTAATAGAAGTTCTAGAAAGAGAATGAAGAAAATGGTGGAAGCAATATTCAATGAGATAATGGCTGGGAAGATTCCAGAATTAATAAGACATGCATCCTCTGCCTCAAGAAGGACAATGTATCCCAAGCACACTTAGATACCTTGTACTGAAACTGCAAAACATCAAAGATAGAGAAAAGATCTTAAATGTAGCCACAGAAAGCAGATGGATGACTTACAATGCCATTTGTGCAAATAAAAGGATTCTCCACATCAATAATCTAAAGAGGAAAGTAAAACAATATCTTCAAGGTACTGGGGAAAATAAATGGATTTAGAACTGTGTAGGTGTCACAACTATCTTTTAAGAATGAAACCAATTATCAAACAAAAATTGTGTGTACCACTAACAAACGTCCACTAAATCAAATTATAGAAGATATTTTTCAAGAAGAAATCAAATTATCCCAGAAGTATGACTGAGTTACAAGAAAGAATAGTGAGGAGGACATCAGCAAGATGGCAAAATAAGAGGTCCCCCAAATCCAGTCCCCCTCACAGAAATACTGACTAGCAGCTATCCACAGCCAAGAATGCCTTTGTGAAAATTCCAGCACTCAGGGATGAGGCTGAAGGAGCTCAGAAACCAAAAAAAAAGCTACATTAGAAGATTAAGAGGAGTGGTTTCACACCGACTGCATTGCCCCTCCCTCAGGCCATACAATGCCCACACCAAGAAGGATTCTCTGGACCTATGGCTTCTCCAGTGTAGGGAAAAAGAAGTCCAAGGCATCCAGCTTTCCCAGTATTCTGGAGCATTCCCTGGGACTTCAGTCTCACCCTATGGGGAACACTGGGCAAATTGGCAGGGCTAGCTAGACTACCAGGCATCAGATAGAAATAAAGAAGCGGGGCAGGACTCACAGCAACCAGTACTTGGACCCTGGCAGTGGTACTATGTCCCTGCTAAGAGGCCTCACTCAACCAGGTAGCCTAACCAGAGGCTCTGCCCACATGCAGGGCCAAGCCAGTGGCCCCATCTGCTGAGGGAGCCATGTCAGCAGTTCTTTCTGGCTTGAGTCCCTAGCCAGCAGTCTGGTCCAGCCATGGAGCACAGAAGGCAGCTCCACCTTGTCACAGAGCCTAGCCAGCAACCTTTAGTAACTGCATGGTATGGACTGTCACCCAGCCCAACTATGAAGCCTGGCCAGCAACCCTACCCATCCACCCACAACAACCAGTAACCCCTGCCAACTATGAAGCACAACAAGCAGCCCCATCCAATCACAGAACTCAGCCTGCAGCTTCACCCAACTGTGGAGCACAAACTGAGGCCTTGCGTGAACGTGGAGTCCAGACAGTGGCACCATCTGTCCAGGGATCATAACCTGCAGCCCCATCCAACCAGGGGAGATTGCAGAGCCCAGCCTGTAGCCTCACCCAATTGTGGAGTCTATCCAACAGCACCACCAGACCATGGAGCCTAGTCATTGGAATTGGATAAACCCACCCATATACATTTAACTAATATTTGACATACAGAAGAATGAAACTGGACCTCTATCTTTCACCACTTACAAAAACTGACTCAAAATGGATATCATAAATTTAAGACTTGAAACTATGAAACGACTAAAAGAAAGCATAGAGGAAACACTTCATGACATTGGACAGGGCAAGGACTACTTGGATAAGACCTCAAAATCACAGGCAACAAAAGCAAAAATAGACAAATGGGATTATATCAAACTAAAAAGATTCTGCACAGCAAAAAAATAAAATAATAAAAAGAGTGAAGAGACAGACAACCTACAGTATAGAAGAAAACATTTTCAAATTATGCCTCTGACAAGGGGTTAACATCAAGAATATATAAGGATATATACATTGTACCCCCATAATATGCTGAAATAAAAAAAATAATAACAATAAACAAAAAAACAAAAAAGTTCTCTTTCCAAGAATAATGTCTTTATTCAGTAGACATTTATATAGTATTTCTTTATTCATTTGCATTTTCACAAGAGTTGGAATAGATATCTGTAGAAGGATACATTTTGCTAAATTTATTTAACCCCAAAAATTAGCAAATAACCTAGAGCTAATAAGAGAACCTAATAGTTCAAATGTATTGCACAATTCATTTTATTTAATAAAGCTAGAATGGAAAGTTTTTTTTAAAAAAAAGAATATATAAAGAACTCAAACAACTTTATAGCATAAAAAGCAAATAATTCTATTAAAATGTACAAAAGATCTGAATAGACATTTCTCAAAAGAAGACATACATGGCCAAGAGGTATATGAAATGTTCATTACCACTAATCATCAGAAAAATATAAATCAAAATCACATTGAGATATCACCTCATACATGTTAGGGTGGCTATTATCGAAAAGATAAAAAATAACAAATACTGGCAAGAATAGGGAGAAAGGAGAACTCTTATACACTTTTAGTGAAATGTAAATTTGTACAGCCATTATGGAGAACAGTATGAAGGTTTCTCAAAAAATTAAAAATAGAACTACCATATGATCCAACAATTCCACTCTTGGGTATATAGTCAAAGAAAATGAAACCAATATGTCAAGGATATATCTATACCTCCATGTTTATTGCAGTACTATTTATAATAGCCAAGATATAGAATCAATATCCATTCATTAATAGATGAATGGATAAAACATATGCTGTGTCTATATATACCATGGAATACTATTCAGCCATAAAAAATTAAATCCTGTCATTAGCAACAACATGCATGATATTAGAGGACATATGTTAAGTGAAATAAGCCAAGTATAGAAGGACAAATGCCACATGATCTCACTCATATGTGGAATCTAAAAATGTTGATCTCATAGCAGTAGAGAGAAGAATAATGGTTCTCATATCATGGGGAGAGGATGGGGAGGGGGATGGGGAAAGGTTGGTCAGAAGGTACAAAGTTACAATCAGGCAGGAGGAATAAGCACTGGTATTCTATTGCACAGTAGGGTAGCTATGGTTAACAATAATGTATATTTCAAAATACCTTGAAGAGAAGATTCTAAATGTTCTCACCACAAAGAATGACAAGTGTTTGAGGGGATAGATATGTTAATTGCCATGATTTGATAATTACATGATGTAGAGACGTATTGAAACATCACGCTGTACCCCATAAATATGTACAATTATTAAGTATCAATTAAAAACAAAATAAAAATTAAAAAGATTTATTTTTCATTTTATAGGTAGCCCAATTACCCATAATAAAATTATAATAATATTTATATACAAAAGAAACATATGTTACTGTGAATAAGATATTTATCTAGCACTTTCAATATCAAAATACTGTCATCATGTAACAATAATAACCACTAATTATGGAGATTAAAAATAACTCAAATATTAGACAATAGTATGCAAGGTTAGAGGGGGTGATGGGAGTTCAAGTGTTGGAAGATCTTTGTATTGCTTGGTGGGGGTTTAAAGACACTATGTTTAGAATTTGATAAGTATGCATGAAGAAATTTTAAGGTGAATCATTAATATAGAATTAGAATATATCATTTCCAAACAAGTAGAAGGGACAAAATGGATTTTCTTTAAAAAATCCAGTCAATCCAAAAAAATAAATAAATAAGAGAAAATAAGAAGCATAGAAAAAGTAAGATACATACAAGGCTTAAAATAAGTTGGTAAAAATGTATCCCAATTGATCAATAATCACAATAAATGTAAGTGGATTAATATACACAATGTAATAAAACTATTATGGGGATACAAAGTAGATGTGAGAAACATGCATTTTCAGTTATTTATTCTAGATTTGTCATTGTGCTATTTAAGTCTCATTTTCGATTGTTTATGTTTCTTGAGCCATTCACCTATTGGAGTAATGAACTCCATAAATTCACCCCCGTACTGTGTGAAGGTTTGTCTTTCATTTATCCTAAAATGACCTTTCAAGACTCAAGAGGGGTCCAATGAGGTCTAGTACTCTAATGGTTGGAAATAATTGCTTGATTCCCCTTTCCAACTGTTTCGTGATTCCATAGACTTCAATTCTATTACCTTGCAGCTTTCTCCTTCTCATAGGGAAAAGATTTCATCTGTGTGTTCTACCAGAGAGTTAAGTGCCAAACTCCAACTGCATCTCATTTTGGAAAGCAAGGAAATAACCTAGCTGTTGAATCCTTGATGTAAGATTCAAGTTCAGAAAACAAAGCATCATCAATCTCAGGAGCAAATATTATTTCAATTACAGAGAAGATTCCAGCCATGAAATACATAAATAAATAAAGCACAATTAGTCACACTAATTTCTTATATAGTTTCTTCTAGAAAAGTATTTTCTACCCTTTTTTGATCTAAGAAATTACTCAGGAAATTTTTTATATTTTTTGCTGTTTCTGTGTGGTAATAAGGAACATATTTTAAGTTAAAAATAATATATTTATATTAGTATATTATTATATATTTTGGCATGAAATTGATTTCTAATATGTTTAATTATAATCATAAATTAATAATGGATGATAATTTACTTTATGTAAAGTTAGCATAATGTCAATCTATAAAGTCCTTAAATGATGTATTGTTTTCAGTGTGGGGACCAATTATTTATACCAAGAAAGTTGAAATTTTGCTAAATATTAGTGCATCAAAAACAAGTAACTAATTTTTTGAGCTCTTACATTTTATGCTTAAAAAAAGAATTGGTTTAAGGGGGAGGAGCCAAGATGGAGAACTAGAAGCAGCTTACACATGGTCCCACTCTCATGGAGAACATTGAAAGTAGCAAATAGATATCCACCTTTGGATTGATCATCTGAGCAAGAGCACTGAGAACCCATGGAGAGAAGGAAGGAGCGAAGATAGAAGACAGAAGTCTGGCAAACTGCTCAACAGGATTAGAGGTAATTCTGAAAGCCCCCACATATGGGAAACGGACAGAGAAGAGAATCCCAGGCTCCATCCATCCCCTGAGGAAATGGCAACCTGAGTGGTAGGAGGGCCCCTCCACTGCAGAAGGCCTCTGGATTCATACAAAGACCTGACTGGAGGGTGTGCAGCTGCATTGTTCCAGAGTGAAGGGACAGCTATCCTGTGATAGCTGCCGCTGGTGCCATTATAACATCCCAAACCCAGAATGCTACTTTTGCCCAGGGGTCAGATCTGTGACTGCTGGCTCCCTTTTGCCCCTGTCAGGTGAGAGGAAGCTGGGAACCCCAGTGCTCATGTACACCCCATGGGCAGATGATGTGCACCCCCACTGCTGCTGCTATTGGGGGCCCTGAAAAATCAGGAGGCCAGAGGCATGGTGCCTGTTGCTATGGCCTTGGTTATCCCGCTTAACCACACTTCCCACAGGACATGTGCTATAGCCCTTGGCACCTACTGTACACTGTTGGGGCAGCTGGACTGGTGCCAACATCACTGACTAATAGGCCCCAACCAGGACTAAAGCCACCACAACTGCTTCCTTTGGATCTGGGATAACTGCATGCATTAATCCACAGGTGCCCTGGGCACCATGCCTCTGTACAAGCCATGCCCTCAATGCATGCCCCACTCTGCAGTAGCTCCAGCTTGCATGCGCATGAGTGTCATTCCTCACAGACATGCTCCATCCCACAAGGGTATCTTGCCCCGTGGGTCCACTCTGCCCTGCAGATCCACTCTGTTCTGGAGTCCTACTCTGCCCCACACGTGAGCTATGGCCCACTAACCCTTTCCACACCAGGTCTCTGCTGTACACCTCAGGCCCACTAGGCCCTGTGAACCCTATACACTGCCCTGAATGCACCTCACTCTGCCTATGTGCCTGGGATCTTGGCACCCAGGCTTGCATGTGTATGTCCCATGCCCAGGAGACCTCCTCCCATCCCTGGTGCATGCCCCATACTGCCAGCCAGCCCCACATCACATATGCACCTGGCAACAGGGGCCAGCCCTGCCAAAGCTGCCTGGTGACAACCACAGGAGAACAGAGGAGACATAGTAAAGCAGCAGCATTAAAGGCTCCTAGTATAGCCACCCCTCCCTTGCCTGGTCAAACATCCAGAGTAGGACCCAAGCACACCATCCAGGGACCTATCCCTATCTTCACCAAGCAACAGAGGTCCCACAAGAGAACAGGTATACCATACCTGATATCTGTTTTGAGCTGAGAAAAGAGACCCAAGATGAGAAGGAACCAGCATAAAACTCTGGCAAAATGACAAAAAAAAATGCCATCTCAACATGCCCAAAACATCACAATAGCTCTCCAATAAAGAACTATAACAAAAAGGAAATTGTTGAAATAACAAATATGGAATTCAGATTGTAGATGGCAAGTAATATGAATGGAATTGAGGAGATGGTACAAAACCATCTCAAAGAAACCAAAAAATAATTTAGGATATGAGCAAAAAAATTCACTAAGGAAATATATAATATTAGAAAAGTGATAAAAGAACATAAAGAAATGAAAGTCATTTAGAGAATTTCAAAATACAGCAGAAAGCTTTAACAACAGGCTAGATCAAGCAGAAGAAAGAATTTCAGAGCTTGAAGGCAAGTATTTTGAAGTCACCTAGTCAATAAAAAATATAGAAAAAAAAACAGAAAGAATAATCACTGAGAGAAATATGAGATTACACAAAATGAACAAATATATAAATTATAGATATCCCAGAGGGAGAAGAAGAAAAAGCTATAAACACTGGAAATCTATTTGACAGAATAACATAGGAAAATTTCCCTGGTAATGCTAGAAGTTTAGATACCCAGATACAAGATGATCATCAAACCCCTGGAAGATTCACAACAAATAGGACACCACCAAGACATATAATCATCAGCCTGACCAAAGTCAAAGTGAAAGAGAAAATCCTACAAACTGCAAGATGAAAGCAACAAGTTACTTACAAAGCAAAACCCAGCAGACTAACAGTAGATCTCTCAGTAGAGACCTTTCAAGCCAGAAGGGATTGGGTTTCATTTTTAGTCTTCTCAAACAGACTAACTGCCAGCCAAGAATTTCATATCCTCAAAAAATAAGATTCATAAATGAAGGAGAAATAAAATCTTTCCCAGACAAGCAAATAAGAGAATTTGTCTCTACTAGATCTGCACTACAGGAAATGTTTAAAAGTGCTCTATACATGGAATAGAATAATCAATACCTACCAGTGTAAAAATACATGAACATTAAAGCTCACAACTCTTATAAAACATTAACACAAGGGAGGAAACAAAGCAAGTATGATTCAACACTATGAACAGAACACTGCCTCACATATCAATACTAACATTGAATGTAAATAGTCTTTTTGTTTGTTTGCTTTTTTGTTTTGAGAACATCATGGAGTGTACTTTATTTATTTATTTATTTATTTTTCTTTTCTTTATTTCAGCATATTATGGGGGTACAAATGTTAAGGTTACCTATATTGCCCATGCCCTCCCTCCCCCCTTAAATAAGAGCTTCAAGCGTGTCCATCCCCCAAACGTTGCACCTCTTACTCATTTGGTTGTATATACCCATCCCCTCCTCCCCCCTCCCACCCTCCCGACACCCGATAAATGTTTTTCCTATATGTCCACTTAGGTGTTGATCCGTTAATACCGATTTGCTGGTGAGCACATGTGGTGCTTATTTTTCCTGAATGTAAATAGTCTTAATGCACCATTTAAAAGATACAGACTGGCTGAATGGATGAAAACATATACCCCAAGTATATGTTGTCTTCAAGAGACCAATCTAACTCACAAGGGTTCTCATAGTCTCAAGATAAAGGGATGAAAAAAAAATCCATGTGAATGGAAACCAAAAGCAAACAAGAGTAGCTATTCTCATATCATATAAAAGAGACTTTAAATCAACAATGGTAAAAAAAAAGACAAAAAAATGTCATTTTATAATGATAAAAGGAACACTTAAGAAAAAAGATATAATAATTTTAAATATATACACACCTAACACAGGAGCTCCCAGATTCATCTATTAAATACTACTAGATCTAAGCAAAGAAATAAACAGCAACATCATAATAGTCAGAAAATTCAACACTAAACTGACAGAACTGGACAGATCTTTGAGGTAGAAGATCAACAAAGAAACACTGGACTTAAACAGGACTCTAGAACCAATAGATATAAGAAACATCTATAGAAAATTCTACCCAAAAACTGAAGGATATACTTCGCATCATCACATGGGACATTTTTGAAAATAGATAGTATGTTAGCCCACAAAGCAAGTCTCAGCAAATTCAGAAAATTTGACATCATTCCATGAATCTTCTCAGATCACAGTGGAATAAAATTAGAAATCAACTCCAAGAGGAACTCTCAAATCTACAAAAAGTCATGGAAATTAAACAACTTGATGCCAAATGATCCTTGGGTAAATGACAAAATTAAGATGGAAATCCAATGATTTTTTGAAATGAACAATAATCATAACACAAGTATCCAAAGCACAGGGAGTATAGCAAAAGCAGTGTTAAAAGGGAATTCCATAGCCTTAAATGCTTACATCAAAAAGATAAGAAGATCATAAATTAACAACCTAATGTCACATCTTAAGGAACTAGAAAAAAAGAACCAACCAACCCCAAAGTCAGCAGAAGAAAAGAAATAACAAAGCTCAGAACAGAACTAAGTGAAGTAGAAACAAACTAATGAACAAACAAATAAAAACAAAACATTCACTCGAATATTTATAACAACACAATTCACAACTGAAAATATGTGGAAACAACTCTAGTGCCCATCAGTACATACGTGTATTAATAAAATGTGGTATATGTATACCATGGAGTACTACTCAGACATAAAAGTCATGGTGAACTAATGCCTCTTGCATTATCCTGGATGGAGCTGGAGCCCATTTCCCTAAGTGAAGTATCACAGGAATGGAAAAACAAACACCAGATGTACTTACCATTAAATTGGTACCAATCAACCAAAACTTATGTGCACATATGAAAGTAACATTAATCAGGTGTCAGACAGGTGAGAGGGGGAAGAAGGGGATGGGCAAAGTCACTCCTGATGGGCGCACTGTGTACTGTCTGGGGGATGGGCACGCTTGTAGCTCTGACTTGGGCGGTGCAAAGGGAATTTATGTAACTAATGCATTAATAATAACCCCAATAATATTCTGAAATAAATAAATTTAATTAATTAATTAAAACTATTAAAAAGGTGAAAGGAGAAAAATATTTAAAAAAAGAAAAGAAATACAAAATAATGTGCAATTTGAAAAAGAGCAATTATAACATCAAGATGAAAGGTGTAATCATTGAAATCAAAAAGTCAATGAACTGGGAAAACAGCATGTTAAACATGGCTGAAGAACTAATTAGTAAATTAGAAAATGGTTCAGAAGAAATTATGCATAAAAGAGCACAAAGACACAGAAAATAGAAGAGTTAAAGTAAGATATATCTGGAGAATAGAATGAGAAGGTCCAGCATATATATAAAAAATCTTATAAGAGGAGAGAATAAGCAGAATAAAAAGAAAAAGATAACCTCCAAAGAGAAAACAACTAAGAAACTTTTAGGATTGATAAAAGCTATGCATTCTCTGTGGTATATAAGACTGTGGAATACTACTCAGCCATAAAAAGAATGAAGTAATGTCTTTTGCAGTAACTTGGATGGAACTGGAGGACATAATTTTAAGTGAAGTATCTCAGGAATGGAAAAACAAATACTCTGTGTTCTCACTTGTAAGAGGAGCTAAACAAAGAGTATACATGGCCATACAGAGTGGTATAATGGACACTGTAGACTCAAAAGGGAGAGGGATGAGAGGGCAGTAAGGGATGAAAAATTACCTATTGGGTACAATGTACACAATTTGGGTGACAGGTACACTAAAAGCCCTAACTTCACCACTATACAATTCATCAATGTAACAAAAAACCATTTGTACCCCCTAAATCTATTTAAATAAATTTTTAAAAAGGCAAAAAAATACAAAGGATCAATGAAACAAAAAATTGGTTCTTTGAAAAGATAAACAAAATCAGTAGACCACTAGCTAGATTAACCAGAAATAGAAGAGAAAAGGTCCAAATAATATCAATTAGAAATTAAAAAGGTGGCCAAGTGTAGTGGCTCACGCCCGTAATCCTGGCACTCTGGGAGGCCAAGGCAGGAAGATAACTTAAGGTCAGGAGCTCGAGACAAACCTTGGCAAGAGTAAGACCCCATTTCTACTAAAAAATAGAAAGAAATTAGTTGGACAACTAAAAATAAAAAAAAAATAGCCAGGTGTGGTGGCACACGCTTGTAGTCCTAGCTACTTGGGAGACTGAGGCAGGAGGATCACTTGAGCCCAAGAGGTTGAGGTTGCTTTGAACTAGGCCGACACCGTAACACTCTTGCCCAGGCAACAGAGTGAGATTCTGCCTCAAAAAAAAAAAAAAAAAAAGAAAAGAAAAGAAAAAAAGAAATGAAAATGATGACATTACAACTGATACCAGAGAAATACAAAATATCATCCATGGCTACTATGAAACCTCTATGCCCACAAACTAGAAAATCTAGAGGACATGGATAAATTTCTGGAAACACACTACCTCCCAAGCTTGAATCAGGAAGAAACAGAAATCCTGAACATATCAATAATAAGTAACAAGATTAAAAATGTAATAAAAACTCTCCCAATAAAAAAGCCCCGGGCCACAGGGTTCTTACAGCCAAATCCCACCAGACCTACAAGGAAGAATTGGCACCTATTCTACTGAAACGGTTCCATGATATCAAGAAGGAGGGAATCCTCCCTAACTCATTCTACGAAGACAGTTTTACTCTGATACCAAAACTAGGATAGGAAACAATAAAAAATAGAAAACTACAGACCAATATCCCTTATGAACATACATGCAAAAATTCTCAACAAAATATTAAGAAATCACATTTGGCAGCATATCAAAAATAATCTACCATGATCAAGTGGAATTCATTCCAGAGATGGTAGGATATTTCAGTATGCTAAAATCAAAAAATGTGATTAACGTCATAAACAGAATTAAAAACAAAGACCATATGATCATGTCATAATAAAAACCCTAAACAAACTAGTCATAGAAGAAACATACCTAAAATATATCAATAAAAGCCATATATAAAAACCGACAGCCAACATCATACTGAATGGGGAAATGTTGAAAGCATTCCCCCTAAATACTAGAACAAAACAACAGTGCCCACTATCACCATTTCTATTCAATATAGCACTGGAAGTTCCAACCAGAGTAACTGGGCAAGAGACAGAAATAAAGGGCATCCAAATCAGGAAAGAGGAAATCAAACTGTCCTCTTTTGCTGAATGTATGATCTTATACCTAGAAAACTCTAATAACTCCACCAAACGATTCCTAGAATTGATAAATAAATTCAGTAAAGTTTCAGGTTACAATATTAATGTACACAAAACAATAGCATTTCTATATAGTAATAAAAATAAAGCTAATAGTCAAATCAAGAACTCAATATCATTTACAGTAGCTACAAAGAAAACAAAATACCTAAGAATATACTTAACCAAGGAGGTGAAATATCTCTACAAGGAGAACAACATAACAGTGATGAAAGAAATGAGAGATGACACAAACAAATGGAAAAACATCCCATGCTCATATATTGAAAGAATCAACATTGTTAAAATGTCCATACTGCCCAAAGTGATGTGCAGATTCAATGCAATTTCCATCAAAATTCCAATGTCATTTTTCATAGATCTAGAAAAAATAATCTTAAACTTCACATGGAACCAACAGAGGCTCTCAATAGGAAAAGCAATCTTAAGCCTGACTTCAAATTATACTACAAGGTTGTAGTAACCAAAACAGCATTGTATTGGTATAATGGTAGAGACCTAGACCAATGAAACAGAATATAGAAACCAGAAATAAAGTCATATAGCTTTGGCAAATTGATTTTTGACAAAGCAGAAAAAACATACACTGGGAAAATAATATCCATCCTATTGAACAAATGGTCCTGGAAAAATTGGGAAAACATATGCAGAAGAGTAAAACTGGATCCCTATCTCTCACCATATAAAAAACTAATTCAAGATGGATTAAAGACTTAGATATGAGACCTGAAATCATGAAAATTCTACAAGAAAACAAAGGAAAAACTCATCTAGACATTGACCTATATGCGAAGAATGTATGAATAAGTCCCCAAAAGCAAATATAGGAGCAACAAAAATAAATAAATGGGAGTTAATTAAACTAAAAACGTTTCTGCATAGCAAAGGGAATAATCAACAAAATAAGTAGACAACCTACAGAATAGGAATAAATATTTGCAAACTATATGTTCATCAAAGGGCTACTGTCCAGAATCTACAAAGAACTCAAACAAATCAGCAAGAAAAATACAAATAACCCATCAAAAGTGGGCAAAAGACATGAACAGACTGTTCTCAAAAATAATAGACAACTTGCCAATAAACATATGAAAAAATGTTCAACATCACTAGTCTTCAGGAAAATGCAAATTAAAAGTACAATGAGATACCACCTAACCCCTGTCAGAGTAGTCATTATTAAAAAAGTCAATAGATGTTCACACAGTTGCAATGAAAAAGGAACACTTATATACTGTTGGTGGGAATGTCAACATGTACAACCAGTATAGAAAACAGTATGGACAGTCCTCAAATAACTAAAAGTAGACCTACCATTGATCCAGCAATCCCACTACTGTGTATCTGCCTAAAAGAAAAGAAATCATTTTATAAAAAAGACATCTGCACTTAATTGTTCACTGTAGCACAATTCATAATAACAAAGATATGGAATCAACCTAAGTGTCTCTCATCTGATGAGTAGATAAAGAAAATGTGGTATAAATATATAGTATGGAGCACTACTCAGCCATTAAAAGGAATATAATAATGTCTTTGGTAGCAACTTGGGTAAAACTAGAGACTATCATCCTAAGGGAAGTATATTAGAAATGGAAAAACAGATACCATATGTTCTCATTTATAATTGCGGGATAAATTAAGGATATATGTGATCATAAAGAGCAGTAATGGACATGGAAGCTAAGGGAGAAGAGACTGGGAGAGAGGTGAGGGGTAAAAATCTACCTATCAAGTACAATGTATACTATTCTGGTGATAGGTACACTGAAAGCACTGACTTCAGCATGATGCAATTTATCCATATAACTAAAAATAATTTTAGCCTCTCCATTTTTTGAATTGAAAAAAAGTGAATAAAAGAACTGGTTTATTTTTATAATTTTATTGCTCTTTTTCTAAATGACAGCCCATAGAAATAAGATTTTGGTACTTTGCCAGCTTTCCTTCCCCTCCCCCCATAATTTATAGTGCATTTAGTCTTCATTCCCAATGTAAGAAAAAGCAAAGGTGGCTATAATTAATATTCTATTTCTTCTATGTAACATTAATCTCTTTCAAAAAACTTTCAGTGTACTAAAGAATTTTGATCACATAAAGGCAAGTTTTGAACCCAGTTTAAAGCATTTTAAGATACATGCAGTATTTTTCCATTGACATATTAATGTCTTGATTGATACTTTATGAAGTATATACATTTTATTAAGTATATGCATTAACATAATACATTATTACATTTTATTAGGTTATTAAGTATGAAATATCTGATTTCCCTAAGTACTAAGTTTAACAATTGATATCTCTGACATTTCACTTTGACACTTCTTGTTTTATTTTTATTGTGAAGGTACATCCTTCTTATTTTCAAATATGCATGATTTGGCTTCTCATTATCTTTCAAAGTTTTTTTAGAGCAATTTTTGTGAAACCATGGATTAGTCAAAAATTCAAGTTATTTTTGAATTTGATTTCTATCGTGGAACCAATGCAATGCAGACAGCTTGAAATATCAACAAAGTGTTTGGGAAGCATGTGGCTAATGAACACATAGTGTGCCGATGGTTTGAGAAGTTCCATTCTGGTGATTTTAATCTTGAAAATGAGCCACATGGGCAACATGAGACCAAGGTGGATAATGATGAGCTGAAAGCTGTAGTGGAAGCGAATCCATCTCAACTTACGCGTGAATTAGCAGCAAGATTTGATGTTACTATTCCAGCAATATTAGACCATTTGGAATAAATGGGCAAGGTAAAGAAGCTGGATAGATAAGTACCGCATGAATTAAATGAGCATCAGAAGAAAAATCCTCTCGAAGCTGGCCTTTTTTGCTGTCACAACACAAAGGTAAACCATTTCTATACCATATTATTATGTTTGATGAAAAATGGATTCTTTTTGTCAATCGCAAGCATTCGGCACAATGGTCGGATAAAAATGAAGTGCCAAAACACAGTCCAAAACTGAATATTCATCAAAAAAACGCTAAAGGTGTCTGGCAGTCCAGCTCTGGTATTATCTACTACAACTTCATGAAACCTGGTCCATCCATTACAGCGGATGTCTACTGCAACCAATTTGGTGAAATTATGAGGATGCTTGCAATTAAGCAGCCAAGATTGATCAATAGAGACAGGCAAATCCTCTTACAAGACAACACTCGACCAACATGTTGCATAAACAACACTGCTCAGACTACAGAGGCTGGACATGGAAACTTTCTGTCATCTACCATATTCACCAGACCTTTGCACCAACTGACTACCACTCCTTCCAGACTTTGGACCACTTCTTGCAAGGAAAAATATTCAATTCTCAACAAGCTATGGAAAATGCCTTTTGCAATTTCATTGTCACTCACTCTCCAGGTTTCTCCATTGCTGGCATAAACAAGGTACTGTTAAGATGGCCAAATTGTGTCAATAGTTTAGGTGTATACTTTGATTCATTGTACTGCTTCTTGTTTTAGATATAATAAACTAAACTTTTGATTTGAAATCAGACATTTCATATTTAATGACCTAATTTAAAGTGTATATATTTATTAAGTATATGCATTTTATTAAGTGCATACATTTCTGCAAATATATGAATAAGAATAAGAACAATTAAAAGTATAAACTGATCAGAACCATTTTGGAAGTTTGCAATATTTGACTGAAATGATTGCTAAAACAGAAACTAGCACATGAGTGAGCCCATATGATTATTTATCACCAGATATGCTTACCAATGTATGCTAGTGCTTCTCAAACTGGTCTATATTAAGGGGAAACATTTTTAAATAATGTTTTTTGTTAATTAGATATTGAAAGAGATACCAGTTATCACTCTGCCTTTAACACAATGGATAATTCACTGGAACACACCAGCCAATATGGGGATTGAAGATCCAGCAGCTGGAAAACTCTGCTCTAGTCTAGAGCAGCTTAAGTGCAAATTAAAATATATTAGTTTTATTATTTTTTCAGTGAAGCTTCACTTAGAGAAAGTCATACTAAAATGCATTCTTATTGATTTGAAAGAAAGAAATGAGAAATGAACTAAAGCCAAATGGGAATATAAAGACAAATTACAATGCAAGGGTTTAGAGTAAGATTGAGCCAAGTGTGGCCATATACTGAGACTAATTTTCAGCAAACAGAAGTGGTGTCTCTTTCAAAGTGGTTAGATTGAGAGGCTATAGCTCATTCCAATGATATCCTTCGAAGTTATGTTTTAAAAATATGCTTAGTGAGGAGACTTCAGCATCATTTTGTAAACACACAAGAAAAGTCATCCTTTTTTAGACTCACAAATGGTATTTATTCAGTTTAGTCAGACACATTATTCATAGAGTTTGCATTAAATGGCTTTTATTTATTTCAAAAGTTTAAATCTATCCTTAAAGAATAAAGCTTTGTCACAAAGGAGGAGATTTAAAAGACTGAGTCACAGTATCAGAAGGCAATTCCCAAGGCTAAGTTTCAGTAATGTTGAGAGCTCTGGAAGCCTCATGATAAGAAAAGTTAGCACTGCAAGGGATCCATGTAAAGAATAACACCATTCAATTGGATATATCAGCTTCAGTATTTTTTAAAAAACATGAAATCAAACCATTCATTTATAGTCATACCTCATACAAGGTAGGATCGTCACTATTATGTTGCCTCATGTTGTTACACTTTAAACATACTCTTCTTGTAACCAGGGAAGTAATCCTAGCTCTCCTAAATTTGGAAATTGTCTTCATACCTTCTACCAAGTCCAGTTTCTGTAATTAAGGCCGAACTTCTAAATAATTATATGGAATCAAATGTGTCTTACATACCTCCATTTCAATGTTACTTTCTGCTATAACCACGTTTGTCAAATACTCAGGGTCTTCGTTCTGTCTTGGATTTTCCAAGAAGTATGTCACCCACATCTACCATCCTGCATGACCTTAGTTAGTTATATAGGGAAAAATAATTTTAAAAATCAAGTTCCATGTCTTTGGCAACTACAGAATCCTGCAGTTGGAAAGAAAATCATCTTCAGGCTTCATGGATTGGAGATGGATCCACCCAGTTCCAGCCCACTGTATAATAACAGTTTCAGTGAGCAAATAGATACTATTAAAGAAAAACTTCAGATTGTCCAGTTGCTAAAAATGTACCTAATACAGAGATTATGTATAAAAAAGTTTATAGTCTGCTTTTCAAAGAAGTTGCCTAAAGGTTAAAGTATTCTTAATCTAAAGACTGGCTCTTGCAATTAGGATATCATGCTATTCTTTTTGTATGAAGACATGACCATGTGCTTGACACTATATGTTCTGTCATCTGTCAATAAAGAAAAAATAGTCTCTGTCAAGCATACTTTTCTGGATTATGCTGATAATCAAATGAGATAAAGGATAGGAAAGTGGTTGACCAAATACAAAGTGCTATTACTTGAAGGTGGGTTAATATAATTATATTTATTAAAGAGTTCCATAAACATTGTTGAGCAGAATTTGATGGCTCAGGAAAAAGGACATATATAGTAACAGTGTGGGGAAACAAGGGTTCATTAACCAGCTGGATCATAACCACTACCACTACCAAATATCTTTTTGTAACAATGCAGTTCCAGGATCCACGTTCCCCTCCGAAAGCTCCAAATTCTAGCAGTTTGCAGATTAAGAGCTCAATTCAGCTAATGCTATATTGGCACACAGCATCTTTGAATTCTCTTTAATGTTCAAGGGCTATAATCTACATTTTAAAAAGCCTGTTATCTGCTTTTACTGCAATAAGTATAACATAAAAGTCTACCATACTATTATAGGAGCCGTCATTTACCTAGCATTGGTTATCCTTGATAAATTAGAACATGTTCTTAGGAAGGATAGGATTTTAGTTGCAAGCCATGTAATGAAAAAGAATCAGAGACACCACAGGACACTGATTGTGTCATGGAAAGGTCACCATTCCTCCCGAGGGTCACAATGAGCTGAGGCACAGCAGTAAAATGCTTGAGGGACCCTGGCTGATCCCATCACAGTCAGATGGTAGTTTGCTCTTCAGTTTGTCATTTCTTGTTTTCCTACATTTTAACTTGGTGTTTTGTTGATACCATATTGCCACTTTCTTCCTTTTCAATTCCCCTTGTCAATTTCATATGCCATTATCCTCCTTTATGAGAAATTCCTTTGCTGAGAAGCTGGCCTATAATCACCTCCCCATTTCTATGCCTCCTTTCTGACATGTGAAAAGCCTACTATCAATGCACCCTCATTCATTTCTGCAGTTTCTCCTTTTGGCTTTAGCTACTCATCTTCTATGCCATATCTCGTTCTCATTTATGTGGGATTTCCCTTTCACTAAATGTTGCCTTCATTTATTTCAGTGACCTCAGGAAGCCTTTTCTCCTGACTTTTATATGATTGTGAGCTATTTATTCCTTTTTTAATATAAATAATTTTGAAAGTTTAGCAGGGGCCTTTTTTTCTCGCTCAGGTAGTTAATTCCTTTTAAAACAGCTGAAGTTTAAAAGATCCTCATGTTGCCTGAGTGTTTTGAAAATGGTCATCCCAAATAATACATGAAAAGGTCCTAGTTCAAGAATTAATTAGAGAATGCAAGGTTGGGCCAAAAGAGAATTTTTATTATCTGTAGATTCAATAGGGTACCTACTGGCTTTCCAAAAATAATTGAACATTTTCCAGTTAACCATTGAGGTTGCTGTGATCTAGGCTGATGCCACGGCACTCTAGCCTGGGCAACAGAGTGAGACTCTGTCTCAAAACAAACAAACAAACACACAAACAAACAAAAAACCTTATACATGGATGCCTTCACAATGAACACTCAAAGATGCAGGGGAGATTGTCCATTTTTATGTTTAAATTATAGACAGCCATGTAGAAATATGATTGGACAAAAAGGGTGTGAGCTCATTCTAACAGGCTGAGTGGCAGAACCCAGCAAGGCTGGGTTAGATTCTGTTTGGCCTCTGAGTATACATTCCTTCCTTCTTGGTGCAGGGCAAGGGCCTTTCTGGAATGGGGTTTTACAGTAAAACAAAGCAGGTCAGATAATTACTTTATGGCCAGATTTTACATAGACTAATTTTAGGTTTTATGGCTAGCCTTCAGAAGAAGGCCTTTAACTTTGTCTAACTCAGAGGTTGAAGCAAAATATGGATTCAGAAAGAAAATAAAAACAAATAGAAAGTAATTTGGGAGCAAGAGAAAGGTGTAAAAAGGCAATAAATGTAGGTATATACTTTTGATAAGAAAGGTTAAACAAATAGTTTTTAGGCATGTTTTATAGATAGTCTATGTAGGTTGGAATAAAGTTGATAAAGGGAATTTATTAAGGAATTTTGTATGTGGCCCAATTGGCTATAATGAAAAAAGAAATTTTGGTTAAAACAAAGTTTTCTGTAGATATTAATTTGCTCTTAATGAAATGACATAATGTACTCATTTTGATTCTATAACTTGTTTCCTTCTTAATTTTTTCAAAAAAATTATACTACGGAAGATTTTTTCTTTACTTTTTGGTAACTGGCCTAAAATAAAGCAAAAACTTTATGCTTTTTCAGGATAATCCCTGTGCTCTCTTTAATAGGTTTTGACTAACTAGAAAAATTAAACTTTAAAAGGGTTAAGGTTTACACCCATATAACTTACTTTATCACCTTAAGAATCTATTTTTTAAAGATTTTTTTATTACAGCATATTATGGGGGTATAAATTTTAAGGTTTCAAATAATGTCCTTTCCCCCCTCCCCCCACAAGTCTGAGTTTCCAGCATGACCATTCCCCAGATGGTGCACATCTCACTCATTATGTATGTATATACCCACCCACCTCCCCTCTCCCACCTGCCCAATACCCTATCACTGTAGTTCCTATGTGTCCATTTAGGTGCTGCTCAGTTTATACCAGTTTGCTGGTGAGCATATGTGGTGCTTGTTTTTCTATTCTTGGGATACTTCACTTAGTAGTATGGGTTCCAGCTCTAACCAGGAAAATACAAGATGTGCTATATCACCATTGTTTCTTAGAGCTGAATAGTACTCCATGATATACAATACCACATTTTATTAATCCACTCTTGGATTAATTGGCACTTGGGTTGTTTCCACGGCTTTGCAATTATGAATTATGCTGCTATAAACATTCGAGTGCAGGTGTCTTTTTGTAAAGTGTCATTGGATCTTTTGGGTAGATGCCCAGTAATGGGATTGCTGGATCAAATGGTAGATCCACTTGTATCACTTTAAGGTATCTCCATATTGCTTTCCATAGAGGTTGAACTAGTTTGCAGTCCCACTAGCAGTGTAGGAGTGTTCCTATCTCTCCGTATCCACACCAGCATTTATTGTTTGGGGACTTTTTGATAAAGGCCATTCTCACTGGAGTTAAGTGATATCTCATTGTGGTTTTGATTTGCATTTCCCTGATCATTAGAGATGTTGGCCATTCATCTGTCTTCTTTAGAAAATTTTCTGCTCATGTCCTTTGCCTACTTTTTGATAGGGTTGTTTGATTTTTTCTTGCTGTTTTTCATGAGTTCTAAGTATACTCTTATCAGATGTGTAGGATGCAAAAATTTTCTCCCATTCTGTAGGTTGTCTGTTTACTTTCATGACTATTTCTTTGGCTGTGCAGAAACTTGTTAGTTTGATCATGTCCCATTTATTTATTTTTGTTGCTGCTGTGATTGCCTTTGGGGTCTTCTTCATAAATTATTTGCCTAGCCCGATGTCTAGGAGAGTGTTTCCAACATTTTCCTCTAGAATTCTAATAGTTTCATACCTTAGGTTTAAGTCTGTTATCCAGCGTGAGTTGATTTTTTTGAGAGATGAAAGGTGTGGGTCCTGCTTCAGCCTTTGACAAGTGGCTATCAAATTTTCCCAGCACCATTTATTGAAAAGGGATTCTTTTCCCCAGTGTATGTTTTTGCCTGCTTTGTCAAAGATTAGATGGCTATATGAGGATGGTTTTATATCAGGGTTCTCAGATCTGTTCCACTGGTCAATATTCCTATTTTTGTGCCAATACCAGATTGATTTAATTACTACAGCTTTGTAGTATAGTTTGATATCTGGCATTTAATATCTCCCATTTTGTTTTTGTTGCCTAGAATTGCACTATTTTGATGACTATCTCACTTAATTAAATAAATGACCCTTACTTTATAGTGGCTTGTGATTATATTTGAACAAATGTTTTTAAGCCTTTGATATTCGACAAACTTTCCAAACCCAAGTTCTAAATCCAGTCTTTTGACCTTAAACTAGCTTTTTATGTATTAGGGTCACTGAAAGCCTAAGACAGACATTAGGTTTATTTGGCACGTTAAAACTATACGGGAAACATTGTCAAATATGATATGGCATTATATTTGGGTTATATTTGTATGTTATTAATATATGTTCCAATATTATAAAATGTTGATATATCTTGGTATGTGTTATCAACAATAATTATGGTTATTATATTAAATTGTCATATGCCATAAAAATAACTAACTTTATTAGTCAGTTGTCTCTTTAACCATGACCAGTCTAAGAGTTTTGTTTTACTTTGATTCATCTCAGAAAGTGTTTTTTGAACTGGCTAAGTCCAAAGTTTACTTCTTCAAGGAAATTCATGGAAAGGACTAACATGTTTTCTTGAATACAGGCTTCTGATAACTTTGGAGAGACATACCACTGGGCTAAAATAAAACAACCTTCCAGGACTTTAATTAGAAAGCTGATATGTCCATGAGTATCCCTAACTCAACCTCAAACAGAAAAGAAATTAATTGCATGGGACCAAACTAAATTTTTTTATGACTTTTCATTTAGAACATTACTGATTCTCATGTTTTGTTTTCCAGAGTCCTGACCAGTTTTAACTAAACAGCAAGTTTACCTGATATCTCCAGAACCTAAAACTATTCAATATGCCAACTCTCTGTTCAAATATGCTCCCTCTAGGCCCAGGGACTATCATAAAAGAGAGGGCATATGAGATTGTAATGGGCGATTCTGAGGTATGGAATTAGTTTAGACCCTCAAGACCAAGGAGGGGCACACAAAAGCCTAAGCAAATACTAACTGAAAAACTTTGTCTTTCCAGGCCACATGCTGCAGCTATTCATCCCAATAATAATTTGTTTTCCTGCTTTTGATAGACTTAGAACTTTCTGAGTATAATTGTTCTCAGTTATGGGTTTATACAAAAGGAGATATAACAAGTAATTTATCATCTACCTTAGTATAAATTATTAAAGAGACTAAAACATTGTGACACAATAAAAGTCTCTAAATTACCTTAGCTTAAGATCAACTATGCTATGTTTGTTACATGTCTACCATGAGACCCAACAATATAGTAGTAGCTCAATACTTATAGATAAATTCATTTTGTAGCCTTGCCTTTGAATTTTTGGTTTTTACTCTTATGTTACCTAGACGGTTTTAAAGGGCTGATGAGTGCCTGTCTACCTCCAGTCCTGTTTAGCCTAAAATATTTAATTGGCTGTAAGCCCCCTTTTGGCTCTTCAGTCCTCTTGGCCACAAGGATCCCACCGAGGGACTGGATGGACCAAGGGCAGGTACCCACACCACCTGGCAACAGATGGGACAAAATAAGAGTTTGGCTATAGATGCTGCCTCTGACAGATCTTGGCCAAAAGGGGGCAATTGTGAACTAAAATAAAATCTTAAGGCTCCCCCCAATGAGCTGACTAAATGGACCCCCTCTTGGCCAAGGGGATATCCTAAAACTAAATTGCCTGCCACAAGGATGGAAGTCAGACATGCCTCATCGTGCCCCCTCCCTTCTTGGAGATATGCTTTGTAACCCATCAACAAGCCTAAGGTATGCAAGGCAAACCTGCAGGTCCTCAATTTACACAACAAATGTATGTCTGGTGACTTGTCTCTGATTAACAGAACTCCATATCTTAAAAGGTTCTAAGCTTTTAGACAAAGCTTCATGTCTTTTACCAATTATAAGTCAAAGAATCTTTAAACTGACCTATAACCTGTAAGCCTCCCCTCCATTTCAAGATGGCCCACCTTTTCAGACCAAACCAATGTATGCCTTCCATATATTGATTTAAGACTTTACCTGTAACCCTTCTTGCCCTGAAATGTATAAAACCAAACTGTAACTCAACCACAGAAGTCCACTTGCTCAAGGCTCCTTGGACATGGCTCTGGGTCATGGTCCTCAAATTTAGCTCAGAATAAATCTCCTTAAAATTAAAAAATAAATAAATAAAAATTAAAAAAATAAAAAAACCTATCCAGGATGAGACTAAGAGAAAGGAAGAATGAAAAATAAATAAAAGAAAACAAGAAATATAAAGCACCACAAGAAAATGTAACACATGTATAACATTAAATCCAGAAAAAAAGTTAAGATGGGTCAGAAGTATTTAAAGAAATAAAAACTATAAATTTCCCCAAACTGATAAAAGACATAAATTTATATATTTTTCTATTTTAGCATATTATTTATCCTAAGGAATAAATAAAAATAAATCCACAACAAGACACATAATGATGAAATTGAAGATAAACAAAGACAAAAAAAAAATTTCTTCAAAGAAGAAACACTTAGTCTGATAGAAGATTCTCAACAACAGTAAAAGCCATAAAACAATGGACATATATCTTCAATGTGTTGAGGTTAGGGAGAACTGCCAACCTAGAATTCTGTGCTTAGTGAAAATGTCTTTCAAGAACGAAGATAAAATAAAGACATTTTCCAATAGACAAAAACTAAGAGAATTTACCACCAGCAGACCCTCACTAAAAGGAATACTAATTAGGAAGGAAAATGAATGATACCAGATAGAAGGTCCGAGATACAGGAAAGAAAAAACAGCAAAGAAAACTGTCCATACATGAGTGTATCTAAAAAAATTGATATTTTAAAAATCTACTTGGGCTTTTTAAATGTAAATATATATAAATGTGTGTATATATGTATATTAAAAATTAAAATATGTTAATAATAGCATATACATCAGGAACAGAGAAAATAGAAGAAAATGTTCTGAGATCTTTGAGTTTTCAGAGGAAAGTAAGACTGTTAATTAATTTAAACTTTAATAAATGAAGGATGGATGTTTTAAGTTCTAGGTTAATTCATGTGAGCACCTTAGTGTTGATCAGTTAGTACCAATTTGATGGCGAGTATATGTGGTGCTTCTTTTTTGATTCTTGTAATACCTCACTAAGAAGGATGGATTCAAGCTTTATCCAGGATCATATAAGAGGTGCTAGTTCACCATTGTTTGTTGTAGCTGAGTAGTATTCCATGGTATACATACACCACATTTTATTAATTTACTCGGGTATTGATGGGCACTTGGGTTGTCTCCACATCTTTACAATTGTGAATTGTGCTGTTATAAACATTTGACTGCAGATGTCTTTATTATAGAATGTGTTTTTTTTTTTTTCCTTTGAGTAGATGCCTAGTAGTGGAATAGCTGGGTCAAATGGGTTTTCTACTTTTAGCTCTTTGAGATATGTCCAAATTACTTTCCACAGGGGTTGTACTAATTTGCAGTCACACCAGCAGTTTAAGAGTGTTCCAATCTCTCCGCATCATGCCAGCATTTGTTGTTTGGGATTTTTTGATAAAGGCCATTCTCACTAGAGTTAGGTGATATCTGACTGTGGTTTTGATTTGCATTTCCCAAAATGATTAGAGATGTTGAGCACTTTTTTATATGTTTGCTGGCCATTATTCTGTCTTCTTTTGAAAAGTTTCCATTCATGTCCTTTGCATAGTCTCTAATATGCAAAGCAAAAGTAACAGAACTCAATTCACACATACACATAAACACAAAACAGAACTCCAAATAGCCAATAAACATTTGAAAAAGTGCTTAACCTCAATAGAACTCAAGGAAATGGAAGTTAAAATTATAATGAAACACTGATACACACCCATCAGAAGGCCAGAAACTAAAAAGACTGAAAATAAAAACTGTTGATGGAGGAGCAACAATCTCATATATTTCTGGGAGAACTGTAAATAGGTACAATCACTTTGAAAAACCACTTGGAATTATCTTAAATGTTAACTTTATATCCCACAATTATTATGTCCTATTTTATTAAGCAAACAAATATATTTTGAGAGTGAAATGGGGCAGTATGAATAATTATCCCAGGACAATAGGTTTCAATTAGGATTGAATCAAGGAAACCAGAATATAATATCTTCTTACCTATTACTTGACAATTCTCACTCTTAGGTATATATCCAACAGAAATGCATGTATTCATACACCAGGAACATTATTCATGATAGCCAAAAACTTGAATGAACCCTAATGTCTACCTATAGGAAGAAATGTGGTATTTTCGCCAAAAGAGAGAGAAAGAGAGGGAGAGAGAGAGGGAGAGAGAGAGAGAGAGAGACCACAAACTACACTGACACGCAACATAGATGAAATCTTACAAACATAATATTGAGCAAAAGAAGCCAAACACAAAAGGATACATACTGTAGAATTCCATTTATATAAAGTTCAAAAAAATAGATAACACTATGTAGTTTTAGAGTATAAACAAATGATAAAACTATAAAGAAAATTAAGGAAGTAATGACCATGTTAAGATAATGGCTATCTGAATGGAGGAATAAGTACTTGGAAGAGAGCATGGAGGAGGGTGGGGGTTCTCCAATCTTTTTATCTGTGCTGTGTGTTGGTTACACACACACACACAATGTGAATATTCACATTGTAAAAATTCATGAGCTCTATGTTTTCTTTTGTTTGCTTTTCTGTGTGTCTATTTTGTAACAAAAAGGTTTTTAGAAAAAGAAAGAAAGACTATACCAGATGCTGACCAAGGAATTACCAACTAGTGATGAACAGAGGGAGCCAGGGACAAAGAAGGCTTCTTGAACAACATTAATATCTCAGCTCTACTTTTGCTTAAAAAAGAAATTGCAAAACAAAATGTATTTGTAAGACAAGCAGTCAAATAGCAAAATAAAAAGGAACCCCACTAGAAAGAAAGAAACCTGTGAGACTGAATTCAATATTACACTGGAGTACTGAGAACCCCCTTCCGATGTCCTTTACCTAGCAAACATATCAAAGGAACCTGTTTATAGCTCGACCTTTCAGAATGGAACCCCATGGCCATGGTAGAATGAGACATGGGTGTACTTTACCCATCTTTCTAAATAAATAGAATTAGATCTTAATTTTTTAACTTGGGATGCTGCCAAATAAAATAAAGCAAAGGAATGTAAAAAAAGAGACCTTTTCTCTTATGTATTTCCAATTCCATTAGCCTCAGACAAACCTTTGAAATTGTTCCAAGAGATGGTCCTATCAACCTGTCATTTACTAAGTAAATAGATTTGACCTACGTCTTGGTTTTATGAGTTTTATTTGTCTGTTTTCAGCAGGAGGTAAAATGTGCCAAATTCTTACTTCATTTTCACTCTAATATTTAAACACAAATAACCATCCATCTCAATGTTGGACCACACAGTACAGAACCACTTAAAGCCCAGGAACATGTCACTTGTGCTAATGGCTTCCGCTAGTCTATAAGGAAATGTTATTTGCATCTTGCTGACCACTTTGGATTGATGAAGGCAAAGGGAAGAAAAAGATATTCCAAAGGAAAATTCACCTCTGTCCTTAAAATGCATGGAATCAGCATACTGAGGAGTTTAGAAACACATTTCATTAGGGAACCCTCAAAGCATACTAGGGAAAAGTCCCCCATTAAAAATTAAATTTGTGCACTCAAGGACCTAGTCAAGAAATGCTTTTGCTACAGAGGACATTAGTGGGACAATTGGCAATGTTTAGATAAGGATTATAGATTAAATGGCATTGTTATCAGCATTTATTCTTTTATTTTAATCATTGCACTGTGGTTATGTAAGAGATTGACCTTGATTTTAGGAAATGCACACTGACATTTAAGATATAAATGAACATCATATTTCCAACTTCCTCTTGAACAGTTCAGGGAAAAAAAGTCTATTCAAAGCTGTATCTACAGGAAGAGAGAGAGAGTGCAAGAAAGGGAACAAATGTAGTAAAATGTTAACATTTGGGAAATGTGGGTGAAGAGTATATGGGAATTCTTTGTACTATTTTTATAATTTTTGTATAAGTCTAAAGTTATTTCAAAATAAAAAGGCTAAAAACAAATGAGCTCATGGGCTAAGGTCTAGAGCTAAGAATCATTATGTGACTATTTGATAAAAGTAAAGTATATAGGCTTAGCCAATAACAAACTACATGTCAGGAGTCCTCAAACTACAGCCGGCGGGCCACATGCGGCTCACTGAGGACATTTATCCAGCCCGCCGGGTGTTTTTGCCACTGCTGCCTGTCCTGCTTAGCAGCCAACTTGTCCCGGGCCCACAGTGCACATGTGTGGAATGTGTGCCGCACTCTCCAACGGCCCTCCATTGGTCTGAGGGACAGTGAACTGGCTCTCTGTTTAAAAAGTTTGAGGACCCCTGCTATATGTGAACAAACCACCTGATTTCCTGAGCCTCAGTCACAGCATCTTTAATAAAAATGAGCTGACTGACAGTGTTTGAGTCCCATTCCAATTCTAAAATGTTATGGTTCAAGGTTTTCTTATTTGTCTTCCATAACTCCTCCTTTTCAACTAATTATCTCTTGCAAGGAATTATATAAATAATGACAGTAATTAACATTTACTGAATAAGAATTCTGTTTTAGGCAGCTTTCTAAATTTTATATATATATATATATATATATATATACTCATTTCATCATCACAACAAACATGTGGAAGTACTATTATCATCTTAATTTTGTAGGAGAAACTGGGGCATAAAGACATGACAAAATATACCTTAGGTGATGCAGTTGGTAAGCAGAGCTGAGCTGAGAGCCCATGTTCACATTCCTTTATATCATGGGTCAGAAAACTTTTTCGGTGTCAAGATGGTAAACATTTTTGGCTTTGCGTACCAGATCCATAGGTCTTTGTCACGTATTTTTCTTTGTTTTGTTTATAAAACCTTTAAAACTGTAAAAAAAATATTTCTTAGCTCACAGACAGTACAAAAACAGGAATTGGGTCAGCTTTAGCATACAAGTTGACTGCAACCTTAGCCTGACACTTGAAAGGGGACTGATCAGTCTCCAAATGACATAACTGGAAAGGGACTTGAGTGATTCATCATCTCATATAACTCAATTATACAGATGAGGCACTAACATATCAAGTTATTTGACTAAGGCCATGCTGCTTATTGGAGCCTGAGCCAAGATTAAATCTCCAGTCTTCTGACTCCTCATCCAGTGCTCTTGGGATCACAGAAAAATAAATTTTAGATGTATCCTGGGAAAGCCTAAAGTCTGCTATTATCTTACATTTGCATATATGGCCACCAGCAACCAATAATTGACTTTAAATCAAGTTAGAAAGCAGGACATATACAAAAGTTTTCAGTGACAACAAATGTTACACAATTAATTACTTAACTACTTAAATTGATTCAAATCAATTTAATATTTTTGAGGGACTGTCTAGCATTGTAGAAAAACAAAAAGAACTAAATAGACCCTGGCTTTAGAAGAAAGCTTTGTGGAGAAACATGAAATTGTGAGCAAAAGACAAGAAATCAAGATGAGGATGGAATCATTGAGGGTTGCATCTATCCCAGGAATTTCCATGAGAAATAGAACTGCAGATAGAGACCAGGCATTGTGGCTCATGCCTGTAATCCTAGCACTTTGAGAGGTTGAGGCAGGAAGACTGCTTGAGCCCAGGAGTTTGAGACCAGCCTGAGCAAGAGTGAGATACTGTCTCTACAAAAATATAGAAAAATTAGCTGGGCATGGTGGCGCACACCTATGGTCCCAGCTACTTGGAAAGCTGAGGCAGAAGGATTGCTTGAGCCCAGTAGTTTGAGGTTGTAGTGAGTTATGATGATTCCACTGCACTCTAGCCCAGGCGACAGAGTGAGACCCTATCTCAGAGAAACAAAAAAACAAGAAAAACCTACACATAGAGCTTGAGGGAATAAGGGTAGGCCTTTTGAAGAAGCTTTCTGTATTGTAGCTGCATGGACTTCAACTCAGCAAACATAAAAGGAAGACTGAGAGCAGGTGTTATGGGATACAGTGATAAAGAAGGCATTGTTTCTGTCCTCAAGAACCTTAAAATCTGGTCAAGACCATACAATTTCACTTGTGGTATCTTTATAGATTTGAACACGTCTCATGGTAGTTTTCCCAAAAGCTATTAATTTGACAGAAAACACAGCGCTAAAAAAGGAATGAAAATAGGTGGCTGCATGGGAAAATAGTGACTCTAGCTAAGTTCTCAATAGCTCCCTCTAGGGAAACCTCTTCGTGATTTATCTACATGACAGTTCTCTCTGGAGCAGGAAGCACAGTGAGTGTTAAGATAGCAGAAAAGTCAACTGTCCAGCCCATTTGCTCTGAATCTGTTATCTTTGTGTAAAATTTAATATGATGTATATTTGCTATGCTATATGTATAAACATCAATTAAACATATTAATTTGTACCAAAGCAAACTTTAACCATCAAAGTCCATGAGTTTTCTATAGCCTTACTCTATTTCAAACTTCAGCCCAAACTTCAGGATTAACTATTTTAATCCTGGCTATAAAATTGATGTGATATCAAATCCACTTAGATAATCATTCATTGTTAATGCCTGCATATTCCTGTCATGTTCTTGTAGCTTTATAGCAGACCTGGCAAACTGTTAATATGCTACCAATATTTTTACATAGTGGCACCAGGAACTAAAATAAGGAGGCTAATTTGGTATGTAAAAGAGGGAAGGGATGGAAAAGTCTTAAGCTCTTTGAAATGACTATTACTGAAGTATGAGAGTGTAATACAAAATAACTAAATGAGGAATCAGAGGATCTGGGTTTTGGTTTAGGTTCTACCACTAATAAGATATGACATAATGACAATAACTTCTCTGGCCCTCAATTTCCTCATTTGAAAATAAATGGCTAGATGATATGACCTCCAAAGGCCCTTGTAATTATAACTCTATTATTCAATGGATTATACATATTTTAGTATAAATATAAAAGTTTAGTTTATTTTTAATTGACATATAATTGTACATATTTATGCAATACATGTGACATCTTGATACATGCAAATGAAAACACGTGTAATGATCAAATCAGCGTATTTAGGATATACATCACCTCAAACATTTACAATTTCTTTTTTTTATTTTTATTTTTTCGGCATATTATGGGGGTACAGATTTTAAGGTTTCAATAAATGCCCATTGCCCCCCTCCCCCCACAAGTCTGAGTTTCCAGCATGATCATCCCCCAGATGGTGCACATCTCACTCATTATGTATGTATATACCCGCCCCCCTCCCCCTCCCACGTGCCCAATACCCTATTACTGTAGTACCTATGTGTCCAATTAGGTGCTGCTCAGTTAACACCAGTTTGCTGGGGAGTATATGTGGTGCTTGTTTTTCCATTCTTGGGATACTTCACTTAGTAGTATGGGTTCCAGCTCTAACCAGGTACCATTTCTTTCTGTTGGCAATATTCCAAATCTTTTCTCATAGGTATTTTGAAATACATAATAATTTATTGTTAACTATAGTCACCCTACTATGCTATCAAACACTAAAACTTATTCTATCTAATTAACTATTTAAATGGAAGTAAAACAAGTTCTTTCAATTAAAACAATTATAAATCAACCAAGGACTAGAATCATAGACTGTCAATCTTTAAAAGGCCCTAATTGATCACCTATTTAGGGATTGGCAAACTTTGTGAAGAACTAAATAGCAAATATTTTAGGCTTTGAGGACCACTTATGGTCTCTCTCACTATTCTTTTTTCTTCTTTTGTTTTGTTTCTAAGCGACCTTTTAAAAGCCATTCTTAGTTTGTGGTTTGGATATTTGCCATCTGCTAGTCTAGTCCAACACTGATTTTACAAATCAAGAGATTAAGGCCTAGATATGTTAACTGATTTGTGTATAGACACAGAGCTAGTGAATAACAGAGTCAGAAATACTTGTCAGGGCTTTTAAATTCCAGTCCCATGATCTTTCCTGCTTCCCTGAAAAATGACTTATCATAGACTTTAAAAGCCCTTTTACATAATGAATTTGTTGTGTCTTTTCTGCATTCATCTCCGTTTTAGCACCTATCTTCATAACATGGTAACCTCATGATACTCTCTGACTACACAGGGCCTCCATATGGTATCCGTATCCAAGCTTGCTCTTTTCCAGATAGTCTATTTTGAATAAGACTTGCATTCTTCATTCTCTATATCCTGTCTGAACTTAGCTACCCAGCATTTCTTTCACTCAAGGTCCTATTTTCTATAATAGGATAAACAATCTTACCATTAAAAGAATGTGTGTTACTAGGCCGGGCGCTGTGGCTCACGCCTGTAATCCTAGCTCTTGGGAGGCCGAGGCGGGCGGATTGCTCAAGGTCAGGAGTTCAAAACCAGCCTGAGCAAGAGCGAGACCCCGTCTCTACTATAAATAGAAAGAAATCAATTGGCCAACTGATATACATATAAAAAAATTAGCCGGGCATGGTGGCGCATGCCTGTAGTCCCAGCTACTCGGGAGGCTGAGGCAGAAGGATCACTTGAGCCCAGGAGTTTGAGGTTGCTGTGAGCTAGGCTGACGCCACGGCACTCACTCTAGCCTGGACAACAAAGCGAGACTCTGTCTCAAAAAAAAAAAAAAAAAAAAAAAAAAGAATGTGTGTTACTGGGACAAAGTCATTAAGTTTCAGTTGGATCTATCTCTATATTCATAATGATGTTAATATAATGACCTTATATTCCCATACACTTAGAAATATCTCATTTAACCCCCCACACAATTCTGTTAGGAAAATACTACCATTATTTTCATTTTATAGGTGAGAAAACAAGAGGTTCCATACTAAATTTACACAGCTATTAAATGGTGGAACAAGGATTTGAAACCAAGTCTGTCTGACTCTAAACCTTTTAAGCACTAGTGTTTATAGTTTCAGAGCAACTAGGTGACAGAGGGTTATAGGACATGTCACAAGGGACAGGTTCTTTGGAAACCTCAACCATATCAGAAGTAGTTCCAGTTTCCTTCCCTTAAGAAAACATCGATAATGATGCTGGCACTTAGGCCTGAGCAGTTACCTTGTCACCCATGCCTCCAGTCTGGATTTTCCAATCAATATGGCAGCTCTAACAACACTGAATAACCCTAGTCTAATGCAAATAGTGATGGATCATGATGGCTTTTGGAAATGGAGCACACTAGGCAGCCAAATAATAGATTATCCATCAATTAAAACAGAAGGATTCTAGCCAGTGCAGCATTTGGAAATTAAAGAAAACCACTGAGCAGGTGGTGAGAGGTACTTGATCATTCCCATCTAATGTCTAAATTTAATCATCTTCCCAGCTGGGTCATGCAGAGTGGACACAGTAGAGAGGGTCTTCTTGTTTGCAAAGGAACATAGTACCCTGTGGTACCGTTCTTCATCAAAGCAGTCACTGACAGATATTTGTTACCTCTAAAGCCTCAGAAGTTGCTGCTGAACATCTGTTAGTAAGGAATTCATCTGAACAGATTACTTGCATGTTTAAATAAGCATGTAATACCTAAAATTGTAAGTACCATTCTCACTTTATTGCTTTCATGATATAGTAGAAACACACTGAGTTGGCAATCAGAAAGCCTCAGTTCTGTCCCCAACTATTCTGTAAACTGTCTGGATAACCTAAGGAAAGTTATTTCTTCTCTCTGGGTCTCAGTTTCCCCTTCCAAGAAAAGAAAAGGGTTAAGTTAGGTTCAATGTCATCCAATGTCTTGGCCAGTGGTCCCCATTAACTCACAAACACACATCCTTCCCTTAATCTAGAAATATACTCTCTATGAATGAAATGCAAACAGGACATTCAAGCTTCTATATGAGATTCACATGTACCCCATAAATATGTGCTACTATTATGTATCAATAAAAATATTAGATTGATGGGTTGGGGAAGAACTCTCTAAGGAGATGACTTTTGAACTGAAATTCTTCAAATTCCTCCCAGAATGTTTTCATATTCCTCACTATTCCCATTTTCCTAGTCATTTTTGGCTGCTATAACAAATTACCATAGACTAGCTTGCTTAAGCACCAACCATTTATTTCTCACACAGTTCTGGAGATTGGAAATTCCAAGACCAAGGTGTTGGCAGATCTCATATCTGGCAAGAGCATAATTCTTGGTTTGCAGATGGCTGTCTTGTTGTTATATCCCCACATGGCAGAAAACAAACAATGAGATTATTCCTCTTATGTCTCTTCTTATAAAGGCACTAATCTCATTCATGAAGGCTCCACCCTCTTTACCTTCCCAAAGTCCTACTTCCAAATACCATCTCATTGAATATTTAGACTTCAACATATGAATTTGGGGGAGAGGGGACACAAACATTCAGTCCATAGCATCAATTATCCCCTTCTGGTCATGTTCCTGTTTGCTAATGTCCTTCCTAAAGTGTATAAAGGCACATATTAGATGAGAAATAAATTTTATTTTAAAACGAATAAACAACATACCATGTTCAATGCAAAGTGCAGTAGGATAATTTCTTTCATTGTACTGGATACTACATTTCTATTATTATAACCCAAATAGCATTAGTTTGGAAAGTCCCAAATTTCATTTCTCAAGGCATCAACAGCTTGTATTGTGTGTATCAATAATGGAATAGAAGCTGACTTTCATTAGTATATGGGATAGCAACCACATTTGTGAAACCTCACCAATTTTGCTTCAAAATATTTTACTTCTAATTTTTGGCTTGGACATGTAACTTCCTTTCCTTAATTAAATGTTAGCAAATATGGCACGCACAAGCACAGCCTTTGCTTATATATGCTTGCCCTATAAGACCTCTCCCATTACCATACAAACATGTCTATTTTAACCTGCTAGAGAGATGCAAGAGAATGTGGCGGAAAGCTGAGTCATCCAAGCTGAGGATATCCTAAATAAGCCACCCCCCCCCCCAGGTGACCCACAGATGATTACAGATGCATGAGTGAAACCAAACAAGACCAGAAAAACTGCTCAACCAACTCAGTGACTCATGGGCAATGATATATGGTGGTTGTTTAAAGCCAGTAATTTGTAAGATGGTTTATTATGAAGCAATAACTTACTGATGCAAAGAGCTTTCAGTCTATGGCATTCAATCATAAATTCCCTTCCCCCAACACACACACATATACATACATGCACTAGCTGAAGAGTTCAAACCTTAGTGCCTTGGTTTCAGAATGTTTTAGACAGTTGGCCTAAAACACCATAGGTATAATGGGGTTTTATGTCTATATGATATTAGTTATATTCATTTAGCTACCTAAATATCTCAACATTTCTTATAGTCAACTGAATCTTACTGTACATAGCACAGGGACTTGCATAGCGTACAAAATGCTAGTTCAATCAAAACTAAAAACAAATGTTAAGCCTACACCTGCTTAAAATGTGATTTTTCTTTATTTTCTCTCAGAACTATAAGAAATTATGGGCCAACTGCAGAGCAAAAGTGATTTCTTGGACAATCTGGGTTTCCCATTGTGTCTAAGGTAATAGAAAGGATATTACCACTTTGCTAAATCTTCCTGAAGTTGACTTGCTGTGTATTGCTATAGTAAAGTAAAAGAAAATCATGATTAGGATTCCAAACAAAACAAGTTGGTTTAAATAAATTTTGCATTAATCTGCAGACATGCCACACCAAAAATCTCATTCACAATTCATAATAATTAGTCAGGGCTTATTATATATTTGCATATTTGGATTTATACGTTTAAAATATTTTTCTTTTGGTTAGTTATTTATGTTGTCTCATTGAGAAAGAAATGTAAGACAAATTAAATTTAATCTTGTTGCAGAAATGTGTCTGGATGGCAAAAACTGACTTTTATAAAACTACATGTTACAAAGAAAACCAAATAGTTCCATATTGAAGGTCCTTTCTGGCTATGAAAAATTCAAAATGTGTCATACAGATATAAGGACATGTGTTCTCAAACTTTTTTGTAAATAGTACATACATTTTATAATCTAGAACCTTGGGATCACAGAGAGGATCAAGAGTATGATACCTGGAAAGCTCTTGAGAAGTTAGACATCAAGAAATCATTACATAGAACAATGACACAGAGTGTGGAAGGGGGTACCTAGGCTCATCCTAGTGTTCTCCCACCTTGGATTGATGAATCCTGGAAAAACTACAGACAAGAGGATATAGTAAAGTTGAGGACATAATTCTACTTAGAATTCCATGTGTCATAATGACTAGACTGACTCCCTAAGCAATATGCTACTCTTCTTACGAGCTCAGTCTTGAAACCCAAGTTATTCCTAATCAGGCAAGATTTAAGAAGCCTAGTGTAGTACTTAAGTGGTCTATCATTAAACCCCCTTTACTACTACTAGTCGTATTCTGAACACATGCCCCATTCTAGTAATGAACTTCTTACTAAACTTCTCTAGCCTCATTTTTCTCACTCTCCCCCAAAATGGGATGGCATGGGACTTAAATGAGACAATGCAAATGCCTGGCACATAGTAAGCATTTACTAAATGTCACCTGCTGCTAGCTTATACCTATTAACAGTGGTGTGCTGGTAAACTGGCTCTCCAGGGGGGAAAAGGCCTGATTTATAATGTTTGCTCATTACCATGGTGCAAATATTCCACCATAGCTGATATCAAACCACCAACATGAAGTCATTGCAGGTGGAGTTAAGAAGAGAAGTACACATAGTTATCTCTCACAAGCCAGTATGGCCAACTACACCAGACCATTGCATGACCAAGGCTCTACCTTATAACCCTCTTTAAGTAATTGCCCCTATTGTTTCCCCCTGTATCTCAATCCTGATAATTCTAAGACTTTGGCCCTATTTTTCTCTCAAACTAAAATTTCATTTCTGAACATCAGAAGTGACCAAAATATGTTATCAGCCTCATCTGATCTGACAATATCATCAGTCTTATCTGACAATCTCCCTGTTCACCTTGGTCTTGGCATACCACCTGCTCCCAGAGTTTCCATCATCATGTGACATCTACCTGTCACACCATTCTGTCCTTGAGGGACTTCTTTAATTATATTCATCTGCTTAGGCTGTCACTATCTTCTAGTTATGGCTGTGGTTAGGATTCTATCTGGGGACAGAGACAGGGCCTACTGAAATAGAGGTAGTTTGTGACCCAGAACCAAAGAGCTCACCCATCCTCAAAAATAAAATCTATGCCTTTGGTCTAATTGGAACTTTATTTTCTCTATCTGGATACCAAACACTACTTCTAGGTACTAGTGGTTGAGTAGGACCACCATAAACATATCAGGATGTCAAGATGCCAGACACTGCTCACTCATAAATAAAAGAGAGGTAGCATCCACTTAATGAACAACTGACACCATAGAATCACACTCAAACTATGAACTCTGAAGTTGGTCCATCACATAGAATAAATAAATTCTAATAATTTACTCATACTCTCATATGGCTACTCGGTCCATTACTTGGTAGCTGGCAAAGCTGACAACAAATTGATGCAATTATCTATGCAACGAAGCAAGTGATCCAATTATGTGTATAATTATGGCACAATTTTAATGCTGATAATGATGAGAAAGATGATTCCATAATGATTGAGCTAGAAAAGAGAAAAGGGTAATTTGATTGGGAAAACATAAAGCCACTGAGAGCATCTGTGGGCAACTGAAAGCTCTGGCTATTCATAAGACAGGGGTCAAGGGCAAGAAAAGTTAAGTTCCCTGGTGAATTTTATATTTCAGTAAATAGAAAGGAAAGTATAGCTCTTATATAGATAATTTTAAAAGAAAGAATTAGGACACAGTGAAATTCACACAGCAGGAAATATGAATCTGATCATGCATAGTCTTGTTTTAACATTTCCCAAGACCTCAGCATCGTCATATGCTATGAGTTTTCCCCTGAACTGTAACTGTGCAGAAATATTGAATGATTAAGAGGCTCATGAGTTTCTGTGCCTCATGGAGATGTATGCATATATCCAGCCTGGGCTATATCTCTTAAGACTCTACACCAAAAGTGAGAAAGCTCACCAAGGTCTGCATAAAAAGAAGGCTTCTATAGAAACATAATGTTTCCAAAAAAACATCCAGCTTCTCCTATTTCTAGCACAATTTATCAGTTCCACATGGCCAATCTCTCTTTTCATTTTTCTAGCTAGCTATTTTAACTCTGAGGCTGAATCATTGACTTGCTTGCTCATTGTTCCATATGTTTTACCCTAATTAAATAATCATTATTGAGCATCTACTGTTTGGTGGGCAACACATGTTTGGAATTCAATACATACACACATACATGTGTGCATGACAGGGTCTATATCCTCAAAACACAAATCTAGTGCAAGAGACAGGTAAACAGCCAATCAGAAAAGAATGTGAATATCTTTATTTTTGTATTATCATGGGATAAAATAGGAGCTCAGAAGAGAAACACTAATCCAGACTAGAGGAGTCACAGAAAGTTTTCTGGAGGAAATAACATCTGAGACAGAGGAAGAGTAGGAGGTAGCTGAACAAAGATACAACAGCAAAAAAAGCAAAACCCCTGCCCCTATGGATCTTCAGTATGAAGAAAGACATAAAATAAAAACAATGCCTACATAATAATGTATCATTTAGTAACTAGTATGAAGCAAAATAGAGCAGCGTGTATGGATAGAATAATAGGCGTGCTACTTTAAATAGGATGCTCAGAGAGGCCTGGCTGAGATATTTGAGCAGATTTGAATGATGTAAGAAAGCAAGATGTGTGGATATCTTAGAGAAAAATGTTTTGGGCCCTGAGTCAGGAGTATGTTTAAAGAGTTAAAGGACCAACAGGAAAAGTAGTATAGATGAAGCTGAATGAACAAGGATAAGAGAAATATGAGATTAAATCAGAAAGCAAACCAAAAGCCAGATCACATGGGACCTTGTAAACTATAACATGGAGTTTATAGTTTTGAATTTTTCTTAGACTTCAGGTATAGAGAATTGAAATAATTATAATTCTTAGTTCAAGTTATACTACCATTGGTTTATAAATCATCCTTTTCATTTATTTATGTTAATGCCATATTAAACATCCATGAACCCATTGCCCAACTCCCAAACTGGAATATTACCTGTATGCCTCCACTAGACTATCCCCTAGAGGTAACCATTATCCTGAATTTTATATATACTATTTCATTACCTTTTTATTCATTTTATTACATTCATGTATATTCCTTAAATTTTTTATGTCTTTTAGAATTTTAAAAATGAGTACCATAATCTTTGCTTTCTTTTGAGTCTTGATTTTTTTCACTCATGGTTTTATTACTAGGGTCCATTCATATTGCTGCTTATAGCTGTAAATCACTCATTTTCACTGATACTGTATCCCATTATGTGAACATCCACAAAAAATTTACTCATCATCTGGTTAATGGGCATTTGGGTGGTTCCTAAGTTTTTGCTATTATAAACTGTACCACCAAAACATTCTAGTACATATCTCCTTGAGTAGATATGCTAAAATTTTTCTTAGAATATGGATGCTAGGTGATAGAATGCACAAATATTCAACTTTATCAAATAATAATAAATTGTTTTCTGAAGCAACTGTACCAAATTATGTTCCCATCAACAACGTGTAAGGGAGCTCACATACATATCCTCTCTAACATTTGATATTGTTAAGCTCCCTAAATTTTACTAATCAACTAAATGTAAAATAATATCCCATTGTGGTCCTGATCTATGTTTCTCTGAGTTAAAGTCAGATTGTAATTCTTGTCATACGTTTATTGACCATACATTGTTTCCTTTTCTCTGAAGCACCCAGTCCTATCTTTTTTCTCCATTTTTTATTGGGCTATTTTTCCTTATCCTATTGTTTTGTAGGATTTCTTTATGTATTCTTAATACTAAGAATTTTTATTATATGTGTTACAAATATATACTTTTCTCCCAGCATGTAGCTTGTATTTCAAATTTACGTATAGTGTTTATTGATAATTGAAATACTGGGGGAGTGAAGTCAACAAGATAGTGGAATATGACTTTCCAGCACTTGTACCCTTGCAGAAATGTCAATTTGAACAACTTTCAATGCAGGAAAATAGCTTCAAACAAGCTAAAGAATCAGGCGAGAGATTACAGCATCTGGCTGTAGTACATAAATAAGAAAAGATGAATCAAAGTGGGTAGGGACAACAGTTTCATATTACTTATGTCACCCTCACTCCAAACCAGCAGCGTAGTGTGGAGAGAGATGCCCTCCATGGGAGAGGAGTGAAATAAATACCTGACTTTGCCATGAACTCAAGCACCAGGCCCACCCCGGTAAAATCCACACAAGGCTAGCTCCCACAGCCTCAGTTTCAAAGCCCACCCCAGTGCCAGGTAAGCCCCCATGGATTCAGGCTTCATCTTGGCCTCTGCAGACACAGGCTCCAAGCCTATATTGAAAGTTTCAGATTGCAAGCTCACCCCTTTAGACCCCAATACCAAGACAGCTGGATCCCAGGAACCAAAGATCCAGACCTGTTTCAGTAAACATAAGCTTCAATCCCACCCCCTGAAGCAGGACATCTTAATCAATGGCATACTCAGAAAACAGATAAAGAGATATACTTTGGTTTGCTTTGGTGGGAATAGGGGAAGGAGCATAAGGGCCAATGTTGCTTTGTCAGGCCTAACTCAGGTCTTCCAAAGCTATAGAGAACTTTTGTGATTGCCAGACCAGATATCATATGTCACCCCCCACTCTAAGAGTAGTAGATAATATAGATGCAAAGAAAAGAATCATCATTTCAGAAGGATTCTACCAAGGAAAGGTAATCTCAGAATGACTAAAACTTAGAAGAAAATATTCACAATCAAGTGATGGAAAACAATGCAAAATTCTAACTTCCCACCTATTTATATCTCTAAAAATTCCTAGATTCCCCATTGCAGTAGTATTATTACCTTTTTACCTATGATTGGATCCCCTGATACCAATTGCTTACCTGGATGCCAGACTGCCTATCACTATGCTTGCTGGATATCATGCCTGTTAGATATCAGACAGCTCTGTCCTTTTTTTTTTTTTTTTTAAGAATGACTATAAGTGCATCATCCCTGATTCTTAGACTGAACTCTCTGCCCCACTCACTCCTATTGAAGACAAAGTAAAAGACAAGGCTTACGGTGGGCAGACCCTAGGGTGGTTGGAGAGAAGAGAGTCTGGACATGAGGTCTCTTGGCTTCAGGAAATTTCATTTCACAGGTAAGAACTCCTGGGCTTATATGTACCAGCAGCTCTGTCTTCCACCTTGTTTTGCCTGTTTTAATAATGGTAAATAATTGACAAGAAAGGGGAGGGATATTTTTTTTTGGAGGAGGGGAGAATTTGGGTCCTTTATCTGCTTCAGACCATTGAAGTCGTGTTCCATCTTTTAGACCATCCCACCTCCCCCAGTCATGGTTGACCCTCGTGTGGTCTCTTGTACCAAAGTGTAAGATATTCTTCCTTATTTTTGAAAATCCCATCACATTTGTCTCTCACATTTTTCAGGCAGAATGATCTTGCTCATTCTATATAGGAAGAAGAATAAAAAATATCTTTGCCTATAAAGTGATGAATCATTTATTTTCTTCAGGGAACAACTGTGAAAACATTGCCTTTTATAGTATTCAGGACTGTCACATAGAGTTATGCAATAACAGTATGCTCAACTCTAGAGACCCCAAATTGCCTCCCAATACACCTGCATGTTAATGTCCGATGGAACCAGAAAACCTCAGAGAGATCATTGTGAAGATGGTTAGTTCTAATTAGGCAAGCAATTCCAAGGGACCACAGATAATAGAATGATTGTGGCCCCATGATGTTTAAGGGAATGGCACATTTAAATATAAGCATCAAAATGATTAATCACAGCAAGAAATCTATTAAGTAAAATTAATTATATTTTTGATAACATAAGATTCTTCTAAAAATTAATCAACTCTAAGAAATACAACCCCAAAATACAACCAAGTTGCAACTCTATTTATTAATGAATGTATGTGGGACCCAGTTGCTGTAAGCCATAAATGGTATGAAATTTTAAAAATATAGTTCATGTAATACCCTTAAGAATCACTCATTCACAATTCCTTGCAAAAATATTCTTTCTTTAACCCCACTTCTAGCTTAAATAAAAGCTACAATAAAAGCCACATGGCTTTTATTTCCCCTTAACTCCCATATAGCTGGGTATAACCTCACTTGATAAGGTATTTCCCTTCTTCCTCACGTTTTTTATTTAGTCTTCCTTTTTACCCACTATGATTCTGCATCACAAAGGTCTAGGAACCAGCCTATCAAATGCAGGCTCCAGAAGGATGAAATACTTAATAAGAGAAGGAAAGTATATGAAGACTCCCATGTTTATAACATTTTTCCTTATCACACATGCAGTAAAATTCAATGTAGTCCTTAGAAAGTGACATGGAACACCTTCCCTGCATGTAGCTGCTGGACAAGCTTGGGCTAGGTAGGCTAGTGTTGGTAGCAGTAGTCCAAATAACCATTACTTGACCAAAGATATCCTAGAATTTTATATATTCCACGTTTATTTGCCCCACAATCACTTTTAAATTAATTGAATGATTTTGAATAATTTTTCACATTAAAGGGCATGTAGCTAGGAGGTACTAAATGGTATCCAGCACAACCAAAGCTTTATTTTAGGGGAGAATGTCAATAACAAAACATATTTCCAGACTCACTGCTCTGAGGAGGTAGGGTCACTTTTCATCTAGACAAATAAATCAAGTCTTGACTTTTCCTTATAGAATGTCAATTTTACCACCTTTAGTCCTATGGCAAAGACTGCTAATTGTCCCCCAGTGTCCATTTCTCCTTCTTCCTTTCTTTGATACCCCTGTGTTTTAGCTAAGTACGTGGTGATCCAGAATTAAGACTACATTCCTAAGACCTCTTGAAACAAAATGTGGTCATGTAACTGCATTCTGGCCAAAGGGATATAAGCAAAAGTGGTAGAGAACTTATAAGAAATACTCTTCTTGGGCATTTATTGAAACCTTAAAATCTGTACCCCCATAATATGCCGAAACAAAAAAAAAAAAGAAATACTCTTCAAAGGTAGCAGGGTGGGTTCACTTCTTTGCCCCTTCCTTGAAGTCTGGAATGAGGATGCATTGGCTAGAGCTAAAGCAGCTCCCCAAGAATATAGAATGACCTTGAGAATGAATGCTGCACATAAGTGAACAATGAGATTGAAGGATCCTGGGTCTTGAGACTGTGAAGCTAACACATAGCTAACACCTCTGTAATACCTAGCTCTGATATCTTATATGAATGAGAAATAAGCTGTCTTCCTGTCTTATTCAAGCCCCTCATAGACTGGATTTTCTCTCACCAGCAGCAGGACCTAATCCTAACTAAAACAATTCCCATTACCTGAAACGTACGCCTCTTGCTTCAATCAGCAATGCAAAAAATCTCTGCAGTTGAGGCACTTGCCAGATAGCTGAAGCTTAAATCAATAGCTATCCAATTCCTGCCCAAAACCAAGTTAAAACAAATAATAGTTGAGAACTGAATAAAAGACATGTTATTCATCCATTCCTCAAGGATTCTATAATATCTACATCCATTTAGATCACCAGAAATCAGTACAACTTGGATGAAATTTTAGTTCTCAGACGAAATGATTTAACTAAAGTGAGTTAATATGGTCTCTCACTTGTGGGGTGCAGGAGATCAGATGGAACTGTATACAAGACCTCATAAGAGAGCAAGAGAGTCAACTGAGTTCCCTGCAGAGTCTTTCAATGTTAGATAGATCAGGATTACCTGAGGAATTGATATGTAGGGCAAATATAACTTATTTTCCAAACCAGGACACATTTAGGAATGAAAGAAGATACTATTAATACATACATCAGAAAAACAGGCATAAACCAGGCCTGTCCTGAGAAAATCAAGAGGTATCATTGCCCTGCGTGATTAGCTAACTCTCTTGGTAAGACTTAGACCTCCTGTGTATAATTTTTTTTACTAAAATATCAAAGACATTATCTCAAACACTATCTTAAATTCTTATATGTCACCAAATTGCTAGAAACCAAAACTATCAGAAAAAGTGATTCTGTCAGTCATCAAAGCCCAAATTTTACAGAAATTTAATTATAACTGTTAAATATAAGGGAATCATTCCAACTCTGAGAAAAGAGGGTTAACATTGGATTATCAGGTAAAGTCTTTCACTCTCTTCCTTCACTCTCTACTGGGCTGCTGGAATGGGGGAGGAGTAATGTGAGCACTCCCTCATGGCCACCACAGCTAGGACTGCAGCAGGTCACACCTAAAGCCAGTCCAGTCTCACTTAATGCCTGTGGTGACTGTTGCCTGGCTACCTCTGATGTTTATTCAAAGCCCTAGGGCTCCTTAGATAGCAGGTGGTGAATCCTGCCAGGACTGGGTCCTTCCCTTCTGGGCAGTGTGTTTCCTTCTGGCCCGGGAGTGTCTAGAAACGCCATCCAGGAACTAAGGCCTAAAATTACATGCTTCGAGAGTCTGCCTGGTACTTTATTTTACTGTGGCTGAGCTGGTACCCTAGTTGAAAAACAAAGTCCTTTGAACTCTTCATTTTCCTTTCCCAAAGTAGAAGATGATTCTCCCTGAGCTACACTGCCTTGGAGTTTGGGAACAGGGCAGGTGACTCAGGCACTGGCCTGGTGTAAATGCTCTCTCTGTGGGTGCTGGCAGAATTCTGCTCTGTGCTGTGTTCCCCTGTGACAAGGCAGCCCTAAGTTCCAATGCAAAGTACCACAGTCACTTTACTTTTCCTCCCCTGGGCACACAAATTCTCTCTTCTGGCATGGCACTGCCAGGGGATGGGGGAGAGGTAACATAGGCAATGCAAGACTGTTTTTTCCACACTCTTCAGTGCCTCTTTCCTTGATATAATGTTAAAACAAGGTACTGTGATCACTCACCTGTTTTTTGGTTCTTTTGAAGGTGCTTCCTTGAGTGGATTTGGTGTTTGTACGGAGGGATGATTGCTGGTAGTTTCTATTTGGATACTTTGCTCCAACCCCTCCCTGTGGTTCCACAATCCTTAGCAGCTATATGTGCTCATGAAATAAACATTTCTTCCTTCTTTTTTTCTCCTCCTCCTCCTCCTTTTTCTTCCCTCTTTTTCCTTGTTCAGACAAGTAGAGTTTGAACTTGGCTTACATTATACTATCTAGCATTAACCTAGTTATGTTTATGGTCACTATCACTTCTGTCTTCACAGAACAAACATGAGCTTATCAAATGTACTGGATAGGTTATCTGACTTTGAACTTATGCTCCACAGGCTACTGTCCCAGTTTGTTTTCTTCTTATCCTCCAGAAAGGCAGAAGCTCATTGATAGGCATTGATGTGCTTTTTTCTGCTAGTGAACTCCTCATCAACAACAAATATAGTATTGATGATTTTTATTCATTCTTATCATTAATACTTGATTCTATCCATACATTTTTGATAACCATATGCTTTAATATAAACACACATACATACACACAAACTGAGTATTTCCTGTGTACAATGTTTTTGATTAGTTGATTCTAAAATTAATATTGTCTTTAAGTAGAAGCCTATAATGCATACTTAATTGAACTCACAATTGAAATCATCACTAATTTATTTATCAAATAAATTTAGCCAATATTGATACTGGGTGTTAACCCATTTGATAACTTAAAATTCAATATCTGGAAATAAGAGGGCTTTATAGAGCTTAGGCTCCAGACCCACAGAAAAATAATTTAACAGAAAGTATTTCCTGATGCCTTAACTTTAAAATGCTCTCCCTTCAACCCCAGCCTGTCATGTAGTTAGTGATCATAAAAAATGCTTGACTACACTAAGAATATTGCTATTTAAAGCAAAATTACAGTCAATCTTCTGGTAGAGCAAAACTTTTTCTTGAAACTGGAATAATCATCCCCTAATTCATAAGTTTAAAGTTATATATATATATATATATATATATATATATATATATATATATATATATATATATTTTCTGAAAGCTTCACTCATCCTTCAATTCAGGTCAACAGGTATGTACTAAGTTCTTAGAATAATACTTCCCCCCTCTCACCAGAGTGGGCAGAGGCAATTAGCCCACTTTGGGTCAGGTGCCAATCCCTCAACCAATCCACTGTGGACAAGAGGTGGGATCACATTGTACTAGCATGGTGATTCCTGTGAGACTATGGGTGAAATATGGAAAAGAACAGATCCTGGAAATAGGGTGTTCCAGTCAATAAACAATAGATGCCCACTATAGCATAACATATAGAAGCTTAAAGAGCAAATCTTGCCTTTAAGGAAGTTACAATTTCATTTTTATATTTTCAAATTAAAAAATAAGTGTGAAAAAGAGGCAAGAATCTTGATCCTTTGATTAGGAAACCTTCAACTAAGTCTAGGCTCTTCCACTACTCAGCTAGATAGCTCTTTCCTCAGGACTTCAGTTCTTCACCTATCAAATAAAGTAGGTTGGAACAGATAATTTTTAAGTCTTCCATCTTTGTCACCTAGGGATATTGCACCATCATCCACCCAATTGTTCAAACCAGAAATGTAGGAGCCATTCTGAATTCTTCCTTCTCGCTCACCCTCCAAATCTAAAACCCCTCCTTCCCAAAACCAATCCCCCCAGTCTCTCTCATCTCAGTAAGTGGCAATTTTAATTCCTTCCAGTTACTCAGAAGGTAGGATCATACTGTACTCCTTTCTTTCTCTCACAACCCATGTACAATTGACTGGTAAATTGTATCAACTTCACCTTCAAAATTTATATTGAATCCAACCATTTTGTAATACCCTCACTACTGCCAGTCTCATCCAAACCACCATCATCTCTAGCATAGATTACTGAAATAACCCCTTAAATGGTCTCTATATTTTCTCTTTTGCCTCCTATATTCTATTATCAACACAGCAACCAGAATTATCCTGTTAAAACATAAGCCAGATGATATGACTCTTCTATTCAAATCCTTCAAGGGCTTCCCATGTTATTTAAAAAGCAAGGTTCTTACGATGGCCCAACATCATCTTCCCCATTGAAGAACCTCTTTAATCTCACTTTACTTTCCCCCTTGCCTATTCTACTCTAAACACACTTGCTTTTGCACTGTTCCTCATACTACCATGTATAATTCTACTTCTTGATGTTTTATTTTCCTAGAATACTTCCCCCAGGTAAGTACATAGGTTTCTCCTTTATTTTTTTCAAGTATCTGTTCAAAGGTGACCTTATTAGAAAGCTTTTCTCTAACCAACCTTTATAAAAAAGAAACCTCAAACCCATTCCAGTATTTCCTTTACATCTTACCCTGCTTCATTATTTCTCATATTTCTTATCGCCATTGGTCATATTACCTGTTACTTGTTTATTATATGTATCCTCCCACTAGACTGCAGATTACATGAGAGCACGGTTTATATTTTGCTTACTGCTATATTCAAAGCACCTACATGACATTTTGGTCAACAACAGACCACATATACAATGACTGCACCATAAGATTATAATATTGTATTTTTACTGTACCTTTTCTATGTTTAGATGTGTTTAGATATACAAATACTTACCACTGTGTTATAATTGCCTATCATATTCAGTATAGTAACATGGTATACAGGTTTGCAGCTAAGAGCAACAGGCTATACCATAGTCTAGGTATGTAGTAGTCTGTACCATCCAGGTTTGTGTAAGTATACTGTATGATGCTCACAGCATGATGAAATTGCCTAATGACGCATTTCTCAAAACTTATCCCTGTTGTTAAATGACACATGACTATCTTTGTGTTAGCAAGCAGTTCAAACTCTCAAGTCTCTAGTCAGTGCCATCCCAAGAATGGGGAAAACCTTGTGAAATTTTTTTTGTGGCGCTCTATTCTATTTAAACAGTTTCATTTTAAAAAGAATTACAAAATTCACTGGCCCATGTGAGGTATAGTAACTAAAGTATACTATACTATAATAATACTGTAAGTATTCTAAAGATTTAGAATAATGGGTTGAAAAGCAATACTTAATTAAGTATCTATTTCTTTTCAGATATGTGCACATGAAGTTTCTTCTTAGTATCCAGGGACCATCTCTTTTTATTCTTTATTGTCAAATATGCCATTCTTGGATAATTTCACATTGGCCACCATGAAAGAAACATAACAATACTGTTATTCACAATGCCAAGGCTTTTCAGAACCCATTTGTGATGAAATGATATAAATCATCTTGCCTGTGCAATTTCCTAATATCATTTATTTAACATTGATTACATCATTGCTCATGATGCTGCATCATCCATGCTCAACACCCTATTAATGCTGGCTTCTAGTAAATCCTTCAGAAGTTGTTATTGTGATTCTTTCATGATGACCACAAATGTAACCCTTGCCCAGGGTGTGCAGGAAAATGTGAATGATAATTTGTTTTCTGGTCATGTTAAATTTTTACCTTTTAGAGTTTTACAGCATAAAGGTAGAATGACACATCTTCCAAACATGTCTTCTCTTCAATATTTCAAGCCACAATTATTACATTCCTTAAATATGGTTGCTTTTAACATTGACTACCCCTGACTTCCACAGAGTGCCACCAACTGGGAGGATAGGCAAGGGACCCATGGGCAGAATGAAAGCAGTGGTTCCACTCATTCAAGGAATGTCTCTCACTCATCTGGCACAGTTTAAGACCAGCTTCAAAAAACACTACATCACCATATCAGTCAGAGAGAAGAGATGACAACAGGAAGAACCTATTGGCACTGTAACACAATAATCTCGAAAGCCCTTAGGTGACACAGATGTAACCATCTACTATCTGAGACAGGACACAGAGCCTGTGCGAAAGGGTAGGGTGACTGTACTGGGTGCCAATAGTGGGAAGGGTAAGTGTTTAAAAGATGCTTGCAGCTGCCCCCACAATCCTCTGGTGCTATAGGCAAACTGCTGATCCATGTTTGGAATGCAGATGGGAGAGAGCCAATGCTTAGGTCAATGGCATCCTGAAATCCATCATTTGTTTAATATGAGTAGAGTTGTCCCAAATCAACATCTCAGTACCAGTCTGGCAGCCCAATCTTGCACAATCCCAGGAAAATAGTCAATCAGCCAGTGGGAGCTAGCCACTTACAAGGCCACCCTCTTGGGACAGGGTCCCATTCCCTGATCTGTAAAATGACTTCATAGGAGTGAGTCCTGCAGCTCATTGAGGCATTTGGTCAACTCCATGCCCAGAATAGAAGAGCAGATAGTACCCTGAAGGGGAGAAATGGGGACTGGAATCCACACAGATCCCAATCCACAATAAGGGCAGCCCACCCACAGCAGTAAAGAAGTTTAGAAAATTTTGAAGAAAGCTTCCTTGGTCACTAAGGGCCAAGGACATTGGGATGGTTTGGTGAAAGACATCTACTCCAGTTGAAAAAAAAATACAAAAACAAAGCAAACAAGCCAAAAAGCTTGGGCATCCCAATCAGATCGCTTTCTATACATCATTGCTTTCACAGTAAACTTATTTTTATAAAATGTTAAGATTAGCAGAAAATCAAGCTGTCCCTTTGAGTGCATTTTCCCCTCTTGTCTAAAGCTCGTGAATTGAAGTCACTATTTTTGGCAGATTTGAAAATAGGATATGGGTATTAGAAAAGATGTCATGGTTTTTCTTCTTGAACCATTTGAAAAGAAGTGCTGAGGAAGGCATCATTTTTAGTGTGCTCTTTTAGCAACTTGGGAAGAATTCGACTGCTTTATTGCTTGTGAACACACAGGCCCCAGGGCCCTATATTCTTAGGATAAAATGAGCTTTGGGACCTGAAGAGCCTCCACAGAGGCCGCTTTTATTGCCTAGAAACTTCCTCTATGATTAAGATCCATCCCAAACCTCGGCAGTTAGGTGGCACAGTCCCCCACATCTGCATATCTGCTAGCCAATTTCCTCTCTGCTTAGGGGTTCCCACAGAAGTGCTAGAATTGGGTGATTTTATTCCTTTTGGAAACAAATTGTAAAGCTGAAGTCCAGAGTGTATTATAATGAACACTTTAAGTCTGTTACATAATGGTCCTTTGGAACGTGGTTTTCCTTTTAAGTAAAGGCAATTGTGGCTTTAGAAAGTGTTTTTCTTCTGTATATATTATTTTAATATACTTTGAGGACAGAAGTAAAGTAGAAATCATATTCCAGTACAAATGAAGGAAATGGGAGTAGGGTGGTATGGGAGGGTTGAATGGTGTGGGAGGGTTGGGTGGGGAACATGTATTTTCTTATACAGACATCTAGATTCTGTGAAAATCTTGTACAGTTACAAAAAGAAGAATTTTGTATTCCATATGAATTTCTATGTCTCATATGCAAGTCAAAGATATTAAGAGCTAACTTAGCTTTCCTTGCACAGGCAAATAAATATAGCAGCAGGTTTCTTTAAAGGACTATTTGAGATGAAAATGCTGTGTTTCATTAAAGGAAAATAGAATTCACTAATCTATGATTAAATTTTAACAAGGATACCCAAAGAGTTTCTGATTTGATTGAATTATAAATTAAAAAGATCAATTCCCCTCTCTTCAGACCCCTAAATTTTTTTTCTTAGACTATGTCTACACAGTGACTTGAGTCACTGTTTGCAAGGGACATCAAACTGAGCCATAGACCTTACTGCCTGTGATACAGCTGCTCTGTGAGAGCAGCAGAGCATTTGGTTAGATATATACAGAAAACCCAAGTCTTAACTCCTTTTCCAAATTGATGGTTTATGATATCCTGGGCAATCTCATCCCTTTGCCAGTTGTGCAGCAGGATGACTAAGGAGGTCAAGGCCACTACTCAACCCAGGCAATCTGGCTTCTGGCTTCACCTTTCCAATACAATAGCTCTGGTAAGGGTTCCCAGTATCCTCCCAATTTCCAATTCAATTGAACCTCTCAGCTGTATTTGAGACTATTTCCTACTCCTGATCTCCTTTGAAACTCTCATCCTTTAGCTCTGGTAACACTTTCTCCTAATTCTTTGCCTTCTATATCTTTGACTCTTCTTTCTTACTTTGTTTATTACTCTCTTACTTTGTTCCTTTTTCTCTGCCTAATCCTAAAATGCTGGTATGCCCAGGGTCCTGTTCCCAGTTTTTTTTTTTCTTGTACTTTTACATGCTATCTTAAAATAATCTTGTCTACTACTATTTCATCAACTGTAATTTTATCAGCTACGACCTATTTTCATCTGCTTGCTAAATCAATCTCTATATAGATAAATGGACATTTCACAGACATATAAACTTAACATAACTTGCTGAAAAGGACTCAATAATTTCCTTCCTTCACTCCCAAACAACCATATCTATCCTTTGGTAATCACCAGTCCTTACAATCACTCATCATAATCTTTGATTACATCTTTGACCTTAATTATCTCTTCTTAACCCTGCAAATCAAGAATTAAAAGGACAACCCCCTAGATTCCATTGAATTCTATCCTCTTAGAGTCTTCTCCTTCTTTACATCAATTTTATCCAGGACTTTGTTGTCTCTTTTCTGAATTGTTGCAGTAGTTTATTGGCTATGAACCCTGCCTCTACTCTCTAAACCCTAAGATCTCTCTTCCTTTCTCAAGCCAGTATGGTCTTTCTAAAATACATATTTGATCAAGTCATTTTCCTTACCAAGAATCCAACTTAAACAGGTGCCCACTGCCTAACAGTTGCTATTCAATCTCCTTTACAGAAGAACATCGGTTCCAACTTATTGAACACTTACTATGTCTCAGCCATTGTGCTAAGCACTGGACAAACATCATATTTCACATAAATTAATCCTCACTCCAATCCCATGAGGTTGTTACAATTATTATCTCCATTCTATAGGTGTGGCAACCAAGACCCAGAGAGATTAAATAATTAACCCAAAGGTCACATAATTAATAAGTAGAAGAGTCCAAGTTTGAACCTGTTCCATCTGATTGAGAAACAGGGTTATACAGCATCTATCCTTCATCTTGCCTAACCTGTCTTTCTAACCTCATGTCTGTGATTCTCCCCTACATATTCCCAGCACTTAAGTTTCTTAAGGATACAAATGTCCATCCTTCATGCTTTTGTGTCTTTATACATAATATTCCTTTGCCCCAGAATGCTTTTTCCATCTCATGGACTTAATGAATATTTACTCATCCTCCCAGATCTAGCTCAAATGTCATGACTGTGTAGCCTTCCTAACTTTCCTAGTTAAGTCCTTTTGCCTGTTTCAAACCATATTGCCATATTACATACACAAGATTAGAAGCTCAATGAGGATAGGGACTGCTTTGTTCACTGTCGTTTTCTTGGTATCTTACACAGCACTTTGCACATATTAGGAAGTCAATAAATATATGTTGAATTAAGAATAAATGAATTAATAGAACACTTATGACACTACACTGTAATTATTTTATATACCCATTGAAGGAGTTCAGGAAATCTCACCTCAAAATACAACTCCTTATTTTGAATTGCAGGCCCCTCAAGATCAACAAAGCATTGGAGGAGGCTTTCCCTCTATCTGCATAAACCAGACTAACCTGATCAAAAGATCAAAGTGGGCATGGACTTTCCCTTCCTCTCCCTGTTATCTCAATATATTGCAGAATGTAACCATACCTGGCCCAAATTATTTAAAGAATAATACCAGTCTCTCAGGTTAATTTACAAGTCCATCTGTTTCCCCCATGCATTCATCCTCCCTAGCAACCATTTATTGCCCCTAAACAGAATTACCTATACTCCTCATTTCCCCCCACAACTCTAAAAGGAGTATATAAAAATATCTGACCTTCCTTGAGATATTGGGTAATCACTCTGTGATTTCTCCCCATGAACATGATAAATAAGCTTTTAACTTATTAATCTGCCTTAATTGTGAGTTGAACTTCTAGCAAATTTTCAGGGGAAAGGACAAGTTTCCCCTCACCCCTACACCATCTCTTATACTGTAAGCTCCTTAGGGTGGAACCACATTTTATTATTGCATATCAATTGTTCCTAATGCAATATTTATCTCATAGTGGGTATGTATTAAATATTTATTAAGATAATAAATGTCTGAAATTCATACCATAGAGAGTCACTCCTTAGAATAAGGTTTTGTGGCCCTAAAAGTTTTCCTTTTAAAATGCAAATATGCCTGAGGGGAAGGAGAGAGGCCACACTTTGGCAATTATCAGTTATCAGAACCTTAGCAGAGATTGATTTGTCAGATTGATTTCTAACATGACAGCTGCCAGCAGATGGGATAGGACAGAATACAGTATAGTACAACAAGTTCATAATAAGGGACACATTAGAGGTCCCTCAGCTGTCTAAGGATTCCCTAAAGGCATTCAATGTCTTGAAAAAGAAGAAACTCTGACGCACTTGTAAATGTCTCTATGTATAAGGTACCTGGAAGTGGACAGTAAAGCAGATGGTTAAATAAATTGGTTGCTAGTTGGATAAGGAAGGGATTAGTCTGGAAAATCTACAGATGAACAAAAATTCTTCTATGATTTTACTATTTTGAACAGACAACTCTAACATCGAAGCATATGGACAGCACACACTTGCTGAGGGAACAGATATTAAATGGATAACCTGAATAGAAAGCAAGTCATATCCATTATGCTTAGAGATGGCTCTGGATAGCACTTTGTGCCACTTTAGGCTCTGTATATGATGAGCATTTTGGCCTGTGATTGCTGGCAAAGGCCCCAGATGCTGAAATCAACAGGGCCATTGACACAGCCCCCACTCCCTACAAGGCACATATGGAAAAAAGCCCACCTTGACATTTACATTACTTAGTGAGCACCCAGGGTTCATTGGCTGGAGGGAGAAAATGGATGGAAAAATTCAGGTTTCAGCCTGTTCAAGAATTAGATTTTTCTGATTATACAGTTTTTCATACAGAGTAAAAACCACTTAATGGGTCTATTTTCAAAGCTTCTTTGCATTGATTTTAGGGAGAAGTACCTTTCTAAGGCTCTTTGCAAGATTTAGCTTATTTATGCCTCAAGCAAGCTGAAGTATAAAGTTTCTGAGGAAGATAAAAAAATTACCAGAGTTCACAGAGGCCTCAATATATGAGCCAGAGAATGAAAATATTAGCAGTTGCAAGTCATTGTACCCAAGAAATTTGTAGTGTCATTATTTCTAGTCCACAGGAAGCCAGGGCTAATCCCAAGTGCTCTGGGAAACAAAATCAGTCTGGCACCCCAGTGAAACCCACAGGAGCTGAATGTCTTGCTGGTTTAATTTGAGGGCCAGGAAGCCTTTCCTTACCTTCCTTCCCCCACTCTAGAGCTTTCAATTCCCATCATTATGGTCAGTTTTTTCTTTGGGTTAAGACACTCAAGTGAAATGGAAAAAAACCCTGGGGATATAAAGACATTAATTTATTATTGGATTTAACTATTTTAGCACTGTTTGACTTGTTAGCTACCAGAGGAACATCCTGAGAAGAAGAGAGTGGGGCTTTGAAAGCACAGAATCAGGTGTTGGAATAAGGGAAGGGGAGAGTTTGGAGCAGAGCTGGCTACTATGAATAGCCCTGATTGAACTGGAAATGGTGCAAGAGCCCTAAGCACAGGAAAGGTAGGAAAATAGTATGCACCATGAATGGTTCTTCTATGTCACAATTTTCCAAGGTTGGCCCTGAAAGAAACCTCACAAATTGAGCTTAGATGCTTTTCCTCACTGCTATGTCCCCCAGTACTTCTGAAAACATTCTCTTAACAAAGGCACTGGGAGGTACTGCCAATCCACAGGGATAAGGAATCCGTCCATTACCAGAAATGATATTGGAAGGACATTCTGTGCTTCTCTTTGAATAAAGGTCTTTGATGTGGGATGTCACAACTCAAGAAATCTGTACTGTCATCATTAGTCAAAAGCCCAGGTAAGCATACTGATGCATTGCTCAACTCTAGCACAGCCCTCAGTCTCAACAAGATCTCATGGGAAGTCTAGGTTGCTCTAGTCAATCATGCCAGTTTCCTTTCTCCTGAGACAGGAATACCCACCCCTCAATTGGGTACCAGTCTGAAGCCTTAGGGCCTTGCATTCTTCATCCCCATTACTAACCATCACTCTTGATCACAGAATAAAGCTGTCAAACCTAGTCCAGCTTATTTTATTTCTAGCTCTCTCCAATTCAGTCCATCTCCTTCTGTGGTATCTGTCTCTGCTTTATGCATTCCCCTTGGCCCCTTCTACTATGCCCTCTGGAGCCTTGTTCTACTGTCAATAACATTTCTTGTATTTTCTACCTATCCCCAGAACATTCTCTCTGCCCTATGGCTTACCTGCTACCTGCAGGATTTCCCTTGAATACTCTGCAACCCCCATGACTATTCCAAAAGGAGGCCCCCTTTATTCTTTCTCTTTTTCTACTTCTTCTTTCTCCTCATCTCAAGGCCAAGAAAGCAGTTCTGCCTTCACCTCACTCATCTCAGCTCCTTGCCTTTTATTGTTCCATGACCTTCCTTTAGCTACCTCTCCTCCGTTGAAGCCCACACTGTACACCTTCACCGTCTCATCCTCTACAGTGGCATTGCCCAGCTCAGATACCTCCCCCACATTGTGTTCCTAAGGATGTTTCCTCCCACACAGACTTCTACCCAGGGTAACATCAATTTATCTATGCATTATCCATATCACACCCTGATCTAGCAATTCCTTGACACCTTCTATTCTGAAGGCCTTCATTTCCACTCCTTTCAAGCCTCCTTCTCTTTTCACCAAAATTTGTAACTGAGCCTTACTGGAACTTAAACTAACACCCTGCCCTCATCCTTCTAGATGCAACTGACTTTGCCTCCTCACTCCCACTATATCAATCGCTAATCTCATCATGACCCCCACTCATATCTCTCCATTTTCCCAGTCTGTGAGGTCCCTCCTGCTTTCACCCCCTTCCTTGATCTTCTAACCTTCCTTTTCCCAGATAACACAAACCAGAGAAACACCATAAAACAAATCTATATCAACTTTCCTTAGCTGGGCCCTCAATGTTGCTGGTAATTTTATTTTATTCCTTACTTTCTGCCTATTCTTACCCTCCCAACCAATATCCTACTTATCAAAGGCCCCAGTGTCACATGCTCTGCACACTTGGAAACAAAATAAGAATTTTTAAAAACATTTTGACACTTTATTCTTCTCAAGGAATTTCCCATTTCTCAATCCTTTTACTGGCAAAAATTGAAGACTAGGTTTCACTTTGTATACCTCTTTACCACACATTCCTTTATTAAATCTTACCACTGTAATTATAAGCTTAAAAGTAACTAATGATCTCCTAGTTGCAAAATTTACTCTAGCTTCATACTACTCAATCTCTCAGCAGCATTTTATAATTTATCATGCCCTATTTGTTAAATAAATAATGAATGTATCTATATATACCTTCACCCTTGGCTATAACCTCCAACTTTTCACCTCTCCCCTTTCCTCTTTCCCACCAGAAATATCCTTTCACATCCTTACAACAACCAGGCCTCCAACTTCTCCTATCACTCCCAGTTATTTTGCCCTTTTTATTCCCCAGCATGCACCCCCCCGCTTCAGTCACATCAACAACTCTCTCACTAGATCTTCAATTATTTCCCCCCCTTTTTTTTTCCTGCCCCAAAGCGAAGCTTGGGCAAACACAACTCTCCATTTTCTCTGTTCCAGCTTTCAGGATACAATGCATTGCTGGCAGAAGTCACAACACATCACTAAATATCTCCATTATATATGTGTCTTATGAAAGGGCACTTAGGTTCTCAATGTACTTCACCAGTTCTTTAATTTATCACAAATCAGCCTTCTATATCAGCATTTCCTAAAATGCATTCCTTGGAACACTGATGATGTAGGATATTAATAGCTGTTGTGTGAAGAAATGACTATGAAATGACTTATAAATTGGTTGGAAAATGTAGAATAAATAAAGGCAGGTAATTTCTCTACTACAGAAATTCTAAGAGTCTTTAATATGCTGATACATAATGTGAAAGGAATATTATGATTACTTTTCCAATGTATTTGCCCTAGAAACATTTTTCTCATTGTCTCTTGGAATAATATTCTAAGGACCATCATTTGCTAAAATACTGGAATTTCACATTCATCATTTTCTGTTTTCTCTTCTCAAATCTTCTCCCTCAACCCATTCTCAAAACTCCAAAGGCATCCCAGGCCCCTCACTCTTAGCTGATAAGGTTTTCCTCCTGCCTCACTAAGAAAAATATGTCCATTGTATGTGACCTCCTTAACTTTTTAATTTATACTTCTCCCTCCTATGTAACATAACCCTCCACCACTATAAAGTTAAACCTTGTTTTGTGCTTCTGATCTCCTATCATCTCCATAATCTTGCTCTTGCTGCGACTATCACTTTCTTTATTCTTCATCCTCCCAGAACTCACACCCCTTGATCCAGGCATGGGCTTACTCAAGCCCTTCTATCCTAAAATAAACAAACATATAACCTCTGCAAACTATCATCTATTTTTTCTCATTCCCTTCTTTCCAACTTCTTGAATGAGTAGTCTAAAGTTGTTGCTTTTTTTTCTTCATTATTAGTTCACGTCTTTACCAACATGCAGTCTTCCCTCACCATGACTAATATGCCTTGAAAGATAAACAGTGTTTTCATAATTGTAGAGTCCAAGGCCTCAATATCTATCCCATGACCATTGAAAAGATCTGAGATTGTTTATCATTTGCTCCTCCCAAAGTGTAGACACTCTGCCTTCTTTTAGTTCTCATCTTAAATTCGGTCTACTTCTTGTCTTTTTTTCTTTTGGTTTCTTTTTTTTATTTCAGAATATTATGGGGGTACAACCATTAAGGTTACATACATTGCCCTTATCTCCCCTCCACCCTCGAGGCAGAGCCTCAGAAGTGTCCACCTCCCAGAAGATGTGCATCACACCCACCATGTATGTATATACCCATCACCTCCTCCCCCCTCCCACCTGCTCCACACTGGACAAATGTTTGTTTTTCTTTTTTTCTTAACATTTTGGTTACATTTTATATCTTTGCCTCTCCCTAGGAAGGGTTAGAGGTATGCCCTTCCCCTCCACAATGTTCACCCCATCCCACAGATGTGGGACTACCCCTCCAACCCCCGAATCCCTAGTGAACACCACCACCCTTTGAGCACCATACTGTTAAACAGTCAGTACCAATTTGATGGTGAATATAGTCTACTCCTTTTCAATCTCCTTCACTGATTCATTACTCTGCCCACTCCCTAAATATAGTGGTTTTCCAAAATTCTCTCATTGGCTCCTTTATCTTCTTACTCTACCCTAACCACCTAGATGAACTCATTCCCTCTTTTGCTTCTAGTCCTGATACCTCTTCTGAGCTTCAGACCTGACTACCCCAAATCTACTTGCCATCTTCACTAATTTGACCACAATTTTTCTAGCCACAAGTGCTAACAATTTTCAAGTTATTTTTGACTCCTTCTTTAGCCACTCTTCAAACATGTTCTTGCACACATGCAATCCCAAAAGTCACTAAATTTTACTGATTCTATCTTTAAAATGTTGTTTGTATCTGTCCCTCAGTTCTAAACCTATTTCCAGTACCCTAGTTTAAGCCTTCATCATCTTTTGCATTATGCAAAGGTACCCTAATTCAGTTCCTAGAGATATTCTATGTACACCATGAGCATCAAAGGCACCCAGTACATGTTTCTCAATTCAAATGTGTTGCATGACGGGAGCCAATCAATACCCCAAAAAACAAAATACTGAACACTATAATCCCAAATGTTGAAATCCTAAACAATCAAAATCCCAAAAATATAATTATGGAAAAAGTAATTTGAGAAACATAAAAACATGTCATAACACTTCATAGGCTGGCCATTTATAAAATAAAATAGGCAATAACAACATATATATTTTGCAAACACACTCAGGTATACTAACAACAGTTGCACAAATATAATAGTTAAGAGCAGATAAATTACATTCATAAAGAAATAGGTCAAAAAAGGGAAAAGTATAAACACTCATCACTATGGTTGGCAATTGTATGCACCCAGATTTATAACCACAATCATCTGAAATACTGTGACAAACAACCTAAGTCTTTTGATGAGATCGATCAAAAACCAAGGTGGATCACCACCACATATACAGTTACTCAAAGAGCCAAGATCTTGAGAAATTTTACCTTTCACAAATTGAGATGTACGAAAAAGAAATCTCTTTACCTATTGAGGAAGTTTCAACATTTTTACATACATGCACAATGCTTACATCAAAGTCAAAATTTTGACAATAGGCTTTCATGGTTCCCAATTTGTAAGAAATGCAGAAAATGAATTAGAATTCTCTAAAAGTCTCTACAGAATTTATACCTTCAATATTGGAAATAATGTGAAGATGAGATACATAGCATAACAAACTGTAAAAATTAATGTTGACAATTTAAAATAGTGGAAAAAACTTTAAAAAGAACAAGAAAAAATAAAAGAAGAAAACCTGAAAAGACAATTCAACACATAAAAAAGTATATTACAGTGATAGATTATGGGCAATTGTATGGAGATTGTCCATAAGAGCTGGCCAACATTCATGATCATTAACTATTAATATATTTTGGAGTCTTGCATCACAATTAATAGCTGCATTTTTGTTTGTTTAGGATATGGCACTCCTCGGAGAATACGTTCACATTCATTTTCTACATGGTGCTGCTCATTTTGAAATTCTTCTATGATTTGATATACAAATGAACATTCCCTATTAAATTTTCCCATCTTCTGTGCTGTGCTTCTATGTTGTTTTGGATAGAGGGAAATCCATTCCGTGTGCACTCATATACAGACCACAAATTTGGTGGAAACAATACTGGTGATTGAACAGCAATGCCGTTGCATAAGTGTCTTCTTATCCTACCATGCACATAATTATTTTTGAACTAGTCAGTAACTTTGCTGGCTTCTTCAGGAAAATGTGGCTTTAACTCATTAAAAGCTCCTAGAAATGTCATCAGCTGGAAGGAATGCCAATGTAGGGAAATGGCGCAATTTAAACTGAAGTTTTTGTCATTGCCATTATTGCATGATCAATCCATTCATCTGAATTTTCCACCAAATGCAAATAAAGACAATAACAAGGTAATAGTTCCATCTAACATGATGCAGTTAACATGATGTAACTCTCCTGCATTCAACCAAAATACTCCCTTCCCTAGAATTCAGCTTCCAAGATTTCAACACTCAGGATTTCAGTTTGTCAGGACTGTGATTCTGGGGATTTTAGACATTAGGGATTTTGACCTTTCAGGATTTCAGCATTTGGGATTATAGTGTTCAGAATTGTGTCCTTTGGGGTTATGATCCAAACTCTTGTACAACACGATGAAATTACCCTACAGAGACCAGCCTAATTAAGAGAACAGGTTTGGGACCCAGACTTGGATTCATAGCCAAGCCTTACTACTTATTAGCTTTTTAGTTAAGGCAATTTAAATAACTATTTCTTTGTACTTCAGCTTCCTCATCTGTAAAATGAAGATAATAGTACCTACTTCACAAATTTATGCAAATTAAATAAGTAAATACATGCAAAATGCTATAGAAAATGTCTGGCAAATAGTAAGCAACCCAGAAATGTTAATGATTGTTAGTATAATTACCTCATTATATATCCATTGTGATATAGACTGATTCAAAAACCAACTCCATAGACATACCAGTTCCTGTGTTTTCTCTCGCACAGGCCAGTATCTGCTTTAACAGACAAAGCCTTCTCAGGCTAATCAAAGATAACGTTTCTGTCAACAAATTATTTAAAATGACAATATCAATACTGATTTAAAAGCAAGATTTGACCCAGATAGTTTCTAATCCAGTCAAACTACCTCTAGAGAATTCAGAGTTGAATGTCGTTAGAGATCTGATTATTCTTTGTGTGATGTTTTATCACAGGCTAGAGTAGGACTTGGCCGTAAAGGCTATTAAGCTAGTGTTAGGGCACTGAGGATAGAAATTAAGGACAATAAGCTCAGTGATGTAGCACTGAGTCTGCCTAAGTCCAGAAATGGAGCCTCAGGGCAGAGACAGAAGTCTAGTGGTTAGAAAAGAAGTAGAGGTTAATAGTTAGAATTGGGATCTGGACTCAGACTGCCTAGTTTCATTCAAACCCTTACTCCTCCACTTGCTGGAGCATGACATTGAGAAGTTGCTTCGCCTGAGTCTCAATTTCCTTGTCTAAATCATGGGATTATGATATAACAGCACCTCCTTTATAAGGCAGATGTCAGGATGAAATGACGAAATCTATGTACAAGGTTTGGCACAGTGCCTGAATCAACTTTACTTTTAGCATCATTATCATTATCCTTATTAACAAAGCCTAAGCCCAAGGTATAATTAGAGACCCAAGACAAAGTCAAAGACAAGGAGTAGCTGTAGGATTCCTATGATGGAAGACCCTAAATCAGCCCATATTGGACTTCCTTTATCCTGCCTTATTCTCTTTCCTGCCCTACTTCTTAGTTATTTCTCCTGGAAGTTAGACTCTTGTCCCCATGAATGACTATATGCAGTTGTCCTCCACATTGGAACTACAGAGATTTCCACTGCCTTCACAAAGTCATCCATCACCTCTACATTCCTTCCCTCTTTAGTCTCATCTGCCATCACTCTCATTTACATTTTCCCCTCCAGGTACACTGAATTTCTCAGTCTCCACATATCGCTTATGTCTCTGTGCTTTAGTTCAAGCTATTCCATCAGCCTAGGAAGCCCTCATTCATTCAACAAATAATTGAGCATATGTGCACTGGTACAGGCACTGAGGACATAGTACTGAACACAAGAGACAGAATTCACTTACCTTCCTGGCACTTACATTCTAGTAGTGGCATTGATGATAAATATGTAAACAAAGCAAACAAAACCATTACAGATTGTGATGGGTGCTATGAAAAGTGAAGAAAGAGTAATGAGACAGAGAATAAAGTGTTATTTTCAACAGGATGCATAGGAAAAGTCTGAGTGGTGTCATGTGAATTATTATAATTATTATTATTCTATTCATCCTTCAGGTTTCAGCCTGTGTCTTCAAATCTCCAGGAAACCTACTCTAAGTCACCAGGTTGGGATAAATACCACTCTTTTGGGCTCTCACAGCATCTAGTATTTGCCACATACAGTGCCTGACTCATAATGGGCACTCAGAAGAGTAGGGGTTCCTAACCAGGGGACTGTGGACATTTAGGGAATCCACAGGAAGGTTAAATTGCACTCAAAAGTTACTGTATATGTGGATTCGTGTATTTTTCTGGAACAAATGTTCATAGTTTTTGTCATATCCTCAAACGGTAATGATCTCATCAAAAGCTAAGATCTACTGCTGAGTTGATGGTCAGTGAGCCATCAAATTTCACTGCTTCCTTGTGAGCACTGCATTAGCTCTCCTCAGATGAGCTCTGTCCCAGGAAGTATGTGTGTGGCTTAATACTGAATTAGTACCCACACTAATTCATTTATTTAATGTATTTAACCACCCTTTATTGAGTGGCTAAAATACACCAAGCACTATGTTAAGCACAGTGGGGGCTATAGAGATGAGGTCCGAATATAGAGCAGAGCAAAGGCCTCACACCATTTCCTCACATATATTTATTCTCTTCTATTTGTTCATAAAGCCCTGTAAAGACAGAACCCCTTGCTGTGCTTTCCTCTATATCCCCTTTATCTCTTAATATGAACTCCTCATGTATATGGTGCTCAGTAAAAGGTTATTCATTTCATGGTCATTTTTGTCAGAAGATAGAGCAGTGAGCTGAATTCTGTCACATCCAGTGAATGAGAGGTTTGAGTGTACGTTTAGAAATGTGAGTACACATGATTTATAAAAGGTAACAGCCCAGAAAATACAAATTCCTCTGAATTAATGATGTGACCCCTCTCCTGAATTTGAATGTTTGTACCTATGTTGTGTTCCATGGAAAAACATGTGAGACTCCTGGAAGGGAACTAAAATATCCATAAAAAATATCTTAGGGCTAAATTTCTTCCCATTGGAAGCCATAATAAAGCAAAAGGGCATCATTCAGAAAGCAACTGGATTACTCAAACCAAGGACAGCATCCTGGGGGAGAATTTAACATACATAAAAAGGAGGAAGGCAAGAGAGGAAGGCTTTAAAGGGAAGAAAGAAGGGGAAGGGAAAACCTGTGCTGCTGGTAGCCTATGAATATCATTTCAGTTCTTTGTTAAATAGGAAATTGTTTCATTATTCAGTTGAAACTGTCTCTGAAGTGATAATTCTAAACTCTTCTTCCTCTCTCTGCCTAATTCCTTTTGAACACTCTGGGGCATATCCAGCCTAGCTAAAGAAAAAAAAATAGCATAGCATTCCTTCAGCCATAAGTAATCTCCTTTGTAAGAATAATTGAAACCATGTCTCAAAACATTTACCTTTTTCCCCCAAGACTCTACTAAAACATAATTATTATTTCTTCTGTTTTGTTAAAAGGCCAGTTGGAGCAATCCAAAGAATTGAACACTCAGCTGTCTTTTATGAGAATAAACCTTTGCCAAATCAGATTATTCAGGAATAGAATTTATCTGAATTTACGCAGAGTCTAACTTTTACACAAAGGTTAAAGAAAAATAATGCTATCAATTATTACATGCAAATGAAAACTGCTAATAAACTGTTTTAGTTAAAGGCCTTGGACAAGCTTTAATTAAGAGAGATGACTCATTTGTAATTAAAATATTATTTCTGAGAAAGCAGGTGAAAAGAAAATGACTACTCAAGAACTGTTTAAAAAAAAGAGTTCATACAAAGCGGAAAATTATTTTTCTCTTTGTATGGAACCAGAGAAGACCTCGTATAGCAAAATCAATCCTAGGAAATAAAAACAAAATGGGAGGTATCAATTTACCAGATTTCAAACTATACTACAAGGCTATAGTCATTAAAACAGCTTGGGACTAGCACAAGAACAGGGACATTGACCAGTGGGAAAGAACTGAGAACCCAGAAATAAAACCATCCTCATATAGCCATCTGATCTTTGACAGAGCAGACAAAAACATACCCTGGGGAAAAGAATCCTTATTCAATAAATGGTGCTGAGAAAACTGTATAGCCACATGCAGAAGACTGAAACAAGACCCACACCTTTCACCTCTCACAAAAATCAACTCACGCTGGGTAACAGACTTGAACCTTAGGTGTAAAACTATTAGAATCCTACAGGAAAATGTTGGAAATACTCTTCTAGACATTGGCCTAGGCAAAGAATTTATGGAGAAGACCCCAAAGGCAATCACAACAGCAACAAAAGTAAAAAATGGGACCTGATCAAATTTAAAAGCTTCTGCACAGCCAAAGAAATAGTTAAGAGAGCAGACAGACAACCCGCAGAATGGGAGAAAATTTTTGCAAGCTACACATCTGATAAAGGGCTGATCACTAGAATCTATTTAGAACTCAGGAAAATCAGCAAGAAAAAATCAAACAACCGTATCAAAAAGTGGGCAAAGGACATGAACAGAAACTTTTCTAAAGAAGACATAATAATTGCCAACAAACATGAAAAAATGTTCAACATCTCTAACCATCAAGGAAATGCAAATCAAAACCACAATGAGATATCACTTAACTCCAGTGAGAATGGCCTTTATCAAAAAGTCCCAAAACAATAAATGTTGGCATGGATAAGGAGAGATAGGAACACTCCTACACTGCTGGTGGGACTGCAAACTAGTTCAACCTCTGTGTAAAGCAACATGGAGATACCTTGAAGAGATACAAGTAGATCTACCATGTGATCCAGCAATGCCATTACTGGGCATCTACCCAAAAGAGCAAAAGACATTCTATAAAAAAGACACCTGCACTTGAATGTTTATAGAAGCACAATTCACAATTGCAAAGATGTGGAAACAACCCAAGTGCCCATCAATACATGAGTGGATTAATAAAATGTGGCATATGTATACCATGGAGTACTATTCAACTATAAGAAACAACGGTGATATAGCACCTTTTGTAGTTTCCTGGATAGAGCTGGAACCCCTTCTACTAAGTGAAGTATCCCAAGAATGGAAAAATAAGCACCATATGCACTCACCATCAAATCGATTTTAACTTATCAACACCTAAGTGCACATATAGGAATAACATTTATCTGGCTTTGGGCAGATGGGAGAGGGGAGGAAGTGATGGGTAATGAGTGCAATGTACACCATCTCGGGGATGAGCACACTAGAAGCTCTGACTTGGGGGGGGCGGGGGGGCAAGGTAGCATACAAAACCTAAACATTTGTACCCCCATAATATGCTGAAATAAATAAAATTAAAATTTAAAAAATTAAGAGTTCAGTCTTTTAAGTAGACTTGGCATTCCTTCTACAGTCATGTTTTACTGCTTATTTTTGCATACAAAGATAAAACAAATCCCAGTGTTTTCCAAATGATCATAAATTCTAAATTTGGTGGGGAGTTATAAGAATGAATGGTATGTTATATACCTAAAAATGAACTTGGAATCCTAAAGGTTCAAAGAAGACATAAGCATCTGTGGAAAGCCTAGCATCACACAAGTTGAAATATCTCATACTGGATCCTATTTTCCAAGTTTAAGATTCATATGTAGTGTATGGATGTGGTAAATGTTCCAAACTAACAAATGTCTCACTTCATATTCACATATATTTCCATAATTCATTTCCAGTCTAGAACAAACCATCCCATCTGGAAACATTTTAATTATTTAAACATATAAATCATAGTTATTTTAAAGTCTGCATCTGATAACTCCATTATCTGAGGCCTTTGTGGATGAGTTTCTGTTATCTGTGATTTACCTTAGTTTTTGGTCATATGATTTTATCTCCGCCTATGCCTTATCACTTTTGTCTTAATGTCCAAAACATATGTGAAAAATTATAAAACTACTTTGAGGATTTAGATGATGTTTTCTTCTTCCAAGGATAATTTATGTTTGCTTTTGGTAGGCACTAAGAGTGTAAGGGCTCAGAGAACCCCGTATCACTTTAATCCAATCAGATATTAAGATGACTAGATGCTGGGCTTCAGTCCCTGTAAGACCTAGTCTATTTCTGGTTTGTCCTTCCACCTAAGGTGTTGCCCTTCAGGGCAAAGCCAAACAGGAGACTTTACCAGAAAACCCTCCTAATTGATGGGCCCTGACCTTGAATTTTGTCCCCCAGTCCCTAGAATGGTAAACTTTTTTCAGTTTCTCAACCTCTCAGCTGCACCCTTGGAATCAAGAAATATATTGAGGGGAGGAACTGGCACCAAATGTTAGATTCATCTCTCTGGGCTTCTCATCTCGCCCTGATCTTGATTCCCTTAAATTTTCACTACCTTGTTAGATCTCTAGTATCTTAAAATGGCTATTATTTATATTTTGTCTAGCTTTTCTCATTGTTCTAACTTGGAGGATTGGTCCAAACCAGCACGATTGATTTCCTTAGGCACAGCAGACACTAAGCCTAAGGCCCACAACACTTTTAGGACCTCACAAACATGTCCTAATGTCTTTTAAAATCAAAATAAAAAATAAAACTATAGGTTGAAGTTGTTTAATATATAACATTAATATATTTATGCCAATATAATCATAAAATATAATTTTGAATATTTTAATGGAGGAAAGGGCTCATGAAGGCAAAAATGCCTAGAGCCCACAAAAGTCATCATGTGCCCTTAAAAATCAGTAGTTTGCCATTGCTGAAAGCAAAACTACTCTTCTGAGGGTATTTTAAAGGCATTAATACTAGTATAATCTCATCTTCACAATATTTTATACTTTGAGAAGCACCTTGTTTTCCACCATCTTTTTTGAAACATCCAAGAATTGGGTGAGTTAAATGAGGCGGGCATTAGTTTAGTGGTTTTCTTTGTTTGTTGTTTTTCATTTTTTATTTTTTTGAGTCAGAGTCTTACTCTATTGCCCGGGCTAGAGTGCCGTGGTGTCAGCCTAGCTCACAGCAACCTCCAACTCCTGAGCTCAAGCAATCTTCCTGCCTCAGCCTCCCGAGTAGCTGGAACTACAGGCATGTGCCACCATGCCCGGCTAATTTTTTCTATATATTTTTAGTTGGCCAATTAATTTCTTTCTATTTTTAGTAGAGACGGGGTCTCTCTCTTGCTCAGGCTGGTTTTGAACTCCTGACCTTGAGTGATCTGCCTGCCTTGGCCTCCCAGAGTGCTAGGATTACAGGTGTGAGCCACCACGCCCAGCCTATTTTACTGTTTTGACTGAGGAGACAAATGAGACACAGAGAGTTTAAATGAGGCCGGGCGCGGTGGCTCACGCCTGTAATCCTAGCACTCTGGGAGGCCGAGGCGGGAGGATTACTCGAGGTCAGGAGTTCAAAACCAGCCTGAGCAAGAGCGAGACCCCCGTCTCTATGATAAATAGAAAGAAATTAATTGGCCAACTAATATATATATATAAAATTAGCCGGGCATGGTGGCGCATGCCTGTAGTCCCAGCTACTCGGGAGGCTGAGGCAGAAGGATTGCTTGAGCCCAGGAGTTTGAGATTGCTGTGAGCTCTGACGCCACGGCACTCACTCTAGCCTGGGCAACAAAGTGAGACTCTGTCTCAAAAAAAAAAAAAAAAAAAAAGAGAGTTTAAATGATTTGCCCAATGTCATACAACAAGTTAGTAATAGACTCAAGATGAGAGCCTGCATCTGAAGCTAAACAATGTTATAGAAATACATTGGGCAATATAATCACAGACCCTGGGAACATTTTGAAAATAATATGATAATTTGTTATCAAAAAATTTATAAAAACACTTCCTCAATGAGCATACTGTTATAGAATCATGAGGTCTGAGTTTTAATCCTGGCTTAGCACTAATTTATTGTGTGACCTTGAACAAGTCTTATTTTCATTCTGGCCCTCCACTCTTAAATGAAGCTCCTGGAGAGCTCAATCTGAAATTTTCTACCAGTTGTTTTTTTTGTTTGTTTGTTTGATTCAATGAGTCTAATAAGCCAAAACACTCATCCTGGAATTTTTCTTAAGGATGGTAGAAATAAAATGACCAATTGTGATTATCTAAATCAACATAAATAGCCCACCACATAAAAACCAAATGTACCCAGTCGTGTTTGATGTAACAAACTAAAGTATATAGGGAAAAAAGAGCCCCAACAATGAAACGAGACCATGTCAGATAATAAATGCCATTTCCCCTATTGTCTGCAGGGTCCCAGAGACAAATCAATATGTGTGGAGCCAGGTCCCTGTCCACACAGCTACTGCCTTTATCCTTTATTAATATTGCTTTTTTCTATTTCATTAATATTGCAAATACCAACAAACAATTTGTGTTTAAACCTTTCCCATTCCTTTTTACTAAGAGATGACAGTTTAAAAGCAGAGAGAATTATATTTGTCTGAGTCCTATATACTTGGATTCTAGAATAATTTTAGACAGCAAAGCCATTTTCTAGGTAGATCAGTGAGTTACTTAGATCACATTTTGACCTGAGGAGGACATAGAGTACACAAGTGGAAAGAAAATCCAGGCAACTGGACTTTAATAGCTTCTGCCTAAGGTAACAGTTATATGTAATTCCATTCAGACCCATAAAATTGCCTATGGTCATGAGATAGGGGAAATAACACTCCTTTGAGAGTTAGGACATCAGGGTTTACGGCCTGCTCTGCCACAGACTGACTCATTATATAAGTTTAGTAAACCTTTTCTTCTTTGAGCTTCCATCTCCTGTTTGTACAAAAAGGTAGTCAGATTAATTATTTCTAAGAACTCTTTTAGCTCTAAACATTTATGGTTCTGTCCTCAATAGGTTTTGCAATATATGGGCTCTCTGCAATCTCTCCCAACTTCTGTTCCATTGGAATTGCTTATGTTCCCTGTTTCTTGGCTTCACTCAGTGTTTCTGGGTGACACCAGGATGCTGCATTGCTAACACAGACTGGTCAACATCTTGTCAGTTGTACTGCCCACATGGGGGGCTAAAAGGATTTTAAGAGCATCATCTACTGACAAGTGAAGATATCCGGGGGGATTGGAGTGAGAGTGGAGGAAGGAAAGAAAAACCTCAAGATATAGAGCTTCATTTTAAGCAACATACAAGCCACACGTCTTCCTTTCACGCCATCAAAGCCTTGCTTCTTGAGGAGCAGAATGCTACTGGAGCACCTGATAGCCTGTTTTCTGAGAACACATTTTGTTTCCATGCTGATTGCCCTTTGTCTTCTGTAAGACTGAAACAGTATGAAATGACCACTGCCAGGACAGCGAACTGTGCCAGTTTCTGGAATGGAGATGCCAAAAATCACATATATAATGAATCGAGTAGGGTCACAATTGCCAAATGCAGGCAAACTGCTGTGACAGTACAGGGGAAGGGAGGGGGGGAAGGAAAGGGAGGGGGGGAAGGAAAGGTAGGAAGGAGGAAGGAGAAAAGGAAGCAGAAAGAGAGCAGAGGGAAAGAAGAAGAAAGAAAATAATATAGAGAAATATGAAAATAAACATGATTCTGTTAATAAAATTAATATCTCTTTATGTTCAAATTAAAGGATTTATTAAATGTGACTTTCTGAACCAGAAAATTTGTTGTGAAGCATATTAAAAGTTTTTAAAATTTAGATAGGAAAATAATGCACTCATTCCTGGCACACAGCATTAGACCATGCATTGTTCTCTTTTAGGTTTCAACTAACTGCTATTTGGGCAACTGGCTATTCTGAGGATTGGTGGCAAGGCCTCTAGTGCTTCATGCAACTTGTATAGGTATTACAAAATTACTCAATAGATATATGTTCAATGTAGTAAGGGGGTGGTTTTTATTTTCTTTTGAGGCCTCTGCTGCTTTAAAGGAGGTGGAACCAATAATATAAGGGTTCATGTACAGAAACCTAAGTTAATGGGCTCCACCCATGTGCATTTTCCAGTGCTGTATCAGCATCTCCATAGCCTGATGCTCCAGGTAGCTACTTGGCTGGTCTGACCCTTAATCCAATTCTGCTTCCAGAGAATTCTAAGCACAATACCTCCATTGCATAACACTTTTCTGAATGGGTAATATAGTCTCGTTAACAGAGCATGTGCTTTGGACTAAAATAGATTTGAGGTTGGACCTGGGATTTGCAACAATTTTGCAGTGCGGCATTGAGCAAGTGAGGGATGCTGTTCATACTTTGCAGGGTTCTTGCAACCATTAAATGAAATGATGAATGTAAAGCCCCTATCACAGAGTAGGTGTTCAAACAATGCTATTATAATTGTCACTATAATTGTTATAACAACAATAGACATTGTTGCTGATGTTATTATAATTGCTATTGTTATCCTCCCAGTACCCTGACTCAGCTTGTTCATATGGCCTAGTTAGGTCAGCCCCAAAGTCTCTGCCTCACCAGGTGGGGATTGCTAGTTCCCAGATTCCCTCTCTTCCCACCTGTCCTGTCCCACTATGCACTGTGTGCTCAAGGCTTATGTTCTGACAGACAAGCCAGCTTCAAGCCAAATTCATCAGTAGAGACAAAGAGTTAATGGCCCTACCAGCTGTAGCACCTAACCCCAGAGAGGAAAGAAAAATGAGGGCACCAAATATATAAATGGCCTCTGTCTGGACAACTCATGAGAATTATCAATTAAAGACTGAGGATGCTTTGTGTTCTCATGTCTTCTTGGTTATGGGAATGATAGTAGCGATGTAGCATATCACCCTTAATGGCTTCAGCCCATCAATTATCTGCAAGGGAAAGGAAGCATGGCCTGTTGCCAAGGGAGACCTGTAATTGATAGTCACCCAAACAGAACAGATCAGGTCTTATACTAAGTTTGAGCAATTACAAAGAAAGTTTCACTAGAAATGGGCAAATGCTACATCAGGTTGGACACTCTCATGCATTTCAGAACTTGATCTTAGCCCAGCAGTCTGGCAAGGCATTATTTGATATACTCATGAGAAAAAATACCTTCACTTAGGCGAGGTTCAGCAATTATCCTCAGGCCTTAGGTGGAAAGGCTCCTGCCTCATAGAAAATCTTGAGCCCTATGGTTTCACCTCAAGTCATGACTTTAGAAGGAGTTGCTGAGGAATATCAGGTGCTACATCTTAAATGTCCCCTCACTCCTTCTTCCAAAGCTAATAAGCCAGGCTGCTCAATAAACTCTTATCTGTCACAGTTACTCATACTGCAGTGTTAAAGACTCATGACCAGAACCCCACAGCAAGCAACATAATCTTAGATTTCAATTCTTTACATTGGCTGACAATATGTCCCATTATATGTTATCCCTTAAGACCTCTTGGTCCACTAAGCCACCTTACCACCCCTTTCTTTGCCTTATCTTTTCTTTTCCACCTTTGCCACCTCATCTCCCCTTGGTACTGAACCTTTTTCCTACTTCATTATTCATTAGTGTGTGACAATGGATAGTAAAAGATCGACCCCAAGCAGCAGTAGCAGCTAAAGTGCACAAATTTCCCTCATAGAGTTATCTTAGCTTCTATCAGATAGACCTGCTATTTTCCCTCCTGGGCCTATGAGCTCCTTGAGGGCAAGAACCATGACTTACAACAGTATCCACTACAAAAGGTCATGGTAAGCCTTACTAGTAAATCAAAGACTTCACATAAGCATTCTGCAGCTCCAGCATGGAGTAAGTGCTCTCTCTATAAATGATAGTTCCATCATCATCATTGTCATTCCTAGTCTTATTTCCAGCACCTATCATAATGCTTGGCACATAAAAGGCACTAAATATGTATTTATATGGCCACAATAATGTATCTAAAATCCTTGAGTCCATAAGTGCTTCAGAATTTGGAATACTTTTCAGATGTGAGAAAGGTAATGTGGGGTGTATACTGTAAATTGTACCCTAAGCAAGATCTGGGGTATCATACTATAATCAAATACATTAATCTGTATGTAGTAAAACAAATTACTCCAAGTTGGATTAATAAAGAATATAAAAGGCCTCATATATCAGATAAGGATAGATTTTGCTGTCAAATGAATTGGGGCACAAAATTTACAAAAAAAAAAAAAGTCCAGTTTTCAAACAGTGTATTTTGGAATTGTGGATAAGAGATTATGGACCTGTATTGAATCAATAAATTAGTAAAGGACAGTCTTCATCCTCAGCACCCCCTTCAAGGTAGAAATGTTGCTGATTATTCCCCTCTAGCTTCTTGAGAAAGTTTGCCTTTTGTGTTTTAGATTAAAATTGAACAATGTATACTTTATAGTAATGGATGCTCCCTATTCAATATACCTTCTAAGGAAGACAGGTGTCCTACCTCTCCTCATTCACTTAGTTTCAAATAGTGCACAGAGAAAAGATAGTCTATGCATTTGCAAAGCTGGCAACTCTGCCATTCATAGGGCTGCAACCTTAGGCAAAACTCTTTATCTCTCTTGTTACACTCTCCTCTTGATAAATGAGGAATGGTAAATTTAGGCAGTGAATAGCTAATACCAAGAACCTGCTAGGGTATGATTTTTATCCATATTTCACAGATGAGGGAACTGAGGCTCAAAGAATTAGGTAACCTCAGTTCCTCCCCCTCAGTTGAGAAAATAGTGTGGGAAAAATCTAAGAACAAGCCAAACTGCTAACCAATACACAGGCAAAGTTTTATAAAGGTGATAATATTGTAACAAATTACAAACCTGATGTCTCTGCCCACCTACTTGCTAACTTTTTATAGCACAACAGTCTGTAGCAAGGACAGGATGTGAAATTAACAACTAAAAGGGAAACCAGTGAGATGGAAACACCCAAGTGTGGGGAGAAGCAAGACCACTTAAATGTAGAGATCAAGGTGCTATTTTTACTCCAGTTGAAAATGCAAATGATGACATCATCAACTATTCTTTGGAACTGTTTATTAATATTCAGAGTGCAGTTGTGTGGTCTGAAAACAATTTAAACTGAACAAAAACTAGTGCTTCTTTGAATGATTCTGATATTGGATTCTTCCCTTCCCTTCACCCAAAGTCTCTTCTATGAATACACAGTGAGTCAATCTGGTATATCTTGATGGTTGAATAAGCTCTTTGATTTTTGAATTATTTTGAGATTAACTGAATTTGAAATGTGGGATGCCTGCAATGTCTTGCTGGCACAAAAAGATGAGCTTTGTATTGACAGAGAAGACTTGCAAAGGACATTTTTTATCATGATTCGCCTGCACAGAACTCGTGTTCACTTCAGCCTGGCCCGGCTGCCTAGATGGGCACTTCGAGGCCAGGTTCAAAAGTACAATTTACAATCTTCTCTCTCAACTCCTGTGACCTTCCAGGCAACACAGAGTGACTCTTCAGCCTGGGACACCAGACACATATTTCTTGCTACAACCAAGGAACATTGTCTATTATATATTGACAACTTAAATAATGTCTCAAATGAATAAAAGCTGTCATCCAAGAATCATATGAGGGGTAAGTTGAATCAGAATGTCACTGGAGCTGCTCCAAGGGTTTGTGTGTGAGCCCTACAATCCTTTCATTGGTACCAAAGGCAGCTTAGCAATGTTATATCAGCCTTAGGGCCTCGGGCTGTGGACTCCAATATAATCAAGCATTTGCCATCTTTTATTTATTCCCTTAGTAGCTTCCGTTCCTTTCTCTTCTCCTCTTTTCTCCTTCTATTTTTAAAACCATATTCTTCCTTTAGTTTTTATTCAAATTATTTTCTTTAACTTATCACCCCCTACTTCCCCCTTAACAAAAAGCTCACTTGGTCTGTCCTATAGACAGTGACTATAGCATAAAACATGTTAAGGCACCCATGGTTTAGGCACAATACCTGGTTGGTACATTCAGTCACTGTCTTAGCCCATTTTCTGTTGCTATAAAAGAATACTACAGACTGGGTAATTTATAAAGAAAAGTTTATTCAGCTCATAGTTCTGGAGGCTGTGAAGTCCAAGAACATGGCTCCAGTCTCTGACAAGGGTCATCCCATGGTGGATAGGTGAAAGGGCAAAGGAGCATGTGTGAAAGAGACCACAAGAGCAAGCCAAACTCGCTTTTATGACAACCTACTCTCAAGAGAACTCACTCACTGCAAAAACTAATTCATTTCTTGGAGAACTAACTCACTCCCACAGTAATGACATTAATACACTCAAGAGGGCAGCGCCCTCTTAAGGGCTCCACCTCTTAATACTGTCACACTGGCAATTAATTTTCCAACATGAACTTTTGGGGAGCACATTCAAACTACAGCAGCTACCTATTAGGAATTCTACTTTAATGTGTAGATAGAAATGATTTTAAATGATTATGCAACAGTTTTCAGAGGCTAGTGATTCTGAAGTGTTCATACTTTTTGCATTTCTATTATTCAGGGTAAATACTATGTACCAAGTGTTTATAGGACTACCAGCCTGGGGACACAATTGTGTTGAAAGAAAGAAAGAAGGAAATAAAGAAAGAGAGAGGAAGGAAGAAAGGAAGGGAGGAAGGGAGGAAGAAGGAAGGCAGGAAAGTGAAAGAAAGCAAATCCAAAGATCCCTTGGGAAACAAGCCAGCAATTAGTCAGGCAGCCCTTGAACATGATGACAAGAGGATGGCCCAGTTACAAATACAACAATCCCAAGACCTACTGAAACTTCAGCCCTTTCAGATTACTCGCTCTTTCTCAAATTTAGAGTCAGGAATAATAGTGATGCCCCTGGGCAACTGACATCTGACAATCTTTCTGTGCATTCCCATAGAGCCTCTGTGCCACCACTGCTGCCTAGCTAATGTGCAGACCACTGAAAAATGATTCCTCTTTATCATCCTCCCTGTCAATCCCAATAAGCCCCAAGCTGAAATCAATGGGAAGAAAACCATTTTATTCCAGTTACAACCTGTTTTTAGTACACATGGCAGCAATAACTTGTGCTCCTAGGGTCATAAATAAACTTTTCAGATATGACTATTTTTGCAATTATCCCTGTCATTAATATAATTGCAAGCAGCTTGAGGCAAAAGCTGTGTCATTTATGTATCCCCTGGTGCCTTTAACATGATGCCTATCACACAGTAGATGCCCAGTAAATATGTATTGGATTGAGTTGTACTAGTCAGTACCATTATCAGGATTAAATTATTCTCCTGTTTCCCATTTTACTCAGTACAGACATCTGCAGGCCTCTTCTTCCACTTGGTCTTTGCCTTATTGCTAAAGACAAAGAATGAAACTGTCACTTCAAAATCAATGGCCTTCCCTTTATTGAAAGCTAATCATCTGCAAGGTTTTTCTTTCCCACTGATACCATATGAGGAAATAATTAGCAATATTTTTTCTGATGTCAGTAAATGACCTCAATATTAATCTTATCAGGCTTGTCTCTTTGGGAAGTTTGTCTGAAATCAATTCAGCTTGCATTATAAATCAAAAAGAAGAAAAAAACAATTCCTAGCTTTATCTTTTGCTAATGTGAACACAGAAGTTAGGTAATATCCTGATTAAAATCTCAGGATTGTGTCACAAATGATCTATTCAATTTTTCTTTTTCAACCATATACTTAATTTGCTAATCTGCTGAAATTATTTGTTCTAATAACTGCTTCTATATTTCTTGTTTCTACAGCTATGCTCTCACATGTTCTTTTCCCCCAAGATACTGGATCTATGGACCATTATCTTCATTTATGCCTATATGCTTGCTACCCAACAATGGGCACATCTAAATCCAAACTCAGTTCTCAAATTAGGCAGTTCATTAAACATCTCCATTGGAAACTCTATTTGCTTCACTTTCCTTTCAGCACCACCCAAGAATGGTGGCTATTCTGATGACCTACATAACTTGCCTCTAACTCTGTTACATTCTCTTGCACATGTAAACTCAGAGCATACAGGCCCCAATTGGTTTTTGTCACTGCACTAAATTTAGCAAATTTTCAGCAGGTTTATTCTAGCTATTCATCTGGATGTTCATGACTTCCATGATTCTTTCCACAATGTATTCTATTTCAAGATTGAAATGAGTCCAGAGTATACAAAGACATAAACTCTGCATTCTCAGAAATGTCTAATTAGTTGGTAATTATCCTATTTATGCAATTTTCATAACCTCTATTTCTTCTGAGGTCCTTTTATCTTCAACCTCTTGGCCTCTGATATATAACACATTTCACTTCCCCAAGTCATAACAGAACAGACTATTTTTTATTGCTTTGCATATTATCTCCCTTCTCTGATCAATGTCATACAAAATTAGATCATTCCTTCTGGAGCCTAATCCATTTGTTAGAAACTTTTATTCATTTCTAAGTAGTAAATTTGTTAAGTAGCAAATGTTTTGTATAATAATGTGACTAGAGAATTCCCAGTCCATGTTACATGAGAATCCTGGTTCAAATAGCTCAGCCACTGAAATATTTTGACCCTATGAGTACTGTGATTTTACTTATGCTCTAACAAGATTATATGGGCTGCTATAGGAGAGTAGACTATATACATATGTAAAAACAGGAAGATCAATTAATAGGCTCTTTCAATAATAGAGGTGAGAATAGATTATGCCTTGAGGCAAAATGGTAGCAGTAAATGTGCTGAGGAGTGGTCAGATATATTTTGAATGTAAGATATATTCATTCTAGATATATTTTGAATGTAAGAACAATATTTCATGACAGACTAGGGTATGAGAGAAAGAGAGGAGCTATATGTGGTATTAATGTTTTAGGCATGGGAAACTATAAGAATGGAATCATCTATTACTAAAATGAGAAAGAAGAATAGGTTTGGAGGAGGATCAGGAGTTGGATCTTTAATATATTAAATTTGAGATGCTTTTCAGAAATTCAAGTGAAAATGAACATTAAGTAGTTAGCTATTTGAGTCTGGGCTTCAGGAAAGGATGTGAGCTAAAGACAAAAATTTATGGGCAGTCAGCATATAGATAGCAGTTAAAGACATGAGACTGGATGATATCATCAAGGAGTAAGGATACAGAAGTCAAAGCAGTAAGCCTTAGTACACTACAACAATTAGAAGTCACAGAGATAAAAAAAGAACTAGCAAAGAAAATTGCTAATGAGGGCCTAAAGAGAAAATAGGACAGAATGATATCTTGAAAAGTAAACAAAGTAGTCCAAAAAGAGATGACAACTGTGCCAAATGCTGCTAAAAAGGCAAATGAGATAAAAACTGAGAATTAATCATTGGGTTTGGCTATTTATTGATTATTAGTGACCTTGATGAACGACTTTAGTGGAGAGGTGAGTATAACGACATGCAGTCATCAGACTGACCAAAATATCAACTGAAGAAGCCCTTCTACGAGCTGTGAGATGAAAGAAGCAAGTAACATACAAAGGAAAGCCAATCTCAATAACACCAGACTTCTCTACTGAAACTTTACAAGCAAGGAGAGACTGGAAGCCCATTCTCACTCTTCTGAAACAGAATAATGCCCAGCCTAGAATCTTATTCCCCGAAAAGCTAAGTTTTACATATGAAGGAGAAATCAAGACATGCTCAGATAAGCAAAGACAGAGAATTCACAAAGACAACACCAGCCCTTCAAAAAGTACTCAAAACAGTGTTACCCATGGATCAGCACAATAAACACTCATGAACATAAATCTACTCAAAGCTAAAGATCAAAGCCCAGAAACCACAATGGCTCAAGAGAGAAAACAAAGCAACAAAGTTCAACCCAACATAATGAACAGAAATCTGCCCCACCTATCAGTTATCTCAATAAATGTGAATGGCTTGAACTCCCCACTCAAGAGACATAAGCTGGCCGAATGGATACAAAAACACAAGCCAAGTATCTGCTGCCTTCAGAAAACACATCTAACCTGCAAGGATGCAGTTAGACTAAAGGTAAAGGGGGGGAGAACAATATTTCAAGCAAACAGAAGCCAAAAGATAGCTGGCCTGGTGGTGCTGATTATAGATAACTTAGCTTTTAAATCAACAAAAGTAATAAAAAACAAATAAGGTTACTATATAATGGTGAAGGGTATAGTTCAACAAGAAGATATAATGATGCTAAATATATATGCACCCAACCTTGGTGTACCCAGATTCATGAAGTAAACTCTACTTGATCTAAACAAATGGATAAACAACAACACCATAATAGTCGGAGACTTTAACATAGCACTGACAGCACAGGACAGACCCTCCAAACAGAAAATCAACAAAGAAATAATGGACTTAAGCAGAACCCTAGAACAAATGGGCCTGACTGACATTTATAGGACATTCTACCCCCAAACCACTGAATACACATTCTTCTCATCGGTGCATGGGTCATTCTCTAAGATTGACCATATCCTAGGACATAAAGCATGTCTCAAACAATTTAAAAAAATAGAAATTATACCATGTATCTTTTCAACCACAATAGAATAAATGTAGAAATCAATCCTAACAGGAGTTCTCAGTTCTACACAAAGTCATGGAAACTAAACAACCTTCTGCTGAATGATCACTTCATAAATGAGGAAATCAAGATGGAAATCAAGATTCTTTGAACTAAATGGCAAAGGTGACACAAGTTACCATAACTTGTGGGACACAGCTAAAGCAGTCCTGAGAGGAAAGTTTATTTCCATAAATGCCTATATCCAAAAGTCAAAAAGATCACAAATAGACAACCTAATGAATCATCTCAAAAAGCTGGAAAAAAAAGAACAGACTGACCCCAAACCCAGCAGAAGAAGTGAAATCATTCAGATCAAATCAGAACTAAATGAAATTGACAACAGGGAAACCATACGAAGATTAATAAAACAAAAAGTTGGTTCTTTGAAAAAATAAACAAAATTTACACACCTTTAGCTAGACTAACGAAAAGAAGAAAAGAAAAATCTTTAATAAGCTCCATCAGGAACAATAAAGGAGAAATTACAACTGATGCCCCAGAGATACAAGATATAATTTATGAATACTACAAAAACTTCTATGCACACAAACTGGAAAATGTGGAGAAAATGGATAATTTCTTAGAAACACAGAGCCTCCCTAGGCTCAACCAGGAAGAAATAGAATTCCTGAACAGACTAATATCACGTACTGAAATTGAAACAGCAATAATAAACCTTCCTAAAAAGAAAAGTCCTAGACCAGATGGTTTCACACCCGAATTTTACCACACCTACAAGGAAGAACTGGTACCTATCCTACAGAAATTATTCCACAACATTGAGAAGGATAGAATTCTCCCCAACACATTTTATGAAGCAAACATAAACCTGATACCAAAACCAGGAAAGGATGCTTCAACAAAAGAAAACTACAGACCAATATCTCTTATGAATATAGATGCAAAAATTCTCAACAAAATCTTAGCCAATTGAATCCATGTGCTTGCCAAGAAAATAATCCCTCACAACCAAGTGGGCTTCACCCCAGGGATGCAGGCATAATTCAACATATGCAAATCTATAAATGTTGTTCATCATATAAACATAAGCAAAAGCAAAGACCATATGATCCTCTCAATAGACGCAGAAAAAACATTTGACAAAATTCAACACCCTTTTATAATAAGAACACTCAACAAAATAGGCATAGACGGGGCTTACCTAAAAATGATACAAGCCATACATGACAAACCCATAGCCAATATCATACTGAATGGGCAAAATTGAAAGCATTCCCACTTAGAACCGGAACAAGACAAGGTTGACCACTATCTCCACTTCTATTCAACATAATGCTGGCAGTCCTTGCTACAGCAATTAGACAAGAGAGTGCAATTAAGGGCATCCAAATGGGAGCAGAAGAGATCAAACTCTCACTCTTTGCTGATGACACAATATTATACCTAGAAAACCCCAAAGATTCAACCAAGAGACTGCTTGAACTGATAAATGAATTTGGTAAAGTCTCAGGATACAAAATCAATACACAGAAATCAGAGGCATTCATGTACACCAACAACAGTACAAGTGAGAACCAAATCAAAGACTCAATTCCCTTCAAAATAGCAGCAAAGAAAATAAAGTACCTAGAAATATATTTAACTAAGGAGGTAAAAGACCTCTACAGGGAGAACTATGAAACACTGAGGAAGGAAATAGCAGAGGACGTAAACAGGTGGAAAACCATACCGTGCTCATGGGTCAGCAGAATCAACATTGTTAAAATGTCTATACTACCCAAAGTGACCTACAGAGTCAATGCAATTCCCAAAAGAAGGCAGAATATTTTTTCATATGTTTGTTGGCCATTGTTCTGTTTCTTTTGAGAAGTTTCTGTTTACGTCCTTTGCCCATTTTTTGAAAGGGTTGTTTGATTTTTTCTTGCTGATTTTCCTGAATTCTAAATAGATTCTAGTTATCAGCCTTTTATCAGATGTATAGCTTGCAAAAATTTTCTCCCATTCTGTGGGTTGTCTGTCTGCTCTCTTAACTATTCCTTTGGCTGTGCAGAAGCTTTTTAATTTGATCAGGTCCCATTTGTTTATTTGTGTTGCTGGTGTGATTGACTTTGGGGTCTTCTTCATAAATTCTTTGCCTAGGCCAATGTCTAGAAGGGTATTTCCAACATTTTCCTCTAGAATTCTAATAGTCTTACACCTAAGGTTCAAGTCTGTTACCCAGCGTGAGTTGATTGTTGTGAGAGGTGAAAGGTGTGGGTCTTGTTTCAGTCTTCTGCATGTGGCTATACAGTTTTCCCAGCACCATTTATTGAATAAGGATTCTTTTCCCCAGGGTATGTTTTTGTCTGCTCTGTCAAAGATCAGATGGCTATATGAGGATGGTTTTATTTCTGGGTTCTCAGTTCTGTTCCACTGGTCAATGTCCCTGTTCTTGTCCTTGCACCATGCTGTTTCAATGACTATAGCCTTGTAGTATATTTTGAAGTCTGGTAAATTGATACTTCCTATTTTGATTTTATTGCCTAGAATTGTTTTGCTATACGGGGTCTTCTCTGGTTCCATACGAAACGTAAAATTATTTGTTCTATATCTGTGAAAAATGATGATGATATTTTGATACAGATTGTGTTGACTCTGTAGGTCACTTTTGGTAGTATAGACATTTTAACAATGTTGATTCTGTCGACCCATGAGCATGGTATATTCTTCCATATGTTTATGTCCTCTGCTATTTCCTTCTTCAGTGTTTCGTAGTCCTCCCTGTAGAAATCTTTTACCTCCTTAGTTAAACATATTCCAAGGTACTCTATTTTCTTTGTTGCTATTTTGAAGAGAATTGAGTCTTTGATTTGGTTCTCACTTTTACTGTTGTTGGCATATATGAATGCCTCTGGTGCAAATCAAAACCACAATGAGATATCACTTAACTCCAGTGAGAAGGGCCTTTATCAAAAAGTCCCCAAACAATAAATGCTGGCGTGGATACGGAGAGATAGGAACAATCCTATACTGCTCGTGGGACTGCAAACTAGTTCAACCTCTGTGGAGAACAATATGGAGATACCTCAAAGAGACACAAGTAGATCTACCATTTGATCCAGCAATTCCACTACTGGGCATCTACCCAAAAGATCAAAAGTAACTTTATGAAAAAGACACCTGCACTGGAATATTTATAGCAGCACAATTCACAATTGCCAAGTTGTGGAAACAACCCAAGTGCCCATCAATTCATGAGTGGATTAATAAAATGTGGTATTTGTATACCATAGAGTACTATTCAGCTTTAAGAAACAATGGTGATATAGCACCTCTTGTATTTTCCTGGATAGAGCTGGAACCCATTCTACTAAGTGAAGTATCTCAAGAATGGAAAAACAAGCACCACATGTACTCACCAGCAAATTGGTATTAATGGATCAACACCTAAGTGGACATATAGGAAAAACATTTATCGGGTATGGGGCGGGTGGGAGGGGAGAGGAGGGGATGGGTATATACAAACACAGTGAGTGAGATGTACAAAGTTTGGGGATGTTCACACTTGAAGTTCTGACTTAAGGGGGTAGTGGGGGCATGGGCAATATAGGTAACCTTAACATTAACATTTGTACCCCCATAATATGCTGAAATAAAAAAAAATTGTTTAAAAAGCCCAGTGAAAGTGATTTCAGGAGAGAAACTGCCCATAATCTAACTACTATCTTTAACAGTGTCCCAGTTTGAGAGAAAACATTTCTCCCCCATTGTAGATAGGCTTAGCAGGAAGTAGTTCTTACCTTCACCTCTCACTCACACCTCTCACTGTGAATACGAAGGAATCCAGATCTTTCTTCCACTACGCCCTCATATAGCCAGGGAGTAGTCATGTGATAAACAGCCAATCAGATGCTCAATGAGGAGTCTGAATTTTTAGTAAAAGAAGCAAGAAAGTAGAAGCCAATTATTTGTGGTGAAAGTAGTGTCAGCAGTGTAACAATATCCTAAGTAGGCTGTTCCTGTGAGCTTCTTACTTTCTGTTCTTTGCAAACCTGGTTTTCCAGCCTGTCTTTAATTACGCATCCTACATGTCCTTAACAAATCTCTTCTTTAACTTCATGTAGCCTGAGTGCGTTTCTGATGCCTGCAGCTAAGAACCAGTACACAGTAATACAACTTCATCAAGAAGCTAGGTCACTAGCTATAAAGTGGCAAGGGTTGAGAAGAAAGCCTATATTCTAGAGAATCAGGCTTGAGCTTTCCATCCTCAAGAGGCCAAGGATCAAAATTTCTCCTTGAAATTTTTGCTGGAACAGCAGCAGAATCAGCTTAAAAAGTGAGTTCATTATCTACTATATAATTTGGTAAGCATTGATTATACCATGTAGCTGATAATTCAAGAGAATGAAGAAAGAAAACTAGTAAGGGGTAGACTGTGAAGGAACAGTGGGGATGGCCATATGGGTGCCCTAACATAAAACAGGACTTCATCTACTTCTTTTCCCCAGCATATTCTTTTTCCAGATGACATTGCAAAGACTCTTCAAAGAGGAAAACTTGTAGCTAATCCTTTAAATAAAGAAAAAAGAAAAAGGAAATAAAAACTCTGTCCACTGAAGATAAATTAGAAATGAAGATATAGTAGCTCTGGAAGGGCAGTAGGAAAAAGAAAATCAATTTACATAGGAGTTTTTCAAGGCCACATTAAATGTGCATTGCAGGCTAGACCTATGGTTTAAACTATCTTTTTAACCTTCATTTCCTGAGACTATGCATCTCTATATTTACCCTAGAGCAGTAGTTCTCAAATCTAGTGCCCATACCTGAAGACTCTAACTTAGTAGGTCTATGCTATAAACACTAAGCTCCCTGAGGGCAATTCTCAGCACAATGCTTGATACACAGTAACTATTCAATAACTATTTGGTGAACAAATAAATATATAAATTGAGTTTTTAATATTATCTAGGAAACAAAGATATTTTTTCATTGAATTTTTGGGTTACAAGCATTTCTTAATTCTTTGAGAAAAATGCTTCTCAGTACTTGTCACTGACTCAGAATAAGGCACAGTTTGTATTTTGTTGACATGAACAGTATAATTTATTACTTCATCCCAGCTTGAGGCAAAAGATAAATAATTTTAAAATCCAAAGCAATTCTTTTACTGCCACATATGTAAAACAGCAGATATTGAGGACAGCATCACTTATAATAGGCATCACTTTCTGAATTCTTACTATGTGCTGAGAACTGTTCTAATTGCTTTATATATGGTATTTGATGATCTAGCCCAAGCCTAAAGAAGAAAATCTAGTCATGGAAAAAAATGAGAGATAACAATAATTATTATACTATAAAAATAATAATAATACTTATTGGGCATTTACTATGTTGAAACCACTGTTGTGTTTTGCAGAAATTACTTCTCTCATTTGATTCTAATAACAACCCTATGAGGTAGAAACTATTATTATTCCCATTTTACATATGAGAGCAGCAACCCTTTGGGAGGTTAAGTGACTTGCTCAAGAGCTGACAGCTTGTGAGTAGTAGAATCAATATTCAAAGGTAAACCTGTATTACTCCCAAACCTAAACTCCTGCATACTCTGCGACATTGCCTCACTTTCAGATACCTTTCATTTTGTTCTGAATTTGATTCTGTTGATGCAAATAAGACAATATGTGAGAAATAACTTTATAACACTACAATGCTATAGTAATATAAATTGTTGTCATTATTAATTGGTTTATTGATCATTTATTTAGTTCCTGTTTAGATATTAGAGTTGGTGCTAGATGCAGAGAATAGAGCTGTAAGCAAGACAGACATGGCCTCTTACCTTAAGGAGTGCAAAATCTAGAGGAAGAGCAGATAGGTAAACAAAGAATTACAATAAGATAGGGAAGACAAAATGAGAGATGCATGCACAATTATTAGGGTATTATAGAACCACAAAAAAAAAAAAAGAAGTATTAACCTATCCTGGGAGTAGAGATGGCAGACAGAAGCTATTTCCTAATGAAGAGAGACCAAAGCTGAATTTTAAATATACGTCGAATTATACAGCCCAGAAAAGTATATATAGAGAAAAGCATTCTAGACAAAATGGGTAGTATATGCAAAGTATAAATCAATAAATGACATGGAATAAGGAAGGAATGAAAAACATTGCTAAGGCAAGACTGGAAAAATAGGCAGAATAAGGTCCTGGAGGGGCTTATATGCCATATGAGGTAGGTTGAGCTTTATTCAGTGGGTAATGGAGGAGCTTTGCAGAGTTTCAACCAGAGAAGTAACAGGTCAGATTTCATTATAGAAAGATCTCCCTGGTGGCAGCATGGAGAATGGGCTGAAGGGGAGAAGATGAGAAATCTATTAAGGAAATATTATTATAGCCTAAAAGTTAAAGTGAGAGTACATTAGTAGGGATAGAGCAGAAAGGATAGATGCAGGGAATATTTAGGAGAGATGGTCAACTAGACATAGTAATTTATTAGATTTAAGAAGTGAAATAAAGAAAGGAATAAAATATGACTTTTCAATTGGGTGACAAAATAAGACATCAGAAGAAGAAATGGATTTAAGGAGGGGAGATGATGAGCTCCATTTTAGACATACAGAGTTTGAATTGCCTGTGAGAAATCCAGCTGAAGATGCTGGCAGGCCATCAAATATCTAAGGCTGACATTTCAGGGAGATGTTGGGGCTAAAAATATAGATCTGGGAATCATAAGCACATAGATAATGAGTGGACGACATTGCCCAGTGAGTGTTGACCTTGGCAAGTAGAGTTTTTGTGGATAATGGCAGCAGAAGCCAATTTACAGCAGAATGAATAGGGAATAGAGGTGTGAAAGTGGAGACAATGAGTGTGATCTACTTAAGAAGTTAGGATGAGGGAAAAAAAAGGAAAGAATGAGACTGGGAATCAAAGAAGAGATTTTGTTTTTAGGAGAGATTTATGTTAAATGCTGCTTGCAATCTCTTTCAAGGTCACCATTGAAATGGCAGCCTTATTAGCACTAGACCAGTCAAACCCCTAGTAGTGGATCATATGAAAGAAGCCCAGCTCCCCAATATTCTGAGAAATTTAAAGGATGATTCTGAAAGATGAAGTTAACAGAGAGGGATAGGAATTATTTAAGAATAAGACAAATAAATTGGTGACCCACTTATTGGCATTTTGGGATTGTTAATAAATGTTTAACAAAAGGGGGTTCAATAATTCAACATCACATTAAACAAAAAAAAAAAAATTTAAAGCTGTCTATTGCTGCCCATAAATTGAATTGTGCAGCATGTGATCGACTTCCTGCCAAAACATGTGCTTGTTCCAAGTTAGTCTGCTTTATCTAGATATAGTAATAATTTCATTATGGCAAAGATGCTTATTTGAAATTAACACTTACTAACCCTCCACATTTTCCCCCTTCTGAGTTCTTTTCATCTCCGATTGTCTGCCTAATAAATCTGTTTATGACAAGGTCATAAAGTGAAGGCCTTCCAGAAAACATATGTCTCCAGACAGAGACTAAATAAAGGGGAGCTATAGTACTGGTCACAGTGGGTCTTGTACCCAATGAGCAAAGGGCCATTCCGCCAAGCATCTAATCCAACTGCAAGTAAATGATAGCTGCTACTCTTCTTAACTCCATCCCAGATTCTGGGTCTACTCACATATATATGAGTCATATAAATGGGGCAGGCAGTATTGGAGTGAGCATGGCAAGCCATAGAAACTTGATTCAGTCCTGATCATTTGTTGCCACAAGTTAGCAGTCACCTCTGCCTTCATCTCCTGACCTCATGGGGCAGGTTCCAGATAACAGTACAGCTTACCTGCTCAGGGGACTATTCCTAGTGTTCACAAACCCCCAAGATACCAAACAGTACCTTCTACTTCCATGCAGAAAAGGAGAAGGTGTATTGTATTTTGTCAGCTGGGCCCAGAGCAGGGCTACTAATACTCAGTCTCACAAAAAAGCCCTCTAAAAACAACTTTTTCAGCTTTTGTCTACAGTCTTTAGGTCCCTAGGGGCTAAGAAAACTAGTCCGTGGGGTAAAGGCAATAGACAACATAATAGCATTAACTAGCATGTGTTTTCCTTTTTTTTTTTTTTTTGGCAGAGTCTCACTCTGTTGCCTGGGGATAGAATGCAGTGGCATCATAGCTCACAGCAACCTCAAACTCCTGAGCTCAAGCCATCCTCCTGCCTCAGCCTCCCAAGTAGCTGGAACACTACAGATGCGTGCCACCACACCTGGCTAATTTTTTTCTATTTTTAGTAGAGACATGGCCTTGCTCCTGCTCAGCCTGCAATTATCAGGCATTGTTTTAAATGCTTTATATACAGGGTGCCCTAAAAGTTGCCATAGATAAGGAAAATGGGAAACTGTAGCTAAATGTGCCTTGAAGAAAAAATTTTATAATGAATATTTTGTAAATAAAGGTACATTTAGCTACAATTTCCCATTTTCCCTATGTATGGTGACTTTTGGGGCACTCTGTAATTGATGGATTTAATCCTTTCTACAACTCAATGAAGTTAGGACTTATCATCCCCATTTTATATGTAAGGCAACAGAGGCACAGAAAGGTTAGGTAACTTGCCCAAGGTTATTCGGCAAATAAGTGGTGGAGCCAGCATTCAAATCCAGGCAACTTGACTCCAGCATCTACGCTTCTAGCCATGATGATCTATTGCCTCCCTGGGCAAATGTCCTCTACATTATCCCTTCTCTGTCTCTGACCCCTAGTCGCCTAAGCACAATGGTTTACTTCTTTTAGGTCTCCTTCCTGTTAGGCTCCTCAGTTAACGCAGTTTGATACCATGTGAGCCATTGATTCAGCACACAGACAGATCATGAATCCAAGATCAGGCTGAGCTAGGATATCCTGCAAGATCTAATTGAGAATATAAAGGACCCCAGTGCAATGTTTGGTATATAGTAGGCACTCAAAAATATTTATTTTCTACATTGCCAAAAGCAAATAAAAAGAACCATCTAGTGTCCAAGCAAGCCAAACGAGAAGATAGCTGATCAATCTGGAATGATGGCATCCAAGGAGGCAGGAGGAAAAGGGTAACCTCTTACTCCTACCTACACCATCTGCATACAGATAAGGCCATGGATAAGGGCAATTTGAGCCTCTCCTAGGCCTGAGGCTCAATCTATGGCCCCTTAAGAAGATCTAAAAGGGCAACAGAAAATGTGCACAGGGAAAGAAGGTAGGGAGTGGAAAGGAAATGACCCTATCAATAACAAGAACTCTTCTGTCGTACAAAGTAAGCCTCCACCACCACCATCTTGCAGAGTTAAAATATTTAAATCTCAGATTTTTTAACCTTCTATATCTTAGTATAAATGATCCCTTCTAAAAGGGCTAGCTACAAGTTGGTTTCCCTGAAAAGCGGGCAATAGTTGAGGGACCTGACAACTAAGGGTTGGAAGAGAAAGAACAAGAAAGAAAACATCTTCTCAGGCTTTATAATTTTGTCTTGTGCTTGGTACACAACTACCTCCTGTCACAGGTAGGAGCGACTTATCCATTAGGCATAGTAGGCACAGTGCCTGGGGGCCACAAAATTCCTTTACTTTCTTTAAAATCAGAAAAAAATAAACTTTCAGGTAAAAAAAAAAGTATTTTAACATATATTATTAATATATTCATCTTTATACCAATACAATCTTAAAATATCGTTTTTGATATTTTTTATGAAGGAATAGGTCCATGAAGGCAAAAGTTCCTAGGGCTCATAAAAGTCGTAACATGGCCCTGGTCCCAGGTTATGTTTCCAGGGAAGCAGGTACTGAGAAAGAGGTTAGCATCCAGCATATTTATGAAGAAGTGCTTGTAGTAGCAATGTTTGTAGAAGAGAAGGAAAGGAAGCCAAAAGGAATAGAAAGAAAAGTCAGAGTTACAGTGCAAGCTTAAGGATAGACTTGGCCTACCCCACAGGGAGCTTTGGAGCTAGAATGGCTCTTCAGAGTTGTTCCCAGGTGGACTGAGATGATCAGCGCTTTTTATCCTCACATTGGATGTGAGTGCTTTGAGAAAAAGTGTGACACTAGGGTGAGGTGACCTTTTGTAACTGAAGCAAACCTTGAAGGCTGTCTGCTGACCTGACTCTTGGTAGCTGAGTAGCAAGTCCTTCCTTGAAAAAGGACCTGGGCAGTGCTTCATAGCATTCCCTGTACCAGTTACACTCACCCTGGAGAAAGCGCCTTCAGTGGTAAGGAATCAACACCAACTAACTCTGTTGGCTGAAATCAGGGCCCAGTGGCATTATAGCCCCACTTCCTTCCAGTCTGTTAAGAACAGCCACAGGAAAGACATCATAAATTAAATCAAATACATTATGTAGCGCATTTATTTTTATCTCAGTCTACAGCCCTTGGGTTATTTTTATCACCTTTTACAAAAGAAAATTCAGCTTTCCCTGGCCATCTCATCAATTTGTCAAGTTTGAATTCTGAAATCTATATATCTATATAAAATTTACACCCCCTCCAAGCATATTTTTATCCCCACATAAAATTTATGTCAGCAGTGTTTTGCCAATATGGCTACCATAAAAGTTTTGTTTAGACCAAAAGAGTGAGCTCTATATGCCGTGGATAATGATTTCCTTGGCACAGGACAGTCAATGATATAAGTTGCAGGACAGAGTACCTGGTTGGCTGTCTTGTGCATATTTTTATTAGCATAAATGTGTGAAAATCAGCATTAACTCAAATAGAAGAATTAGTTAAATAAAACCTATTTGAGGAAAGGGAAAAACAGAAAGGGAGGAGGGGTTGCATTTTGGAATGTGGACAAGGGTGGAGGTTTTAGGAAACATCACCTATTGATTTCTCACTTGCAAGTGGTAGAGGCAAAAGCTCTTTCTAGAATTTTAAAAAATCATTATTATTATTATAACCACCATTTCAGGGAGGAAACAATAAGACAGAAATGCCTATTTTCTTCTTTAGCAAAATACCTGTCACTTCCTGCTATGCTCCTCTCCTCCCTAGATTTGATTATTTGGAGATAACATATGAAAAGCAATTTCAAAGTCTGTACAGTACCAGGCTCATTTTCCCAAGTATCCCTTTTAATGGGTTTTGCACATCCTGAGTTTCAGATTATGTAATCATAGGCAAACTCCATGATCTGACTCTAGCAATTGACAGATACAGATTTGATTATACAATCCTGAATGGCTAGGGAAAGCTTTTATTCTTCTTTCAAACCCATAATTGCCTGAGCTTTCCTTTGCAGCTGCCTGCCTCTCGGCAACCCAGTTGGGTTTCAGTTTGCAGACTGCTAACTCCTAATCACAAACTCCAGTTTTGTGATGGAGAAAACATCCATGCAGCACTAAAACACCACACTAGGACCATTTTTTCCTTATATTAAAATGGTCCAAATACTAAATCCTATTTCTGTATCACAAAGTTCCCCATCTGGGTTTTACATGGCCCACATTTTAAATTAAGAAAATCCACTATGACAAAATGAAAATTTATAAAGTACTGAGAGTAGATGATTTGGTTAGAGATAGCTAAGAGTGTAGAAACACAGGAAATATAAATTCCTCTATTTGCTTTAAATAAAGGATTACATAATGGTACTCTTGAGCATGAGTACTGCATAATATTCACACCTGGTACATATAAGTATACCCACACTTTTTGATAGGTTGACTTGTGACCTTCTGCTAAGGCTTTCATTTCTTTTATATAATATCTCTTTAGTTTAAATACAATCCCCATCCCAAGGCACAGTAGAATAAACTGTATATAGTTGGCTCTCAATATGAATAGCTTACTTATTGAAAGAATAAATGAATGAATGTGTATTGAGCTCTACTGTAAAATGGAGCATAAATGGAGTCATTGATAGCTAAAAGTGAGACAACATATGTGAAGATACTTAACACAGGGCCTGAAATGCAATACATGTCATTTACAAATTTTACTTTTTAGCATAAAATATATTTAAAAATATATATAATACTTAGAAGAAAAGATGTGATCAGAACCCCAAATGTGATTTCTGAGATGCTGAATATTTTCTCCAAAACAAACACCACATATACTCTCTAATAAATTGGAACTAACTGAGGGGCACACATGTGAACCAAAGGAAGTAAAAGTCATTGGAAATCAAGCAAGGGGAATGGGGGAGGGAAAAAAAACCTACCTAACGGGCACAATGAACACTATTATGGTGATGGGCACACTTATAGCCCTAATTCAAATATTCTTAAAGCTATCGATGTAACAAAAGCATTTGTGCCCTTAATATTTTGAAACAAAAAATTTAAAAAATACTCCCAGACTAATCAATAAAACCAGGGGGCTTGCTACACAAGCACAAGTAATCTATTTGCTTACTATCTAATTTAAATTGCAGACAATGGAATAATCAAATTAAGAATAATTAGTGACTGAGAACAAAAGTATATAGACACACCCCCTAATGAACAAAAGAGGTAGGATTACCAACATAAATTGGGATTCAGAATGTAGTAAATACTGTTTTGCATCTTAAACAAGGAAAATGAACATTTTAATGTAAATCTTATATCTACAGTCAATTCCCCATATTCTCACAATAGAATACTCAGATTAGGCAGTGCAAGCAGCAGCCAGTGGTTGCCTAATAGAAGGAGGAAATTTACACAAAAACTCTAAGTGGTTTGGGGAAGAATAAAAAATAGAGAGAAAGTGGAGGTACAGCCACCCCACTGTTCAACCTATGAGATATCACTGAAATCTTGTTTAAGAAGAGTAATTTCCTGATATTTGGCATTTTTCAGACAGTAGAAATGATATTCATGTATGTTCCCCCAAAGATCAGATTTTCTACAATGGTTATCAGAATTTGAAGATGATACAACAATATTCAGACATTGTAGCCTATGTTCAAGTACTAAAATAAAATATCAAACAAGAGACAGAGATTTTCATGTCTGCTGACTTAATAAACAAATGTTTTCATGACCCTAAGATAATGTTAGCTAGTTCCTTTCCTAGCTGTAAAACTACAAAGATTGATGAGATAAACTTGATGCTCGACCTTGACATTTGTAAGAGTAAGTTAAGTTTGAAGCTTGTCAAAAGACTGACAGTTCCTCTTTAAAAATAAATTGCCCAGAATATTAAAGGATGTTTTATGTACAAGCACATTCAATTTGATTTTTTCAATATCATAGAAATTACCAAGCATAGTGGTAGAGTTTTAAGAGCAAAAAAATATTTTAATCTTTATTCTGAAGTTAGATTCTGAACTACTGAGGGTAGCACCTTTTGGGAAATTTTTCCAGTTATAAAGGTCTTAAAGGCACCATTAATAACTCTGCTTTGAAAGCATAAAACATCTTCCTCGTGACCTTGAACCTCATAAACTCTCAAAAAAAATTTTTGAAGCATGCTGTGACTGTGTCTCTGTTTGAAGATTCATTATATGGAGAGTCAGGAAGAGGGACCTCTTGGCACCAAAAATTAAAGACCCAGTAAGAATCTTTGACATACCTTTTCTATTGCACAGTTCAGTGGAAGAAGCAATTTCACCATGGAAGAGAAAATACTGGAGCGCCAGTGCCAGTGTTGGTGAACACTGGCAATGTTCAATGGCAACATGGCAACAAGATCTAAATCCAAAATGGAAGTAAGAAACGTAGGATCCCAGAGGATGGGGATGGGAAAGCTTTGAATCAATCTAAAGTTTATCTTATTGCAATCCTTGGACCACTGCATCAAAATCACCTAGGGAGTTGTTACAAAAGCAGATAACTGAGCCATACTCCAAACCTACTGAATCTCTATCAGGGAGACACCTTGGAAACTACATTTTTAGCAATCCCCCTCCCAGGTGATTATTATGTACAATAAAGTTTGGGAACTACTAAATTAATGCTTTTGAAAGGAGGCTAACACCCCAAGATACAGATCTTCCAAGGACTCGTTGTATTTGAAAAAGGACTTTATTCTCACATAAAGCAAACCCTGAAAATGGCAGCCAAGACTATAGAAACACGTTTGAGTAGATGCACAAGAGTTTGGGAAGAAACTAGCACTAGAAGTTTTCTTCTCCCCATCAACAGAGCCTACATATTGCCCTGTTTATTTTCAAATACTCCCGCCCATTGCAGCAGAGAAGCTTGGGACTGTAACAACAGTCGCCACCACCATGGCCCTGGCCCCACTCACTCACTCAGCTGTTATCTCTGAAAGCTTGGTGGAATAGGTATTGGGTAGGCTTAGGGTCATTTATAATTTCTGGTTAACTACAGAATAAGCAGAATAGGGATTCAACCCCCCGATACGGAAAATTATCCTAAAATGTGATTCCTTTATTGTATCTGAAAAAAGGCTGGACTAATGAACATAGATGAATTCCCCTTTGAGTGCTCACCATTCTGCTGGGCCTCAGGGTATCCTGAACACATATTAATAGCATAACACTAAACCTGCAGCAGTTATAAGAGACTGGGCTGAACGCATTCTAGCCCAATGATGTCCATGAAAACAGTTATTGGTTATACTTTAATTTTAAGAATTCTGATGTTTTTATATCTCCATCTCCAGTCTGTTTAATTACCACTTGCCTCTTTTTCCTCAAAGTGGGTTACGGCTGGGAAAGTGGGAAGAAGATTCAGCACAGACATTCCCGTAATTATGGGTCCTAAATAATTGGGCTTCAGTTAAAGAGGGGCTTCTCTGTTTTTGACACTTACTGTGGCTACCCTATCACACTTCTCCAGTGTTTCCCTAAACTTACACCTCCTCCCCAAGATATAAATTCTACACAAATGATGTTGAATGTGTTTGAGAAACAATGGGGTATATGAAGTTAACTGGTTTCTTAGAAATCTGTAGAAATCCCAAGAGCCTTTATCATACTAATCTTCATTTAGAATCTCTAGGAGAAAAAATATAGCATATAGCAGCTCACAACCTTATATAACTGTAGATTCTTTTTTTTCATAGAGCATCTTATGTGAGTAGTTTCCTAGTCCTATTCACATACCACCACAGATACTCAAACAAGTTGTGCTTAAATGTTACCTAAATCAGAGACTATCCAGACCATTTTATCTAAGATAGCTAGCTCCCAATCCCACTCCATAATTCTGTCCTTTCTGTCACCTTTATTTGTCCCCTCACACTTATCACTACCTGATAAAAAATATGGTCTTTTTATCTATCTGTTTTTGTCTATTTCCCCTACTAGAACATAAGCTCCAAAAGAGTACTGGTTGTGTCTCTTTGATATAAATGCTTTATTTCTAGTGTCTAAAACATACTGCATATAGTAGGCACCTAATCAAAATTTGTTGAAGGAATAAGCAGATTAAACATCTGATATAACTCTCTTTTGGTCACCTGATACCAAGAACCATTAACCTTCAGACCAAATGGCCAAACTAGTATTACTGACCAATATCATCCAGAGCAGAAAATGTATCTATAATTTCTTTTAAGGGATAGAGGTAACCTTTCCTAACTCCTTTGTGAGTAGATCTGAACTACGCTGCTCTAAAATGTCAGCTGAATTATCACATTTCCCCAAGTCAAACCTTTGAGATTTATTCTATCCTGAAATGTTCCCTGAAATATTTCTGTGTCTTATACCCTGGTAGTATATCATTTAGAAAATATAACAATAAGATATTTCTACATTTGGTAAACAGAATAACAAATTGACTACTTATACTGTTGACTTAATTTCTAATGGCTCATTCTCACAAACCAAGGCCATTCTAATATAGGAGTAAATACCCTAAACTACATCACAGATTAGAAAATATAGGCTTTGGGCCACCCTAGACCATGAGTATGAAGGAAGATATAGAACCAAGAAATATAGTACTTCATAAATATAAATAAAGTAGATAAACAAATGAAGATAACAGAAAAATTCTAAGCCTAATATGGTAGAGTGAAGCTAGTTCACATAAAATTTAATGAAAATAGTAATACATATACATTCATATAAAATATGGAAAAAATAAGCAGCAATCAAAAAAAGAAAGGCTCATACTCATGCCACAATCTTTGAAAAGCTGTAGTTATAGGAAATGAGAAACAGAGAGTTCTCATAGATACAGCTCTCATCAAGCCCCTCTTCCCATGAATTAGTACAGTGGAAATAATGTGACTGTATTAAAATCTTTTAAAAGTAGATTGAAAGGAAAACATTTGGAAAATCTCTCAGAAAGGAAGCCACTCCTTGCCAACCTCAGTATCTTGCCAAAGACCAGAAAGTCAGTGAGGCTTCATTTTGTTTTTACAGTTTAGGACAGAAGCTAGTATGTACATAACAATAATTATCACCCACAGCTCATTTTCTCTAGCAATAACTGAGAGTAGGCAAAAATGGAAAGCAAACAAGAAACCAAATCATACAAAAATTTTTGAAGCAATGAAGGGCTTAGGAAGAAGAGGCTAGAGATCATACCCTGATTAATTCTTCCCCTGCCCCAGACATACAGGATAATAGCACTGTGGCAAAAACCCCAAACGTTTTACATTGTCTTTTCTCTATTATCTAAGAGGGGGAGGGAGAAAGTAGGCAAAGTTGACTTCTGACATTGATTGTATTTGTGGGAAGGAAAGGTTCTAGGACATCATCTTGAGTTAGAGGACAACCTGAAGCTGAAGGTACCTCTGTGTGCAATCGGTTGTGTCACTACTTGGGCCAGTGAGTGCTAACTGTGTACTAGAGTCACCACTTTGGGAGGTGCTGAAACATGCCATTTCCTGAGCCTTAGGCCAAATGAATCAAAATCTTTGGAGGTAAGGCTCAGGCATTAGTACTTTTTAAAAGTTCCCTCCAGCTGATCATGATGCCTAGTAAGGACAGATAATCAATAGGTCAAGTAGAATAAATCTTGTTACAGGCATTTTAAGGAAATTACAGACAAGAAAGTAGGGATCCACTGTGACTACACTTGGGCATCAGAATGTGGCTTGAACACCCACTCAAACTAAAGCTCTGAAGAAGATACAAAATGAGAGGAAAGAAAGATTTTTCCCACTATATCTAGAATTTCTCAGAGAAGTCCTTAATTTAAGCATGAGCACAATGAAAAGATACAGAATGAAAATGCTAAAAAAAAGACTACAGGAGAGAAATGGAGAGAGGGAGAAAGCAAGGGAGAGTAGGGAGGACAGAAGGGAATACAGATAATAAATCCACATTTGAAGAAAACATTCCCTGATAAAATATATAAAGAGAAAATGTAGTCATTGAAACAAGACATCAAAGATAAATGATAAAACAATGGAATGAGAAGAATAAGATGAAAAGGGAGGTGACAGAGGTAAAAAATAAAAAAATAAAAAAACAAATTGAGAACCAAAACAGCATTACTGAACTATAACACATATTATATACCTTGAAAATGATGACAGAAGAAAGCAGAGGTTGTGATATTAATATCAGAGAAGATTGAATTCAAGGGGAAAAAGATGTTTTGATAAAGGACACCATTCACAATGATGATATAACTGCCATAAATATTCATGCACCAAATAACATAATACAAATACGTAGAACATAAACTACATAAAATGCAAGGAGAAATCTTCAAAAACACAGTAGTAGGAGTTGATCTTAACATATTTCTGTCACCTATGACAGACGACATAGGCAAAAAAATAAGCAAAAATAGCCAGAAAAATTCTGAAAGAGAAGCAGAAGAGAGTAGAATCAAGAACAGTATGAACCTGCAAAGACTAAAAGAGTTTGATAATGGAGAAAAACATAGGTAGATCACAATAGAGTCCAGAATTAGACTGTTATACATATGGAAATTTAATATAGGACAAAGGAAGCATTTCACATCAGCAAAGAAAATGTGGATAATTCAGTTGATGATGTTGGGACTTGTAATTGTTTCCCCAAAAGGCTGAATTCATTCCTCATTTATTATACCAAAATAAATCCTCAATGGATCAAAACTTTCAACAGTAATAAAAAAATTCATAAAATTACTAGATGAAAACACGAGAGAGATTCACTTATAAACTTGAAGTTGGAAGCAATTCCTAAGCAGGATACAAACCTCAGAACCCTCAAAGAAAAAAGATATAAAATTGACAATATAAATGTAAACCTTGCTTATTGAAAATATTGAAAATGTCAGAAACAAAGACAAAAGACAGACTGGAAGTGTTTGCAGGACGTATAACAGACAAATGACTGGGGTTTTGTTTGTTTGTTTTCAATAAGCTTGTACAAATTAATGACAAAAGGATCAACAACCCCAAAGAAAACCAGGCAAAGAATAGTAACAGACAGGTCTCAGAAAAAGAAATACAAATGGCCATTAAACATATGAAAAGATGTTCAACTTCATTCATGATTAATAAAATGCTAATAAAACCAGCAATGAAAATGCCTTTTTCACCCACAAAACTGTCAATAATTCAAAAGCTGGCCAAGATGAGAAGTAATAAGCACTCTCATACACTGTTGGTAGAAATGCAAATTGGTACCACCTCTGGGCAGGATAATTGGGCAATAGAGGCAGTGCATTTATCCAAGAAAAAACACTACTGGAAAGGGGGCCAATTAAAGAAAATCTACGTAAAACAGGAACCAGAATACCATTGTTGATTTCTTAAATATTTAATTAGAATTTCATATTTAAAATTTTTAAACTGCAAAGGCATATTTTGTCTTATATTTTGAAAAAAGAAAGTTTCAATGCAACTATGAACATTTTATGTGAACAATAAATCAAATATTGATTGTGGATTTTTTTAGTGTGATTTTTCTGACAAAATGGTATGACAGTACAATAAGATATCCTTCTCATTATTTCACAGTGGGATTATAAAGAGTAAATTTTACAAAATATTAAAGGGTTCCATCAGTTTTCCCAAGGACCTCTCATGATACCTGATATTCCAATTATTCCCTTTCATCCTATCCATCGTGTCACTACTTGTGTGAATTTGTTCTTTTCTTAAAAGGTTAATGCTGCTAAGTCTTCATCTGTCAATGGCTTTAGAGGATTCAAGCAAATTTTTATCACTTTCATCAACTTCATTAGATATCATGTCTCTTATAATATCAGAAATTTCATTTTGCAATTGATTTGAACTCTCTTTCCATTATTATCATAGGATTGGGAAGGATAAGCTCCACTGTTAAGTAGGGAAGCATAAGTGGGAAGCAATTTTATAAGTGTCCAATTCACTAAGACTAATGTGCTCTAATGACTTTTTTTCCTTTTTTTCTTTTTCTTTTTTTTTTAATTTCAGCATATTATGGGGGTACAAATGTTAAGGTTATATATATTGCCATGCTCCTCTCCCCCATCAAGTCAGAGCTTCAAGCGTATCCATCCCCAAGATGACACACAGTACACCAATTATGTGTGTACACACCTATCACCTCCTCCCACCTCCCATCTGCCTAACACCTGATCAATGTTACTAGTGGATATGCACATAAGTGTTGACTGATTTGAAGGTGAATAGATGTGGTGCTTATTTTTTCATTCTTGTGATACTTTACCTAATAGAATGGACTCCAGCTCTATTCAGGATAATACAAGAGGTGCTTGATCACCATTGTTTATGTGGCTGAATAGAACTCCAAGGTATTCATATACCACACTTTATCATTGATCCGCACTTGGGTTGTTTCCACATCATTGTGATTGTGAATTGTGCTAAAATAAACATTCTAGTGCAAACGTCTTTTTATAAAATGTCTTTTTTTTTTTTTAGTAGATGCCCAGTAATGGAATTGCTGGATCAAGTGGTAGATCTACTTGTAGCTCTTTGAGGTATCTCCATATTACTTTCCACAGAAGTTGTACTAGTTTACAGTCCCACTAGCAGTGTATGAGTGCTCCTATCTCTTCTCATCCATGCCAACATTTATTGTTTTGGGATTTTTTGGTAAAGGCCATTCTCACTGGGGATAAGTGATATCTCATTGTGGTTTTGATTTGCATTTCCCTGATGATTAGAGATGTTAAGCATCATCCAAATAGGGGCAGAATAGGTCAAATTATCACTTTTTGCTGATGATATGATCTTATATCTAGAAAACACCAACGATTCTGCCCTGAGACTACTGGAATTGATAAACAAATTTGGCAAAGTCTCGGGTTACAAAATCAGCATACAGAAATCAGTAGCATTCCTATACAACAACAATAGTCAAACTGAGAACCAGATCAAAGACTCAGTACCCTCATAGTAGCAACAAGGAAGATAAAATAACTAGGAATATATTTAACTAAGGAAGTAAAAGACCTCTACAGGGAGAACTATGAAACATAAAGGAAGGAAATAGCAGAGAATGTAAACAGGTGGAAAACCATACCATGCCCATGGATCAGCAGAATAAACATTGTTAAAATGTCTATACTACTCAAATTAATCTACAGATTGAATGCAATCCCTATTAAAATACCAACATCATTTTTTACAGATCAAGAAATAATAATTCTACCCTTCATATGGAACCAGAGAAGACCCGTATAGCAAAAGCAATCTTATGCAAAAAGAACAAATTGGGAAGCACCAATTTACCAGACTTCAAACTATACTGAAAGGCTATAGTAACTAAAATGGCATAATACTGGCACAATGACAGGGACATAGACCAATAGAACAGAACTGAGAACCCAGATATAAAACGATCCTCATATACCCATCTAATCTTTGACAAAGCAGACAAAAATATACACTGGGGAAAAGAATCCTTATTCAATAAATCGTGCTAGGAAAACTGGATAGCCACATGTAGAAGACTGAAACAGGATCCACACAGTTCGCCTCTCACAAAAATCAACTCATGGTGGATAACAGACTTAAACCTAAGGAATAAAACTATAAGAATTCTAGAAGGAAATGTTGGAAAAACTCTTATAGTTATTGGCCTAGGCAAAGAATGTATGAAGAAGACCCCAAAGACAATCACAGCAACAACAAAAATAAATAAATGGGACCTGATCAAATTAAACAGCTTCTGCACAGCCAAGGAAACTATCATGAGAGCAAACAGACAACCTAAAGAATGGGAGAAAATATTTGCATGCTACACATCTGATAAAGGGCTGATAACTAGCATCTACATAGAACTCAGGAAAATCAGTAAGAAAAAATCAAACAACCCTATCAAAAAGTGGGCAAAGGACTTGAACAGAAACTTTTCAAAAGAAGATAGACCAATGGCTAACAAACATAATTTTTGCTTCTTTACAAAATCTTGTAACTCTAGGCACTCAGATAATGAATGTTTGGATCATTAGGATTTCCTATTTTATATCAAAATTGAAAATGCATCTACTGTTTGCACACTGACTAGAATGCTCATTTACCCTCTTTGTTATCTTCCACTCATCTTTCAGTAGCCAGTTCAAGTATGAATTCTTCAGGGGAGCCTTTTCAGATTCCCCTTGACTATGTCAAATGCCTTATTACAGGTTCTCAAGGCACCTTCAGAGCATGTGTCATGGTTACAATTGTACACTTCTGTAATTTAATTAGTGACCATCTTCTCCACTGAACTATTTAATCCACCAAAGCAGGGATTATGTCTGATACAGAGTAGTCCCTCAACAAATATCTATTTAATACATGAATGACAGTGAAAAACTGGAAATTACCTAAATGTCCCTCCATAAAGGAATAGTTAATTAAATTAGGCTACATTCACATAATGAAAGATTATATCAATCAGTCATTAAAATGAATGAGGTATATCTTGATAAGAATGATTTCCATGACATATTAAAGTTTAAAAAGTAAGGTAAGAAATAGTCTGTAAGATTCTGTGTGTGTAAATTTACAAAGATTACATATATATGCTGGTAGATGCATACAGTATTTTCTAGAAGAAATTATTAACAGAGGTTGCCTGTGGGGAGATTGACAAGGGGTTATACAGAGAGGAATTTTTAATTTCCTTTTATAAATTTCTATACTATTTGAAGTGTTTTACTTCAAATAGTAATACTTAATATGCCATTTTTAATTTAATAAATATACTTTTTTTATATATATAAAGCACTAGGGATGATCAGCAGAGTGAGGCCAGAAGTTCAAAGTCCATGTAAATAGTCAGTGACTAAAAGCCATGCTAGAGTTGAAACAACCTAGTACATTTCCTATTTTGGTTGGTAGCCCCATTTTCCCAGTAACCAAGCCAGAATCCAAGTCACCCTCCACTCCTCCCTTTTTCTTAGCCCTCAGATCTAGTCAGTTATTAAGTCCTATTGATGCTACTACCTAAACAGCTTTCCATTCCATTCTTTTACTCACCATTTCCATTGTTCTAAATCAGGACCTCAGCACATATCCCTTGGACTGCTGCAATATTCTTTTCTTCCCACTTCCAGTTTTCACCCCTCCAACCCACCCAATATTCTGCTACTAAAAACATTATCTAATCTAATTAAACCAAAACAACAAAGACTAACAAACCAACCTAGCCTCATTTGCTACTCTTCCCTCATGCCCCTTCACAGTTCAGCCACCCTAGTGTTCTTTCATGTTTCCTAGATTTTTAGTTTTAGTTTTTATAGATTTTTAGTTTCTCCCTCAGGAATTTTATATATCTCCCTCCCTTGGTCTTTGATGTTCTCTCCTTCCTCATTTGCTTAGTTAATGTCTACTCATATTTTATTACTATTTCCCCATCCCCACCTTTCTGATTAGTATCTTTTGCATTCTGTCCATCTCCCTCAGAGCACTCATCACACTTCTGTTTGTTTTTCTCATATCTGTCTTCCCCACTGGACGTTAAACTCCATCAAGAGAAAGACTATACCCACAGTGCCTGATAGAGAGCTTGGCACATAGTAGTAACTCAATAAATTCTCATTAACTGGCTGACAGCCTGAATGAACAAATGAATGCAAATTGGTTTATATAATTTTCTTACTTTGTCCCATCACTGTCTTCTTACCATGTACAAAATAAAGTGTATGAGGTACTTTATGACTGGGCTCCTGCCTGCCTTTCCAGGCTCATCGTCCCCAACCCAAGCCTCTGTATTTCATGCTCTAGCAATTCGGAATTATGCAGAGTTCCTGAAACAAACTTTGCTGCTTCTCCTTGAGTTTGTATACGGAGGTCTTGCCACATAGATTACCTCTCCCTCCTTCACCTTTATGTCTATCTGGTGAATACTCATTTGTTCATAAAGAACAGCCAGAAGTTACCTCTTCAGAGAAGTCTGTCCTGACCTCCTAAATAAAGTTCACTCATGCTTCCTCTGTGCTCACTCTGTAGCTTATATCTTTTCTCTTTTTATTGCACACATTGTACTATGAATATTTTTTGGTAAAGACTTTGTCTTACGTATATTTTTTTCCCAAATGCAGGAAACACTAAATGTCAGAAGTGAATTGAACATGGATTGTGTGTAGGGGTATAAACTATTAATAGTATATCTATAATGCTTACATACTTGTGTATAATTTTCTCTGGGCAATAGAAAATATTATCAACATTTTATATGTACTAACTCCATTAACTTCCCTGAAAGAATAGCAAATGCATTTTTTTTTACATCTAATAAACCTTCATGCTGCTGGTTGAAAGGCTGAATAAAACTTTTCCTCCCTGGTACACAGCAAAATCTAAGGCAAACAGACCTTTTTTTTCTCAGATCTAAGGTTGCAGATCTATGTGGCAAGAAAGACAAAGCAAATAAAAGGCCTTTACAAACCATGCAATTTGACAATAGTGAACAAATCAGCCATCTGATACTCATGCAAGCATCCCAAACCACCATCTCAGATCACATGAAGGAATCAGGCTCAGCATATCTAATAACAGAGAAAAAGAAGAACAGAAGCATCTTTTTCTCCCTATCCTCTGCACAGGGACTTTCAAATTCACAGATACTGATTCTGATTTAGCAAATGCTACTTAGTCCCAAAATTTAGACTAAGAATCAATAGGGTCATCCTCCAGGTACACAGTGGAATGTAGTTAATAAAATAATAACTCTAGGATTTTTAGCTTCCTAGGGTCCCTCCAAGATATGCCAAGTCGCTCATCACTGTCATGTCTAGTCATCATTTGCTAACTTCTGCTCAAAGATCCTTATGACACAGTCCAGATCTATCCCATTTGGGGATCCCCATTTTCATCCTAGTGACTTTGAAGTTATTTGTATCATTGTCAGGATCATCATCACCTAGACCTGTCCAGGGCATTTCTGAGGTCTGCAAGGAGTATCTTTGGAAGCTTTCTTTTAAAACGTCAGAGGTCAAAAGCAAAATCTACCCATCCTTCAAGACTGTCTTAGTCTATTTGGGCTGATAAAACAAAATACTATAAAGTGGATAGCTTATAAAAAACAGAACTTTATTTCTCACAGTTCTGAAGGATGGAAAGTCCAAGATCAAGGCAAACTCGGTGTCTGGTGAAGGCCCACTTTCTCATTCAATAGATGGTGCCTTCTTACTGTGTGCTCACATGGTAGAAGGGGCAAAGGATCTCTCTCAGGCTTATTTTATATGGGCACTAATCTCATTCATGAGGGCTCTGCCCACATGACCTAATCACCTCCCAAAGGCTCTATCTTGGGGGTTAGGATTTCAACATATAAATTTAGAACAAGGGAAGGGAGAGACACAAACATTCAGACTATAGCAAAGGCCAAGCCTAAATTCTATAACTTTCATGAATTTTTCCTGGTTAATCCCACTTCTACCTGATCAAACCTTTCTGTATACTTCTATGGTGCTAACAGTCTGCATCTCATTACTGAAGGCTTGATGATATGTTATTGTATACTGTTATGCACTTGCTTGTATAGTTTTTCATTTGTTGGTTGTTTTTTGTTTGCTTGTTTGTTTGTTTGTATTTTTGGTTTCCACACTGAACTAGTAGGAAGTTCCCTTAGGATAAAAATCAAGATTCCCATTTGTGTCCAGTATAGTAAATATCATCTAGTACTTACTATGCTCAATTATGTTTAATAGGACACATTTATTTGTAAACCACAGAAACCTGGTTGTATAGAATAAACATAAATATTGACTTAATTATAAGGATATAGAAGTATTCTATGTGACCTAATGAGAGAAATACAGCTGGCTCTGAGGAATGGACTGTTTTAATCATTCTTGCTTTCTTTGCAAGCCAGTTTCCTCTACTTTGTGGACCAGAATGGTAAGTATATCTGCCGGTAATCACTGAGCATACATTATTGATCCAGCTATTAGGAGAAAGGCAGGATCTTCCTCAAAGTCTCAATTCAAATTTCTGGAGCATAGACTCTTGCTCAGGTTAATTCAGATGATCACTCCTGAGCCTGTCAACTCTGGCTGAGAAACTAGGTTAAGAGACAGAAACATAATGATATCATTTGAATATTGTGTGGTTATATGTCTCTTAAAAAATAGGTAAACTTATGGTGCTCTCAAAGGAAAGAGAAGGGACGTGAGAGTACAGAGAACACCATTGGAGTAGATAGAATCTGAGCTGAAACTTAAAAAAGAGAGTAAACAGGTGGGAAGGGCATACCAAGCAGAGAGGAAATCATGAATAAGGACAGACATGTACAGACAAAACAGAATGGCATGTGTGAGGATCTACAAGCAGCATAAGAGACATAACATGATTAAAGAGAGGCTGGATAGATAGGCAGGGGCAAGACCATGAAATGCCTTAAATGCAATGTTAGGAAGACTGGTTCTATGTAGGATGTGGTATAATTGGATTTAAGTTTTACATCACTCTGACAGCTGTGTGGAGAATGGATTGGAAGATGAAGAACACTCCCCACCAACCCAGCATGAGGCACACATTAGGGCACACTAAAATAAAAGCTAACTGAAAGAATGAAATTCATGATATCCTCTTTCTGCCCAACAATTCCCCCAAAGATCATTTATTTCATCACTGTCACCCCCTTCCCTACCTCCCAAGTTCTATGCAGGTTTATGTTTTCCAGTGACTGTGTCACTGGTTTTAGATCCCAACCTATTCTAGAGATCTCTATGGGGTATGATGAAGTCATAATTAGAAATCAGTGACATAAGGCTTATCCCAAGCCTGGGGCAATATGAACTCAAATTGAAACTAGTTAACCTGGGACTTTAAAAAAAGCTTGTCAGGTCACCTGTTATGATTAGGTAAAGAAAAGCCATATGGTTTCTAAGCTTCCCCCTCTTAGCATTTTATAGGTACATTCTCAGCCCTCTTTCTATCTCTTCTTCTCACACTACCATTCACTTTGTCTATCCCATCCAGCCTGCAAACAGCCCTACCCTTCCTTTAGGATTGTTAATGTCTGATTTGTCAGTAGGTGACAAGAAGAAGGGGGTATCAGTACAACTGAAGTTGTTATAGACTGAGGTAACATTTGCCCTGACCACACCTATGGAACAGGTTTTGAGTACATATCACTTTTCTATCATTCTCTCAATCCTGCAGTTAACACAGTGGTCCCCAACTCTCCAGCCAGGGATCAGTACCAGTCTATGGCCTGTTAGAAACTGGAATGCACAGCAGGAGGTGAGCAGTGGGCGAGCACAAGAGAAGCTTCATCTGCATTTACAGCCATTCCCCATCACTCACACCACTACCTGAGCTCCGCCTCCTATCAGATCAGTAGGCAGCATTACATTCTCATGGAAATGTGAATCCTACTGTAAACTGCACATGTGAGGGATCTAAGTTGCACACTCCTTATGACAATCTAATGCCTGACGATCTGAGGTGGAGCTAAGGTAATGATGCCAGTGCTGGAGAGTGGCTGCAAATGTAATAAATGTAATGCACTCGAATCATCCCAAAACCATCCTGACCCCCGCATCCGTGGAAAAATTTTCTTCCATGAAACCAGTCCCCGGTGCCGAAAACATTGAGGACTGCTGAGCTAACACTTTCAGTGGCAGTTACGATTTGGCAAGTTGTTTTGGCAAAGCAAATCTGGCCCTCCAGCTCTCCCTGACCACAAAGATTTTGAGATATCTCTCTCTATTTCCATCTCTCTATCTCTTTTTCTCTCTCCCCTTCCCTCTCTCTCTCCCTCCCTCCCTCTCTCTCTACAGAAAAACATTTTATTTGTAAAAACTATCAACTCAGACTGCTATGAGGTTTACTGCTCAAGAAACACCCTGAATGGTGCTGTCACAGAAAGTGGATTTTTTGTGGAACCACACAGTGGTTTTAGGGCTGGTGCTGTCTGTGTTCTGTAAAATCCCCATTTCCTAAACAACAAAGTTCTGAGGACACACATCAGAGTTCAATCCCCTGCCTCATTGTCCTCATTGTCCTTTTTTACCCTACGTTCCCTTCTCTCCCAGTGTAGTCTACCCACTGGTGATTAAGACATCTGAGGATCTTCCTTCCACACATCTCACATTAAATCTCACAATCCCATGCCCCATCACCCTTCCCCTTTCTGTCTACCACCATAAGTTCTCCAAGCTAAAATGGATCTCTCTCAACAGAGGGACTTTTTCCTCTCAAAGGACAACTGAGAGAAACTCTCTGCTAACTTAGCACCAAAATTGAAAGCTAAATAATTAGACATTGATATTATAAAACTCTCCCCCAAAATACATATTATATACATTTGGCCATAGAAATAATGATTATGTGTGTGTGTACATGTATACATTCACATGAACACATGATCATTATTTGTATGACTATTTCATAGTAAATAAGTTAAGACCTGATTTAGAGAAAGAATGAGACTAAGACAATGTAGGAATTTGGATTCTCACAGTGGACAGTGGTTTAGTCTCAAAAGAATCTTCTGTACAGAAATAAAAATACACCTGTTAGAGTACACCCTTTTCAAGAGAAGGTTCAGGCATCTAATTGGTTAGTAATTCAAATGTTTGGAGATGGGGACTGGCTCAGATTCAAAGCCAGAAGCAGATAGAGTCTTCTTGGCAAGAGTACCCCTCTTCTTTCTTCTTCCAGAGTACCCTTCCCCCTTCCTGCTCAGGCACTCTATACTCTTGGGAGAACCTCTGCTCTAAGGGAACAATGTAACTAATAAAGACCTTCATATTGAAAGCTTAATGACATTGTGTTACTCTTTCCAGGGATGTTTGCATTTCAAAAGAGAGCAGAGAATATAACCCTAAGGAATAAATCACAAAGAGTAGAATTTCAGTAATATGGTACTTAGGTAAGAAAGTTATAAATGGTGAGAAAATAAGGTAGGTAGGCTTTCCAACATCCCTCAAATTATACCAAGACTTTAACCTATATGTAAAACTTACATGATGTTGACCCTTGCCTACGCAAAGGACTTCATTCATCCCCACTGTCTATAAGATCAAGTCCATACTCCTTAGTCTAACACTCAAATCTTTGCAGTCTTTCCAGGCTCATCTTCTACTTTTCCCTTGTATAATTTCTTCACCTCACCCATTATCCCCTCAACATACCTTTACTTCCAAATTTTGGCTCATAAGTCTTCTCCTTGGAATTCCTTACACCTCTAGATTCTTCTAACGTCAACGCCACTCTTTCTTCAAGGCCCAGCTCAAATCCTACTTCCTTTATAAAATCTTCCTTAATCATCCAAAACAGAAATAATCTCTCGCCAAATTTTTATTTACTGAATTATAACTAAACTGTAGAAAAATACAATATCACAGAGCAATTGAAGTTGAACATATTTGGCTTCATAACCACCCTCTATCATTCACTACTGTGTGAACATGAGCTTCTAGAGATTCAATGCAATGCATATCAAAATCCCAGCTTTCTCTTTTTGCAAAAATTGGCATGCTGATTCTAACATTCATAATGAAATGCAAGGAGTTCAAAATAGTAAAACCAATCTGGAAAAAGTTGCAGGATTCAGAGTTACTAATTTCAAATTTTACTAGAAATCTATAATAATCAAAATAGTATGGTGCTGGCAATAAGGATCAATGGAATAGAATTGAAAGTCCAGAAATAAACCTTTGCATTTATGGTTGACTTTACTCAAGGGTACCAAGACAATACAATGGGAAAAAGATAGTCTCTTCAACAATAGTACTGGAATAGCTGGATAACCACATGCAAAATAATGCAATTTGACCCCTACTTTATATCATATAGAAAAATTAAATCAAACTGGACCCATGACCTAAATATAAGAGTATACCCCGTGAAATTCTCAGAGAAAACATAGGGATAAACATTCATTACCTTGGATTTGGCAATAAAATTTTAGCAAAGACACAAAAATCATAAGCAACAGAAGAAAAAATGGATAAATTTGATTTTATAAAAAAAAAAATCTTCTGTGCTTCATAGAACACCATCCAGAAAGTTAAAATACATCCCAGAATGGGAGAAAATATGTGAAAATTATGTATCTGATAAGGACTTATATACAGAATACATAAATTACAATTATAACCCAACAGTAAAAAAAAAGCAATTTAAAAATGGATAAAGTATTTGAATGAACATTTCTCCAAAGAAGATAAATAAAACATTAAAAATGCACATTAAAAGATGCTCAACATCATTTTCATTAGGGAAATACAAATCAAAACTACAATGAGATATTACTTCACATCCACTAGAATAGCTAAAATTGAAAAGATGTATGATAAGTTTTGATGATGATGTAGATAAATCTAAATGCTCAAACACTTTTTGGAATGTAAAATCAAGTTGTCACCACTTTGGAAAATAGCTTTGTAAGTTCCCCAAAATTTTACAGACAAAGTTACCCAAAACCCCACCAATTCCACTCTTGGTATATACACAAGACAAATGAAAACATGCATCAATGCAAAAGCTTATACATTAGAATTCATAGCAGTATTTTTCATAATAGCCAAAAATATAAACAACTAAAATCTCCATCAACTGATGAACAGTTATATAAAATATGGTATAATGCAATGGAATATTATTCGGCAATGAAAAAAGAATGAAGTATGATACATCATATAACACAGAGGAACCTGAAAACATTGTCAATATAAGAAGCTAATGACAAATGACCACATATTGCATGATTCTCTTTATAGGAAGAATAGACAAATCTAGAGACAGAATTTATATTAGTGACTGTCTAGGATCTGGGGGCAGGGTCTATAGAAGAATAGAGTGTGACTCCTAATGAATGCAGAGTTTCTTTTTGGGAAGATGAAGGTGTTCTAAAATTAGGTTGTATTGGTAGTTGCACAACCCTGTGAATATACTGAGAAACATTTATTGATATACATTAAATGGAGGAATTATATGGTATATGAATTACATCTCAATAAAGCTGTTGAATACACAGTATTGAATACAATTCAAGAAGTGATTGTTTCCAGAGAAAATTAAGCAGATTATGCAGACTTCTTGACAAGAACTTTTTTCTGCCAGGTCACCTACCACCTATCCCTTATTCCTTTCAACATTGCAGATGCGTGGAGTTAGGTTTCCGGTTTAGAAAATTCAACTCTGTTGATCAATTTACTTATTATTTATAGGAGATTTGTGATAATATCTAAACTACCACTCTTAATACCCAATAATATTGTACATTAACTTTTTGGAGCTTTATGGTTCCATGAAAGGAAATAAACAGACCTACATAGTCCATATTTATTTGGGGCCTATCTTCATCCTTTGGCCTACTGCATCATTGTAATCGTTATCATAGAATAGATCATAAATCCTGAAAAATGTGTTCTCACCATAGTATAAGTTGAAAGATTCCTTTCTATGCAGAGTGAGGGGAGAAAGGGACAGAGTAGGCGGGTAGGGCAGTTGTCTTCAAACGTTTTATGGAGAAATTAACAAAAATCTGGCATGAGGGATAATTTAACATAAACTTTCATATCACACAAACCTGAATTCCCAGGTTTGACACTTATTAGCTGGGTAATGTTATAAAAATGACTTAACATCTCTGAGCCTCAGTTTCTTCATCTATAAAATGTTGATTCTAATCGCATTATATCATGATATCATTGCAAGGATTAATGAGATAATATATGCAAAGTTTCTAGAATGCTATACAGTAAAGATTCAATTAATGCCCACTCTTATTTTATGCATGTAGAATATATTTTCATGGCTACTTTATTCCTTGCAACAGTAATGCAAAATATTACTATGTTTTTGTAATCCAATGCAGTCATTAATCCAACAGATGTTAGTACCTATGGGGAATAACAAGGAATTTAACACAGCCTCATCCCTCGAGGAACATTTACTAGAGTTGAGGGAAACAAAACCTACCAAAAACAATGTTAAATAATCACAAAAGAAGAGAATATAGGAGAGGTCAAAAGGTGACTAAGTGGCAAATGAATGGTTCAGATAGTAAGTCAAGAGAAATTGGGTAAGTTAGGCAGATACGGAGAGAGTTGTGTTTAAATGGAGGTGGTAAATGCTTCTGCAAAACCAAAAATTACGTAACTACAAAAAAGGCTTTAATAAATATGGGAGTATTTCTATTTATATTAAATAATCCAAAACCAAATTAAAACCAGACTACCACAATGAGTCTGCTGACTAGCTATTTAAGAAGCAAAAATGGGTCTAAGTAAAGGTTCAGGGTTTATTTGGTCTGTTTTCACCAGTTGTGACTTTCAACCCATAACTTTAAGGAAGAAGAACTGAATTTTTCATTATGCTCATTTTTCTCAGGCTCTACAAGAACATCTTCTGTGCTTATGTGACAATGCTATAGGCAACTAAAGTGAATAAGATCAATCAACAGTTTTGTTCTATATGTCATGCAAACAACAAGTTTGACTAGATTGCTACCAATGTCTGCTCACTGAGCTGTTCTAATTAGCCACTTGTGTTGGCAATATATTAAAATAGCACCATTGGATCTTTACTCTTTACAGTCTGAAAATTCAAATTGATGTGAACCATGTCTTTTTCTGGATCATTCAGCAGCACCAGGATAAAGTGGCCAATCTACCATAGGCTACCAATGCCTGGCTTCAGAGCCTTAAGTCATTTCTTAGTATTGAGTGAACACTGATTGCATTTGATCCAAACTTGGTTTCTCCTCCCCAAACAAGGCTCACATGTAAATAAATGTAAAGCTTGAAAACAGGGCAAGTTCAAATAATACACATTTAATTTACATATGGGGTGTGAATTAGTTGCCACACATGGCCTATCTTGGGGACAGCTATGGTGTTACCATAAGAGGTATAGAAAGTCTCTGTTAAATATAGATATTATATCTGTATTATATCTGAGCAAGGAAGTATAAGAGTCATGGCCATCCATTATTACATTAGTTTGATTTAGTATATCAAATTATCTCCCTCTTTACCCTTGAGACATACTTCCATTCATTCAGTTAACAAATATTTAATGAACACTCACTAAATTCAATCACTATGTAGGGCACCATTGATAAAACACTCAGGGTGAAGAGGGGAGGGAGCCAAGGTGGAGACCATTGCTTAAAAAAGACAAGTCCAAGCAAGATACCTTTCAGAGGCAAGAATAACCTCTAGGTTACCAGGAGCTGAGGTTATTGTGGTAAGTTGTCTGCAGTTATCATTCTTCAGTGTTCTATCCAACTGAACAGGATCCAAAGTTCTGCTAGACCACAGTAATGGTAAAGGCATAGGACATGGCCTACTACCTGGCACAGAGTTGGTACTCAATAAACAAACAAACAAAAAACAAACAAAACTGTTGCACTGAACTGAGAGTGTGTTGATGGTAATGATATGCTTTTCTATAGGTAAATGAATCTGAACTTTGTGGATAACAGGAGAACTTGTACTCATAGGAAATGCAGGGATATGTTTTTCAATGGAAAATTACAATATATAAACAGTAAATTGTAGCCATTTTCCAAAAAGCAGTAATAGGAAGTTACCCAAGATGCACAGAGAAGCCTGATAAATATATATATATATATATATACACATATACATATATATGTGTGTATATATATACATATATACATACATGTGTATATATGTGTATATATACACATACGTGTGTGTGTGTGTGTGTATATATATATATTTTTTTTTTTCAGCCAATTTGGGGGGAGAGATATAAATCCTGTCCCAAACCCAAATGTCTCAGTGGATTTTTTTTAATATAAACTATTCAAAAAGGGAAATGTAAAACTTCAGTGAATCAAGCCTTAAATGTTACTCCTACAGGGAGTTTCAACAATTTACTGGTAATATACCAAGCTATATAGCTAACATAAAATATAGAGCCAGCAACAGACATTCTCGTAAGGGAGGCAAATTTATGAGCCAGCTTGCTCTTTAAAGGTGAATGAACTTCAGACTTAACTATATTATCTCCCTAACTAGCAAACACCCTCCCCTGGTGTTAATTGTGCTTGTTGTCAAAATAAGGATCCTGCCAGGTTTCCAGCCAGCAATGTACTCTGATATCAATGTGGTATGGATATCACCTGACCACCACATTTAGAAAAGAAATGTGGCTCATTCTTCAACTGCCTATAATCAATACCTCCAGAATTTATATTCTGTAAACATCCACACTTTGCTTCTAAACAAATAATTTCATCATAAGCTAGTTCTCAGTAAAAACTACAATAAGTTTTCACAATATATTATGGGAACTCTGGCTATTCAGTTCTAAATAATGGCTCCTTTTGCCCGACAAGTAAATTGAAATTGATTTGTTTCAGCCGCCTGTGCTAGAACACACAATGCCTGCTTACAACAAGCCTATTGACTTCTGCAAACAGTACTCTAGCCTGCTTCCTCAAGGACTCCCTGCAGGATTTTAAAATCATCCCACCTTCTCTCCCCTAACCCTGAGAACAAAGCATCCATTTAAATAGGGACTCTGCACAATATATCCAAGAAAGGAAATATGAAGGAGCTTCCTTTGAGATCAACTGAGCAGAGCCCAAGGTGAGTAAGTCCTCAGATGAGAGGAAAAAGACAAAGAAGAGACTGATTGAAAGTCAAATCAACTGCTCCTAGCGTATCACAAGGTAGGGGAGAAGGGATAGAGAGTGTCCCACTTATCCTCTCACTCATGCCCCATTCCCCACCTTGGCCCCCTTGGGACAGTGCTATCATAGAGACAATTGAGGATACAGGGGAAAAAATAACTCTCATCTCTGGAGAGAAGGCTGTAACAAGCTCAGGAGATAATGCAGGCATCTGAGTCAATGGCTTCCAAAGCCCACAATGATTCCAATGCTCTCTCACTCAGGAGAGAGGGCTGGGTAAGTGGAACAGGAACCTGATTCTTACACCGGTTGCACAGGAGTCTGGGATTGGGTCACAAGTAACACAGAGGTTTCTTTGTAGAAGGATGTACCTGGGAGCAGAGACTGGCAATAATGATCCTCCATTATGAGCTCCAGGGATACCTTTAATTTAGCAAACATCAAAATGCCGTCCTTGTTCAGCCCAGGACATCTCTACAGATTTTGATTTCCAAAAGATATTTCTTTTTTACATATTGTTTCTCCTACAACTGTGCAAGGGATGCATAGCAAGTATTGTTGTTTCTGTTTTATTATATATTAAGAAATGAGGCCCAGAGAGATGTAAAAATTTACCAAAGGCTCCACAGCTTATAAACAGCAGTACAGAAATTTGAACTCAGGCCTTGTAACTTTAAATTTAGTGCTTTCTTTATAATATTTATATTTTATTCATCCATTCAGTCATTTATTAAGTGCATTCAACTAACATAGATCAAGTGCTGACTCTGTGCCAGGCAATAGAAGTTCTTAAGTTCCTCACAGTCTAAAATTACACTTCAGCGCCAACTCTTGAAGGTACAAAAGGATCCAGGGGAGGTGTGGGCCTCTGCATATATTAATACTGCGGTCTGTGATTTTTTCCTATTAAGGCCTAGCAAGTTATTTTTTTTAATCCCAGCAGAAACATACAGTTTTAATATGAATCAGTGCTCTTTTTTTCAAAAGCCTAATGCCTGGCAAGATGCCTCTCAAACAGCACATGCCACCAACATCTGCTAAATAGAAAACTACCACTCACCAGACCTTCCAATTTAAGACTTTCTGAAGATTGCTGTTCCTCAGGTTGTAGGGCTGCTGTGGGCTGATCCAGGAACACTTCTTAAGTTGACACAGCACAGTCTCTCATCTTTCTGCACCCAGCAGTGGCTCTTGTTATCAAGTGCCACCCACATGCATACTGAGGAGATTTCTCCCAGTGCTACCTCATCATACAGAACTTTCCTGCCTCCCCTCACAGTTTCTCTGTCCTATATCCCCCATTCACTTGAAGCTTTCTCTATACTAAGGAGGCAGCATAGGCAAAAGTATTCTATACTGGCTTAACATACTTGCCTTTTCACAGGACCCTGTGCCTTAACAAGGTGATTTGCACAGTGGGCATTTCAGGCCACATGGCAGACTAATGATTAGAGAAATTTACAGAGGAAGGGGCTTTTTGGTGCTGCATTCAATTCACAACCCAGGAATAGGGGCATGTGTCAGTTGCTTTTTTGAACAATGAAATGAACACAGGATGATTGTCATGCTGTGAGGATACAATATAGATATTGGAAAGGGCAGAGGAATATCTGGCCAGTCAGGCTTGGGCCTCACAAATCCTGAAAGGACAAAAGCCCACAATTACTGCTTCCTCTTAACCCTTCATTCCTGCAGCATATTAGGCATTGTCCTCAAATAGCTTCTAGCTGAAATATATGTTTATAGCTGAACTCCTGTCAGTGTGGTCTCCAATTACATGTACCTTGTAAACAAAATACAGCCTAAATTGCTCACTTCACTTCTAGCTTCTCCAAGGTCTGTCTACGACCTTGTATTTCAGCAGTAGTTACTGTCTCACAAGGCTTATTGGCATCCATTTGTCCCATCCTTTCAGGATTTTATATACCATTTAGAACATCACCTTTCAGCCCCTCCAGCAATATTAGAGAGGGTTTGTTCTCCCACAAGGTCACAAACAGCAGCCATATCACTCCACAGTCTGATTTTCAAGAGTTTAACAAGAGCTTCAGAAATGCACTAGTGAGATAAACCTTGGCCCCACAGCCTCTTAGCCTTTCCAGATGAGGTAATTTGACGGAGGGGGACCCTCAATAAGTCACAGAGTTTTGCTGTTTCCCAGTCTGATGACTTTCTTTCCAAACCTTCTATTGCCAGCCTAATGCAGGGCTTCATCCTCTCACACCTGCCTTAATTGCAATTGACATTTACCTTCCTCCAAGGTTCTCTTCCCCTTCATCCATCCTACATCCTATTGTAAGATTAGTTCCTTTGAAGATACAGCTTTCAGCATGTTATTCCTCTACTCAAAACCTTTCACTGACTGTTTATTAAAAGCTTCTCAGGCCAGCATTCATAGCTCTCCATGCAGTGCCCCACCCTACCAACCCAACCCTATCTTTGTCTACTTACTCAAATGAGCCTTTTGTCCTGAAAAGATGAGCTTTTCCTTGTCCCGGGTATATTTCATGCTTACTCCATTCTCAGTGCTTTTATTTCAGATTGCCTCTCTTATTCCCTGTGCCACAAAATGTCCCTTACCTCTCTTCTCTGTTGGGTCAAACCTCATCTTATCATTCAATTCCCTGTTCAAGACCCACCTCCTTCCTTAAAGCCTTCTCCAATTGCTTCCACCCATACTATGGAAAGCTGACTATCAGACCCCTTACCAGAACTACAGAATCAGAATCTGTAGTTTAACAAGATCCCCAGGTGATTCCCATATACATTAGTTTGAGAAGCCCAGTCATAAATAATCCTATGATTTGTACTCTGAAAAGAAGATACTCATGGCTGCCAATTGTCACAGACATTGAAACTCTCCTTGACTTTTTCCTCAACTCCCTCTATTTCCCATCTTATTCTATGTACTCCTTCTAGCTTGTGGAGGAACAAGGGAATTGGAAAAGTTTTTACCTTCCCAACCATTTTTATCTACAACCTGTCCCCTTCCACCACTTTTGTGTCACTTGATGCCCCAAATTCCCTAGTTTTGATTTAATTAGACTCTCCTGTTTCAGAATCACAATTTCATACAATTAATTTTTATGTCGGCTAATTGTAATTGTCTATATTAACACCCCTCCCCCAAAGACAGAGCAAGTAGCTGATTGGGCCTGTGGGCCTCAGCTGAGGGACAAGGAGGTAGTGAGCAGGCAGGCTTAAGGTACTATATATGAAAAGTGCAGCCACCTCTGGGGGTGGTACAGTGACAGAGTTGGGATGCTGATGGAGAATGGGCTGTGGAGGATTTACTGGGGTTTGGCTGCCTGCTGTCTGTTTCTCTGTTTCCAAATCTTCCTATGTACCCCACCCTATGTCTAGACTTTAAGAGGAAGTCACTGTTAGAGGAAGTTAACAAAATCCCCTAAACTTCACCAAAGCAAAAACATCCAAAGACCTCAGAGGCTTGTTCAGGCTCTCTTTTGGCCTTTCTTACTTTCTCACTCACCACACCTCCACTCTCCTTCTCTCTTTTCTGGCTTTTAATGTTTTGAACTTGATGACAAAAGGATTTTCCTGGGGGAGAAAATGGTAGCAATATCTACATTAAGAAGAACAAAATTCCTTTATTTGGAATCCATCTTTCTTTATAATTCAACTACCATTATCCCCTCTGCACCACTTACTTCATGATCTGTGATTGTACTAGAGTAAAAAATTAGTCATTTAGATAAGTTGTGAGGAAGTCAATCTGAATTATAGACTTTACACATGTATGTATATATACCAGAAATAGATTTTTATTCTTCCACTCAACATTAACTTAAATTTGGAAAAGCAAGCATTATATATTAAGAGACCTTTATGGAATTTACCATAAAGAAAAATAGACTTAAGAAGAAACGTACATAAAGTAGTAATGTTTACTACACAGAATAGTCTAACAGTGCCTGCAAACATCTGATTCTCATAGAATTAGAGTATTCTCCTATGCAGCTAAACCATTCTCCCTAGTTTGAACTTATTTGCAGTGTTCCACTGCTAAAGCAACCCTCGTCACAAACCTCTTGTCAGAAGTCTCAGCTGAACTCACACCAGAATGTCCATGGGTCCAATTCAAAGAATTTGAAGTAATAAGCACCAGTGGCATCAGAATTACCTGAGATACTTATTAAATGCACAGATTCCCTTGTCCCACCATAGACAGAATGAATGAAAATCTCTACATTTAGGGCCCATTCAATCTCCAGTTGGTTTAGGGAATCATTGTTTTAATGCACTTCTAAGCCACAGTCCTCTCAGACTGCCTGATTCTTCACCAGTGCCTTGTTAACCTGGCTGCCATTGCAACTGCATTCTAGCATATGTCCCCTGGCAGACACCAAGGGCATTTCCTATCTTCTTTGCAAAGCTGCACTAGGCATCTCTGATGACACTAACATTGAATGCCTTTAAAAGAGTTTCCCTCTGAGACCTTTTACCTTCTCTGATTAGCACATCCAGCAGCCAGTGAAAGACTTGTCCTCTCCCAAGCGAGAGGCCTGGCAGCAGGCTCAGACCTTCAGGTTAAACAACATCCTACGTGACCAGACTGGAAGTCCCTGCATACAGAGGTCCTGACTAACAATGGGGCAGAGAGATTGCTCAAGGTGGATAACACTTCAAAGGTAACCCATGGGTGGCAAGAACAAACATCATAGCTGTCATTCCACATATGATATTCCAAAATGCCTTCCTATTAAAATCCCTCCAGATAGAAGTGCTGCATTCTATAGAAGGTGTCAAAGACAAAGTTGTGACGTACATGAGGTTTATCTCCCAGCCTCCATGTTCTCTTCCTGCATAGTTGATCTGGCAAGGCCTGATCCCCTCGGACTTCCCACAGTGGCAGCTGGTCCATGTGTTGCCCTAGCCTGCACTCACTTCTGACCTCCCCCACTTTCTTCCTTTGCCCTTCCCCTTCCAATTTTGGGCTGGCTGGCGCGTGCTAAGTGCGTGCTCGCGCTCTCTCGCTCTCTCTCTATCTCTCTCTCTCTCTCTCTCTCTCGTAGTAGGTGCTAGATCATATAAATAAAATGCCCTTGTGAGTGGCACAAAAAGTTCAAGAGGGGGTCAACCTGAACTAACTATTGACTGCGTCCCTGGTGCCTAGCTAATTTTGACCCCAGACTGAACCTCTAACACTGGCCACAGACTGAGCTCCAACCCTAGTCATCATGTGATAGCTACTTGTGATTGGACACTAAGAAAAAAAAAAAAGAAAGAATAATGACTGACTCACAGAAATCCCAACCAACAGAGACACAATTCAAAGGACACATCCTGTTTAATTCACTATAAATCGACAATGTTACCTTCTTATAGGAGAAATACCAAGAGTTGCCAACTGTAATTTATAATCCACCAGTAAGAGATGGAGGATGGAAAGCAAGAAGGGACAACAATAGAGTCTCTTATGTAAGTGAACAAATAAATTGAAGTAAACAGAGCCTATTCCACCTAGACTCAGAGCCTCATGGTCAACATTATCAATGTGGTTTTTATTGTGTTTGCTGACATAACCCTGACTCTGCTAATATTGAAAAAAGAGGAACTGAGCCAAGGTGCCAGAATATTCATGAAAGTAAATGTTTATAAGCAGAACAGACAATAAATGTCTGAGAGCAATAGCCTTAGGAGTATCCAAATGTGAAACATCCAACATCATTGCCATTTGTTGTAGCTTTGAGTTGTAAATAACAATTCTTAAAATAAATTTCAGTCTCCTAATGACAGCATATTTGAAATACAGAAAAAATGTCTGAATGACTTCAAGATTGTTCACTCTGAAACAACTAAGTTCTATCTTCCATTAATTGTTGGAGACTCAATCATGTACCTTTTTCTAACAATTTATGAATCTAGCCATTTCTCAGTTATTCCATAGGTGCTGATCGCTCTTCCCATCTGACTCCTTCTACCATCCTACATGCTGCTAGGTATTCCCCCAACCCTGAAATCAGGTGTATCCCTATTTCCAGCAGCCCTATGTGCTGACAGCATGTAAACTCATTGTACATAGAACTCATTCATGATCAATGAAACGACATTATGTTCTAGGATGAGCACAGCAATCATAACCCTCAGCAAAATGAAGAGGGAGGCAAAGACTGTCTTCCCTGTCTTCCTCTTACTTTTCTCTGCCCCTATTTCCTGAGCCAGCAGCACAAGGTCTTCCCAACCCCCTCCTCTACCTATTCCTGCACCAAAGCAGAGGGGCTTCTAAGCATAATCACAAACATGAGCAAGGGAACAGGAGATTTGTGTGCCAATCTGGACTCTATCTAGCTGTATGATCTTGGGAAGTAACTTCTCTCTTAGTCTCAGTATGCTGAGACTCAGTCTCCTAAATGTATCATTTTAATAAAATGAAAGACATCGAGGGAACTTAAATGCATAGAACGTTACTATGTGCTAGACACTGTGCTTGGGGCTACTTACATCAATTATTCCCTTAATCTTCCCAAGCAGTTACTACAATGCTTACTTTACAGATAAGGAATGTCAGGTTCAGAGAGATTACAGTGACTTGCTCAAATCTATGAAGCTTATGAGTGGTAGAAGAGGGATTTTCATCCAGGTCTCTGTGTCTGACTGCATTGCTTCCAGATGCTTGGTCCAGATGATCTCTAAGGCCTCTTCCAGCTTTAATACTTTATAAGCCTTTGAAATCCTACCATGTACACAACTGTGTACTCTACCTTCTTAAGGTGCCAGTTCCATAAATATTTGTGAAAAGAACATTGGGTAGCATAAGTGAGAGATACTGAACAAAGGCTATTTGGTGCCTGAATGTAACTGTGAGTAAACCAAACAAAGGAAGCCTGCATTAGTCTATAAAAGATAGTTAAAGGAATGTGTTGGCTAAATTAATAGGTGAGACATGCTGTATGAGAGAAAAGTAAATAGCTATATGGAAGCTAAGATTTTGTAAATCATTACCTCACACCACCTTTAGTAGAAGGAAGGAACTGGTCTGCCTCCACGAAGCTTAATGAACCAAAATGGGTGTGATCTTTTCCTACCAACTGAAACAAAATTGCCAAACACTTCTAAAACTAACTTTGTTTTCCTTGTATTATAAAGACTCTGGGACTCAGATGGGTTATAACTCATCTTATGCTGCTCTCACCCCTTGCTGTCTAAGGCTTCTGGGATATAGTGTAGCTATCAGATCGAAGGTGGATTATAGGATAATTTCGGTGGCCTGAACTTGGATGGTGACAGCAGGGGTAGAAAAGAGATTTTGGAGATACAAGCAGCATGATTGGATGTCAAGGGTTAGGAAGGGGCAGGTTTCTGACTTGTGTGAATGGAAGGGAGGATGGTAAAGCTAGTCCCTGAAATTGTGAATACTGGATGCAGAGCCATAGTTGGAGTGAAATTCATAAGTTGTCACAGAAGGGGAGTTTATCTAACCCCCCCACCTTATCTTGGGTATCTTCACAGAAATGACTGTTAAGCTATCATTCACCTAGTGTTTAAACCTATCATTTGGGTCCACATCACCTCTACCCAGAACCATTATAATAGCCTCCTAACTGGTCTCCCCACCTCTAGCCCTGCCCCTTCCAATCACCCTCCACACTGATGTCAAAGGGTTCTAACTGAAAGACAGATCTCTCTGTACAACTCCTTTGCTGAAAGCCTCCCCAGTGACTCCCCATTGCCCTTAGCATAAAGACCCAGTACCCTCAAATGACATACAAAGCACTTTGTGAGTCATCCCCAATGACTTTTCCGGATTTATCTCTTCAAACACACCAAACTACCTGGTGTTACTAGAGCACACTAGGCTGTGCCTTTGTTTATGCTGCTTCCTCCACCCAAAATGCTTTCTCCTGCACCACCATTTGCCTAGTGAACACATACCTAACATTCATAACTCAAGTTATGTTTACCATCTTTCTGAAGCCTTTCCTGACATCCAATCCATGACCAAATTTGTTCCCCCACAACTAGGACTTAATTCTACCATAGTACCTATAGCACTTAATTGTATACATATGCTATGGTTTGGATATGGTTTGTTTGGTCCCATTAAGTCTCATGTTGAAATTTGATCCCCACTATTGGAGGTGGGGCTGAACTGGGAGATGTTTGGATCATGGGAGCAGAGGCCTCATGAATGGTGCCATTCTCACAATAGTGAGTGGGTTCTCACTCTATTTACAGGGGTCCTCAAACTTTTTAAATAGGGGGCCAGTTCACTGTCCCTCAGACAGTTGGAGAGTGCGCACTGTGGGCCCAGGACCAGTCAGCTGCTACTAAGCAGGACAGGCAGCAGCTGCAAAAACACCCGGCGGGCCGGATAAATGTGCTAAGCAGCCTGCATGTGGCTCACGGGCCATAGTTTGAGGACGCCTGCTCTATTAGTTCCTGTGAGAGATGCTTGTGAAAAAGAGCCTGGCACCTCCTTCACCTCTCTTGCTTCTTCTCTTGTCATGTGATCTCTGCACACCTGATTCTGCTTCACCTCTAACATGAGTGGAAACAGTCTGAGGCTCTCACCATAAACACGTGCTGATGCCATACTTCTTATACAGCTTGTAGAACTGTGAACTAAATAAACCTTTCTTTATAAATCACCAAGCCTCAGGTATTCCTTTATACAACACAAACTAAGACAGCATGTTTTTTTCCCCTGCTAAATGTTGTACCCCTCAAGAACCATAGCAGAGTTCACTCTTACTTAAAAGTCTACTGAATTAATGAACAGATGAGTGATTAAACGGATAAGCAAATGGATTAATGAATTAATGAACATATGAACAAATGGAGGAAATAATAGCAAAAATATAACACTTTACATATTTAATCATAGTGTGTCATAGTACATCACAGTTTGAAAATACTTAAACCTTTTATTTGTCCCTGATAACATTAGGAAGCAGAGAAGGCAAACAGATGACAACCCCATCAGGAATAGAACTCAAATCACCTGAGTTATTCCAGAATTGTGTATTCAATGGCTAAACAAATGCCACGAGAAAGAAAATTATTAGTTAATAGGTGCTTTTTCTCTTTTATGACCTTCCCCTCCCCTAAATCAACTTTTTCTCCATGCATTCAGTTAGCAGCCACCTTCACTATGCCATTTTATGTTTAGACTTTTTGACATTCAGCACAAACTCAGGTTAGTTTTCTCTGGCCTTGTCAGCACTCCCAGAGCACAACAGCTCAGGGCTCAGGAGGAACCTCGAATGTTAAAAGGCCCATTGCAAGTCTCATCAGAAAATCAGATATATAACTCTAAAAATATCCCCCGTGATCTATGCATGTAGCCATGGTGTCTGACAAATTCAATTAAATCTGTCATACATCATTCTCCACAGTGTTATTGAGAGAGACATAGTAGTATCGAATTTTAATTATTCAGCTCCTATTGATCCTACCATAATCTGGTGAGAATCATTTGCAAACTGACAGTCCCCTCAGGAGACAGCTACTATTATCTAATTATAAATCTCACAATGTCATTTGATAAGAGGTTAGAATTTGTCTTCTCTACAAAAAAAGTTCCTATTTTTGCCAACAAATTCACATCTAGAACCCAAAACATGTGCACAGGTCTTAACATTAGCTGAGCTATAAATGGAGCCTGGTTTATCACATCACTGTTTCTCTTCATCCCACTCCCACCCTGGCCACCTTTGCTGGAAATAAACAATGGCCACTATGTTTGCATTCTCACAGTATCCTCAAAGCTTCAAAATAGAAGAGTAAGTAATGGTAGGAATTCCAAGTCCCTGGAAGATAGTTAGGGAGATATTGGGAAAAGAAATACCTTAATATGCAATCTAATCCAGGCGTCCTCAAACTATGGCCCACGGGCCACATGTGGGTGTTTTTGCCTGTTTGTTTTTTTACTTCAAAGCAAGATATGTGCAGTGTGCATAGGAATTTGTTCATAGTTCTTTTTTAAACTATAGTCCGGCCCTCCAACGGTCTGAGGGACAGTGAACTGGCCTCCTGTTTAAAAAGTTTGAAGACCCCTGATTTAATCTGTAACACCAGAGCAAACTGAAGAACTAGCTCAAGAATAAACAGTCACCGAGCTAGTTAGTGAATCAGTCAGCAAATATTTTTTGAACAATGATGATGTGCCGGGAACTGTGCTAGGCTCTAAGGGATACAGTGGTGACAAAATATAAATGTACTCTAACAGAACTTAAATAGCTAAAATTAAATGATTAAAACATGTAATGAGCAAATAAAAATGGGCAAATAAAACCAGGTTCCAACCAATCACTGAAGGGTCAATGATTAAGCTGAGAAGTCTTATCTAGGTGAAGAATGTATAGTCATATCTAGGTGAAGAATATAGCTGGGGGAGACAAGATGGTAGCAGCAGAAAATCCATATGAGCAAAAGCAGCCCAGAAGATGAAGGGGACATGATAGGAGAGAGGTGATAGCAAGGAAAGGTATTAAATTTGGTTGGTGTTGAGTGGAACTAGCAGTATGGCTACTGCTGATGAATATTTACAAGGCTGCTTGAAGTAGGTATGGCTGTTGGTGATGAGAATTGCCAATAAATATAGTTGGTGGTAACAGGCATGAAGTGTGGGATTAGAGCTGGACAGTTGTTGTGGCTACTGGTTGGTCTAGCAGTTATTGTGAGGTATGGTAGATATATCATGGAACTAGTGGTGGATACCTCTTATGGCAGTGGGCATCAGCAGTGATAACCTACACTGGTGACTGTGTTCAGTTGGCATTGATAGAAGGAGGAATACAACCTTATTTTTCCCAGATGGCTACCCAGTCTACCCAACAACATTTGTTGAATAAAACAGATTTTCTCTTATTATTTGAAATATCATCCTTATTATATACTAATTTCTTCCATATATTTGGGTTTATGTCTGTATTATATATACTGTTGCATTGATTTAGGTGTCTATTTATGTGCCAGTATCTTACAGTTTAAATTATTAATATTATAGCTTTATAATAGATTTCAGTATTGATATAGCTCTCCACTAATAATTTTTTTCAGGTTTTTCCATACAATTATTTATTTTATGTCAGCATATTATGGGGCTACAAATGTTTAGGCTACATGTATTGCCCCTGCCCCCCCAAGTCAGACCTTCAAGTGTGTCCATCGCCCAGATGGTGTGCATTGCATTCATTACGTATGTATATACCATCCCCTCCTCCCCTCTCCCATCTGCCTGACACCCAATAAAGTTATTCCTATATGTGCACTTAGGTGTTGATAAGTTAAAACCAATTTGATGGTGAGTACATATGGTGGTTATTTTTACCTTCTTGGGATACTTCACTTAGTAAAAGGGGCTCCAGCTCTATCCAGGAAAACACAAGAGGTGCTATATCACCATTGTTTCTTATAGCTGAATAGTACTCCATGGTATACATATGCCACATTTTATTAATCCACTCATGTATTGATGGGCACTTGGGTTGTTTCCACATCTTTGCAATTGTGAATTGTGCTACTATAAACATTTGAGTGCAGCTTTCTTTTTTACAGAATGTCTTTTGTTCTTTTGGGTAGATGTGCAGTAATGGGATTGCTGGATCACATGGTAGATCTACTTGTATCTCTTTAAGGTATCTCCATATTGCTTTCCACAGAGGTTGCACTAGTTTGCAGTCCCAGCACCAGTGTATGAGTATTCCTCTCTCTCCGCATCCACACCAACATTTATTGTTTGGGGACTTTTTGATAAAGGTCAATCTCACTGGAGATAAGTGATATCTCATTGTGGTTTTGATTTGCATTTCCCTGATGATTAGAGATGTTGAGCATGTTTTCATATGTTTGTTGTCCATTATTCTCTCTTCTTTTGAAAAGTGTCTGTTCATGTTCTTTTTCCACTATTTAATAGGGTTGTTTGATTTTTTTCTTGCTGATTTTCCTGAGTTCCAAATAGATTCCAGTTATCAGCACTTTATCAGATGTTTAGCATGTGAATATTTTCTCCCATTCTGTAGGCTGTCTGTTTGCTTTCATGACAGTTTCTTTGGCTGTGCAAAAGCTTTTTAATTTGATCAGGTCCCATTTATTTATTTTTGTTGTTGCCGTGATTGCTTTTGGGGTCGTCTTCATAAATTATTTGCCTAGGCCCATGTCTAGAAGAGTATTTCCAACATTTTCCTCTAGAATTCTTATAGTTTCACACCTTAGGTTTCAGTCTGTTATCCACCATGAGTGAATTTTTGTGAGAGGTGAAAGGTGTGGATAATGTTTCAGTTTTCTACATGTGACTATACAGTTTTCCCAGCACCATTTATTAAGGATTCTATTCCCCAGTGTATGTTTTTGTCTGCTTTGTCAAAGGTTAGATGGCTATATGAGGATGGTTTTATATCTGGGTTCTCAGTTCTGCTCCAAAGGTCTATGTCCCTGTTCTTGTGCCAACACCATACTGTTTTAATTGCTACAGCCTTTTAGTATAATTTGAAGTCTGGTAAACTGATGTCTCCCATTTTATTCTTTTTGCCTAGGATTGCTTTTGCTATATGGGGTCTTCTCTGGTTCCATATGAAGCGTAAAATTACTTTTTCTATATCTGTAAAAAATGTTGGTATTTTAATAGAGATTACATTGAATCTGTAGATCACTTTAGGTAGTATAGACATTTTAACAATGTTGATTCTGCCAACCAATGAGCACGGTATGGTTTTCCACCTGTTTACATCCTCTGCTATTTCCTTCCTCAGTGTTTCATAGTTCTCCCGTAGAGGTCTTTTACTTCCTTAGTTAAATATATTCCTAGGTACTTTATTTTCTTTGTTGCTATTTTGAAGGATATTGAGTCTTTGATTTGATTCTCAGTTTGACTGTTATTGGCATATATGAATGCCTCTGATTTATTTGTATTGATTTTGTATCCTAAGACTTTACTGAATTCATTTATCAATTCAAGGAGTCTGTTGGTTGAATCCTTCGGGTTTTCTAGATATAATATCATATCATCAGCAAAGATTGAGAGTTTGATCTCTTCTGCCCCCATTTGGATGCCCTTAATTCCCCTCTCTTGTCTAATTGCTCTAGCAAGGAATTCCAGCACTATGTTTAATAAAAGTAGAGATACTGGGCAACCTTGTCTGGTTCCAGTTCTAAGTGGGAATGCTTTCCATTTTCCCCCATCCAGCATGATGTTGGCTGTGGGTTTGTCATATAGCTTGTATCATTTTTAGGTAAGCCCCGTCTATGCCTATTTTGTTGAGTGTTCTTATTATAAAAGGGTGTTGAATTTTGTCAAATGCTTTTTCTGCATCTATTCAGAGGATCATATCCTTTCATTTTTGCTTCTATTTATGTGGTACATTACATTTATAGATTTGCATATTTTGAACCATCCTTGCATCTCTGGGATGAAGCCCATTTGGTTGTGATGGATTATTATTACTTTTTTTTTTTTTGATAAGCACCTGAGTTCAGTTTGCTAGGATTTTTTTTTTTGAGAATTTTTGCATCTATATTCATAAGGGATATTGGTCTATAGTTTTCTTTTTTTGTAGCATCCTTTCCTGGTTTTGGTATCAGGATGATGTTGGCTTCATAAAATGTGTTTGGGAGAATTTCATCCTTTTCAATGTTGTAGAATAATTTCTGCATGACAGATACCAGTTCTTCTTTGTAGGTGTGGCAAAATGTGGATGTGAAACCATCCAGTCCAGGACTTTTCTTTTTAGGAAAGTTTTTATTGCTGTTTCAATTTTAGTACTTGATATTGGTCTGTTCAGGAATTCTATTTCTTCCTGGTTGAGCCTAGGGAGGCTCTGTGTTTCTAAGAATTTGTTCATTTCCTCTACATTTTCCAGTTTGTGTGCATAAAGGTTTTTGTAGTATTCATAAATTATATCTTGTATCTCCAGGGCATCAGTTGTAATTTCTCCTTTATTTTCCTGATGGAGCTTAGTAGAGATTTTTCTTTTCTGGTTTCCTTAGTCTAGCCAAAGGCATGTCAATTTTATTTATTTTTTCAAAGAACCAACTTTTTGTTTTGTTAATGTTATATATAGTTTCTCTGTTGTCAATTTTATTTAGTTCTGATTTGATCTTAATGATTTCACTTCTGCTGAGTTTGGGGTTGGTCTGTTCTTCTTTTTCCAGCTCTTTGAGATGATTCATTAGGTTGTCTATTTGTGATATTTCTGTTTTTCGGATATAGGCATTTATGGAAATAAACTTTCCTCTCAGAACAGCTTTAGCTGTGTCCCACAGATTTTGATAACTTGTGTCTCCTTTGTCATTTATTTCAAAGAATCTTTTGATTTCCCTCTTGATTTCCTCATTTATGAAATAATCGTTCAGCAGAAGGTTGTTTAGTTCCACGACTTTGTGTAGAGATGATTCCATACTATTCTTGCATGTTTATTGTTCTATATGAACTTCAGCTTCCTAGAGGTATTTGTATTTAGATAACATTGAAGTTGTCCAATCCACATCTGTATTATGTTTAATGTTCCAACCCAAAAATATGGTATAGATTTTCTACTTGTTCAAGTCTCCAATTGCATCTTCCCTTTTAGTGTTCTAAGTTGTCTTTAAAAAGGTATTGCACATTACTAATAAATTTATTTCTAGGTCCGTTATCATTTTTTATTATATATTATGAATATATAATGAGTAAATTTATATTTTATGTTTGTACATTATATATCATTATATATTGTGGGGTTTTGTATATAAGGGAAATTTGTCAATTTTATATATTAATTTTGTTCTGAAAAGCCTGAGTTATCTTAATGTCCATGATTTTTAAGTTTATTCTCTTGTGTTTTCTAGGTTTTTACACTTCCTATTTCTTTGTCTTATTACATTGACTAAAATCTCCAAAACAAACTTAATTCTGACTTTCCTCCTGGCTTTAATGGAAATATTTCTAGTGTTTCACCATTTAGCATGATATTTGCTGTTGGTTATGTGTGTGTGTGTGTGTGTGTGTGTATAAATATATAGTCATTTTAAGGACTATCCAACTATTCGAATTTTATTGGAAGTTATTTTTTAGTTAGGAATAGATGTTGAATATCATTAATTTTTAGCACTTCTCATGAACACACGAATGTTTCTCCCTTTTCTATGAATATGATAGGAGAACAGGCAAGGGAGAGAGTAATAACAGTATGGAATGACTTCATGGACAAAGTCACAGTTGAGCTGAGATCTGAAGGATAATTAAATTTTCTGGTTTCAAAATGGCAAAATAAATGCACATAGTAGTTTTGCTACTTCCTTACTTCATTCCCTCCACCTCACTTTCTCCACCAAAGCTAAGAGGAGTATATATGCGTGTATGTTTGTGTGTGAAGTAAATATATAGCTGGTCTCAAAACCAAGAAGATACATTGTTAGAGGACTAAAATCTGAAGAATCCCTACAAAACTAAAAGCTGACAAATCAAACTAAAGAGGGAAACAACAGCCTAGGGCACACGCAGATTACGTGCAAGGAGCTGTTTTCACAAAAAAAAATGTAAAAGGATACTTCACATTTAGAGACCAGGAAATCTGAGAAGGGTGTGGCATAGGGGAAACTGACAAGGGGATTAAAAGGGTCACTAAAGTGATTGTAGCAGCCAAGCTTGTCAACCTCTGTGTATTCCTCTGCTGTATGCCCACCGTGAGTCAGGCAATAGCAATGGGGGTGTCTGTCTTCAGGTAGGGATAGTCCTTGAATCAGAAAGACAGCACAGTCTCCCTGGAGGCTAGCAACTTCTGGAAGGAAAGGAGAGTGTTCATGCTAATTGCCAACTGTTAAAATATCCTGCCCATTGACACATTAAAGGCATCTCTACCCATCTTCTCCTCTCACTGAAAACAGAGTACAAACCCCACAGGCACCTCCCAGGGCACTACATAAACAGAAGCAGCAAAGATCTAGCATGGAATCTCATCAACAGAGATAATTTCATAATTAAGAATCACAAAATATTTGAGTAGCAGCATATACAAAAAAACTGAAGGATGGGCAGCATTTTTCCAGATAGTAATGGAAAAAAATACATTGCAGGCAGAAGGAAATAATGTACAGCAACAAAGGCATAGGGGAGAGAAAGAATAGGATATGTTTCAAATACAGAGCATAGCCTGCAAGAGGAGATAAGCCTGGAGGGCTGGGGCCAGATTGCGGAGAGTTTCAGATGCCAAGTGGAACCATTTGGGTTTTATCCTATAAGCAATGAGAATGGAGACAGTGGAGGTTTATGAGGAGGAGAGTGACATGATGACAGCTTTACTTTGGAAAAATAACTCTGATGGGAATTAGGAGTGCAGATAGAAGTGAAAAGAGTCAAGCCATTTAGAGGGCTCCTGCAAGAGACTATAGTAGAAATGACCAAGGCCTAATTGAGGGCAGTGGCAGTAGGAGATGAAAGAAATGAGGCATGTTGTAAAGCATCTATAAGTGATTAGGTTTAGGGGTTCAGGATTAGGGAGCCAAAGGAGGGACAGGTAATGTTAAGTTACACATCTTGTACCAGTCACTGAGTTAGGGACCTAGAAGAAAACTGTATTTGGGGTTGTTTGTTTTGTCATTGTTTTTGTTGTTTAGAGGTGAAGAGTTCACTTTGGGACAGTTTGTATTTGAGGTGACTGCAGGATATCTAAATGAAAATATACTATAAGAAGTTGGAAGTTCAATCCCAATTTCAGAAGAGAAGCCAAAAGTAAGAGATACCAATTTGAGCAGTCTTTTGCAAGAGTGGATTATATAACACCCCTCTACCTGAGTGAATGAGGGGAAGAAGTAATGGGGAGACTGGGACAAAGTTTCTAAATGACAAAAAGTTGTGTTAGGAACTGACTGAGCCATTTTCTATAAAATGCTATGTGAAACAAAATGATTTTAGTTTTGTTTTTATTTTGTTTCTTTTAATAAGAACCAAAAATAATTTGGCCAAGTCATCTTGGGAATAACTCACTAGAAACAAACTGGTGTGAGAAAAAGTGTATTCTCTCAACAAATAAAGAAGTTTGGGTTGAGTAATGTTGATAAAAAATAAAGCTGTTCATAATGTTTGAGTTAAATGTTTATTTTTGCAGTTGGGGAAATGCAAGTACAAAGAAGTGAAGTGACTCCTCCAAAATCACACAGTTAGCCAGAGTCAGAGCAAGACTAGAATGCAGTTCTTCTACTTTACAGCCCAGTGATTTATCTTCTCCCTCTACCCCCACTCCACTAAGTCACAGTGCCCTCTCTTGCCACAGCTAACAATTGACATGGTTGATTACTATATTTGATCTTAAAAGAATTACAACCATAATTTAAAATGTTTAGAGAGGTCAGTGCATGTACCATGCTGGCAGTTTGTCTATTTAATATGTAGTTAACTGTCAATTACCTCTGCTATTAATAAAAAGGAAACTATGGTAAGGGTAGTCCAAATAATAGGTACATTTAAAAATCATTTGTTTTGAGTTTAATATATATTTAAAATTCACATCATTTAAAGGAAATCATATACTCTCAAAAGATTATCTACAAAAATAGATGTTTATAAAGTAAATCATTCTCTCCCCTGACTTACAGCACAATTTCTAAGATATATTCCCATGAAAAAGATTAAAAAAAAAAAACATTGTGTTTTCAAGGTATTCCAATTCTTTTAAATCATTAAGATGTCTTTAATACATGATAAACATTAGAAAAATACTCCTTTGAGCCTATAGAATAAAGTCCAAACCCCACAGCATGCCATCTAAAGTTTCCAACTTCAGAGTCCTAACCTAGGTTTCTAGATTCATCTCCCATTGCACCCCATGGCAATCCTTTCTCCTAATGACACTAAACTATAAGCTTTCCCCCAAACATTCAATGCATAATCATGCTTCCCACTATGCCTTTGCTCATACTGTTCCTTGAGTTTGAAAATGCCCATCTTTATAATTACCTGTCAAAATTCCTATCTGTTTTTCAAATCTAGCTCAAATGAAGCCATCCTGATCACTCCACAAGGAAGTTCTCTCTCTCTCTCTCTCTCTCTCTCTCTCTCTCTCTCTCTCTCTCTCTCCTCTGTACCTTCCTCGGGAATAGACAAGAAATTCTGAGCACAACCTCAGTATAGTTCTGGAACACATTTAAAGTATTACATCTTCTTACAACATAGTTCATATTTACCATTCATTTCCTCTGTCCCTAAAATATGTTATATGTGAATATAATGATGAGCAAGAAAGAGTCTCTGCTTTCAAGAAGTTCACAGTCAAGCCAGAGAGGCAAACAACTAAATATGCAATTATTATCAAAGTATGATGAGTATTGTCATAGGGGTAAGTCCAGGATGCTATGGAACCAAGGAAGAGAGTCCTCAAAACCAACTCTAGAGAGAAAGAAGTCTTAAAAGAAGTGATGCTTATGTTGGAATCTTAAGGATGAGTAGAAATTGTCTAGACAAAATTGTAAGGATGGGTGCATAGCATGAGACAAAATTGGAAAGACAGGCAGTGCCAAGATTATGTGGGGCCTTATTGACTCCTTATAGGAGTGTTGATTTTATTTGAAAAGCAAAGAAGAGTCACTATAAGGCTTTAAAGCAGGCATTGGTATGATTCAACTTACATTTTTCAAAGATAATTTTGGCTTCTGAGTTGAGAATGGATTGGAAGAAAGGTGAGATAAGAGTAAAAATAGGGAGATCACTTAGGAGACTCTTGTAGTAGTTGAGGCAGGAGAGAATGGTAGCTTAGTTTAAAGTGTTAGCTTTGGCTATTAGTGCTGAACTAAGGAGGTTTCTATAGAGATATTAATAGTAGAAAATGGACAATTTCAAGAAATGTTAAAGAGGTAGAACTTACAGGACTTAAGGACTTACTGGATGGGAATGGGGCTGCTAAGAGTGAGTTCAGGCTCCAGTGAAAAACTCCTAGCAGAGTTGGCATAGAAGGGAACTTCTTCAACTTGATAGAAAATCAGATATAAAAGAGTGCATAGTAACTCATACAATTCAATAGACCAAAAAAAAAAAAACCCCACAAGTAACCCACATAAAAGATGGGCAAAGAACCTAAATAGACATTTTTCCAAAGAAGACATACAAATAGCCAACAGGTATATAAAAAGGTACTCAACATCACTAATCATCAGGAAAATAATTTGAATCAAAACCACAATGAGAGATCACCTCACACCTGTTAGGACGGCTAGTATGAAAATAACAAGATATAACAAATGTTGGTGATGTGGTGATGGTGTAGAGAAAAGGGAACCTTTATAACCTGTTGGTGGGAATGTAAATTGACACAGCTATTACAGAAAATAGCACTAAGGCTCCTCAAAAAATTAAAAATAGAATTACTATATGATCCCTCTATCCCACTTTAGGGTATGTATTCAAAGGCAATTAAATCAGTACCTCAGAGAGATATCTGTACTCCCATGTTCATCATAGTATTATACACAACAGCCAAGATATGGAAACAACCTAAGTGTCCATAAGCAGATGAATGGATAAAGAAAATATGATGTGTATATATATACATACACACATAAACATACATGCATATATTATGTATATATAATGGAATATTATTCAGCCATAAAAATAAAGGAAATCCTGCCATTCGTGACAATTTGGATGAACCTGTAAGACATTATGCTAAGTGAATTAAGCCATATACAGAAAGATAAATACTACATGATATCATTTACATGTAGAATCTTAAAAAAATTGAACTCAAAGAAGCAGAGAATAGAATAGTTGCCAGAGTCTGGAGAGTATGTGATGAGGGAAGAAAATAGGGAGATATTGGTCAAAGGGTATATACTCAGTATAAGATTAGTAAATTCTGGAGATCTCATGTATGCATGGTGACTATAGTTAAATTTGCTAAAACAGTTGATCTTAAGTACTCTCAAAGGATGGCAACTATGTAAGGTGATTGAGGTGCTAATTAACTTGATTGTTATGATTATTTCACAATGTATATCAAGTCATCATGTTGTATACCTTAAATTTATACAATTTTTATTTGTCAATTATATCTCAATGAAGAGGAAGATAAACAAATTATCTGAAAATAAATAAAAATTCAAAAGTAAGCATTATACTCCACTGAATCCATTGACATGAGACTCCAGCACAAAAATCTATAGTGATAAAAAGAAAATAGGTGCTTGTCTGGGGCTGGGAGGTGAACAATTAACTGGGAAGTAGCAATTGACTTTTGGAATGATGGAAGTGTTCTATAGCATGATTGTGGTGATGGTGACACATATTTATAAATTTGTCAAAATCCCTTAAATGTACATTTAAAAGTATGCATTTTATTGTCTGTTAATTATACCTCAGTAAAGTTTAAATTAAAACCAAAACCACAATGAGATATCACTTAACCCCAGTGAGAATGGCCTTTATCAAAAAATCTCCAAACAATAAATGCTGGCGTGGTTGCGGAGAGAGAGGAACACTCCTACACTGCTGGTGGGACTGCAAACTAGTTCAACCTCTGTGGAAAGCAATATGGAGATACCTTAAAGCGATACAAGTGAATCTACCATTTGATCCAGCAATCCCATTGCTGGGCATCTACCCAAAAGATCCAATGACACTCTACAAAAAAGACACCTGCACTCGAATGTTTATAGCAGCACAATTCATAATTGCAAGGCTGTGGAAACAGCCCAAGTGCCCATTAATCCAAGAATGGATTAATAAAATGTGGTATATGTATACCATGGAGTACTATTCAGCTCTAAGAAACAACGGTGATATAGCACATCTTATATTTTCCTGGTTAGAGCTGGAACCCATACTACTAAGTGAAGTATCCCAAGAATGGAAAAACAAGCACCAGATATATTCTCCAGCAAACTGGTATTAACTGAGTAGCACCTAAGTGGACACATAGGTGCTACAGTAATAGGGTATTGGGGAGGTGGGAGGGGGGAGGGGGGCGGGTATATACATACATAATGAGTGAGATGTGCACCATCTGGGGGATGGTCATGATGGAGACTCAGACTTTTGGGGGAAGGGGGGGGAATGGGCATTTATTGAAACCTTAAATTCTGTACCCCCATAATATGCCAAAATAAAAAAAAAATTAAAAAAAAAAACTTAAATGTAGGTGAGGAAGTGGAGATGGTGAGCTCACCTTATTCTTTGATAAATTGGCTTTGATAAACTGGCTAGGTAGCTAGTCGGGATCAGGGCCTCAATCTACAGCTAGAGTTAGGGGCTCAACCCATAACAAGGGGTTAGAGTTCAACCTATAACCAGGGTTAGGGCCTCAGCCTGTGACCAGTATTAGGGTTTTACTTATGACAAAAGTTTTAGTTTTTCTAGGACTGAGGTTAGGGCTCAGGCTGAGACTATCCATAGAGTTAAAGCTTATGGCCTCTCTTCAGTCTGTACTTGGGGAACAGAGTAAAGCTACCAGGCCTAAATTAGAAGAAACGGACTACCTTGGTTCCATTGTCATAGGGCTCTGACCAGCTGAGTTAACCAGCTCTGTCATAGGGCTCTGACCAGCCAGAGTTTGCTTTGGAAGAGTATATAAGAGAATACACTGGGAGCCACTACTTGTGGGTCCTTCAACCTCTGCTGATAATTAGTGGAGAAAGCCATTTTCTCTCACCATGTTTCCCATTACCCAGTCTTCCAAGTGAGGAACATGATCTCTATTTCTCACCATAGGATGAGGAGGTAGGGTGGGAGGAAAACAAGGAAGGGGCAATGAGCTTGAATTAATGTTGGAAGCTTCTTTTCTCCCCTGTCCTGCAAACTTCTGTCTCTTACTGAATACCAAGCCAAGGTTTCTATATTAACCCTCCAGGCATCAGTTCCCTTCTGTTGCTCCTACCCCTAATTTGAGTACTTACTGGTTTCGTGAAATCAAATATATTTTTATTGACTCCTTTATCAGACTGTTCTAATTGATTTTTGTCTATTGTTTGTGTTCCCTCTTGACTTATTTCCCTATATGAATACATGACCATGTGCACAAACATTTCAAAATCGGAAGTGTTAATATTTGAAAATATTTACAACAATATGTGGACTTCCAACTAGAAATTTAAGCAAGCCAAAAAGTATACACACTGCTTCTTCAGAATAGTTAAAGGGTAGTTTAGTCCCTTATCTTAGTCAGTTTTGTGCTGCTATAACAGAATACCACAGACTGGGTAATTTATAATAAATAGAACTTTATTCTCACAATTCTAAAGGCTAGGAAGTCCAATATCAAGGTGCCTGCATCTAGCAAGGGCCTACTTGCTGTGTCATAATATGGTTAAAGGCATCACATGGTGCAAGTGTAACAAAAAGAGAGAATACACCAGAGGGGGTGAACTCATTCCTGCAATGATGATAATGAACCCAATCCTGTGATAACAGTTTTAGTTCACCAATGAGGGAGAAGCCCTCATGAGTTAAATACCTCATAAAGTTCCCACCCACCCCCAGTACTGTCATAGTAGCAACTAAATTTCAATATGAGTTTTGAACAAACATTTAAGTCTTAGCACTCCTTCAAAACTGAATTCATTAAACATTTTTAGGCAGAGCAATAACTACACTAGATACCGAAGGGAGAAGGGTACAAAGAAGATTTGGCTTTATCCAATTGTTCTATGGGCTGCTTTGTCTAGTTCTCAGGCCACAGACTGCCCCTGTTGCTAGACCTCAGAATCACAGAAGCTCCTGGGAATAATGATGGTATGACTAGCTCCAGAAAGCTTAATCTTGGTCTTTAAGAAGTAACTGAAAGCACACATAATAGATGAATAGGAATATTTAGGCAACAAAGGATTAAATAATAATATTGTTGATGATGATGGTGATGTTTTAAATCATTTAGGTTTTAGATCAGGATAATGTTATTTGAAATCATTTTTCTCCTGGTGCCCCTAGTTTATACCCAAATGACCACCACCCCCTTCCAAATTCCATAAGTTCAGCAGTTCTGTGTTATTGCTTCAGGAAGGGATATGACTGAAGAAAAGCATAAATAACAATTGTTCCATTTTGGTGCCCAAAAGCTTATGTTCTGAGGACACTAGAGAGGACAGAGGGTAAAGTGAACATGTTTATTGAGAAGGAAAGTATTTTGTATTTCCTCAGACTAGAAAAGATTCTTTGTTGTGAGAAGGGAAGAGAGAGTAATTTTGAGATTATAGATAAAACCCAGCAAGAGGGTCTCTGCAACTTGCCTCCTGGTCAAAGGCTTGAGGAATGAAGAGGAAAAGAAATTTGTGTGCCTGATCATGACCAGGAAGGAGCAGAATGACTTACAAGTCCTCAAATGAAGGATGGAAGTATCAGAGAGTACCATTAGAGCTAAAGGGGACAGGAGGAAGGATGTCAAAGTTGCATCCTGCCTAGTAGATGACACTGAGGAACAAATGGCTCTGCAGTGCACACATCCCTACAGAAGGAAGGAGACATCCTTGAACGATATTGAATTCAGCCATCCTAGGGGTTTGGGGACCCAAATAGAAGTTGAGCTATAGAAACCTAAATTTGAGGACTAAGACTTAAACTGACTACACCCCAATAAGTAAAAGAAGATGATGACCTTGAAATAATCCACTTTATGGGTTCCTTAAATTTACCTAAAAGTTGCTTCCTTTGGGGGTGTTATTAAATGGTGTCAACACCCCCCAAATATGGTATCACACAGTTGGTTAGAAAAACAGAAGACTCAAATGGCACCTCACAGGTGCACATGTCATCAATTTCTAACTGCAGGTAAAAATTAGACAGCAATTAAATGAGGATCATGATGCCTGTGGATGATACAATTTTCCCCAGGAGAAGCTATCTGTCAAAATTTAGCTATATATACAGAGTGACATAAGATACTTGTACAGTATAACTCATTTTCTTGTCAGTCAAACATCTGATCTTAGATATACGGTAGTATTTAAGTTACAGTTGTAGACACACAGAAGCATGCAAACACACACCCCCACGTGTCCATGGCCACATCATATTGCTCAAAATCAAAGCCTCTAGGTGAATATAGTCTCTCTTCCATGTCTTAGCTTAGGCAGTTCCAGATATGCTTTTAAACTGCTAACTGAAATATCAATCAGAGGTGACTTTAGATTAAATGTTCATCTCAGACTTCCTCATCTAACTCTTTAGAGGGACTGCCTGTTGCCACTACCTCCTTCCTCACACCCGCCTGTGATCTAGAGTTTTATTTATTTATTTGTTTTTAATTTTTTTTTATTTTAGCGTATTATGGAGGTAAAAGTGTTAAGGTTATGTATATTTCCCATGCCCCGCCTGGAGTAAGAGCTTCAAGCGTGTCCATCCCCCAAACATTGTGCATCTTACTCGTTTGGTTGTATATACCCATCCCACCCTCCCGACACCCGATAAATGTTACTCCTATATGTCCACCTAGGTGTTGATCCGTTAGTACCACTTTGCTGGTGAGTACATTTGGTGCTGGTTTTTCCATTCTTGAGATACTTCACTTAGTAGAATGGGTTCCAGCTGTATCCAGGAATATACAAGAGGTGCTATATCACCATTGTTTCCTAAAGCTGAGTAGTACTCCATGGTATACATATATCACATTTTATTAATCCACTCATGAATTGATGGGCACTTGGGTTGTTTCCACAGCTTTGCAATTGTGAATTGTGCTGCTATAAATATTCCAGTGCAGGTGTCTTTTTCATAAAGTGACTTTTGATCTTTTGGGTAGATGCCCAGTAGCAGGATTGCTGGATCAAATGGTAGATCTACTTGTATCACTTTGAGGTATCTCCATATTGCTTTCCACAGAGGTTGAACTAGTTTGCAGTCCCACCAGCAGTGTAGGAGTGTTCCTCTCTCCCCACATCCATGCCAGCATTTATTGTCTGGGGACTTTTTGATAAAGGCCATTCTCACTGGAGTTAAGTGATATCTCATTATGGTTCTGATTTGCATTTCCCTGATGATTAAAGATATTGAACATTTTTTCATGTTTGTTGGCCATTATTCTGTCTTCTTTAGAAAAGTTTCTGTTCAGGTCCTTTGCCCATATTTTGATAGGGTTGTTTGATTTTTTCTTGCTGATTTTCGTGAGTTCTAAATAGATTCTAGTTATCAGCCCTTTATCAGATGTGTAGCTTGCAAAAATTTTCTCCCATCCTGTGGGTTATCTGTTTTCTCCCATGATAGTTTCTCTGGCTGTGCAGAAGCTTTTTAATTTGATCAGATCCTATTTGTTTATTTTTGTTGCTGTTGTGATTGTCTTTGGGGTCTTCTTCATAAATTCTTTCCCTAGGCCAATGTCTAGAAGGGTATTTCCAACATTTTCCTCTAGAATTCTAATAGTTTCACACCTAAGATTAATTGAGTTTTATTTTATTTTTATATATTTTTTAGTCACTTCCAGTCCAGAAGTGATTCAAGGTCCACCTTCTCTGAACCATCCTCGATTTCTGACCAGCATGCCCCTAGTTTGCATTTCCTAAATTCTGATACCCAGGCCACTTTGTCATATTTTCTGTTCTGCCAATTTGTCAGTTTTCTCCCCACTAAACTACCAGCACCACGCAGTGTGATAGTTCCTAAGTTCCTTTCATATGTATTTCTCTCATTTTTTCTAATTCATAAGGTTTGATCTAAGGAGATAGCATAGTGTAAGACAATGACAAAAACCACTAGACTTGATGTGCTTACACTCCAAAACCTTAAGTCCAAGCCTCTTTCATCCATTTACTAGCTGGGAGCATTTTGACAAGTCTTTTGCAGTTCTCAAGCCTTAGTTTCCTCATTGGTAAATTTAAGGGTTGAATTAGACCAAGGTTTTGCAAAATGGAGAGTCTATGCTTAACAGGGCCCACTGATGTGTTTTGTTTGGCATGCATAGTGTTTAAATTTTTAAAAATTTTAGATGGAAAATACATGTTGTACTTCCCCAAAGTCCCACCATTCCCTAATGTCTTCCACTTACCAGTTTAATTTATGGGCATTTGCATTAGGTGCTTCATTTCTAATATTCATTCAACTCTAGTGGCATTTTATGTCTTTTACATTCTTTCACTCTTCCAAAAGACACCTCCTAGTCCACATTCCCTGGCCATAGCAACATTTTAATCAAGAAATTCTCTGAGAAGATGGCGGATGAGAAACACCACCAGAAAGAGTGTCTCTGCAGAAAAGACAGATTCTAGCAGAAATTAGAAAAAAGAAGCAAGAAGGCGAGCATACAACAGACGAGGGCCGGAAGGAGGGGTACCTGAGAGCCCGGGAGACTCCACGGGAGGAAGCTGCGGAGGAGAACTGGAAGCTGAGACCGCCGGAGCAGCCCGGAGACCAGCGGGAAGGTTAGATGGATAAATCACCTTTCCCCTCCCCTGCATTTGGGACTGCTGGTGGGCTCCCCAGCGGGTGGAGAGACCTGCAGACACCAGCCCAGAGACGACGGGCGCCAACTAGCTGTGAGCCTGTAGCGGTCGTGGCACCAGACTCCCAAATCCCTCGGGACACCTCTGTGTGCACAGACCCGAGTCGCACGGCAGGCACCATATTGCCTCCTTCTCCCTTCCGCCGACCCTACCTGTGGCTGCCCAGAGAGATAATACAGCCACCAGCTGGAGGCATCTCCAGGGAATGGGACCTTCCCTTTTGGGACCCTACAGCTGACTAAGGGGAACTCAGACTGTGAGCTCCTTACCCGCCAGCCCTACCAGGTGCTGCTGGCACGGTGTTCCCAGGAGAACGGTGCCGACTCAGAGGCTGAGAGACACAGACACAGCTTGGGCTCCCTGTGGGTGAATTGGGACCAGAACTCCTCTCCCTGGTGGGGATACAGTTTGAACTCTGGGACCCAGAGGTTGGACCTGCAGACCAGATCCCCTGCACCGAGGTCTAGCATTGCCCGAGGCACAGAAGGTTATACGTGGACAGCCTACTGAGGTGTGTGTGCCTTCAGGGGCAGATCAGCGTGCTAGAGGGCAACCCTCCCACCAAAGGGAGGCCGTGTGCCCAGCCAAGGCAGCGTTTCTGCACAGGGAACCTCCCCGCCGGCATCACAATCCGGAGATGCCTGGTGGCTTGTGGTCTGGCCTGCTGGCAGAGGCTGAGGAGTAGCTGCGGAGTTGGGGAGGGTGGAAAGAAGTGAGGCCCGCTCCAGACTGCCGGTCTCAGACAGCCACACCCCCACATGCAGACTTTCTGGCTGAGCGGGACCATTCCAGCCCCGCCCTGACAGCTTTTCCTGGAAGCAGAGAACAGAACTATGACCCCTGCTAACAACATTGGTGGTGCCTGAGGGCAGGCTTACCCAACCCAGCTCCACCCAGAACAAGAGCTGATAACAGGACACAAAAACAACAGCATAGCCTGTTCCTCCAGGAAAGTGCCACCTACTGACAGGGACGGCATCCTGCACAGCCTTTTCACGGCACCCACTGACTCATTATACAGGGAGTGGTCGAATCTCACCCACAGACACCACCTAACGACTCAGAAACTAAACAAGGCGTGTGAATACCCAAACAAAAACCTAAAGGAAAGAAACAACAACTGATCGCCATGGGAAGAAATCAGCGAAGGAACACAGGAAATATGAAGAACCAAATGGAAAACACACCCCCAAAGAGGAGCACCAGCCCCCTAGAAATGGACACCAACCCAAATCAGGCAACCAAAATGACAGAAGAGGAATTTTGTACGTGGATCATAAGAACATTCACCAACCTACAACAACAACAACTCAATAACCAACACAAAGAAACCACAAAAAGCCTCCAGGACCTAGAAGAAAAGTTCACTGAAGAAATAGACACAGTGAAGAAAAGTTTAACCGAACTCCTGGAAATGAAGAATCAACTCAGGAAACTACAAAATACAGTAGAAAGTCTCAAGAACAGGGTAGAAGAAACAGAAGAAAGAATCTCAGAGCTTGAAGATAACACCCTCCAATTAAATAAATCAGTCACAGAAATAGAGCAGAGAAACAAGAGAAAAGAGCAAAGCCTACAAGAGCTGTGGGATTATGTGAAGAAACCTAATGTCAGGGTCATAGGGTTACAAGAAGGGGAAGAAGACAACACTCAAGGGTTGGACAAGCTGTTGGAAGATACAATAGAGGAAAATTTCCCAGGCCTTGCTCAAAATCTTGATATACAAGTTCAAGAAGCTCAGAGGACCCCTGGGAGATTCAATGCAAACAGGAAGACGTCACGACATGCAGTCATCAGACTGACCAAAGTATCAACTAAAGAGGCCCTTCTAAGAGCTGTAAGACAAAAGAAGCAAGTAACATACAAGGGAAAGCCAATTTGAATAACATCAGACTTCTCTAATGAGACTTTACAAGCAAGGAAAGACCGCGGCCCCATTCTCACCCCTTTGAAACAAAACAATGCCCAGCCTAGAATATTATTCCCTGCAAAACTAAGCTTCGTATATGAAGGAGAAATGAAAACATTCTCAGATAAGCAAAGGCTCAGAGAATTCACCAAGACAAGACCAGCCCTACAAGAAGTACTAAAAACAGCGTTATGCACGGAACATCATAATAATAACCCACGGATATAAAAACAACCAAAACCCAAAGATATTAAAGGCCAGATATTACAATGGCTCAAGACAGAAATCATAGCAACAACATCCAACCCAACAGAATGATCAGTAATCTACCTTACCTATCAGTTCTCTCAATGAATGTGAATGGCTTAAACTCTCCACTCAAGAGAAATAGGCTGGATGAATGGATAAGAAATTACAGGCCAAGTATATGCTGTCTTCAGGAAACACATCTAACCTGCAAGGATGCATATAGACTAAAAATAAAAGGGTGGAGATCAATATTCCAAGCAAAGAGAAGCCAAAAGAAGGCTGGTGTGGCAGTTCTAATTTTAGATGATTTAGTTTTTAAACCAACAAAAGTAGTGAAAGACAAAGAGGGTCATTATATAATGGTGAAGGGCACAGTCCAACAAGAAGAGATAACAATTTTAAATATATATGCACCCAACTTAGGTGCACCCAGATTCATAAAGCAAACCTTACTGGAGCTAAGCAATGGATTAATAGCAACTCCATAATCGCCGGGGATTTCAACACCCCACTGACGGCATGACACAGATCCTCCAAAGAGAATATTAATAAAGAAATAATGGACCTAAACAAAACTCTAGAATAATTGGGTCTGACAGACATCTACAGGACATTCTACCCAAAATCCACTGAATATACGTTCTTCTCATCAGCTCACGGGACATTCTCTAAGATTGACCATATCCTAGGACACAAAGAAAATCTCAAGAAATTTAAAAAAATAGAAATCATACCATGTACCTTCTCAGATCACAGTGGAATAAAACTAGAAATCAACCCTAACAGAAACTCACATTTCTACACTGAAACGTGGAAATTAAACAACCTCCTACTAAATGATTACTTCGTAAATGAAGAAATCAAGACAGAAATAAAAAAGTTCTATGAAGAAAACGACAATGGAGAGACAAGTTATCAACTCCTCTGGGACACAGCTAAAGCAGTTCTGAGAGGAAAGTTTATCTCCATAAATGCCTATAACTAAAAGTCAAGAAGATCACAAATAGACAATCTAATGAAACGACTCAAAGAGCTGGAAAAAGAAGAACAGACCAACCACAAACCCAGCAGAAGAAGTGAAATCAACAAGATCGAATCAGAACTAAACGAAATTGAAAACAGGAAAGCTATTCAGGAGATTAATAAAACAAAAAGTTGGTTCTTTGAAAAAATAAACAATATTGACACACCATTGGCTAAGCTAATGAAAAGCAGAAAAGAGAAATCTCTAATAAGCTCCATCAGGAACAAAAAAGGAGATATCACAACTGATCCCAAAGAGATACAAGATACAATTTATGAATACTGCAAAAATCTATATGTACACAAACTGGAAAATGTGGAGGAAATGGACAAATTTCTAGAAACACACAGCCTCCCTAGGCTCAACCAGGAAGAAATAGATTCCCTGAACAGACCAATCTCAACAGCTGAAATAGAAACAGCAATTAAAAATCTCCCTAAAAAGAAAAGTCCCGGTCCAGATGGCTTCACACCTGAATTTTACCACACTTACAAAGAAGAACTAGTACCTATCTTGCAGAAACTATTCCACAACATCGAGAAGAACGGAAACCTCCCCGACACCTTTTATGAAGCGAATATTACTCTGATACCCAAACCAGGAAAGGATGCAACAAAAAAAGAAAACTACAGACCAATATCCCTAATGAATGTAGATGCAAAAATTTTCAACAAAATCTTAGCTAACCGAATCCAGACACTTATCAAAAAAATAATCCACCACGACCAAGTGGGCTTCATCCCAGGGATGCAGGGATGGTTCAACATACGTAAATCTATAAATGCAATTCACCACATAAACAGAAGCAAAAACAAAGACCACATGATTCTTTCAATAGATGCAGAAAAAGCTTTTGACAAAATTCAACACCCTTTCATGATACGAACACTTAAGAAAATAGGCATAGAAGGGACATCCCTAAAAATGATACAAGCCATATATGACAGACCCATAGCCAACATCATACTGAATGGGGAAAAATTGAAATCATTCCCACTTAGAACTGGAACCAGACAAGGCTGCCCACTATCTCCACTTCTTTTCAACATAGTACTGGAAGTCTTGGTTACAGCAATCAGACAGGAAAATGGAATCAAAGGTATCCAAATAGGGGCAGAAGAGATCAAACTTTCACTGTTTGCTGATGATATGATATTGCATCTAGAAAACCCCAAGGATTCAACCAAGAAACTCCTGGAACTGATCAATGAATTTAGTAAAGTCTCAGGATACAAAATCAATACACAGAAATCAGAGGCATTCATATACGCCAACAGCAATCTAATTGAGAACCAAATCAAAGACTCAATTCCCTTCACAATAGCAACAAAGAAATTAAAGTACCTAGGAATATACTTACCCAAGGAGGTAAAAGACCTCTACAGGGAGAACTATGAAACACTGAGGAAGGAAATAGCAGAGGATGTAAACAGATGGAAATCCATACCATGCTTGTGGATCGGTAGACTCAATATCATCAAAATGTCTATACTACCCAAACTGATCTACAGATTCAATGCAATACCTATTAAAATCCCATCAGCATTCTTCACAGATATAGAAAAAATAATTTTACGCTTCGTATGGAACCAAAGAAGACCCCGAATATCAAGAGCAAATCTGGGCAACAAAAACAAAATGGGAGGCATTAATATGCCAGATATCAAACTATACTACAAAGCTGTAGTAATTAAAACAATATGGTATTGGCACAAAAATAGGAATATCGACCAGTGGAACAGATGTGAGAATCCTGATAGAAAACCATCCTCATATAGCCATCTAATCTTTGACAAAGCAGACAAAAACATACGCTGGGGAAAAAAATCCCTCTTCAATAAATGGTGCTGGGAAAACTGGATAGCCACCTGTAGAAGTCTAAAACAGGACCCACACCTTTCACCTCTCACAAAAACCAACTCACACTGGATAACAGACTTAAACCTAAGGTATGAAACTATTAGAACTCTAGAGGAAAAAGTTGGAAACACTCTCCTAGACATTGGCCTGGGCAAAGAGTTTATGAAGAAGTCCCCAAAGGCAATCACAGCAGCAACAAAAATAAATAAATGGGACATGATCAAACTACAAAGTTTCTGCACAGCCAAAGAAATAGTCATGAAAGTAAACAGACAACCTACAGAATGGGAGAAAATTTTTGCATCCTATGCATCCAATAAGGGACTGATAACTAGAATATACTTAGAACTCACGAAAATTAGGAAGAAAAAATCAAATAACCCCATTAAAAACTGGGCAAAATACTTGAACAGAAATTTTTCTAAAGAAGACAGAAGAATGGCCAACAAACATATGAAGAAATGCTCAACATCTCTAATCATCAGGGAAATGCAAATCAAAACCGCAATGAGATATCACTTAACCCCAGTGAGAATGGCCTTTATCGAAAAATCTCCAAACAATAAATGCTGGCGTGGTTGCGGTGAGAGAGGAACACTCCTACACTGTTGGTGGGACTGCAAACTAGTTCAACCTCTGTGGAAAGCAATATGGAGATACCTTAAAGCGATACAAGTGAATCTACCATTTGATCCAGCAATCCCATTGCTGGGCATCTACCCAAATGATCCAGTGACACTCTATAAAAAAGACACCTGCACTCGAATGTTTATAGCAGCACAATTCATAATTGCAAGGCTATGGAAACAGCCCAAGTGCCCATCAATCCAAGAATGGATTAATAAAATGTGGTATATGTATACCATGGAGTACTATTCAGCTCTAAGAAACAATGGTGATATAGCACATCTTATATTTTCCTGGTTAGAGCTGGAACCCATACTACTAAGTGAAGTATCCCAAGAATGGAAAAATAAGCACCAGATATATTCTCCAGCAAACTGGTATTAACTGAGTAGCACCTAAGTGGACACATAGGTACTACAGTAATAGGGTATTGGGCAGGTGGGAGGGGGGAGGGGGGCGAGTATATACATACATAATGAGTGAGATGCTCACCATCTGGGGGATGGTCATGATGGAGATTCAGACTTTTGGGGGGAGGTGCGAAATGGGCATTTATTGAAACCTTAAAATCTGTACCCCCATAATATGCCGAAATAAAAAAAAAATGAAAAAAAGAGAAAAAAAAAAGCCAATTCGAATAACACCAGACTTCTCTAATGAGACTTTACAAGCAAGGAGAGATTGGGGCCCCATTCTCACTCTTCTGAAACAAATCAATGCCCAGCCTAGGATCTTATTCCCTGGAAAACTAAGCTTCGTATATGAAGGAGAAATAAAGACATTCTCAGACAAGCAAAGTCTCAGAGAATTCACCAAGACAAGACCAGCCCTACAAGGAGTACTCAAAACAGTGTTACGCACGGAACACCATAATAGAAATTCACGAATATAAAAACAACCAAAACCCAAAGATTAAGGGCCATATAATACAATGGATCAAGAGAGAAATCAAAGCAACAACATCTAACCCCACAGAATGAACAGTAATCTACCTTACCTATCAGTTCTCTCAATAAATGTGAATGGCTTAAACTCTCCACTCAAGAGACATAGGCTGGATGAATGGATAAGAAAATACAGGCCAAGTATATGCTGTCTTCAGGAAACACATCTAACCTGCAAGGATGCATATAGACTAAAAGTAAAAGGGTAGAGATCAGTATTCCAGGCAAGTGGAAGCCAAAAGAAGGCTGGCGTGGCAGTTCTAATTTCAGATGATTTAGTTTTTAAAGCAGCAAAAGTAGTGAAAGACAAAGAGGGTCATTATATAATGGTGAAGGGCACAGTCCAACAAGAAGAGATAACAATTTTAAATATATATGCACCCAACTTAGGTGCACCCAGATTCATAAAGCAAACCTTACTGGAGCTAAGCAAATGGATTAATAGCAACTCCATAATCGCCGGAGATTTCAACACCCCACTGACGGCATGAGACAGATCCTCCAATCAGAAAATTAATAAAGAAATAATGGACTTAAACAAAACCTTGGAACAACTGGGTCTGACTGACATCTACAGGACATTCTACCCAAAATCCACTGAATATACGTTCTTCTCATCAGCTCACGGGACATTCTCTAAGATTGACCATATCCTAGGACACAAAGTAAATCTCAAGAAATTTAAAAAAATAGAAATCATACCATGTACCTTCTCAGATCACAGTGGAATAAAAGTAGAAATCAACCCTAACAGAAACTCACATTTCTACACAAAAATGTGGAAAGTAAACAACTTCCTACTAAATGATTACTTCATGAATGAAGAAATCAAGATGGAAATAAAAAAATTCTATACTCCTACACTGCTGGTGGGACTGCAAATTAGTTCAACCTCTGTGGAAAGCAATATGGAGATACCTTAAAGCGATACGAGTCAATCTACCATTTGATCCAGCAATCCCATTGCTGGGCATCTACCCAAAAGATCCAATGACACTCTACAAAAAAGACACCTGCACTCGAATGTTTATAGCAGCACAATTCATAATTGCAAGGCTGTGGAAACAGCCCAAGTGCCCATCAATCCAAGAATGGATTAATAAAATGTAGTATATGTATACCATGGAGTACTATTCAGCTCTAAGAAACAATGGTGATATAGTACATCTTATATTTTCCTGATTAGAGCTGGAACGCATAGTATTAAGTGAAGTTTCCCAAGAATGGAAAAACAAGCACCACATATACTCACCAGCAAATTGGTATTAACTGAACAGCACCTAAGTGGTCACATTGGTACTACAGTAATAGGGTATTGGGCAGGGGGGAGGGGGGCGGGTATATACATATATAATGAGTGAGATGTGCACCATCTGGGGGATGGTCATGCTGGAGACTCAGACTTGTGGGGGGAGGGGGCGAAATGGGCATTTATTGAAACCTTAAAATCTGTACCCCCATAATATGCTGAAATAAAAAAAAGAAAAAAAATGTAAACCCCCATATGATGTGATATACACACTTACGTCTTTTTTTGATATAGAACCCAGCATAGCATTAAGAATAAATATGAGTTTAATAAATGCCTTTTTATGAAAAAAAAAAAAGAAATTCTCTGTGCCTCGCACTATGGTTTGGACAATAAAGGTTAATAAATTGAGGAAGATAAACAAGGAGGGAGAAAAGCTCATTCTCCTCTGAACAAGGAGGGAGAAAAGCTCATTGAAAGAACTAGGAGTTGAATTAGGTTTTAACAGTTGCTATATGAGGCTTCAGATGTCTATCTGGCCATCAAGCACAAAGAATGTGCCCCATTCACACTTGATCCACAACTCTCTTCAGCCTCTCATCTCCCTCAGATCACCAGTGACTCCATGTGAGACTGACCATCCCAGGGCACCCTCTACTATTCCACCCTCTGGCCCTCTGAGGCTAGAAACAATAGAGACTACCACCTAGGTTTCAATCCTTTCAAAGGCAGTAGCTTTAAAATGTTCATAAAAGCAGCTCAGCGTGCTTCTTGGACATCAAACCTCTCTTATAAAACAACATTTTGATGTATTAAATGTACATTGATTGTATGCACATGGATTCATTAGGTCCCGAAATGTGCCCAGGCTTAAAAACAAAGGAAAACATCTCAGTTCAGTATCCAGGAACATTTGGCAGCTACAAAATATTGGAGAGTAAAATGTTTTTGATATTCTACAGGACTTCAACCATGAGGCTTCTGGACCCTACCTGCTCCCATTCCTTTCCTGTCTTGTCAATCAAGCTCAGTCCAACTATAATACCAACACACCAACCAGTAATAAAAAAAAGAGAATGCTATTATCTTATTCCACTTAGGAATACTGTGTACCAAATGACCACTTGTGCACTCTAGATAAAAAATTGTACGTATGTCTATGGGAAAAACTAAAATCCAGTGGTGGAGGCTCACATGTAGTTTTAAGATAGCCTCATATATGATGATAGACTCTTCAATAGAGCTGGGAAGATGTGATGCTCTTCTATAGCAAGTTTCTAATTTGATGAAAAAGAAATTCCTACTCTCAGGGAACCTCCTATACAACCAGTAAGACAGAATAACATCCAGAGCATATCCAATAGGAAGATCACATAGATTAAGCTTCTGATACTGGTATTAACAAACAAAACAGAACCACTATTCCGATTGTCACTAGACTCATATTCTTTGCTATTTAGAACAATGTATTTTGTTGGTGCTAATAATAATAATAACAATACTACTATTACTACTACTACAACTACTATTAATAAAAAATAGGGTCTTCCATTTATCAGTACCCCTATGTGATAGGCACCTAAGTAGGCATTTTATATTCATTTATACAATTTCTTCTTTAATCTACCCAACTACCCTGCAAGGTAGGTATTAATAGTCACATTTGGAAGATATGGAAACCAAATTTCTGATAACAGGGTTATATGCAGTCTCTCTATATATTTAGGTACCTTCTAGCCACACATACTTCTGTAAAATGTTGTACTTTTGTTTTCTTACTCCTCTGACACTGCCAGATAAAGACCATGTTCTTCCTCTATTCTATATTTCCTTTCTAATAAAAACTCATGTTCTTTATTCAGAGGAAAGCTAAGCACTAGACTCAGAACACCATGGATGTTCAATCTATATCATAACTAAATAACTGACTTTGTTATTGAGGTTTGACTCTGTTAGAGCCATACTTAAGCAGCACTGTGATGCCTAGGTGTCTTAAGGAGTTTTGCATGAACCAGTGCTCTTGGCTGTTTATGTGCATGCTTCCTACTTCCCATAGCACTGAAGCATTAGTCCATTGTGAGCCTGGCTAGGAGACAAATATGAAAGATAGATAACCAGGCTGTATAGTGATTGTTCCCCTCTACTCTGATGACAAAGGATTTCTTACTGAATCAAGCTCATCACTCCTGGCAGGCTCGCTCCTTTCTAGGGAAGTCTTTCCCCAGGAGGCTCCTCAGGATCACATGCTCCATCAGTTCACCAGCTGTGTTCAATGAGCCTTAATCCTAGTTTATGCTCAAGCTGGGCAGGACCAATGGATCAGCTGGTCTCATTGTGTAGAAATGTCATGGACTCAAGCCATGCACTGTGAGCTGGCAGCAAAATCCAGAACCAGGAGACCAGGTCAGGCTGTGTCAACATACCAATCCACAGGCACAACCCTGGCTAAACTCAGCAAGTCCTGGCTTAACAAAGCCAAGGGAAAGATTCAAGTCTGCAGTCATACGCTAAAGCCAAGGTCTTAGTTAGGTAGAAAGAGTCACAGGAGATTCTTGACCAGCCCAATCTGAAGAATGATTACTGAACCAGCGAAAATGGCAAATTCCAGAAGAGATAGTAATTTTCAAAAATTTTGATCCATATCACCATTCATATGAATTTTTTCAATGAATCTCAGTATTTCTAATAAAATTGAGAAGATGGTTGGCATACTACTCATTGAGTACAGGCACTTATGCCAAAAAGCTCTGGGTTCCAATACCAGCTCTGCTATTTACCCCACCTGTGTGACCTTGGATAAGTTTCTTTACTTCTCCATGCTTTAGTTTTTGCCATCTATAAAGTAGCAATAATAATAGTGCCTACCTCATGGTGCTGTTGTGATAGTTAAATGAATAAATAAATGGGAAGCTTGTAAAACAGTGCCTAGTAAATTCTCAATAAATGTTTATTGTTTTTGTAGATGAACTCTGAGTGGCTCTCATTGAAAGAGGGGTGAAGATGGACATCCAAAAGCCAACACCTTCAAGTGGCACCATTGCTCCTGTACAACTTTCTACCCCATCCAAGACACTCTTCTACAGCATCTGTACACTTCTTAACACTGTGCATGATGGGGACCCTATTTCCTTAAATATCTGTTACCAGCTCTAATTATTCCAAACATCAAAGATTTCTCTTTTTTTCTTTTTTATTATTTTATTTTTATTTTAGCGTATTATGGGGGTACAAGTGTTAAGGTTACTTATATTGCCCATGCCCCTCCCCCCTCGAGTAAGAGCTTCAAGAATGTCCATCCCCCAAACGTTGCACATCTTACTCGTTGTGGTTGTATATACCCATCCCCTCCTCCCTCCTCCCACCCTCCAACACCTGATAAATGTTACTCCTATATGTCCACTTAGGTGTTGATCCATTAATACCAATTTGCTGGTGAGTACATGTGGTGCTGGTTTTCCCATTCTTGAGATACTTCACTTACTAGAATGGGTTCCAGCTATATCCAGGAATATACAAGAGGTGCTATATCACTATTGTTTCTTAAAGCTGAGTAGTACTCCATGGTATACATATACCACATTTTATTAATCCACTCATTAATTGATTGGCACTTGGGTTGTCTCCATAGCTTGGCAATTGTGAATTGTGCTGCTATAAACATTCCAGTGCAGGTGTCTTTTTCATAAAGTGACTTTTGATGCCCAGTAGTGGAATTGCTGGATCAAATGGTAGATCTACCTGTGTCGCTTTGAGGTATCTCCATATTGATTTCCAGAGAGGTTGAACTAGTTTGCAGTCCCACCAGCAGTGTAGGAGTGTTCCTCTCTCTCCGCATCCACACCAGCATTTGTTGTTTGGGGACTTTTTGATGAAGGCCATTCTCACTGGAGTTAAGTAATATCTCATTGTGGTTTTGATTTGCATTTCCCTGATGATTAGAGATGTTGGACATATTTTCATATATTTGTTGGCCATTATTCTGTCTCTCAAAAGATTTATCTTATATTGATTCAAAATCTACTACCCATGGTGCTCAAATGGTGGTGGTGTTCACCAGGGATCCGGGGGTTGGTGGGGTAGACCCACATCTTAGGGATGCAGTGAGCATTGTGGAGAGGAAGGGCATACCTCTAACCCTTGCTAGGGAGAGGCAAAGATATAAAATGCAACCAAAATGTTTGTACCCTCATATTTTCTTGAAATAAATAAAAACAAATCTATTACCCAGTAGAGTGGGAGATGCCACTGATCCGAGAGGCAACAGGGTATAGAAGAAAGCAGTCGTCCTTCAGTCAGATAAACATAAATCCTATCTCTGCGCCTTCTTAGTTGTGTAGTCTTGGGGAAGTTACTTAACATCTTTGAGCCTCTGTTCCCTGATCTGGAAAGCAAAGATAATATCATCTAAAGCATAGAGTTGCTGCTATGGACTGAATTGTATCCCCCCAAATATTCATATGTTGAAGTCCAAACTCCCCAATTTGACTGTTTCTAGAGAGAGGATCTTTAGGAAGTAATTATGGTTATGTGAGATCATAAGGGTGTGGCCAAATCTGACAGAACTGTGGCCTGGTAAGAAGAGGAAGAGCTCTCCCTCTTCCTTCCCCCTCCCACATGTAGGCACCAAGGAAAGGCTATGTAAGCATACAGCTAGAAGATAGCCATCTGTATGCCAGGAAGAGTGCCATCACCAGGAATGAAATTGGCTGACACTTTGTTTTCTTTTTTATTAATTTCAAAATGTTAATGGGGTACCAGTGTTTTTATTAGAAGAATGAATTATCTAATGCTAAAGTCAAGGCTTTTAGTGTGTCTGTCACTAGAATAATGTAAATTGTATCCAAAAGGTAAGTTTTCATCCCTCACCTGCCTCTAACCCTCACCCCTTCTTAGTTTCCAATGTCATTTACACCACTTTATGACCATGTTTGCCCATTGTTTAGCTCCCCGATTCATGAGAACATGTTTGTTTTTCCAATCCTCAGACACTTCACTGAGGATAATGGTCTCCAGTTCCATCCCACTTGCTGCAAAAGACAATATTTCATTCCTTTTTATGGCTGAATAGGACTACATGGTGTGTGTGTGTGTGTGTGTGTGTGTGTGTGTGTGTGTGTGTGTCTATCTGTGTTAATCGCATTTTCTTTATCCACTCATGGATGGACACATAGGTTGATTCAATATGTTTGCAATTGTGAATTCTACTGCAATAAACAGTCAGGTGAGATGTCTTTTTGATATAATGACTTCTTTTCCTTTGGGTAGATCTCCAGTAATGACATTGCTGGATTGAATGATAGGTCTACTTTTAGTTCTTCGAGGAATTCCCATACTGTATTCCATAGAGATGGTAAAGTATATAATTTATAGTCCCACCAACAGTATATAAGTGTTCCATTTTCACCACATCCATGTCAACATCTATTGTTTTCTGATTTTTTAGTAAAAACCATTTGTATGGGGTTGAGGTGGTATCTCATTGTGATTTTAATTTGCATTTCCCTGATAATTAATGTTGAGCATTTTTAAATATATCTGTTGGCCATTTGTCTATCTTTTTTTGAAAAAACTCTGTTCATGTCTTTTGACCACTTTATAATGGGTTTATTTGGGTTTTTTTCTTACTGATTTGAGTTCTTTGTAGATTCTGGATATTAGTCCTTTGTAAGATGAATAGTGTTCTAATATTTTCTCCCATAGTATAGGTTGTCTATTTACTCTGTTGATTATTTTCCTTGCTGTACAGTAACTTTTTAATTGAATTAAGTGATGTTTATTTATTTCTGTTGTTGCTGTATTTGCCTTTGAGGTCTTAGTCATAAATTCTTTGCCTAGGTTGATGTCTAGAAGAGTTTCTTCTATATTTTCTACTAGAAATTTTATGGTTTCAGGTCTTAAATTTAAGTCTTTAATCCATCTTGAGTTCATTTTTGTATATGGTGAGAGATAGGGGTGCTATTTCATTCTTCTGTATGTGGCTATCCAATTTTCCCAGCACCATTCATTGAATAGGGTATCATTTTCCCAATGTATGTTGTTGTCCACTTTGTCAAAAATCAGTTGGTCATAGCTATATGATTTTATTGCTGGGTGCTCTATTCCGTTCCACTGGTCTATGTCTCTACCTTTATAACAGGGTTATGCTATTTTGTTTACTATAGCCTTGTAGTATAATTTGAAATCAGGTAACGTGATGCCTCCAGATTTGTTCTTTTTGCTTAGGCTTTTGCTTTGGCTATTTGGGCTCTTTTTTGGTTCCATATGAACTTTAGCATTATTTTTTCTAGATCTGTGAAACTTGAGATTGGTATTTTTATGGGAATTGCATTGAATCTATAAATCACTTTGAACAGTATGGATAATTTAACAATATTGATTCTACCTATCTATGAACATAAGATATTCTTATATTTGTGACATCTATGATTTCTTTTATCAGTGTTTTGTAGCTCTCCTTATAGAGATCTTTCACCTCCTTGGTTAAGTATATTCCTTGGTATTTTATTTTCTTTGCAGCTATTGTGAATGGTATTGAGTCCTTGATTTGACTCTCAGCTTGGCTGGAATTAGTATATAGAAATGCTACTGATTTGTGTAAAATAATTTTGTAACCTGAGATTTTGCTCAATTTATCAATCTAGGAGTCTTTTGGTGGATTCCATAAGATTTTCTAGACCCAAGATCATAGCATCAGCAAACAGGGATAGTTTGACCTTCTCTTCTCCAATTTGGATGCCCTTTATTTCATTCTCTTACCCAATTGATCTGGCTAGGACTTCCAGTACTATTTTGAATAGAAGTGATGACCGTGGGCACCCTTGTTCCATTTATTAGGAAGATTGCTTTCAAATTTTCTCCATTCAGTGTGATGGTAGCTGTGCATTTGTCCATGTATGGCTTTTATTATTCTCACATATGTTCTTTTTATGCCTAGTTTGTTGAGGGTTTTTTATTAATATCATGAAAGAGTGCTGGATTTTATCAAATGTTTTTTCTGCATCTATAGAGATGATGGTATGGTGGGGTTTTTTTTTTTTTTGTTGTTGTTGTTGTTTTTTATGTCTGTTTATGTGGTTAATCATCTTATTGATTTGCATACATTTCATCCTTGTTTCCCTGGGATGAAATCCAGTTAATCATGATGAATTATTTTTTTTATATGCTGTTGAATTTGGTTTGCTGGTATTTTATTGAGGATTTTTGCATCTATGTTCATAAAGGATATTGATTTGTAGTTTTTGTTGTTGTTATGTCCTTTCCTGGCTTTGATATCAGGATGAATCTGGCTTCATAGAATGAGTTAGGGAGGATTCCCTCCTTCTTGAAGTTATGAAAGAGTTTTAGTAGAATAGGTACCAGTTCTTCTTTTCTAGGGCTGTTAGGATTTGGCTTTGAATCCATGTGGTCCAGGGTTTTGTGTGTGTGTGTGTTAGCAGATATTTTATTACTGTTTACATCTTACTAGTCATTATTGGTCTATTCAGGATGTCTATTTCTTCCTGATTCAGGCTTGGGAGGCTGTGTGTTTCCAAAATTTATCTATTTCCTCCAAGTTTTCTAGTTTGTATGCATAGGTTTTTATAGTAGTCACAGATGAAATTTTGTATTTCTGTGGTATCAGTTATAATGTCTCCTTTTTCATTTATGATTGAACTTATTTCAGTTATTTCTCTTTCTGGTTAATATAGCTAGTGGTCTATCAATTTTGTTTATCTTTTCAAAGAACTAGCTTTTTGTTTTGTTGCTCCTTTGCTTTTGTTTTTGTTTTGTTTTTGTTTTCATTTCATTTAGATCTGTTCTGAATTTTATGTCTTTGCTTCTGCTAGCTTTGGGTTTGGTTTGTACTTCTTTTTCTAGTTCCTTGAGGTGTGATATTAGATTGTTAATTTGTGATCTTTCTGTCTTTTGGATGTAAGTATTCAATGCTATGAACTTCCCTCTTAACACTGCTTCTGTAGTATCCCATAGATTTTGGAAGCTTGTGTCCTCTTTACAATTTAGTTTGAAAATCTTGTGATTTCCATCATAGTCTTTCCATTGATCCAAGTATCATTCAGCAATAGGTAGTTTAATTTCTATGACTTTGTGTAGATTTTAGAGTTCCTCTTGGGAATTGACTTCTAGTTTCATTCTACTGTGGTCTGAGAAGATACATAATTATGATTTAAGTTTTTCTGAATTTTCTGAGACTTGTTTTGTGGCCTAACATATGAACTATCTCATCAGATGTCCCATGTGCTGCTGAGAAGAATGCATATTCTGTGTGGGTAAAATGTTCTGCAAATGTCTGTTAGGTCCATTTGTTCTGGAGTCCTATTTAAGTCCAGTGTTGCTTTGCTGATCTTCTGCCCCAATGATCTGTCGAGTTCTGTCAGTGAAATGTTGAATTCCCTGGCTATTATGCCATTGTTTATTTCTTTGCTTAGATCCACTAGAATTTGTTTTATGAATCTGGGAGCTCCTATGTTAGGTGCATATATATTTAAAATTGTTATATATTCTTGCTGAATTGCTCCCATTGCTCTCATTATATAATTACCATCCTTGCAATTTTTTATTTCAGAATTTTATGGGGGTACATATATTTTGGTTACATAATTTTCTTTTGGACAGTTTGAGTCAAAGTTATAAGTGTGCCCTTCAGTCAAATAGTGTGCATTGTACCCATTAGGTGTGAATTTACCCATCCCCTCCTTCACCCTCCCACCTACTTGATATCCCTTGAATTTTACTTCTATATGTGCATATACGTGTTGGTTAATTAGTTCCAATTTAGTATTGAGTACATATGGTGTTTGTTTTTCCATTCTTGTGATACTTCACTAAGAATGGCCTCCAATTCCATCAAGGTTGTTACAAAAGATATTAGACCACCATTTTTTAATGGCCTAGTAGTGCTCCATGGTATACATATACCACATTTTATTAATCCACACATGGATTCATGGGCACTTGGATTGATTCCACTGAAACATGTAGCATGTATGGCTATGACAGCTCATTGTTGGTGAAGCTTTGGCAGCTGGCCTGCTTGAAGTTGGTAGGGCTACTGAGGTATGCATCATGCTGTGCACAAGTCGTGGTAGTTGGGCCTTTCTCTCCACCCAGGACTGGTGCTATGGTGCCAGTGGATGGTGAAGCCTGTGGGTACCTGCTCTGCCTGGATCCCCTGGTGGGAGAGGTGGCACATGACACCAATCACTGGGTGTAGGAGAGTGCTTGCCCTCCCTTCTCCCTCCTCAGCCCAGCAAAGGTAATAGGGAGGTGGCTATAGTGGAGCCAATCCCTATGTACACCTAGCACTCTGGAGCTGAGAGCTCAGAATGGCATCAGTTGCAGCAACCCAAGATTAGAAGTCAGAAGGACCCACTTTGTCTCTGGTGCAGTGCTGCTACACAGTTTCCAAGCAGCACACTGATCAGTCCAGAGGCCTGCTGTGGTGGGGGAGCCCCTCACAGCTCAGGTTGCAGTGTCTATGGGGGGAGTATAGAACCCCTGGGTTCTCTCCTCTTACCATTCTCCATGTGTGGGCTCCTTCCCCAGGTACCTCCCAATCCATCTGTAGGTGAACATCTATAGTCAACTCTCAATCCTCTCCTTGACAGCAGTGTGTGCAGGCTCTCTCTAGTCCACCATCTTGGCCCCATCTGACTTACACTTTTATCTTAGACTTCCCAGCCTCTAGAACTGTAAAAAAATAAACTTCTGTTGTTTAAGCCACCTAGTCTATGGTATTTTGTTATGGCAGCCCAAGCAGACTATTACAGTTACTATAAGGATTAAATGAGGCAATATATGTAAAGTGCCTGGCACAAAGACAGCACTCAAAAAGTAAAATTATTTTTGTTCTTAGTTCTTTGTTCTGACCTGAACAGCTATGGAGAGCAAAACAAATCCTTTCACATGATGCTGGTCAGATAATTAAAGACAGATGGTATGGAGGACTCACCACAGCAGTTCGCCCTACAGATCCAGTATTCACTTCTTAATTTAGAACCATTAAATGTGCCTGTTTCCATGACTACATTGTAAGCCCCCTGAGGGTAAAGACCATATTTTAGTCCTTTCTGTAGTTGCATTGCCTAGAATACCATGGATGCTAGGTGCAAATACTGAGTGAATATATGAACAAACGCACATCCATAACCTGTCAGTGATCATTTGGAAACCCCTGGCCACGGAGACCTTGCTTCTCATGTACAGAAGCCTTAGGGTTATCTGTACTTATCCTGAGCTGTTTAGATTGCATCAAGCTTGCTACCCCTCAGCCACAGAGAACACTGTGGTACTGAGCAGAAAACACTGAGCCACAGTTTCCAGGAGCCTTTTGATGCTGAGCTTATGAGATTTCTATACATGGTGGCCCCAAATTTGAAACTTTTCTTACTTATTTGGAGACATAACACTCTCCTACTCAGAACATTTGCTCTGTCAAAAGAGACATTTCCAAACGATGGAAAAGGACTGTTAGTTCAAAGCCAACTTTGCTAGGCAGGCCTTGTGATATTTATCATCTTAATCCATTTCTTTGAGTGAAATGACTGCAGCAGTTTTTCACAGAACTGTCTCAGAGCTGATGGGCAGCATACTAGAAATAATTGTACTAAATGATTTTCTAAATCTTCTGGAAGAATAGGAATCAACTGGGACACCTAGTATTTGTGCATGTGTGTAGTTAAATTACCCTTCCTTGTGTCAAATACAAGAAAATAGGTCTGGAATGGTAGGTAATGAAGTTGTGGCCAACTGAGCTTAGTATAATCATATAATACAAATCATATAATAATAAAAGTTTTTGCAATAATAAAACAGCATTTCAGAAAAATACCTCCAAAATAGAAGAGGCAGAAGGAAAGAAGGGATGAAAAAGGAGGGGGAGAGGACACAGAGAGAGAGAGGAAAGAGGGAAGAGACAGAGAGAAAGAGGCAGAGAGAGAGAGATTGGAGATAAATCCCTAGCACAACAACAGCACTTTGATGAGAAAAGCCATCCATTAATAGAAGAAATAGGATGTATGACCTAGATACATGAATGTTTTTTGCAAACAGTAAGGAGATTTTTCCAGAGCCATTAAAATTCTTCTGCCTAATTCTCCATGTGATCTATGACAAATATGAAAGTATGGTGATGACATAAATAACAACAGCTAGCATTTATCAAATGCTTACTATAGGATAACACTTTACAAAAGTTAGCTCATTTAATCCTTACAATATCCTTGTGAGATATACACTACCACCCCTAATTTACAAACATGGAAACTGAGGCTCAGACAGGTTATGTGAAAGGTCTGGGGTCAAACAGCTTAGTAGCAGAACCATGATTTGAACCCATATTTGACAGACTAAATAGAAGCACTACATTATATTGCCTCTCACCTCATGTACCGATCAGGCTGAGGTCAGGAATAGTTCTTGTCTGCCTTCTTCCAATCCTGACAGTGATTTTATAAACTCTGATCATGTCTGTTCTTTTTTTGCCTTTAAAAAGATACAGCCTCTTCACTCTAGAATCTGTTTTTGTAAGGCTGGACTTATCCTTTTGACCATTTCCATTAAATTTGTGGGTATGTGCATGTGAGTAGGTAGGCGGTGTGTGTGCAAGGAGAAGGTGGAGGAGGGTGGGAACATTGGAGGGGGAAAGAAGGCTATTCAGAGGCTAGCATCAAAGTATAGCCTTGTGGCTGGATGCTGTACCACACTTCTCTTTCTGTTAGATAATCTTCTTTTGTGCGGACCCCCAAAGCCCCCAGGGCCTGCAACAAGGAAAGCAGAGGCTGAAATGGCCTGGGAGCACTTGCTGCCTGCTCCACAGCTTAGAGATTGGCATTCAGGCCTAAATCTGAGGCTCCTTGGAGCCCTACCTGGTAAGAGCCCTCCCTTCCTGAGACAGCTTGTTCCACTAAAGGGTGCTGGCTCCTCCTGCAGGCCTGTACTGGGAATGACCTCTGTTTTCATTTGCCTTGGTTCTTCCCATCTGGGATGAAAGATCCACCCCAGGCAGTCATCCTCACCCTCTCACTCAGGGCCACCTCCAGAGGGGGAAGAAAGAACCATTGAGGAAAGGGCCCTCACCCCTTTACTCCTGGCCAATTACTCAGAACCTAAGCAGCAACGCTGTTGGAGGGAGGTTTGATGAACTATTCATTACACTTCTAAATAATTCATTTTCCTTTGAGAGCAAGCAGCCCATAGGAGCTCTGAGGTTTTCTTAAGTTGACACCTTTTGAGAGATGAAAAATAAAGCAAACTCTGCCTTTTAGAGAAAACACAGTTGCTTTGTATGCCCTTTCCTGCATCTCTCTTCCCATGTTACAGGGCTTTTCTGCTCTGCCCCATTCCTGGTGATTGGTATTGGTCTTATATTGTTTTCTTTGCTTTTTATTATTCAAACAGCTCCACTTTGTAAGATATGCTGTGCTGACCCTCCCAGCTTTAACCTTGTCTTCCCTTACCCTATGAGCTTCCAGTGTATGACAACCCAACCCAGATGCCTTTACATTGAGTGTGTGTGAGCATGAGATGGGCACAACCCTTTAGGGTGGGTTAGTTGTGTCAAATGAGATGCACCCAGAACATTTCATAGATTTCAAGGTCTCCCCTTTATTCTGACTTTGGCTTCCTTGACAAGGCTCCCTATAACTACTTGCCATTCTGCAAACATCTTCCCCTTCCCTGATTTTTAGCAAAACCTCCACAGACCTCCCCTCTGGGCTAGCTAGGGCCAAACACAATGCATTGTATAAGGCCTCTTTTTCTCTATCCCCAGCCACTCACACACCCCAGATACCCATTTAATATATAGAAAGCAGGCTATAGGGTATTGTGAAGGTGGAAGATCACAGGCTGTGACTAATTGTCTTCTCTGGCATTAACCCTGCCTCCTCCTGCTGGCTGTATAGCTCCAGGGCTCTGACTATACCCTGGAGACAATGGTGCCCCTTCCCATCTGCCATACTCCAGAGGACATGAAGCAAAGCATTTGTGAGCAAGAACCCCCAAGTCTCCACCCACGCTGAACTTTGCCTAGTATCCTTTGCATTTTTCCTACCTGCACATCTTTTAGAAAACACAACAGATTCAGAACAAGAGTTAATAAAAGGATTTAGGGGGAAAGATTTAAAAGGACACATGGCCCCAAATAGTTTAGCCTTCAGACTCACCCTGCTTTGACAAAGCATCACACAAGAAAATTAATACAATTAGACATTTTGCTTACTTAACAAGCAGAAATCCTCATTGATCAAGGTGAGTGAGCAGCTTGAGGTATGCCACCCTTAAAGCAAATATATGAAGAAAAGAAGATTTCTAAAATGCTTTCCTTTTAATGCCAGTTGTTCTATTTCATTTCAAAATATTTCAATGTATTTACATTAATATTTGTCAGTAATGCTTCTGTTTTTTAAGATAAGGATTATTTTAATCAGCAAAGTTGGTTGATATAAAATAATTTTCATAAAGCTAAAGATCTAAAAGCACTTGAGAGTAGAGAGTATAGTGAGGTATCCCAGGGCATAGAGTGTGGCTTAGAGTATACTACATGAAGATCTAGAAAGTTCCAATCACTGGAAGTCTAGCACCACCTCAGTGATCCAATTATGTTTCAGTTTGAAGGTGAAGATATGATTTCACAACAGCATATAGCAATAAACAGAGGTTTAACTAATAAAGATAGTCCCTGTGATGGTTAATTTTGTGTCAATTTGACTAATACTGTACCCAGATATTTGGCCAGACATTATTCTGACTGTGTCTATGAAAGGATTTCTGGATGAGATTAACATTTGAATCTGTATACTAAGTAAAGCAGATTGCCCTCCCCAATGTGGGTGGCCCCATCCAATCAGTGGGAGGCCTGAATAGAACAAAAAGGCTGACTCTCTTTTGAGTAAGAGGGGATTCCTCCTACTTGACTGCCTTCAAGCTGGGACAACAGTTTTTTTCCTGCCTTCAGAATCAACAGGAAATATCAGCTCTTCCTGGGTCTCTAGCCTCTCACCTTTCATACTAGAATTTACATCATCACATCTTGTGGGTCTCCAGCTTGCCAACTGCAGATCACGTGACTGGCCTCCATAATCACATGAAATGAGCCATCTCCTTATTACATACATATACACATGTGTGTGTGTGTGTGTGTCTATGTGTATCCTATTGGTTCTGTTTTTCTGAAGAACCCTAATATAGTTGCTATGTTTTAGCCAAGTGGCCTCCAAATTTTTGTGATCCCATCCCCATAGATAAATTTTCGTTAGTATGCTCTCCTAATATTTGGATATTTGTTTGTCAAATATAAATATATATGATGTATATATGTGTAAAATAAATATAAAGAGTAACTTTAATATTATATTGCCATATGCCTCTTGACAGATCAGTAATCTAGATCCTGGTTAAGAAAACTATAACCTATGGGCCAAATCCATCCCACTGCCTGTTTTTGTATAGCCTATGAGCTAAGAATAGCATTTACATTTAAAATAGTTGGAAAAAAATATAAGAAAAATAATATTTTGTAAAATATGAAAATTACATGAAATTCAAATTTTAAGTTCATACATAAAATTTTATTGGAATACAGCCATGCTCAGCCATACATGTTGGTAGCTGCTTTCCTGGTACAGTGTCAGAACTAAAATAGATTGCATGGCCCAGAAAACCTAAAATATTTACTCTCTGTCCCTTTACCAAAAAAAAGTTTGCCAATCCCTGCTCTGGGTCACTGTTTCTCAGAGTCAAAATCACCTGGATCATAGGGTAGAAATAGAGATTTCCAAGCCCTGCCCCAAATGTACTGAATATATAATGGGGGCCTATTAATCTTCATTTTTCTAAATGCCCTTAAGGAACTCCAGTTCCATCCAGGCCCAGGCTTTAAACACTACCTAAATTCTATTGACACCCAAATATTAGTCTCTAGCTAGAATTCCCACTTAAGTTCTAGACTCATGTGCCACAGATCCTATTTCACTTTCCTACATGGATAATTGACACCTTTTACTTAGCATATCTAAAACTGGACTTTTGATTTTCCACCTCATATGCTATGCCAAACTTTTTAACCACCTATCATCCCCGTCTCACTTAATGGCACCACCCATTTCTGAGGTCAAAAACATAGGAATCTTTCTTAATTACTCTTTTCCTGATTTTCCATTTTCTGTGAATCTGAAGTCCTGTTCACTCTGCCTCTAAACTATAAGGAATGCAATCACTTCCAACCATGTCTTCTATTACCACCCTAGTCCAAAACATTCTCATGCCTCACCTGGACTACTGCAATTGTCCTCTAACTATTCTGCCTGCTTCCACTTGTTAATGTCTATTATTCAGAAAGGTAAATATATGATTCTCAAAGACAAATAAACACATGTCAATGATTTTAGTAAATTCACTAATTAATGCAGGAAACAATAGAATTTTAATTCTGGCCCAAAGATCATTTGAGAAACTGAATATTTATAGGTAATGTTAGAATATGATTTCTGGGCTAAATACAAAACTAGATAATATCCAAAAAGGCCGTAACTATAACCATTGGGTTGATCTGTTACAAGGGAAATGGCAAAAAAAAAAAAAAAAAAAAAATTATTTGCCTTTCTACCAGACAACAATCTACAAGTTAACCTCTACTTCAACAAGGTTATAAGATAGTGCACACAATAGAAAGTCGAGCCCAGCACTGTACTGAAAAAGGCTCAGTAAACTATTTTGCCTAGTTCTAAGTTTTGGTTAATTTATCTTATAAACACTTATCCTTCCTTATACAGAGAAGTATTCCACATAGCCCCCTGAATGATCTTTTTAAAGCATAAGCAGGGTCACAAAACTAAAATACAAATTGTTTAGTATAGCCTATAGAGCTCTATATGACATGGACCCTGTCTAGCCTTCTTATCTCAAATTATATCACTATCTTACTAATGTACTATGTTTTGGCTACACTAGCCACAGTCAGTTCCTAAAACACACAAAGCTCATTTCCACTTAAGGGGTTTGGAAGTACTCTTTTTTTGTGTGCCTGTAGCAATCTTTCCTGAGATCTTCTCTTGGTTGTCTCCTTCTCATCATTCAGGACTAAGGTTAACTATCACTTTAGAAGACCCAAGTTACCTACCTCTTCACTCTGTTAGTCTTTTTCATCACCATCTTTTATTTCCTTCCTAGCAATTGACACTGTTTATTTCTGTTTGCCTATATGCTTATTTATGTCTCCCACCCACCATTAAAAAGTCCAGAATATACAAGGAACTCATACAACTCAGCAGTAAAAGAAACACAATCCCATCAAAAAGTGGGCAAAAAGGACACGAATAGATATTTCTAAAAGAAGACTTACAAAAGGCCAAGAAATTTATGAAGAAATGCTCAATATCTCTAATCATTAGAGAAATGCAAATCAAAACCACAATGAAGTATTATTTTATCCCAGTTAAAATGGCTAATATTAAAAAGATTTTTAAAAATAACAGATGCTGGGGAGGATGTGGAGAAAAGAAAAACAAAAGTGTAGAAGAGTTTTCTTTGCAATAGGTTTCAAAATGGCTGACTAGAGGCATCTGGTACTTGCTTCCTCCACAAAGAAAAACCAAAACAATAAGTAGATAATCACATTTTGAATAGATAACCTAAGAGAGAATGCTAAAATTCAACACACAGATGACAGAAAACATTAAAGGCAAGGAAGGAGAGAGAAGTGAGGCAGTTTGAATGGCTAGGATCAGCTGACAGCCTAGAGAAGCTCCCCAATGTAAGGAAAGGGTAAATGAGTAACCCCTAATGGTCCACATCCCCACTGCAGACTCCTACAATCTTAGCTATGGGAGAGCCCCTCCACCCACAAGGGCTCTGAGACTAATATTGGAAGCTACCTGGAGACTGAGCGTTATTTCAAAGAGGGAGCTCACACTGGGTCCCACATAACCTGAGTCCTAAGCAGCTAAAGCAAGGTGCCATTTTGAAAACCCAATCCCCATGAGACTGAATCCTGCCCTAGGGCCAACAGATCCTGCTTTGCATATTTCTGGAGTCTCACTGACATCCCTTACCTGCAGCCAGGGTCCATTGTTAGCTGTTGCAAGGGCTAAAGCATGAGCCATGGCAGCAAAGCTGCCACCTAGTAGTGGGCCTCCCACATTTAAAATCACCCTGAGAAAAGGCTATCCCAGCTCATGGCTGCTACCTGGGCTGAAGAATGTGCCCCCCAGCCACCTATTTATGGCTTCTGCCACTGAAAGCAAACCCGCCTTCCTCAGCACCAGGGCTGCTACCCCCACCCAAACATTCTGCTGGGGACTGAGGATCACCCTACTCCTGCCTACCACAGCCAGTGCCCACATGCACCACCAAAGGGCCTAAGGATATGCCCACCTGGCCCAGCTCCACCAACCTCCCTGTGCCCAAGCATGCTGTCTGGGGGCCTAGAAGTAGCTCTGACTCATACATTAACATTGGCACCTGAGCACTCCTATGGGGGGACATGAGGATAGGCCCACCCAACTTGCCACTATCACTATAGCTGGTATCCACCAGCATGCACCACCTGTTGGCCTGAGAACTAACTCACCTAGCCCATCACAGCCAATACTAACCCCAGTGTGGACTACTAGGAACCCAGAGGATTGCCCTGCCACCATTATTCCCAGCATCCATGCCAAGCCCGCTGCCCAGAAATCCAAGAACCACCCTTCCAACTTTCTGGCCCACCACTGTCATTGCCAGCACCTGAGCAAGCCACCTAGAGGCCCAAATGTTACCCCCCTCTGGACCCACTAGCCCTGGTGCCAACATATGCCACCCTTAGGCCCAAGGACAGTCATGCTCAGCCTGTTGCTACCACCACTGAAGTCCAAAGAAAGGCCAACCTGACATCCTTCTCCCCAACAAAACCTCACTGCAGCCTCCACTAACAACTGCACCATAAACTACTGAGTAAATCATAGATACCACTGACACTGTTTACAGCTGAAGAAATCATACGGAGACTATACTACTACATGCACCAGACTCAAAGCCAAAGTACCCTACCCTGCCAACATTATAAATACATATTCTGGAAAAAATTCTGCCCTATGAAAGCAAATTCATAAAATTGGAAGAAGTTACTATTATACCAGATGGGTAGATATGAACACAAGGCCACAAGAAATATTTAAAAAGCAAGGAAATATGACACCTACAAAGGAACATAATAATTCTCCAGCAACAGATTCCAATGAAAATGAAATTTATGAAATCCTAGAAAAACAATTAAAAATAATTATATTAGGGGTGGAGCAAGATGGCAGACGAATAACACCGCCAGACAGAGTATGTCTGCAGAAAAGACAGATTCTAGCAGAATTAGAGGAAAGAAGCAAGAAGACGAGCATACAGCAGACAAGGGCCGGAAGGAGAGGTACCTGAGACCCCGGGAGACTCCACGGGAGGAGGCTGCGGAGGAGAACTGGAGGCTGAGACCACCAGAGCAGCCCAGAGACCAGCGGCAAGGGTAGGTGGATTTGCTGTTTCCCCTCCCCTGCATTTGGGACTGCTGGTGGGCTCCCCAGCGGGTAGAGAGACCTGCGGAGATCAGCCCAGAGACCACCGCCGCCAGCCAGCGGTGAGCCTGTAGCAGACGTGGCACCAGGTTCCCAACTTCCTCCGGCACCTCCGTGTGCACAGACCCGAGCCACACGGCAGGCGCCATATTGCCTCCTCCTACCCTCCGCCGACTCTACCCGCGGCTGCCCAGAGAGACAATACAGCCACCAGCCAGAGACACCTCCAGGGAACGGGACCTTCCCTTTTGGGACCGTACAGCTGACTCAGGGGAATTCAGACTGTGAGCTCCCTACCCGCCCGCCTTCCCAGGTGCTACTGGCACTGAGTTCCCAGGAGAACGGTGCCGACTCAGAGGCTGAGAGACATAGACCCAGCTTGGGCTCCCTGTGGGTGAATTGGGACCAGAACTCCTCTCCCTGGTGGGGATACAGTTTGAACTCTGGGACCCAGAGGTCGGACCTGCAGACCAGATCCCCTGAAACGAGGGCTAGCATTGCCCGGGGCACAGAAGGGTTATATATGAACAGCCTACGGAGGTGTGTGTGCCTCCAGGGGCAGATCGGCATCCTAGAGGGCAACCCTCCTCCCAGGAGGAGGCCGTGCGCCCAACCCAGGTGGCGTTCCTATGCAGGGAACCTCCCCGCCGGCATCACAGTCCGGGGAAGCCTGGTGGTTTGTGGTCTGGCCTGCTGGCAGAGGCCCAGGAGTAGCTGCGGAGTTGGGGAGGGTGGAAAGAAGCGAGGCCCACTCCAGACTGCAGGTCTCAGACAGCCCCACCCCCACACCCAGACTTTCTGGCTGTGCGGGACCATTCCAGCCCCGCCGTGACACCTTTCCCTGGAAGCAGAGAACTGAACTTTGACCCCAGCTAACTGCCTGAGGACAGGCTTACCCAACCCAGCTCCGCCCAGAATAAGAGCTGATAACAGGACACAAAATCAACAGCATAGCCTGTTCCTCCAAGCAAATGCCACCTACTGACAGGGACAGCATCTTGCACAGCCTTTCCATGGCACCCACTGACTCAATCTACAGAGAGTGGTCCAATTTCACCCACAGACACCACCTAACACCTCAGAAACTAAACAAGGTGTGTGAATACCCAAACAATAACTTAAGGAAAGAAATAACAACTGATTGACATGGTAAGAAATCAGCGAAAGAACTCAGGAAATATGAAGAACCAAACAGAAAACACACCCCCAGAGAAGAGCATCAGCCTCCTAGAAATGGACACCAACCAAAATCAGGAAACCAATATGACAGAAGAGGAATTTCGTATGTGGATCATAAGAACACTCACCCAGCTGCAACAACAACTCAATAACCAACACAAAGAAACCACAAAAAGCCTCCAGGATATGGGAAAAGAAATAGACACAATGAAGAAAAGTGTAACCGAACTCCTGGAAATGAAGAATCAATTCAAGGAACTACAAAATACAGTGGAAAGTCTCAAGAACAGGGTAGATCAAACAGAAGAAAGAATCTCAGAGCTTGAAGATAACACCCTCCAATTAAATAAATCAGTCACAGAAATAGAGCAGAGAAACAAGAGAAAAGAGCAAAGCCTACAAGAGCTGTGGGATTATGTGAAGAAACCTAATGTCAGGGTCATAGGGTTACAAGAAGGGGAAGAAGACAACACTCAAGGGTTGGACAAGCTGTTTGAAGATATAATAGAGGAAAATTTCCCAGGCCTTGCTCAAAATCTTGATATACAAGTTCAAGAAGCTCAGAGGACCCCTGGGAGATTCAATGAAACAAGACGACATCACGACATGCAGTCAACAGACTGACCAAAGTATCAACTAAAGAGGCCCTTCTAAGAGCTATAAGACAAAAGAAGCAAGTAACATACAAGGGAAAGCAAATTTGAATAACATCAGACTTCTCTAATGAGACTTTACAAGCAAGGAGAGACTGGGGCCCCATTCTCACCCTTCTTAACAAAACAATGCCCAGCCTAGAATATTATTCCCTACAAAACTAAGCTTCATATATGAAGGAGAAATAAAGACATTCTCAGACAAGCAAAGGCTCAGAGAATTCACCAAGACAAGACCAGCCCTACAAGAAGTACTTAAAATAGCGTTATGAACGGAACATCATAATAATAACCCACGAATATAAAAACATCCAAAACCCAAAGATATTTCAGGCCAGATATTACAATGGCTCAAGACAGAACTCATAGAAACAACATCCAACCCAACAGAATGATCAGTAATCTACCTTACCTATCAGTTCTCTCAATAAATGTGAATGGCTAAAACTCTCCACTCAAGAGACATAGGCTGGCTGAATGGATAAGAATATACAGGCCAAGAATATGCTGTCTTCAGGAAACACATCTAACCTGCAAGGATGCATATAGACTAAAAATAAAAGGGTGGAGATCAATATTCCAAGCAAATAGAAGCCAAACGAAGGCTGGTGTGGCAAAACTACTACCTATCTTGCAGAAACTATTACACAACATGGAGAAGAATGGAAACCTCCCTGACACCTTTTATGAAGCGAAAATCTTTATGCACACAAACTGGAAAATGTGGAGGAAATGGACAAATTTCTAGAAACACACAGCCTCCCTAGGCTCAACCAGGAAGAAATAGATTCCCTGAACAGACCAATCTCAACAGCTGAAATAGAAACAGCAATTAAAAATCTCCCTAAAAAGAAAAGTCCCGGTCCAGATGGCTTCACACCTGAATTTTACCACACTTACAAAGAAGAACTAGTACCTATCTTGCAGAAACTATTCCACAACATCGAGAAGAACGGAAACCTCCCCGACACCTTTTATGAAGCGAATATTACTCTGATACCCAAACCAGGAAAGGATGCAACAAAAAAAGAAAACTACAGACCAATATCCCTAATGAATGTAGATGCAAAAATTTTCAACAAAATCTTAGCTAACCGAATCCAGACACTTATCAAAAAAATAATCCACCACGACCAAGTGGGCTTCATCCCAGGGATGCAGGGATGGTTCAACATATGTAAATCTATAAATGCAATTCATCACATAAACAGAAGCAAAAACAAAGACCACATGATTCTTTCAATAGATGCAGAAAAAGCTTTTGACAAAATTCAACACCCTGTCATGATACGAACACTTAAGGGAATAGGCATAGAAGGGACATACCTAAAAATGATACAAGCCATATATGACAGACCCATAGCCAACATCATACTGAATGGGGAAAAATTGAAATCATTCCCACTTAGAACTGGAACCAGACAAGGTTGCCCACTATCTCCATTTCTGTTCAACATAGTACTGGAAGTCTTGGCAACAGCAATCAGACGGGAAAATGGAATCAAAGGTATCCAAATAGGGGCAGAAGACATCAAACTTTCACTGTTTGCTGATGATATGATATTGTATCTAGAAAACCCCAAAGATTCAACCAAGAAACTCCTGGAACTGATCAATGAATTTAGTAAAGTCTCAGGATACAAAATCAATATACAGAAATCAGAGGGATTCCTATACGCCAACAACAATCTCACTGAGAACCAAATCAAAGACTCAATTCCCTTCACAATAGCAACAAAGAAATTAAAATACCTAGGAATATATTTAACCAAGGACGTAAAAGACCTCTACAGGGAGAACTATGAAACACTGAGGAAGGAAATAGCAGAGGATGTAAACAGATGGAAATCCATACCATGCTCGTGGATCGGCAGACTCAATATCATCAAAATGTCTATACTACCCAAACTGATCTACAGATTCAATGCAATACCTATTAAAATCCCATCAGCATTCTTCACAGATATAGAAAAAATAATTTTACGCTTCGTATGAAACCAAAGAAGACCCAGAATATCAAGAGCAATTCTAGGCAACAAAAACAAAATGGGAGGCATTAATATGCCAGATATCAAACTATACTACAAAGCTGTAGTAATTAAAACAATATGGTATTGGCACAAAAATAGGAATATTGACCAGTGGAACAGATGTGAGAATCCTGATAGAAAACCATCCTCATATAGCCATCTAATCTTTGACAAAGCAGACAAAAACATACGCTGGGGAAAAGAATCCCTGTTCAATAAATGGTGCTGGGAAAACTGGATAGCCACCTGTAGAAGTCTAAAACAGGACCCACACCTTTCACCTCTCACAAAAACCAACTCACGCTGGATAACAGACTTAAACCTTAGGTATGAAACTATTAGAACTCTAGAGGAAAAAGTTGGAAACACTCTCCTAGACATCGGCCTGGGCAAAGAGTTTATGAAGAAGTCCCCAAAGGCAATCACAGCAGCAACAAAAATAAATAAATGGGACATGATCAAACCACAAAGCTTCTGCACAGCCAAAGAAATAGTCATGAAAGTAAACAGACAACCTACAGAATGGGAGAAAATTTTTGCATCCTATGCATCCAATAAGGGACTGATAACTAGATTATACTTAGAACTCACGAAAATCAGGAAGAAAAAATCAAATAACCCCATTAAAAAGTGGGCAAAGGAGTTGAACAGAAATTTTTCTAAAGAAGACAGAAGAATGGCCAACAAACATATGAAGAAATGCTCAACATCTCTAATCATCAGGGAAATGCAAATCAAAACCACAATGAGATATCACTTCACCCCAGTGAGAATGGCCTTTATCAAAAAATCTCCAAACAATAAATGCTGGCGTGGTTGCGGAGAGAGAGGAACACTCCTACACTGCTGGTGGGACTGCAAACTAGTTCAACCTCTGTGGAAAGCAATATGGAGATACCTTAAAGCGATACAAGTGAATCTACCATTTGATCCAGCAATCCCATTGCTGGGCATTACCCAAATGATCCAATGACACTCTACAAAAAAGACACCTGCACTCAAATATTTATAGCAGCACAATTCATAATAGCAAGGCTGTGGAAACAGCCCAAGTGCCCATCAATCCAAGAATGGATTAATAAAATGTGGTATATGTATACCATGGAGTACTATTCAGCTCTAAGAAACAATGGTGATATAGCACATCTTATATTTTCCTGGTTAGAGCTGGAACCCATACTACACTAAGTGAAGTATCCCAAGAATGGAAAAACAAGCACCAGATATATTCTCCAGAGAACTGGTATTAACTGAGTAGCACCTAAGTGGACACATAGGTACTACAGTAATAATGTATTGGGCAGGTGGGAGGGGGGAGGGGGGCGGGTATATACATACATAATGAGTGAGATGTGCACCATCTGGAGGATGGTCATGATGGAGACTCAGACTTTTGGGGGGAGGGGGGAAAATGGGCATTTATTAAAACCTTAAAATCTGTACCCCCATAATATGCCGAAATAAAAAATAATAATAATAATAATAATTATACCAAAGAAGGTTAGTGGGATATAAGAGAACTAGAAAAAAATTTCAAAAAAATCGGAAAAACCATTCAGATTATAAATTAGAAATTTACCAAAGAGAGAGAATCATAAAAAAATTTTGGAACTGAAGAATTCATTAAATGAAATATAAATTACATTCAAAGGCTTAAATAATAGACTAGATCAAGCGGAAGAAAGAACTGAAAAACTTGAAGATAGGTCTTTTGAAATGACCCAGTCAGACAAAAATAAAGGAAAAAGAATAAACAAAGCCTATGTGGCATATGAAATACCATAAAGTAACCAAACATTGAAATTTTTGTTTTGTCCCAGAAGTCAAAGAAAAAATAAAAAGTATATAAAATTTAATAAAATAATAGCTGAAAACTTCCCAAGTCTAGCAAGAGATTTAGACATCCACATACAGGAAGCTCAGAGATCCCCAGACAGATATAATTCAAAAAGGTCTTCTCCATAGCACATTGTAGTCAAACTGTCAAAATTCAAAGACAAAAAAGATAATTCTCACAACAGTAATAAAAAAGCATTTAGTCACTTATAAGGGAACCCCCATCAGACTAACAGCAGATTTCTCAGCAGAAACTGTATAGGCCAGTAGAGAATTGGATGATATATTAAAAGTGCTGAAAGAAAAAAGAAACTGTCACCCAAGGATATTATACCAAGTAAAGTTATCTATCATAAATGAAGGAGAAATAAAGTCTTTCCCAGATAAGCAAAAGCTGGGGGAAGTCATCACCTCTAGATCAGTCTTACAAGAAATATTTAAGACAGTCCTACGCATGAAAGTGAAAGGACAATATCTACCAACATGAAAACACATGAAAGTGTATAACTCACTGGTAGAAGAAACACACAAATGAGGAATAGAAAGGACTCAAATATTACCACTACAGAAAAACACCAAACCACAATGATAATAAGAGAGAATGAAAGAAATGATGAATATACAAAACAACCAGATATCAATAAAATGACAGAAATAAGCCCTCATATATTGATAATAACCTTGAATGTAAACACATTGAAGTTTCCACTTAAAAGATATAGACTAGCTGAATGGATTTTAAGAAAATGACCCCTTACATGCTACCTACAAGAAACTCATCTTACCTATAAAGTCAAATATAGACTAAAATAAAGGGATGAAAAAAGATATTCCATGGAAACAGAAACAAAAAAATAAGAATAGTTATACTTAGACAAAAAAGACTTTAGTTCAAAAATAGAAAAAAGAGACAAAGAATGTCTTTATATAATGATAAAGGGATCAATTCGGCAAAAGGATATAATTCTAAACATATATGTGCTCAACACTGGAGCACCGAGATATATAAGCAAATATTATTAGATATAAAGGGAGAAATAGACTTCAATACAATAACAGCTGGTGACTTTAACAGGCCACTCTCAGCATTAGATAAATCATCTAAACAGAAAATTAACAAATAAACATAGGATTTAAACTTCGCATTAGCCAAATGAACCTAATCTGACATTTACAGAAAATTTCATCCAACAGTTACAGAATGTATATTCTTTTCATCAGCACATGGAACATTCTCTAGGATAGATCATATGTTCAGACACAAAACAAGTCTCAAGAAATATTTTATTTATTTTTTTTTTGAGACATTTTTGGTTGTCACACCAAGAAATATTTTAAAAACCTAAATCATATCAAGTATCTTCTCAGACCAAAATGGAATAAAACTAGGTATCAATACCAAGTGAAACTTTTGAAACTGTACAAATACATGAAAATTAAACAATATGCTCCTGAATGACCATTGGATAAAGGAAGAAATTAAGGAGGAATTTTTTTAAAGCTTTAATCAAATGAAAATTGAAACACAAAATACAAAGAATGCAGTAAAAGCACTACTAAGAGGAAGTTTATTGGAAGAAATGCCTATATTATAAAAGTAGAAAGATTCAAATAATCAATCTAACAATCTGTCTTAAGGAACTAGAAAAACAAGAACAAAACAAAGCCAAAATTAGTAGAATGAAAGAAATAATAAAGCTCGGAATAGAACTAAATGAAATAGAGATTATAAAAATAATACTAAAAAAAGAAACAAAAAGTTGTTTTTTTTGAAAAGATAAACAAAATTGATTAACTGCTAGCTAGACTAACCAAGATAAGGAGAGATAGGACCCAAATAAATAAATCAGAAATTAAAAAGAAGACATTACAACTAATACCACTGAAATACAATCATCAGAGACTAGAAATAGAAATAGAAAACCTGAACAGACCAGTAATGAGTAATGAGATTAAATCAATAATAAAAAGAAAAGTCCAGAACTAAATGGCTTCACTGCTCAATTCTACCAAACTGACAAATAAGAACTAACATCAATTCTGAAGCTGTTTCAAAAAGTTGAAGAGGAGGGAATTCTCCTTAATTCATTCTATGAAGCCAGCATTACTTTGATACCGAAACCAGAGAAGGAGGCAACAACAACAACAAAAAAATAAAACTTCAGACCAACATCCCTAATGAACATATAGACAAAATTCTCAACAAAATACTAGCATACTTGAAGGTACTTGAGGAACAGCAGATGCAGGAGGGGCTCTCTGACCTCACCCTTTCTACCTGAAATCAAGTAATAAAATTTCCCATGATAAAGGTGCCCTCCCTGTGCCAGTAAAACAAGAACATTCTTATTGCCAGAGGCTGGGAATCAACACTGAAGTGGATCTATACAAACAAACCTACTAGAATAACATTTATGTTCCTCTGGATTCCCCATATATTTCCTAGTCACTTTCCCACAATTTACTGCCCCTAGAAGTGTAAACTCCCTTTCCTTGGTTTTATCACTACAAATTCATGTTGTTTTGTTATAAAGATGTAAGATATATAAACAATAAGCTCTTGGTCCTAAACACTTCTGGTCTTCATTTTTCCCACGAAGGCTCCTATGCACACCTAAAAATGTTCAATAAAATTTGTATGTTTTTATCCCATTTAAAAAATACTTATCTGGCAGGGGAGATAGCATGATCATGAAGGTGGTTTTCTCAGGGTGAGGTTCATCCATTGCACTCTGAATGTACTGACCCCTACAATTTCTCCAAATATAGGGAGTCCGCTGCATAATTTGTGGTATTGGAGATTGTATTTGTGCTTTCCCCTATTAAGAAAATATTACCACACCGAATGCAATTATACATCAAAAAGATACTAAACCATGATCAGGTTGGATTTATCTCAGGGATGCAAGGATGGTTCAACATATGTAAATCAATAACCATAATACCTCATACCAACAGAATGAAGGAAAAATGATATAATCCTCTTTATACATGCAGAAAAAGCATTTGATAAAATTCATTATTCTTTCAGATAAAAACTCAATAAACAAGGCATAAAAGCAATATGCCTCCACATAATAAAGACCATATATGGTAACCCATAGCTAACATCACTAGTGAATGGGGAAAAGCTGAAATCCTTTCCTCTAAGAACTGGAACAAGACAAGGATGCCTACTTTCACCACTCCTATTCAACATAGTACTGGAAATCCTATCCAGAGCAATTAAACAAGAGAAAGAAATAAAAAGACATTCAAATTGGAAAAGAGAAAGTCAAGTTGTCCCTCTTTGCAGACAATGTGATCTTATATTTAGAAAAACCTAAAGGCGCCACCAAGAAACTCTTAGATCTGAAAAATAAATTCACTAAAAATACAGGATATAAAATCTACATACAAAAATCAGTAGTGTTTCTATATACCAATAATGAACTAGCTGAGAAAAAAATCAAGAAAGCAATCCCACTTACAATAGCTACCAAAAACATGTAGGAATAAATTTAACCAAGGAGGTAAAAGATTTCTACAATGAAAACCATAAAACTCTGATGAAAGAAACTGAAGAGGACACAAACAAATGAAAAGACATCTCACATTCATGAATTGGAATAATTAATATTATTAAAATGACCATACTACCCAAATCAATCTACAGATTCAGTACAATTTCTATCAAAATACCAATGTGATATTTACAGAAATAGAAAAACAATTCTAATTTTTTTGTGGAATTATTAAAGAGCCAAGATAGCCAAAAGCAATTCTGAGAAATTCTGAGAAAGAACAAAGCTGGTGGCATCACACTACCTGACTTCACAATATAGTACAAAGCTATAGTAACCAAAACAGCACGGTATTGGTATAAAAACATACTCATAGATCAATGGAAGAGAATGGAAAACCCAGAAAAAAATTCACATATTTACAACCAACTTATTTTCAACAAAGGCACCAAGAATGTACATTGGAGAAAGGACACCCTCTTCAACAAATGATGCTGGAAAAATTAGATATCCATATGCAGAAGAATGAAACTGGACCATATACAAAAATCAACTCAATGTATATTAAAGACTTAAATGTAAGACCTAAAACTATAAAACTTCTAGAAGAATATGTAGGGAAATCACTTCAGGACATAGATCTAGGCAAAGATTGCATGACTAAGACCTCAAAACATAGGCAACAAAAACAAAAATAGGTAAGTGGGACTATAGTGAACTAAAAAGCTTCTGTACACAAAGAAAACAATCAACAGGGTGAAAAACAACCTGTCGAATGGGAGAAAATATTGCAACAAAGAACCAATATTTAGAATGTACAAGGAACTCAAGCAACTCAGTAATAAAGAAACATATAATCCCATTAAGAAGTGGGCAAAAACCACAAATATACATTTCTCAAAAGAAGACATACAAATGGTCAGCAATTATATGAAAGATGTTCAACATCACTAATCAACAGAGAAATGCAAATCAATACCACCATGAGATATAATCTCACCCGAGTTAAAATGATTATTATTAAAAAGACAAAAAATAACAGATACTAGTTATGATGTGGAGAAAAGGACACTCAAACGCTGCTGGTGGAAATATAAATTAGTACGATCACTATGGAAAAACAGTATAGTGGTACAGAGATGTCTCAAAAAACCAAATTGTCATACAAAGCAGCAATCCCACTACTAGGTATTTATCCAAAGAAAAGTAAATCAGTATATCAAAGTGATACCTGTACTCCCACATTTAGTCCAGCACTATTCAAACAGCATTGAATCAACCCAAGTGTCTCCAACAATGGATATGTAGATAAAGAAAATGCGGTGTGTATATACACACACACACACACACACACACAAGAATATGTAGCCCAAAATAAAAACAAAATCATGCCATTTGCAGCAACATGTATGGAACTGGAGGTCATTATGTTAAGTGAATGAAATAAGCCAGGGACAGAAAGACAAATATTGCATGTTCTTACTCGGATGTGAGAACTATAAAACTGGACCTCATGGAGGTAGATATATCTCCATGATAGATACCAGAGTCTGGGAAGGGTGTATATGATGGGGGAAGGGATGAAGAAAGGCTGGTTAATGGATATAAACATACAGTCAGATAGAAGGAATAAGTTCTAATTTTCAATAGCAGAGTGACTATAGTGAAGAACAATGTATTAATATTATATATTTTAAATTTGCTATAAGAGAAGACTTGAAATGTTCCCAAAACATAGAAAGGATAAGTACTCAAGGTGAGGGATACCCTAAATATCCTGACTTGATCATTATATATTCTATGCATGTAACAAAATATTATATGTACATGTACAAATATTATATATCAATAAAAGAAAGCAAATGACATGAAGGCAAGAACTTTGTCCTAGTCACACATATCTCCCCAACACCCAGCACAGTACTTGATACATAATAAGGGCTCAATAAATATTTGTTCAATTCACTGATCTGGAATACATTCTGAGTTCTAATACTGACTCTGTCATTAACTAGTAACTTTGTGGTTTGGGGCAAGTCTTTTCCTCTCCCTTGAGCCTCAGTTGTATCATCTAGAAGACAATGGTGTGGAACTAAATTATCTGTAAGCGTACTTACCAGCTTTATAATGCAATTAATTATTTTAGAAATTGACATATATTGTAGCCATTTTCCACAAGCAGAGAATAGAGTAGTAAGCAGCATCATTATCGCCATCATCTATCACACAATAAGCATTTATTGAAATCCACTATCAGCCAAGCTCTGTTAGATGTTTAGAATACAGTAATTGATAAAAAATAAAAGCCACACTCTTACCTCATGGGGATGGTAATTTAACTAGGGAAATACTCCAAATACATGCAAAGCAAAGTAGTAACACAAAGTACTAGGCTAAGTGCCAAATGAGTTGTAATAGAAATAATAAATAATTTTGATAGCTAAATTTTATTGAGAGCTTACCACATACCAGGCATTGTTCTAAAAATTGCATATTTATCAAGTTATATAAGCCTCACAACAAACCCATGAGAAAAGCATTATTATTAACAACCCTAGAAAATAGGTATTAGTGCTGCTATGTCTATTTGTTGATAGTGCTACTGGCGTGAAGAACACACTGAAGACTGAGTACAGGCAGCATTGAAAGAAAAAGGAGTTGAGCTGAGCCTCAAATGAAACATGGGATTTAGACAATTGAAAAAGAAAGAGGCCATTTCAATAACGAACAACTTGAGTCAACACATTGAAGGGGAAATGCATATAGCAATTTCAGGGCCTAAGAAGTTGAGTGATTTCACTGTACTAGAGTTGCCTGGTGAAACTATTGTGAAAAAAGTTTGGAAAGAAAGGTAGCAACTGAGCTGTGGAAGGATTTGAATGCTGTACTATGGAGTATGGCCCTGCTCCCACAGATATGGAGGAATCCATTGAAGTTTTTTGAGAGTGGAGTTTTATGTTCAAAATTTCCGTCTAAGAAGATTAATGTGGCAATTAAGAAGCCATCACTAAAACCCAGATAGGAAGTGATAAACATTTGTATTAAGGTTGTTACAACAGGAGAGAGAAATTCGGGCTGTAAAATAAACTAGTGGAAGAATTAACTGTAATCAGTGAATGGCTTGATTTTTAAATGACAAGATGGATATGACAAAGATGACCCCAGTTTTCCAGTTTGGAGTCTTTTTGACAGAAATCGGAGTGTTGAGGAGTGGGAGATAAAAATAAAAAGTTATGGGAAAACTTTATGAACATGTATAAATAACTGAACTAGCAACCTGAGAAGATTTGCGGTAATGTAAATGTCAAGTTAACTCTGACTTAAATTCAACAGAATAAGGAAAATACTGACTGCATTATTAGGTGCTCATGAGACATTAAATTATAACTTTGCCATAACCACTTAGAAAGGCAAAAAAGCCTCATTTGGTGAAGGATTTATATTTTCCACTCAGCTAAAAACTGTGAAAAGCTACTTGAACTTCAACAGAGCACATTGGTAAATTAGAATGTTCTATTAATTCATGGTATGATGGATAGTCTCCAATTGCCCCTCTAGAGCCACTCTCTAGCCCTCACCTTGCTCTCTGCCTTGGGAAGTTGATCTGCATGGAGTTTATCGATTGGTACCTTTCCTTCTTGATTTTGGAAGGACTTGGCCAATGGTGAGCCCAGTAAGAGATCATAGGGAGAGGAAAACTAAGGTCAGGGTATATAATCCTGAGGTTGCTCTGGCCTGGCTATGCTCAAAGGTCACTACTTCTCTCAAGTCAGACTCTTCTATTAATATATGACTCTTTCTGGGTGCCAGTAACTACTCCGGCCCTTTAGCTTAGAAATAATCATAGCTAATTTTGCTATTACTATGCTACTCCTAGTGGATCCCTTATACTCACACTCCTATAAATAGTCTCTTTATGAATAGACTCTCTTCAAATTATCCTAATCTGAGTATATTATATGTTTCCTATTGGGATATCCTGATTGACATACTTGGGAAGTGAGTTTTATATATTTACTATATAGTCTAGGGTAATATATTATCATGGTAAAGAGCTTGGGTTCTAGAGTGAAACTAGCCTGTGTTTGTATCACAGATCTACCATTTACTAACATATGTGGCTTTGGGCAATGTTTTTCACCTCCAAGTCTCAGTTTCCTCATCTGAATAATGGGGATAATAATAGTATTTACCATATAGAGTTGTTGTGGAGTTAAATGAGACAATATAAAAGGGCTGGCACAGTGCTCAGCATGACATAAGTACTTAAATACTAATTATTTTTCTCAATTTTTTATAGCTCATAGCATCCACAGAGATGGGAAGTACCTGGAAATTCATTAATTAGGGTCCTGTTTACAATTTTATTGTTAACTCTAACTGCTTATTTGAAATAGACTCCTGACTTCATTAAAGTAATTATTGCCTGTCAGTAAATGATGAGTTTAAATTTGTGCACATATGCTAGAATTTCACACATCTTGCACTTCACAGCAGGAACCCAGTCTTAGTCAACACTTTCTTGCTCTGACATCTGCACTCAATACATAGGGCCTTACTTAAGCAAAGACATAATTATCCTTCAAAATAAAAGTGTAAACAGGATTGTGGATCTCAGATTTGTTAACTTGCTTCCTTATTGTGAACATTCTAGTTACATTATCTACATGAGACTGTCAGCATTACAGAAAGTCAGCAAGATGTGGTACAAATTAAGGACCTAGAACTGCAAGAAACTGAGGCAGGGCTGGTGGTAAAGGGAAGGATCCAGGCAGAGGAACTTATCGGCCCTGTGAAATAACCCAGGAGCCTGAGTTAAGGACAAAGTTTAGAGTCAGGAATCAAGGGCTCAGGTCTTAGAAGCCATAAAAAGATCATGCAAGTGGGAGTCAGGGAATATATCCAATGTTTAAGAAATATCTATTCAATGTCTACTATTATAAGAATTCATAATAGGCAGTGAGTTAGGTAGGTACATTGAACAGAGAAAATAAAGACAAGACAGAGATATAAAATCCAAAGTCTACATAAACATCCTGAACTAAGACCTTTGCAAGAAAAGGCAAGAGTTGAAGTATCCAGACAAGCAATTGATGCAGAGACATGGAGTCCTAACAACAAAAAGCCTTGGTAATTGAAGCCAAGTCCCCATTTCTACTCAGGGAGCCTCTTCTATGCTTCTGTTCAAGGCAAACTCCACTCTCCAGAAATGGCCACCCTCAAGCTCACAAATGAAAGAATCTTAACAGGTGCAGGTGATTGGATGGAATAAAGTTAAAATGAGAAAGATAAATTCTGGCACACATACATAAAATGTACTAGTATAAAAAGTTCATGTTATAAGTCCTCTTCCATCCTGCCATAAGCTCAATAGTTTTTTTGTTTTTGTTTTTGCTTATCTGTTTTCATTTCCAATATTACATTATTCATAGGCTGGAATACTCCGAGTATGATAAAAACCAAATGACTTTCTCACCACCAATAAAGGGAAGAGAGAAATATATGCACTGGGTTTATGAGGCTGCAAAGGGAAATTGTGGACACTGTCTCTATAAAACTAGGGGTAAGATTCCATTCAAGTCAGAGGAAAACAGAAACAGACTGTGGATGAGAGAAAACAGCAACAAAAATAAAACAGAAAACAAAACAAACAAAAGGGAAGATGAGCTTTGGGTTATGTTGTAATCACCCAGCCCAACTTTCTATCACTATCCCAGGAAGACCTGGGTAGGGAAGGGGAAAGGGTGGGAAGAGATTAAAAGAGGTGACCAGATCCTAAAACAAGGCTCACAATATTAAAAGGTACCAGCTGTCTTTCTTAAAAGTCCAATAGATAAAACTGTGAAATTACCTGACCAAAAGTAGGGTTCTATTATTCAAATTGCAAAATAATTTACTTTTTCTCAAAGATAAGGACTTCCTCAAATATACTTAATTAACTAATCATTTGCATCCAAATGCTGGAGAAAAATAAATGATCTATTTATATTTTGTCTGGGAATGAGAGCCATGTATTTTACATTAGATATGATTTTCAAAATAAATTTGTCTTTGTCTTGCCCTTGAATATACAATCCCATCATATGTCTCTGAATAGCCTAGATTGACACATGACAGATTGGTTTCCCCTAGAAGCTGACCCTGAGCAAAGAATGTGAATGCAAGTGGTGTATTTGGAAGGTTATCCCAGGAAACATGGGTAGGAAAATAGGGAAGTGTGGCAGGTTAGAGAAGGAAGCCCATATAGGATGCAATACTGAAGAGATCACCATTGTAGGTGACTAGGGCTCAATCCCACCAGGGAATTCTGTGAGAGAATGTAGAATACCTCAGAGTTATCCCAACAGAGGGGCAGGGAGCTGGGGTATTTATCTACTAATTCCCCTCAGTACTTAGTTGAATAAAGGCTGCTTCGTTGTGGGGGTATGGGGGGTTATGTTAACTCCCAGCACAGGTCTTGTGGGCTCCAGAGACCAGAGAAAGCAGACAGGCAATGAGTCACTGGTACTTGTCAGGTGAGTGTGCACAGAAACAATGAGGGCCTGGGAGATAATGAATGGGGCTCCAATAGTGTCCGCTGTAACCCACAAACTCTTCCAGATACCTGAAGGATGAAGGAATATGTTAAATGGCTTTCCATTTAACTTTCTCTACTCTATAATTCTTTGATTACAAAGAGAAAACATGTAAAATTGTTCTAATTATTATAATATGCAAATACACATACACACACTAATGATAGCACTTGCAATTAATTTAGTTTCAAGAAGACAAGGACCATGGGTTGTCTGGTTTACTACTATGACCCCTCATTCACCCTGTGCCCTGTACTGTGTCTAGCACATAAAAGGATTTCTGATCCTTCAATATTTGTTGAACAAATAAGTAGGGAATCATAATCAAAAAAGTATTCAATTCAGTTAATGATTACACTTCTCTGGTTGACTAGTTATCTACAGCCTTTTGTTTATTTGAACAAAAGTCTTCTCTAGCAGAAGTCAGCAAACATTTTATAGAATCACAATTTTCAGTGATGGAAAAGAGTTCCTCTTTAAGCTAGCAAATGACTTCTTTTTACAATAGCATGACAGACAGGTTCTTAATTAATTTGCTAATAGTTCTTCCCTTTGTATGGTCATTAACTGCAGTTGAATCTTTAGCTGTAACACAATGTGTGCATATATCTATGCCACATACAGATATATTTGCATACATATAAATAAATGGGAGACCATGCAAATGGGTTGATTTTATCTGTATCAATTCTCTTTTATGGTACACTCCCAAGTTTTGACAATTGGTTTAGCACAATTTTGCTACAAGTACTTAAAATATTCTTGAATGTGGAAAAGTAACATTAATGCCTTTGCGCAAGCTGCAGGAAGAAAGTTCCCAAGAAAATTAGGGCAATTTTGCATAGCAACTTGTGTATTTACATATCAACAATCCATTTAATGAAGAACACCAAAAATAGCAGATTGGCAAGTCCAGAAGCTGCAAACACAACACATCCTGCAAAATTCAAAACAATAGCAATTGAGCAAGCCTGGCCTGTATTTTAATATTGGAAAAATAAAATATTCCCTTAAAACAAAACAAAACAAAAAACCCTCATGGCTTGCCTTCTTCAAACTAGGAGAAACTGTATGCTGATCACATAGGATGTGGGCCTTATCTCCAAATCTCAGCTATTCTAGTGTACTCACTTCTCTTCTCAAGTACTGTCCTGGTCCTGACAGTGAGTCAATTAGTCATTGGTGACTGATTGCCCACTGTGAACTGAACACAGAACTAAACATTATCGAGAAGAAACAAAAGAAACAAAGCCTAGTCCCTGCCCTTGAAGAGTTACAATCTGGTTGCTTATGTAGCACATACGTTTTAAAATAATAATAATCCTTAAAAATGCGTACAAAGCTTGATAGCAATGCCAATTAAGAGTGGAGAAAGGAAGAGTGAAAGATTGTGGTTGAAATCTAAAAAACCCATAAAGTGGGCGGAGGGGAAAATACTTATTGACAAATCTTCAAATACTTGTATTAGTAAAGGCGTTACAAACCAGTTGCCTCAGATGGAAACAGTTTGTAGATGATTTGGCTAGCCCAGTGCGTTTTAAAATGTGTAGTTGAACAACTGTATCACCACTGATAGTTTTATACATTTATAGTTACTTACTGGCCTGGCCAGTGAAGCCATTTAAATTTGCTCTCCCTAAGTTACATTAACCCCTTTAAAACTTGGAAAAATGATTTAGGACCTTGCTACTTCAAGTACCGTCCATGTATCAACATCTGTATCATCAGGGAGCTTATTAAAAATGTAGCCTCTCAGGCATCACCACAGACCTACTAAATTAGAATCTTAATTTTAACAAGATTTTAGCTGATTCTTATGCACACTAAAGTTTGAGAACCATTGATTAGGATGCATGAAAAAAAGCCCTACTTCTGCCAAGAGTAATTAAAAATAGGGACTGTGCTACCCACCAAATGATAGCACAGGATGGAAATAAAGTCTTCAAAAAAATTGAGATCAAGTGAAAGGTGAACTAAATATTAACACACTGACTGCCACACTAGGAAAAAAATTTTTTCCTTGGGGCCATAGTGTTTCAATACAAAAATAGAATAAAATATTTAAAAACTAAACAATCCTTTCTCATTTAATGAAAATTTGGCTATTTTTTATTGTTTTCTCTGTGTGAGTTATATGCAACTTGAAAAATATTTCATAATGAATAGATGTGTGAGTTAACGTATGCTTCACAAGGCCCCAGGCTCAAAACTAGCATGAATTAAATAAATTCATGGCAGTTAATGTGTTAAATACAAAGTATATTATTTATAGTAGTGTCTCTTAAACACCAGCATCCATCAGAATTATCTGAAGTGCTTGCAGACTCTGGCTCTAAGCTGAGATTCTAATTGAGGAGATGTGGGATGGGGCCTCGCAAACAAGCAAACATAGGTGATGCTGATTGCTATGGATTTAATTGTGTCTCCCCAAAATTCTTATGTTGAAGCTCTAATCTCCAACATGACTGTATTTGGAGATAGGACCTTTAGGAAGGAATTCATGTTAAATGAAGTAATAAAAGTAGAGCCCTAATTCAATAGGATTGGTGGTCTTATAAGAAGAAGAGTGCTTTCTCCCTCCCTCTTCCCCTGTCTGCTCTTCCCCTTCCTTTTCCCCCACGCCCAAGTTTCCCCTCACTCTCCTCCCCCACCCACTCCATGCTCTATGAGCACTCAGAAGAAAGGCTATGTGAGGACAAAGTGGCCATTTGTAAGCCAGGAAGAGAACCTGCACCAGAAGCTGACCATATTGACACCATACTCTTACACTTCCAAACTTCTAGAACTGTGAGAAAATAAATCTCTGTGGTTTAAACCACTCAGCCTAGGATATTTTGTTATAGCAGCTCAATCTCACTGAGGCACTGATGCAGGTGGTCTTCAAACTTTACTTGGCCCTAGATAAATTTCCCTATAGCCCGGGCCTCCCAAAGAATGTGGACTATTCCTCAGTATTTTCTATCTTAGGGCCTCTGAAGATTTCAGTTGAAGAGCCCAGGAAAGTGCACCAACCTGCTCTTCAAATGAAAGGGGCAGGAAAGCATCAGGGTTCAGTTGTTACTCTCAGAGTGGGGTAGCCCAAGCAGCCTGCGCAGGTAACTGTGATGTTGAAGTTGAAACAGGGTTCTCACATGCAGAGATAGAGGAGAAGAAGACTCCAGGCTAGCCCACTTTCCTTCCCCCATGTGCAGTTGCAGGTTGGCAGGCATTTTGTCTCACTTTCCACGCTAGATCCCTGCCCTAACATGATCTCCAATCCTCATCCCTAAGCATGATTGCTGTGGTGATTGAAGTCACAGCTGAGACCAGCGTGGGCAATTTTGCTGTTGGTCTACCCTGGGTTTCCTACCTTTTTGCAGCCTCAATTCAAATGTGCAAATTCCAAGTAAAAACCCTGGGTCCCTCCCACCACTGCCAGTCAAGCTGCTGCATCTCAGTACTCCCCAACTCTCTCCTGCACCCCAGTTGTGATATATCCTCATATGTCCCATCCCCATAGCAGCAGAAGAGGTCATATCTGTTGGAGCTGGATCAAGTGGATCAGGGAAGGCTGGGACTTTACAGATAAGCAAGATTTCCACAAGCAGAGATAGAGGGAAGGGAACTTAAAGAACAAAGACATAAATACTGTAGAATATCGCTTTTCAAATTTTCTTATGTATCAGTGTCACTTGGAAATCCAGTTATACTAAAGATTTGGGGGGAACCATTCTGATTCAGTAGGTCAGACTCAGGAATCTGGAATTCTGACTGAGGTAAGGGTCAGGAATCTGCATTTTAACCAACATATCTGCCCATTCAGACACAGGTGATCAAAGGACCACACTTTGGAAACTGCCACTTGGATCCACTGCTTCAGTAGCACAATCCTCCTTCACACAGATGTGTCATTTTACCTCTAAGTTCTAGTTTAAAAGGGAGAAGTGAGCTCTTTTCCTGTGATAGATAAGAAGAAATAAACAGCCCTCTAAAATTTTTTTAAATAAAGGATGGAAACTGCTAGGGGACAGGCCCAAGGCTGGAGTTTCAGGGACTGTAGCCATTCATTTCAGACTTCCAACTTCTTTTCTAACATCTAAAAGCATAACCTGCTATTGGTTTCCTACAGGTGACCTATTATTTTGCCCCCTTTGTATCAGCTTTTTAAATTCTTTTTCCATCCAAGTCTTTACTTTCCTCCAGGCCAGTAATTCTCCACATTGCCACCAGATCATTCTTTAAAAAAGAAAAAAGTCTGATCATGCTTCTTCCCTGCTTAAGAATTATCTTTTGATAATAGTTCTCAAATTTCTGTGAACACTCTCTAGGGAGCTTATTTTTAATTGCATATATTTGAGCCTGACATCTTCCCCCACTCCATCACACATAATTTTAATATTTTAGTTCTGTAGATTTATGGTAGGGACCAGGTATATGCATTGTAACAAAATACTCAAGTAATTCTGATGCAAAACCTGAACAAACCAATTCTCATAAATTCATGTAGGGATCCATCCCAGGAACCATTTGCATTGCTCACTATGGCCTTCAGGTGACACCATTCAATTCTTAGGACTTTCAAGCTCTGCAGTGGATGCATAGGGACATGTTTGAACCCTGAGAATCTTCCTGAGTTCATGAAATCTCACAGGCTTGGAGGTTCCTGGACAGGAAGCAGTGTGATAAAAACACTGAAGGTGATTATTTGTTATTTGAGCAACTACATATGAATCCAACCAGAGAAGATTATATTAGAGACTCAGAAGAATTAAGCCAAAGGTGAGGAGCTATACAAATAAAATCAGTGGGCCTCCTAATAAAGTACCTCAGTTTTGTTTCTTTGTATATTTCTTTCTTTCTTTAATGCCTTCAAGAACTTTACTGAGAGTGAAATCCTGAAAAATATGGCAAGAGAGAAATAACGAAAAGCCTCCCTTAGAAAAGGAATGGATGGATCTCAGGGATTAGCTGCTTTGTGAAAATCCAGGCCCAGTGTGTATAACCATGTTCCATTCTCCTGCTGCACTTTTAAGTCAGAGGCGAAAAAGGTTTAAAATAGAAAAGTAAAAAGAAAGAACAAGCAAGGAGCAAAGCAGAGAATATATTCAGTGCCTAGGGGATTGGCGGAGGCGGGGTGGGGGGGGAGAGTTGTAGTGAGAAACAGATGAGAATTTAGAACAGGATATTTTTTAATTGAGTAAGGAAATAATTCCACAGAATTAAGTGCCACATCACGCCAGACACCGAGCAAAGCAGCCCAGCTCAATAACACACACCATATGGCGAGTTAGAAGCCAAGTGTGCCTAGCGCCCTCAGCTCAGAGAAAAGGCTACCTTTCAGAAGCTGATAATATTGCAGACCACCTGGGGTTCTTTCATTGTGGCATCTCCTGGGACCTGAGGCTGCATTGTTCCCCCAGCAAGGGCTGGTAGATGTGTCAGCATGTGTCAAACATAGGTGGATTTTTCAAATGACATGTTTCAGTGCAGCTAACAATGAGGCAGTCTCTGTGCTTAAAGGACAAGTTTGCACTGACTTTGGTTTTTGGGCCAGTAAAGCTACATTGTTAGAAATCACCGTTAATAAAACCTAATTTCAGGGATTTTCATGATGCCCCTGCTGATATCTTTATTGCTCCTATCTTAGATTTTCTAGTACTATACTTTAGTAGATGATGTATAAAACCTTGCTATAGACTTTTCTATTCTCATGTACATGCACATACACACACACACTTGGCCCCCATTCTAAAACTCCCCTGTCCTGTGTGTCATTAAGTCAGGCACATAGGTGAGTGATTGCTAATTTTATAATCAAGTCCAGCCTAATGCATTAATGTACACTAATATCCTAATGATCATACACATATATGTCAGATAAGTTATAGATGGTTAGAAGTCATACTGAGCTGGGTTCTGATGCCAGCTCTATCACCTATTAGCTACCTGACCTTGAGCAAGTAATTTAACCACTGTGTGCCTCTGTTTTTTCATTTGTAAGCCAGATGTTTTGCCAGGTTTTATAGGGGTTTTACCTATATTCAGTGAGATAATGTATGCCTAGCATTTACCACAGAGCCCATCTTATAACAAATGTCTAGTAGTTTTTAGCAATTTTGATATTGCTGCTGACAACTCCTCTCTAGGACTTTTCCCATTTCAGTAGAGAAGTTCTAGGGACACGTTAGCACTAGTCCTTCTGGGTATTATGAAGGGGTAGTAAGAGCAGTTGAGCTTGGAACCTTATTGATTTGTGCACAAGCAGGGAAGAAGTCATCAAAAGTCCTTAATCTTTCCTTACTCATGGCATGGACAATGCCTCTTAGTGTTTCCATCTCCTGGTCCACAAGATGGGATTGTACTAAGGCCAAATGGTCTCCTCCATATCAATGGAAGAAAAAGAGCCTAAAGAAAACACAAGGTGGAATTGCTCTGGTCCTTTGTATTGCTCAGTACGCTATTTTTGGCACTGTCTCCTCACAGTATGTCTCTGTTTTTCATTCTTTGCCAGAACCAAATTCCAATTAGGAGTTCATCAACAGTAGGAATTCTGCTGCAGAGAATAAAATAATTGTGACATGTTTGTTTTAAAGCTGACTTTTACATAATAAACCATCTGTTGAGGATAAACTGGTACCTTATAAAAATTTTTTACAGATAAATCAGAAAGTTGAAAGGTTCAAAGCAGTATCTACATATAGATATCCCTTATACTCGTGGTAGAATATATATATATTATATATATATATATATTTTTTAACATATAAGACTACATTTACAGCATCTGATTAGGAGTCAAACTTACACTCTAGGCAGTAAGAAAATGCCTTAAACCTTGTCCATCTATCAATGTAATAAACTGGGAAATACTACTACAATACAAGATATCACATGTGCAACATGAATGAACAAGCAAACCATAAATACACAAGGACCAAAATTAAAGAGGGACTCAGAAGGGCTCTCTCTTCTAGTGTGAACGCATAGCACCCTTAAGGTGAAGTGATTAGGCTGGGTGTCATGGCACACACCTATAATCCCAGCACTTTGGGAGGCTGAGACAGGAGGATTGATTGAGGCCAGAAGTTTGACATCAGTTTGGACAACATAGTGAGACCCCCATCTCTACAAAAAATGCAAAAATTAGCTGGGCATGGTGGCACATGCTTATAGTCCCAGCTACTCAGGAGGCTGAGGCAGGAAGATCTCTTGAGCCCAGTAGTTCAAGGCTGCAGTGAGCTGTAATTACACCACTACAATCCAGCCTACGAAAAAAGTGAGACCCTGTCTCAAAAAAAAAGAAAAGTGAAGTGATCAGTGGCTCTTCAACCAAAATTTAAAAAGTTGAATAATTGGCAAAGAGTAGAAGAGTGGTTACCAGGGGCAGAGAGTTGGGGAGAAATGGAGAAATACAGGTCAAAAGGTATAAAGTTGTAGTTATATGGGATGAATAAGTTTAGGGATCTGATGTACAGCATGAGGACTATAGTTGTATTACACAGTAAATTTCCTAAGAGATTTTAGGTACTTTTACCATCACACACAAAAGTAACTATGTGAGATGAAGAATGTGTTCATTAGCTTGACTATAGAAATAACTTCACTATGTACATGCATGCATTACTTAATGATAGGGCTTTCATTGCTGTGTGAACATCACAGAGTGTACTTACAGAAACCTAGATGGTATAGCATACTACACATCAAGGCTAGATGACATAGCCTATTGCTCTGAGGCTACAAAACTGTATAGCATGCTAGTGTACTGAATACTATAGGCAACTCTAACACAATGGTATTTGTGTATCTAAACATATCTAAACATAGAAAGGGTATAGTAAAAATACAGTATTATAATCTTATGGGACCACTGTTATATATTTGGTCTTTTATCAAAACATAGTTATGTGGTGCATGACTTATATGTATATCAAAATGTCATATTATAAATATATATAATAAATTAGATATATGTTACATATATAATAATATTTCTTTTGTTTAAAAAACCCTAGATGTCAGAAGGTAGGGCACAGAAGGTCTAAGCAGTGTATTTACAATTCTTAAGTGGGTGCTCCCCAAAGCTTTGATTTATCATACATTTCCATTCTAATCTTGGGTTAAGTCGATAATTAAATTAACCTGGTCAATTAAACAACACTAATGAGAAAAGAGGTGATGATCCAGAAACGTTTAGTTTTACCCTAGCCAGGACTCATTTCCCGTATAGACATGGCATCTAGGATCCTGGGGTAATAAATGCAAATGGAGAGGAGACTTGCAAGATGGCCAACTAGAGACAGGTTGTCGGACTATCTGATGGGAAGGCAGGATATTGGATAGAGGAGAGGGGAGAAGAGTCACAGCTCAGGTGTGGATCAGAGAGAGAGATGACAGAGACAGCTGGAGACCACACAGAGAAAAATTGTGAAGCCAAGAAGGAAGAAGATAAAGAGGAGAATATATCAGCGAGGATCAAACCCAGAGAGGTTCAGAGCCCAGTGAAAGGGTAAGGGGGGATTCCCCTCCCACTCCTACACACCTTGGGTGACCAGCAGGACACTAAGTTTACTGAAGGCTGCTCCACTCTCCACAACCCCAGGCACAGCTGCAAATAAGGAATAGTGGGGTCAACTAGCGAGTCCAAGGAGTTTGGGCAGTCCATGAGTGGCTCTTCCTGAGAGAGTGCCATGAGAGGCTGGAGTGCCAGCTTTCTCCCATCCAGACACTTCTCTCTCTATACCTTCCCTATCCACTACAAATGAGAAAGCAGTTTGAGTTCAAGCTGACAGGAAGCTGAAGCCTCTCTCCCACCAATTACAGCTGCGAGCATAGTTTGAGCTGAGAAGCTCACAAACAGCCACTTCTCTCCAGTGGCACACATCCCAGACTGAGGTCACCAGAGAGAGTGGGGCTCACCCCTCTTCCCTTGAGGACTTGTGGAATAGGGGTATACAATTTGGGAACTTCCTGCCCACTGGCATTTCTCAGAGCTACATGCTGGTGGCTCAGATAAGCAAGTTGGTCCCAGTGCCCCCCAGACATGAGAGGGGTGCAGGGAGATACAGGGGAGAAGTCTGCCAGCTAGACTCAGGTTGCAAGGAAACCTGTGCAAACATACCTGACAAGAGAGTGTGGTAAAGAGCTGAATAACAGGGATCTGGGAGTGTGCCCATCCCCCCACTGCAGAACCACCATATTGGATAAGGGTATAACATTTGGAGAGGAATAGTCTATCCCTGATTCTATGGTAACCAAATGACTCAACCTCAGGTACGCAGGCTGACCAGGGCCTGCAGCCCCTCCTCACACACACTCATTACAACAGAGAGAGCAGTTTGAACTGAGAAGTCATGAGCAGCCATTTCTCTCTGGTGGGCACATGCTCCAGGCTAAGGTCTTCACAGAGAGTCTCCACACCTCTTCCTCTGGGGACTTATAGTGGAACTGGGGTGCACAATCTTGGAACTCCCTGTCCTCCAGTGTTTGGTGGAAACACAGGCTAGTGGATCAGACACACAGACTGGGGAGAGATTTGAGAGCTGAACTCAGGTGATGAGGGAACACACATGGACTAAACTGACAGGAGTGTGCTGTGGGGGTCCAAGGAGCGGCAATTTGGGGGAGGGCCCACCTCTCCCCACAGAAAAACTGCACTACTGAATAAGAGCAGAAAGATCCCAGCCTGGGACATTATCCCTCAAAATTTTAGGCCCCTCCCCCATGAACAGCCCTCCCAGATTAGAGAGCTTGCCCTGACCCTCCTACCACGAGCTCCCCCTAGTGGCCATAAAAGCAACTTCTGAGCCCCGTTGAGGCTTTGCAAAGACTTTTAGGCTCCTACAACCCAGCCGTGAACTGCCTTGCTTCTTTCCCCACCACAGTGAAGGTGGAGACCAACAAACCCACGAGGAGCTACCGGGTGCCTCCTAAAGATTGAAGCACACAAGTACTCCACCTGGAGAACCAGAGTCTACCATGGGCACAAAAGAACATCTCAGCCACTGGCTCTTTCACACAAGCATCAAACAATGAGAGGGAGGACAGCTATATAGCACATCATAGCATCTTCCAACTCAAGCAAACAGGGTGTGGCTGATTTGACCGCACAAGTATCACTCCCCATATCAGAGATTAAGGTAGGGGACCCGACCAACACAATTCACACTGCTGGGAAGAGGTGAAAATAGCAGGACAGAGGCAAACTGAGAGGATCGCCAAATCCACTTGAACATCCCATAGGCAACTTGGGACTAGCACTGCTCTCCCTAGAATGGTCAGGGATTGATCTTCAGGGTCCCAGGGACAGGCCCACAAACCAGATCCAGTAACTCCACAGTTTTACTGAGAGGCCAGATGAGAAGGAATTAGTGAAATAACTCTGGAAATATGAAAAATCAGAGCAAAAGGGCACTACGAAAGGGAAACAACAACGTTTTACCAATGGATAACAATCAAAACAAAAATATCAAAATGACAGATAAGCTTCCTTAATTGATATTTGGAATTCTTTAACGAAATACAAGAGAAAATGGAAAACCAACACAAAGAAGCCACAATAGAGGAAATAAATGAAAACTTCACTAAAGAAATAAAATTCTTAAAAAAATAGAACTTCTGGAAATGAAAAACTCATTCAAGAAATCAAAAACACAAGGAAAGGTTTAAGAATAGGCCAGACAAGTCAGAAGAAAGAATCTGAGTTTGAAGACAACATATTTGAAATAAACAAATCAGTCAAATATAAAGAACAGAGAAATAATAGGAATGAGCAGAGCCTACAAGAAATATGGGATTATGTAAAGAGGCCAAACATAAGAATCATAGGAATCCTGGAGAGTAAAGAATAAAACACACAAGGGTTGGAAAACCTATTTGAGGGAATAATTGAGGAAAACCTTCCTGGTCTTGCTAGAAATTTAGACATCCAGGTACAAGAAGCTCAACGAACACCTGGGAGATTCATCACAGAGGCAATCACCACAACACATAGTCATTAGACTGGCCAAAGCTAACACAAAGGAGGAACTCCTGCAAGCCATAAAGTAAAAACATCAGGTAACTTACAAGGGAAAACCCAAAAGGCTAACTGTAGGCTTCTCAACTGAGACCTTACACACTAGAAGGAACAAAGGCTGCATCCTAACTCTTCATAAACAGAATGATAGACAGCCTAGAATTTTATATCCTGAAAAACTAAGTTTCTTATAAGAGAGAGAAATAAGGACTTTTTCAGACAAGCAAACACTGAGGGAATCTGTCAAGACCAGACTGGCCCTACAGGAAGTACTCAGATCTGCATTATACATCAATCAGCACAATAGACACCCACCAGTGTAAAATCACCATAAAGCTAAATATCAGAGACCATATAAAAAATAGTTCAAAAGGTAAAACAAAGCAATAAGCTTCTACCCAACAGGATGAACAGAAATGCATCCCACTTATCATTTTTTTTCAATAAACATGAATTCCCCACTCAAGAGACATAAGCTGGCTAAGTGGATAAAAAAATACAAGCCAAGCATCTTCTGTCTCCAGGAAACACATCAAACCCATAAGGACTCATTCAGATTCAAGGTGAAGGGATGGAAAAATATATTTTATGCAAATGGAAATAAAAAGAAAGCAGGTGTAGTCATTCTCATATCAGATAACATAGATTTCAAACCAACAATAGTAAAGAAAGACAAAGATGATCATTATACAATGGTAAAGGGAACAATTGAACAAGAAGACATAACAATTCTAAATAGTTATGCACCTGACACAGGTACATGCAAATTAATAAAGCAAACCCTACTAGATCTAAACAAAGTAATAAACAATAGCACTATAATACCCAGGGACCTCAACACTCCATTGACAGAACTGGACAGATCCTCCAGGCAGAAAATAAACAAAGAAACATTGAACTTAAATGGGAATCTAGAGAAAATGGGCCTAACAGACATTTATAGAACATTCTAGGTTGGCTGGGTGCAACGGCTCACACCTGTAATCCTAGCACTCTGGGAGTGCCAGGCAAGTGGATTGCTCAAGGTCAGGAGTTTAAAAGCAGCCTGAGCAAGAGTGAGACCCTGTCTCTACTCAACATAGAAGGAAAATAATTGGCCAACTAAAAATATATAGAAAAAATTAGCCGGGCATGGTGGTGCATGCCTGTAGTCCCAGCTATTCAGGAGGCTGAGGCAGAAGGATCACTTGAGCCCAGGAATTTGAGGTTGCTGTGAGTGAGGCTGACATCACAGCACTCTAGCCCGGGCAACAGAGTGAGACTCTGTCTCAAAAGAAAAAAAAAAAAAAAAAGGAACATTCTAGCCAAAAACTATTGAATATATATTCTTCTTATCAGCACATGGAACATTATCTTAGATTGCTCACATCTTAAGCCACAAAACATGTCTCAACAAATTCAAAAAAATATAGAAATTATACCATGTATCTTCTCAAACCACAATGGAACAAAATTAGAAATCAATTTTAACAGAGACATTCAATTCTACAAAAAGTCATGGAAATTAAATAATCTACTGCTGAATAATTATTGGGTCAAGGAGGAAATTAAGATGGAAATAAGAAAAAAAAATCCTTGACCTCAATGACAAAGAGGACAAAGGTTATCAAAATCTATGAGATTCAGCAAAACCAGTCCTAAAGGGAAAATTCATAGCCTTAAATGCTCACATCAAAAAGAAAAAAAAAAAAAAGATCACAAATCAGAAATCTAATGAATCATCTCAAGGAACTAGAAAAGGAAGAGCAAACCAAACTGAAACCCAGAAGAAGAAGTAAAATAACTAAGATCATAGCAGAACTAAATGAAAAAAACAAACAAAAAAAAAACAAAAAAAATTATATATAAGATTTAGGAAACAAAAGTTGGTTCTTTGAAAAAGTAAACACAATTCATAAACCTTGCACTAGATTAACCAGAAACAGAAAAGACAGGACACAAATAAGCTCAATCAGAAATCAAAAAGGAGATATTACAACTGATACCACAGAAATAAAGTATCACCTGCGAATACTATAAAAATCTCTATGCACTTGAACTTGAAAATGTTGAGGAAATAGACAAATTCCTGGAAACATAAAACCCCTCATGGCTCAATCAGGAAGAAATAGAACTCCTAAATACAGCAATGATTAGCAACAATATTCAAACAGCAATAAAAAAATCTTCCAACAAAAATATCCAAGACCAGATGGTTTCACAGCTGAATTTTATCAGATCAGCAAAGAATTGGTATACATACTGCAGAAATTATTTCATAACATCAAGAAGGAAGGAATCCTCCCCAACTCATTCTATGAAGCCAGTATCACCTTGAAACCAAAGCCAGGACAGTACACAACAAAAAAACTATAGACTGATATTGCTTATAAAAACTAGACTGATAAAATTCTCAATAAAATTCCAACAAACAGATGCTATCACATCAAAAAGAAATAATAATAATCCACCACGACCAAGTTGGCTTCATCCCAGGGATTTAAGGATGGTTCAACATACATAAACCCTTAAATGTGATTCACCACATAAACAGAATTTTAAAAAAAGATCATATTATCATCTAAATAGATGCATAAAAAACATTTGGCAAAATTCAGCACCATTTATGATAAAAATTCTTAACAAAATAGACATAGATGGAACATTTCTCAAAATTATAAAAGCCATATATGACAAACCAACACCCAACATCATAATGAATAGGGCAAAGTTGAAAGCATTCACACTTAGAACTGGAAAAAGACAAGGATGCCCATTGCCACCACTTCTATTCAACATAGTGTTGGAAGTCCTAGCCAGAGCAGTCAAGCAAGAGAAGGAAGTTAAGGGTATACAAATGGGGAAAGAGGAGGTCAAACTATCACTCTTTGCTGATGATCTGATGATATGATCTTATATCTAGAAAACCCCAAAGATTCTGCCAAGAGACTCCTGAAACTGATAAATAAGTTCAACAAAATCTTAGGTTATAAAATCAATCTACACAAAACCATAGCATTCCTATGTAACAACAGTCAAGATGAGGATCAAATCAAAGACTCAATACCTTCCACAATAACTACAAAGATAATACTATAAAATACCTTGGAATATCTTTAACCAAGGAGGTGAAAGATCTCTATAAACAGAATTATGAATCACTGAGGAAGAAAATTGCAGATGATGTAGTGAATGGAAAAATATATCATGCTCATAGATCAGCAGACTCAACATTGTTAAAATGTTCATACAACACAAACTGATTTACAGATTCAATACAATCCCCATCAAAATACCCATGTCCTTTTTCATAGATATAGAAAAAATAATTGTGTGCTTCATTTGGAACCAGAAAAGAGCCCAAATAGCCAAAGCAACCTTAAGCAAAAAGAACAAATCTGGAGGCATCACTTTACCAGACTTTAAGCTATACTACAATGCTATTGTAACCAAAATAGCATGTTACTGGCACAAAAATAGAGACACAGACCAATGTAACGGAACATAGAACCCAGATATAAACCATCCACATATTTCCATCTGATCTTTGACAAAGCAGAGAACAATATACACTGGGGGAAAGAAACTCCATTCAATAAATGGTGCTAGGAAAATTGTATAGCCACATATCTCCCACCACTCACTACTAGTGAGTGGTGGATAACAGACGTTGACCTAAGACATGGAACTATAAGAATTCTAGGAGAAAATGTTAGAAAAACTCTTGCACATATTGGCCTAGGCAAAGAATTTATGAAGAAGACCCCAATGGCAATCACAGCAACAACAAAAATAAATAAATGTGACTAGATTAGATTAAAAAGCTTCTGCAGAGCCAAGAAAACAATCAACAGACAAAATATACAGCCTACTGCAGGGGAGAAAATATTTGCATGCTATAAGTCCTATGAAGGGCTAATAACCAGAATCTACAAAGAACTCAAGCAAATCAGCAAGAAAAAAATCAAACAACCCCATTAAAAGTGGGCAAAAGACATCAACAGAGCTTTTCAAAAGAAGATAGACAAATGGCCAATAAACATATGAAAAAATGCTCAATGTCACTAACCATCAGGGAAATGCAAATCAAAACCACAATGAGCTATCACCTAACCCCAGTGAAAATGGCTCTTATTCAAAAACTCCCAAAACAATAGATGCTAGAATAGATGCGGAAAGGAACACTTACACAGCATTAGTGGAACTGCAAACTAGTACAACCTCTATGAAAAACAGTATGGTGATTCCTCAAAGAACTATATGTAGACCTACCATTTGATCCAGCAATCCCACTACTGGGTATTTACTCAAAGGAAAAAATGTCATTTTATCAAAAAGACACCTGCAACTAGACTGTTTACCATAGCACAATTCACAATCACAAAGATGTAGAATCAACCCAAGTGCCCATCAATTCACGAGTGGATTAATAAAATGTGGTATATGTATACCATGGAGTACTACTCAGCCATAAAAATGAATTAATACCTTTTGTAACAATCTGCATGGAACTGAAGACCATTCTCCTAAGTGAATTATCACAAGAGTGGAAAAACAAGCACCACATGTACTCACTATTAATTTGGAATTAACCAAACAGCACTCATGAGCACAGTAGGAAGTAAAAACTTAACAGAAGTCAAGCAGGTTGGAGGGGAAGAAGGGGATAGGTGAAATCATAGTCAATGGGTACAATGTACACTATCTGAGTAATGGGCACACTTGTAATTTTGTCTGAAGCAGTACAAAAACAATCCATGTAACCAAAACATTTGTACCCCTGTAATATTGTGAAATTTAAACAATGAAAATGGTATCAGAGAACAGAAACTGACTCAGCAGAATCTTTAAAAATATTATGGACACACAGCAAACTACTCTTCATAAATGTCAACATCCACACTTCAAAACTATTTTAGGGAAAGAAGCTTTCACAACGTTTTTATAAGCCCAGCTTTCCTAGTCCCCTTCGACTAAATCTACTCCACTCCCAAATATGATAGACATATGACCAAGGGGTAGTGGTGGTGGAAAGATCATGAAAGATGGTATAAATTACATTGGGTTACATCCTTCAACTCATGCCCATGGTGGCCTCTGTTATTATCTCTTCCAATATATTTTCCAAATCTGTTTATTTTCAAACTAGGCCATGAAAGGACTCCTTGGCATCCATACCAAACTTTAAAAATCCTAAATTCTAGATTTTTATGTACTGGATTGGAAAAACATAAATTCTCCTCTTTTCTAACCTTTATTCTTGCTTATGGGGGAATATAACAGGGTCCAAGCCATGAGTGTGTGACACAGGTATTTCAGTTCAATTAGATGGGGAAGAAGGTAAAAAAGGGAATTTATCAATGGATGTTCATTCAAAGCCTTTCTGACTTTCTGATAATTAGGATCCTAGTCGAGAATGGGGTGGGAGCAAAGTTTAAAAGTTTTCTGTACTCTTTCTAGTTAATACTGTCTTAATATTATACTATTCTATGGTTAATATTATAGTTATTATTCATGATAACATTTATATTAATTATTAAGATGCTAACATAGTGGTGGATTTTGGAGAGATCACACCTAGGCTTTTGTTTTTTAATTTATCAGTAACAAGAATGTTGGTTATTCTAGGAAAATGAAGAAAGGACACTGGTGTAGGTTTTCTACTATCCATCAAATAGGCCCCAGTATGATAGCTAACCAAAACAAGGTGGTGCCCTGAATTCTATGCATCTCATCAGGCATTTTACTGGCCATATCATGATACTCAGCCTCAAAAGCAAACACCAACTGAAAATC